>NC_073626.1:188893481-189493481 GCF_029407905.1 Bubalus kerabau
CCGCCCCGCCCCGCCGCGCCCCGCCCCGCCCCGCCCACCCCCGCCGCGCCCCGCCCACCCCCGCCGCGCCCCGCCCAGCCCCGCCCAGCCCCGCCCAGCCCCAAGCAGGACAGACCCCCTCCTCGGCCCCTCCTCTCACTTGTCGGGCTTCCCAGGAAGCAGGAGCCGCAGGCGGCACTTGTTGGCTGAGTGGATCTCCTCCTCCTTCACCCGCAGGAGACGCTGCAGGGCCAGGCACCAGTCCTGAGCCACCGTCATGTTGAGGTTCTAGGGCGCAGGGAGCCAAGCACGTCAGCACACAGCCCGCTGTCCCCCGCGCCGCCCTCGACGACTCCAGGGCAGTTGGGGCCCGCCGGGGGGAGAGGAGCGGGGTTTGCGCGCTCGGCCACTCCCTGGGCGCCAGGCCTTGGTTCTGACCCCCACAGCACCCCTCCTTCGAAAGGGACACACCCTCCCAGCCTGGGAAGAGGCTTGGGAAGGCGCTGCGGGACAAACCAGACTCTGTACCGGGAACAACAAAAAGATGCCCACAACTGGGCCCTGGTCAACCGGAACCAAAGCTTCCGCCCAAACCACAGACCACACACACTGGGCTCCCAGTAGCCACAGGGGCGTCACCCGGCATCGCTGGGGGGCCCCGAGGCCAGGGCACGCCGGGCACCGAGCGAGGGGAGCTGGCGCTGGGTACCTGGTAGGTGCCGTGCAGCGTGCTGACGAGGAGGGTGATCTGCTCCACCACGGCCAGGTCCTTCTGCAGGTCCTGAAGCTCCTGGAAGAGGCGCGGGGCCCGAGGTACACCTTATCTGGGCAGAGAGAGACCCTGTGGGTGGGGAAGGCACCAACAGGAACCCCAGCAGGCACTCACTGCAGCAGCCAAGGGCTGCCAGGCCTCCCTGGGGGCTCAGCGGCCGAGAGTCCGCCGGCCAGTGCAGGAGACCCTGGGGGATCCTCGGTCCGGGGGGATCCCACGAGCCGCGGGACAACCGAGCCCATGCGCCACAGCTCCAGAGCCCACGCTCCGCAAGAGAAACCACTGCAGTGAGCCCACACAACACAGCCAGAGAGGAGCCCAGCGCAGGCAAGGAGAGAAAGCCCGCGGGTGGCAGAAAAGCCATGAATAAAATAAAACACATCTTAAAAAAAAAGAAAGAAGAGGTGTCGCCCTGGGGATATGGCACTATAGATACGGAAGGAAACGTCACCAGGCTCTCGTCTACTAGCAGGGACAATCCAATCGGGGAGGTAGTCTAGCGCCTAGGGTCTGGGCCACACTCAGTCTATGCAGAGGGTCACAGGAGACCACAAGACTGACAGCCAGCTGTGCCAGGAGCGGAGAGGAGCCCTCGCGGGCCCAGGAGGACGGTGAGCACCGCCTTGAAGGAAAACAGCCATGCTAAGGGAGCCCGTGGACAGCCCGCAGCTCAGAGATGCTCTAAGAGCCTGCTCTACGGCAGGTCCGATCGTTCGTGTTGGAAAGAAAGCGGCACGAGACAGGCAAGGTCCCTGTTCTTGTGGAACTGATGACCTGGTCAGGGTCGCATGCGTGCTAGGTCGCTTCCGTCGTGTCCGACTCTTTCCGACCCTGTGGACTGTAGCCCGCCAGGCTCCTCTGTCCATGGGATTCTCCAGGCAAGAATACTGGAGTGGGTTGCCATATCCTTCTCCAGGGGATCTTCCTGCCCCAGGGATGGAACCTGTGTCTGTTCCGTCTCCTGCGTTGGCAGGCGGGTTCTTCACCACTGGCACTGCCTGGGAAGCTCAGTGGGGTGGGGGAGGCGTCAGTTAAGAAGATGGTGGGAGGTACTAGGGAGGAAGGTATCGGGGCGATGGGACAGAGGCGGGATTGGGGTGACGGCACCCAGATCTCTGAGGAGGATACAACTGCAGTGTTGAGGCCCTGGGGGGAGGGCAGCGAGAAACAGAGCCGGGGGCCCCGCAGGACCGGACGGGGGGCTCTAAATGCGAGGCTAGGGAAGCCGGCTGCATTCTCCCCGCCGTGGTCACCCAAGCTGAGGTCTCGTGGAGCCCCAGGGGAGGGTAGCGGCACGTAATCTGGATTCTCATCCGGATGATCATCTAACAGACAGGTACACATCCTGGGTCACCTGGATGCAAGGGCTGCAAAGCCACACCCTGGGCTTCCCTGGCAGCCCGGGGGCTCAGAATCTGTGCTCCCACTGCAGGGGGTACGGCTTCTATCCCTGGTCAGGGAACTAAGATCCCCCGAACCTCGTGGTGTGTTCAGAAAAGAAGAAAGGAAGAAATCCACGCCCTGCTGCCCAGTGTGAGGGCTTCCTGACTTTGGAGCCACGTGGACTTTGGTACCGTGTGCTGGCCTCCAGGCAACGGACATGGAGCAAGGTGGGCGTGGGCATAAGAGACAGGCTCCCACCGAGCGAAGGGCAGAGGAGGGCTCTGCAGAGACCCTGGCGGGACGAGCTGGAGGGACACGGGGACCACCACAAGGCACCTTAGGGTACAGGCGCAGAGAGCTCAAGAGAACCCGGCCCGTGAGAGAGTCACACGCACACTGAGAGCGACTTCATTCCAGCAAAACCACCTCATCCATCACGTTCCATTAATGCTGCTAATTTGAGTTTTACTGTTTTGTGGCTTCATTTCTATTCCGCTTGTGAATCTGTTTAGATGTGGTGGTTGCTCAAGGGATAGAAGCAGAGGAAGCTTATTAATATTATACCTCGTCTTAGATCTGCACATATTTGAATAACAATATAATAAAAACTCATCCAAGGCCAACTGGGGCTCAACAAGGATTTCTTCTCTCCTCTTTGAAGGGGATCTGGAACCCTAGCCCTCTACTTTGAGAAATGCGGTCACAGATAAAACAGTGGCTGGAGGAGGGGTCCCAGAGCAGAAGTCCAAGTGGTCCCGGGGAAAGTGGAGTAGAACCTGGGCTGGAGGTGCCTCTGAGGAGGGCAGGCGGGCCAGGAGCCCCTCCCGGGGGGCTTCTGTGAAAAGACAGCCAGGAACGCAGAACAGCCCCCACTGCCTGCCTCCCAGCCTGGGGAGGCAGACCCCGCGGGTGAAGCGGGTATGGCCCCCTGAGGGCAAGAGTGTGCGGTGAGCCCCTGCCTCAGAGGCACCCCCAGGGTTAGGGTGAGACAGGGCTGGTGTCCCGGCCAAGAGGGCCCTCCTGCTGCCCCGCAGTGACCTCCTCCATTCACTTGGCAAATGTGTGTAAACACCCACCACACGCCCGGGCGGAGGGCCACAGTCACACCAAGGAGCAGACGAGATGGCAACCAGAGCATCGCCTTCGAGGCGAGAACACAGCCGGGCCTACAGAGCACAGGGCCGGCCCCTGGCCAGCCCCGGAGGAACCGGGAAGGCTTCTTGGAGGAGTGTCACCTGAGCCAAGATGAGTCAGGGCAGCCAGACAAACACCAGCAGCAGCAGAGCACGCGGAAAGGGCAGAGGCAGGAGAAGGTTCTGGGGCAGGAGGGCACTCAGCCCCCAGGAACGGGGGCCAGGGCGGGGTGGGGGTGGGCCCCGGGACAGGCGTGTGGGCCTCACCCCAGGGCAGCGGGAAGCCCCCAGCGCGCTTCGGGTGCAGGGGTACACACAGCTCTGGCGTGCACTTGGAAGGTCGGCCCAGGGAGGGAGGCGCGCAGGACAGGGAGGGCAGCCAGGAGGTCCTGCAGCAGGAGACGGAGGAAGCGGGCGGACGGGGGAGCCGCTCACCCCCACTTCTCACTGTCCCCGTCATCGGACAGAGTCTGAGGGGACGGTCAGGGCGGGGAAGGAGCATCCAGGAGAGCTAGGCCACCCTGAGCCTGAGCTCTGCGGGTTTTGGGGACAGGCCACCTGGGCCCCTCACAGAATAGATGGGCAAACTGCAGTCCCACAGGGAGGCAGGCAATGGCCAGGCAGGCCCTAGAGGTCATGCTTTCGGATCCAAGGTCACCGCACGTGCACGCCTGTGTGTGCCTGTGTGTGCGTGCACGTGAGGGTGTACAGGCTGGGATGGGGGCGGCGGTGGGGTGGAGGGGTGAATGCAGGGGGGTGCGTTTGCACACTCGAGTAGGGACATGGGTGCTTGTGCACAGCTACAAACAGCAGGAAAAGGGGAGGGGCGCGGGCACTCACTCTGGGCCTGGCCCGCGGCCGAGGCCTTCTTGGCACCGGCGTGCTGGATGAGCGCGTTGTCCTTGTCGTAGGGGCCGCCCTCCTGGCCCACCTCCGCCACCTGCACCTGCGGCAGGGCCGTGTTCCACTTCACCACGTACTTGGGCCCCAGGGGCGCCAGGCTGCTGATCTCCAGCTGGGCCCTGCCAGGGACAGAGGACACGGCCCTGGAGAGCCCGCCGCGCCTGCCCCAGGGTCAGCCCGGAGCCACTCCTCAGCACGTCAGCTCAGCCAGGCACCTCGCAGCCCAGTACAGCCCTCGGCCAAGCCGAGCAGGTGGAGCAGGCAGCGGGGGAGGCACAAGCATCAGGGAACCCAGGGCAGCCCCAGAGGCGCACTCCCACCCCGAGCCTCGGAACCCTACCTGTGGTTGGCAGGCCTGAGGAAAAAGACAAGAAGGGTCATTATTGTTACTGAGCGATTTCTGCAGGCGCTGAGATTATTTGGGGGGGCAGCCGCCAGGCTGGGCCACATGAGGGCGGAGGGGGACCACGTGGAGGGCTTTCTCCCTAGGCCAGACGCTAGCCTTCCATAGCCTCCCTATTCCCACCACGGCCCTGCTAGGAAGCCTGCCTTATTTCAGAAAAGGATACTGATGCTCAAACAAGTCACATGACTCACCCCAAGTTACCCAAAATGACCCCCCAAATGTGGGCCACCAACACCCTCATCGCTTCCCTGGTGGCTCAGATGGTAAAGAATCCACCTGCAATGCAGGAGATCCTGGTTGGATCCCTGGGTCTGAAAGAGCCCGTGGAGAAGGGCATGGCTCCCCACTCCAGTACTCTTGCCTGGAGAATTCCATGGACAGAGGAGCCTGGCGGGCTATAGTCCACGGGGTCACAAAGAGTCGGACACGACTGAGCGACTAACACTTTCACTTTTCAACAACACCCCCATCACACGTTCACACCCTGGAGGCTCCAAGCAACAGGAGGGCAGAGAGGGTGTCGGTCAGATCCCTGGCACCTGCATGGAGCCCAGGATGCAAACAGGACTTAATTAAAGAGCTCGGGGACACCCCTGGCAGTCCAGTGGTTAAGACTCCATGCTGAGCGCTCCATGCAGGGGGCTCAGGTTCAATCCCCGGTCAGGGAAGTAAGATTCCTCATGGCACACAGTGCAGGCAAAAAATAAAAAATAAAAACCTGCAGTGTTTGTGTGAGAGAGTGCCTGAGTGAGTGCATGGAAGAGTCCGTCCTCGGCAGAGATGCACTGATCTGGGTCAGAGGCTCCCTGGCCTGAGGCCCCTACCAGGGCCGGGTCCCGCCCACACCTGTGAACTGGCGCCAAGTTAGGGTCCAGTGAGCGTCCGAAGGACAATCAGACGGACGGAAGAGGGGGCAGAGGCTGAGCGAGCAGGAGAGCCGGGCAGGGTCGGCACCTGACTGAGGGCGACTCCTTCCGCGTGGGTCTGGGGTGTTGCTGCCAGCTCTTGCTTCCGGGGTTTTTTAAAGCGCTGCCAAATGGTGAGGAATGAGGTTCTCCTCCACTGGCAGGGCTAAGAGCCTGGCGGGAAAGGCCCCGCTGGCCTTCACGGGGTCAAGGGTCACGATCCCCGAAGCACAAAGGACCGAGCAGCAGACGGGAGTGACCCGGGTCACCGGGGAGGCCCAGTAAAGGGCTCACATAGCCCAGACGCAGGCCCATGTGGTCCCGGGCAGTGTGGGCCCAGAAAGTGGGACCTTCCATTTTCAAGAGAAGTTGGATGTCTCAATCTTTCTGTGAATTCCCCAGAGGAGCCACACATAAGATTTCCGGAGGGCTACTGCAACCCTCGGGCCACAAGTCTGCGGACTCAGGCCTCAGGCATGGCCCTCGCCCCACTGCAGGGCTCTAACCCCAGCCCCAGCTCCAGGCAGGCCCGGCGGCCTGGCCCCAGGCATTTCTGCAACCTCTGACCCAGAACCAGGAAACCAGGTTCTGGCAGGGAGGTGGGGGGCGGTGGGAAAGGCAAAGCCTCGTGCTAAAAACACTGTGATCTAGCTAGAGGAAAACCTACTTGACTTAAAGCGGCAGGGACTTGGGGGTCTTCCCTAGCGGTCCAGTGGTTAAGACTACCGGCTCCCCACGCAGGGGGCACAGGTTCCATCCCTGGTCTGGGAACTAAGACCCCACATGAAACATGGCGCAGCCAAAAATGATGATGATGACGATGCTGCTGCTGCTGCTGCTGCTGCTGCAGGGATTTGGGATCCGGGCTGGACACAGGGAAGACCCTCTTGCATTTCAAAGTGGTCAAAACTCAGGAGGCTGTTCCATCCTGAGGACAGAATTCCAGAAGAGCCCACCCTGTGCAGTGGCCAGCTGTTGGCCCTCAGTGACCTCTGCAGGTCCCCTGCTCTGGGGACCAGGGATATAGCGGCAAAGACAGATGAAGAGGAAGTCAGATAGTCGGAGACCTCAGCCAGGCTCACACAGGACCCCGGCTGGGGCAGACTGGGACGCAACGGGAGGGCTCCCTGGGGTGGGGTGATGGCCAGGCCCGCTTACTTGAAGTTGATGTTGGCACAGACCAGCATGTCGTTGAGCAGGAAGACCCTGCGCTCCTTGGACTTGATCAGCTGCCCGCGGTCACCATACACGGTCTCCGTCAGCGTCTCACACAGGAGCAGCTGCCGCTGGCCCGAGGTCAGAAGCTAGAGGAGCAGACAGAGCAAGATCAACGCCAGCATTGCTCACGGGCTGCTCCGCAGACATCACTGTGCCAAATACCCAGGGCGGTCCTTCCACGCCCAAAGGGGACCACGGCCGGGAGGGGCGGGGTGAGGCGGACCACGCCCTCCACCCCTGGGGACCAGAGGCACTGACCACCAGCCCCTCAGCGGCCAGCACCCTGCTCGGGCGAGCTGGCCCCCGCCAGCCCCGCTCCGTCCCTGCCGCCAGCACGGCTCCAGCACGCGTCGACCCTGGCCCCGAGGCACGCCATGGAGCCCCCTGGCAGGTGCCAGGCTGCCTGCCCATACCTCGGCCTCCTCGGTTGTCAAGTGGGTAAGGGCACCAAAGCTTGCATCGCCAAGGGAACGCGTGACTCTGGCTGCGTGACCTGCAGAGCCCTGGACGGGGCTCACTCAGAATTATTAAGAACTTCAAGACAGTGATGGCAGAGCGTTAACCCAAATGCAGGGCCCCTCTAAGTGCCTGCCCTGCGTGACGTCCAGGGAGCTGGCCCCACGGTGGGACACCCCGCAGATGGCCCCTGTCCCCACAGCTCTCGCAGCCTCAAGCAGGCAGACTCCTGGCCCGAAGGCAGGTCCCGCTCCTCACCCTGACCTGTTGACCCGTGTCGGCCGCGGGCCTCAGGGAAGGCCTCGTGCGGGGCTGGGAGGGCTCTGCTAGCCAGCGAGGCAGCCCTCGGACCATGCCAACCAAGCTGAAGACCTTCACGCCTCCAGGCAGGCGTGTGCCCATCCCGTGCTGGACACCAGCCAGCACAGGACCGCCATCAGAGCCAGGGACCCACGGAAAACATGTCTTTGCTAAGAAGGGGTTTTGCGGGGGAAGAAGAGGAGTATTCAGACAAGTTCATTTTCATAATAGCCACCCCCCTCCTCCCCATCCTCGCAAGAAAAAGGGCCGGTCACTCCTCTCCCGGAGAGAACACCCTGCCATCCTCTGAAGAACCATGTCTCTCTGGGCATCACAGAACCCTGAGCTGCTCCACATGCCACCAGAGAGCCCACCTCTCCTTGCACCAGCTCGAGGGCCCCAAGGCCCCCCATTCCCAGATGAAAAGACAGACATTCCCGAGGTAAAGCGGCCTGCCGAGACCCCATACTGGCTGAGCAGCAGGCAGGCTGGAGCCGGGCCTCACGCGCTGTCTGCAGCACAAGGCAGCTGGCCACACACCATGAAGCTCCAGGCTGGGGGTGAGAGGAGGCAGGGAAAGGCCCATGGCTCCCAACACACACACACACACACACACACACACACACACACAAATCTCAGGGACCCCAGGGGTCCCCCCATGACTGCAAAGGCTGGGCTCCCCCACCTCACAACTTCCGCCACCCAGCTGACCACCGGCTTGTGAAAACACAGCTGGGACTCTGAAGGCCGCAGAAAAGACGGCCACGTGTGCCGTGACCCGGAACGCAGGACAGGAAAGTCCCCTGCTTTCTGGTAACCACCCTCCTGCCACTTAGGCAGATAAAAAAAAAAAACGAAAGAAAGCTCGGATGTTGCACAAGCAGCCCCCTGCAGCCAGGTCCTGAGCAGGCACATTTTGAAACAGCCAACACGGTTCCGCTCTGAGCACACCCAGTTTCGTTTCCACTTCTCTCTGGGGGACGGGCGGCAAGGGGGAAACCTCAGCGCTGGGCTCAGAGTGGCCAAGACCACGCCGGGGACCAGCTCCCCTGCCCAGGGAGGGTGCGCTGTGCAGCCGCCGCCGCCGCCCCGCACACACCCAGCACGGCCACCTGACGGCGGGAAACTCGGGCTCAGGGCTCTCGGTCCCTCTCCCAACACCAGACAGGTCTCCCTGACCTCCCGCCAGAGGCCACTGCTCCTACGGCCTTGGTGTCCCCCCAGTGGGCAGAGAAGAGGGGAGCACAGCTCCTTCCCGAGCAGGCATAAGGAGAAGGGGTTCCTCCTCCCAGGTGACCTCAAAGGTGTGTGAGCCAAAGCAAGAGAAACCCTCACGACGCAGAAGAGGAGCGAAAGCAGGAGACAGAAGAAGATGCTTCTCGAGCGTAAAGACCCTCAGACGCCAGCACGGCGGCTGTGACGGGGTCGGAGTCACTTTCCTGAGAGGCATTCCAAACTAGAGGGCTGCGGGAGCCCTGCCCCGGGGTGGGGAGGAGGGACGCCCTCACCCCTCAGGCCCACCCTGGGCAATCCTGGACGAGGTACCCTGGGGTGGGGGCTCCTCTCCTGCCCTATCTTTCTTCCCAGCTCTATCCTCCTGGAACGGGTGGAGCAAACCCAGCTGCCAGCAGGTAACCTCGGGGGAAAGACCCAGATGGGGACTGAGGGGGCGTGGCAGCCGCTGCCCAGCTGGGAAGGTGGGCCAGGATGCTGGCTCTTCCAACCCTTCGAGAGGATGAATGTGTCTACATTTTGTGGGACGCTTCTCCATTTCTAAATGCTGGCAACCAATTTCATCTTCTTAAAAGTCCTGTGTGGGCCTGAGCACGCGTGTGCAGCCTCAATCTGGCCTGAGGTGGGACCGTCTTAAGATGCAGGACCCCGAAGCTTAGAATATCTTGTGCGGGCCCTGCTCCACGGGCCCGTGGTACAGATCAAAGATCACAGTGAAGGTCAGAGAGCATCACAGGCTGTAAAGCGCGGGCCACGTGGGGAGGGCACTCATGGTGACGCTCACAAACGTTAGAAAGTCCTCCCCCTTGTGGCTGAAATCCCACTGACCTTAGTCACCGGCCCTAGTTCTGCTTTTGGGGGCACAGAGCCAGGAGACTCCCAGTTTCTCCCCCGGATGATCTGAACACCTTCCTGTGACCCTACACGATGTCCCTTCCCCAGAGAACAACTCTTGTTCTTGCTAAGTATCCTGGGGCGTGGTCGCCTCCCCGCAAACCATCAGGGCCAAATCCCACCCTCTACTGAGTGAAAGGAGGCAGAGCCCGGGGTTGGGGACCTCCCAGATGTGGGAGCAGCTGCAAGCTGTGGGTGCCACAAGCCACCAAGGAGACACAGGACTGAAGCCCACCAACAGGTGACTCCGGGAGGTGACTGAGTCTCTCGTACCAACTTTGTGTTTTAAAAACAGGGTTCTCTAGGGACCTCCCTAGTGGCACAGTGGATAGGAATCCAGCTACCAATGCAGTGGACACGGGTTCGATCCCTGGTCCAGGAAGATTTCACGTGCCTCGGAGCACCTAAGCCTACACACCACAACTGCCGAGCGCCGCGTTCTAGAGCCACAAGCCACAGCTACGGAGCCCTGGAACCACAGCTCCTGAAGCCTCGTGTCCCAGGGCCCACGAGCCACAACCACTGAGCCCTGGAACCACAGCTCCTGAGGCCTCGTGTCCCAGGGCCCAAGAGCCACAACCACTGAGCCCTGGAACCACAGCTCCTGAGGCCTCGTATCCCAAGGCCCATGAGCCACAACCACTGAGCCCTGGAACCACAGCTCCTGAAGCCTCGTGTCCCAGGGCCCACAAGCCTCAACCACTGAGCCCTGGAACCACAGCTCCTGAAGCCTCGTGTCCCAGGGCCCACAAGCCTCAACCACTGAGCCCTTGAACCACAGCTCCTGAAGCCTCGTGTCCCAGGGCCCATGAGCCACAACTGCTGAGCCTGTGAGCTGCCGCTACTGAAGCCCAAGTGCCCAGAGCCTGTGCCCACAAGAGAAGCCCCCGCAATGAGACCCCGTGCACCAGAACGAAGAGCAGCCCCTGCTCACTGCAAATTAAAAAAAAAAAAAGCAAAGAATACCCATTGAAGCCAAAAATAAAATAAATCAATAATAGTTTAAAAAACAGGTTCGCTAATAGACTCATCTGAAAGTTAAGATTTTTTTTTTTTTTTTTTTTTGCTAGAATGTTTCTAAGTTGTAATCTCAAAATATGGCATGGATTTTTTTTTTCTTAAAAAATAACAGTAATAATGACCACGGCCACCTTGCATTAAGGGCTCTGGGTCTGCCGCTTTGCCAGTGTTCTCCTTGGCCTTGCAGAAGCCCTAAGGCTCAGGTGCTGGCAAACTCATTTCAGAGGAAGGTTTCAGAGGAAGCAACTCAGCTTCAGAGAGTTGGGTGATTCCCCACAGTGAATATCAGTGGCAAAATCCGGATTCAAACCCAGACTCTGACTCCACAGCTCAGTTGTTTAAACATACTACTAGGCTATCATTTTAGGCATCTTTACTGGCAATTCTACTGCTAAATAAAATCAGCTTTTACCCTAAAAACGCGTGACTGGTAACTAATGTCGGGGTGGGCGGGAGGGGGTCTAGTCAAGACTGCTCCTCGGGACTTCCCTGGAGGTCCAGGCACTAAGAAGCCACCTGCCAACGCACGGGACACAGGTTCAACCCCTGGTCTGGGAAGATCCCACAGGCCGCAGAGCAACTGAGCCCATGCCCCCGAGAACCCGTGCTCCGAAACAAGAGAAGTCTCCATGCTGCAACCAGAGAAAGCCCACACGGCAACAAAGCCCCAGCACCATCAGAATAAATAAATAAATATTAGGGGGAGGAAAAAGAGAGACTTACGGTCAAGGTAAGGTCTGCAAACCCCAGAGGAGCAAGGAGCCACCCCTCTCAGCCACCTGGAGGTGCTGGGAGGCGGGCAACAGGGGCGGTGGGCGGGGCCGGCACCCACCTTGTTGAGGCTGCTGCGGTCGCTGACACTCTTGGTCAGCTGCTGGATCTCCGCCACCTGGTCAGCCAGCCGCTTCTGTTCATTGAGCTTCTCGGCCAGCGTCTCCAGCTCCGTGAGGGCGAGCTGCAGCGACAGTCTGTCCGGGTGGCCCCTGGGCGTGTTCTTCAGCATGTCCTGTGGGGGCAGGGGCAGCCAGGACTGAGACCCCCACCCCAGCAGACCCTCCACTGGCTGGGGCCACAGCCGCAGCCTCCACAGTCCCCACAGATACCCAGCTGGACAAGGACCCAGCCAGGAGCCCGGGGAGCTGCGGCCTGACAGGGAGCAAGGCCTCGAGAAACAGCCACCGCGTGAGAACGTGAAGTCACGTGACCGGGTGGACCCAGCCCTGACTCACTGACGGAGAGTGTGTGGAGACGAGACCCACTCCTGCAGCTGTCCACTCTGAGGACAGAGGAAAGACGCTGCTGGGGCCCTCGGGGGCTCACCTCCTGACCGAGGACCCCCGGCAATCAAGGGGGCTGTTCCAAGCTCTTGGGACCCAGAGTGGGGGCTGACACTCCCTAAGGAAGCCTGGAGCGCCAAGACCAAAGCCCTCACAGGGCCTCTCTGCCCTGCCAGGGGCCCCGAGGGCACTGGATTCCACGTGCCCCCCACCATTGTGGGCAACTGTCTGCACCCGTCACCAGGTTCCCACCAGGGGAGGGAAAGGATGCGGTCGCACTGAATGGGCTCCACCCCGGGGGCGAGGAAAGCGGGGCTGGGGGCCGAGCCCCTGCCCACCCTGCACGGCCTACATGAGGGCTATGGGTGACAGGGCAGAGCCAGGCCTCCCACCCGACCCCACCAGGCATGCACCAGCCCCGGTTGTACCCTGTGGGGCGGTGGCCGCCAGAACCGGCTGCGGTACCTGCAGCAGGAGGATGAACTGCGGGAACCTCTGGATGGGCTTCACCATCAGCCCGTAGAGCGTGACGCGGTCGGGGCTGCACACTTGGCGTCGCTGTTGGGGGAGGCGGTGTCACTCACTCAGCGTCCGCGGCGAGAGGCTGGCACCCAAGGCACACCTGTGCCAACCCAGGCTCCTCTCCCCAGCACGCTGGTCAGCCTTGGGCCCGAAGGAAGAGCCAGGGAGGCCCCTGGGTCCGCAGCCAGGGGTCCCTGCCAGCACGGGGGCCCCCTGCGCAGCCCCACACCCTCGGGGGCCTGGAGCACCGCGTTAAGGCCTCTGGACCAAAAGTGCAAGAACTAGGCCCTTCAGCCGTTTATTCAAGAGGCCAGGCCTCTGGAAGGAGCTGAGACCACCTTTCCCTCCACGTAAAGTAAGGTGAACGGGCCCAATCCCAAGGCGGGGTGGTCATGGGGCTTCTCACTGCCCTGGGTGTCGCTTCTGTCTCCACCACACCACCACCTGCCACCTTGACACCTCGGCCCCTGCAACCCAGGGACGTCCCCACCGGCCTCCGCTTCCACCCAAAACTTCACCGGCACCCCAATGCCTGCATTATGACATCCCAGGCCCTGGCTTGAGGCCCGGACCTACCTAAACTGAACTCAGAGGCTCTGCGCCTCTCTCCTGGGCACCCTGTGCCCAGGATCCAGCTGGACTTGCCTCTGACCTTTGCCCACCACCCTGGTACCTGGAAGACACTCTCCCGTCTCCCTCTGTTTCAACCCCACCATCCCCCCAGGACCTGCATCATGTGGCACCCCATTGAGAAAGCCCCCCGTCCCTCCGGGATCTAGACTGTGGGTGTGTCTTCTGAGGCTGGGGGTCCCAGCCCACCTGTGCCCTCTGCTGGGCAGGGTCTCCGTCTGAATTATGACCGTGCACCAAGGAGGGGGGGTGGGGATGTGGCCCCATGGCTACCCCAGACCTTTAGTCCTTTAGACTCTGTTCTCCACATGACCCCCAGCACTGAGTCCCACCTGAACACCCACCCAAGCCCAGCCCCCTTCCGCAAGACGTCACGGCCCTCTTCTTCCTGTCAAAGCTCCAGATCCCATGCGGCTTACGGACCCTCTAATTCTCAATCACCCCCTTAGGGGCGGGGAGCAGGGGCTCATCTCCTGTGGGACTGGGGATGCCCCAGAGGAAAGAAGAGAGGTGCCTGGACCAGAGAAACGGTGGACAGTGTCCCCCCTCCTGAGAAGCCTCCTTGCCCCCCGCCATGGCGGGGGCCCTGTTGGGAGGAGCCCCAGACCACCCCTGCACCCACCTTGAGGAACTCGAGGAAAGCAGGTTTGGTGAGACAGGCCTTCTTGATGATGGACATGGCATTGGTGAAGTTGTTCACATAGTCACTGTACACGTCTAGCACCATGGACTTGGAGAACTGAAACAGGCGTGGGGGCAGCCAGGGAGGGTCACATCCAGGTGAGGGGGCGGGCGGCACCCCCACCTCCCCGCAGCCACAGCCCTCCGCTCCCAGGGGGTCTCAGCTACCCTGGAGGTCAGGAAACCTGTCTCCTAGTGCGGGCAGCGGACAGGGCGCAGAGGCGCAGACACCAGGTCACGGGGGGGAGGCGGTGGTGCCGGGGAGCTCGGCTGCCTGCGAAGGGAGCCGGCGGGTCTGTGCTTCACATCCCCCACCCCACGCCCCCCACCGAGGACGGTGCTCCCAAAGCAGGCTCTGCTAACCTGACCCTCTCTCACCCCAGGCATCTCTCTGGGGCCCACAGACGTCCGTTTCAGAAACCTTCAATCCCCTCCTTCCACAGATGGGGAGCTGAGCCCAGAGGGAGCCCAAGTTTGCAGGGGGCACTGGGAACAGGCAGATCGCCGGGCGGCGTACGACCCAGCGGGCTGGCCCTGACCCGCCTTGGGGTCCTCCGGGGCCGGGCCCTGCTCGGTGTGAGCGCTCCGCGCGGGGGACTGGAGATGGGCCGGGTGGCTGCCCACAGCGGCCAGCCTCCTGGGGGCGAGCCCCAGACCGGGACACGTCTGCCAGGACACGCGGCACGTTGTCATGCCCTCCCCGGCTTAGGCCGGGCCGACTGGGGCGCTGCTACCCTCGGGACCCGCTGGCGTGGACACGGGGAGCAGAGACGCAGGAGGCCGCCGGAGCACGCCCGTCAGGGCCGCGGTGTGCGCCTCGGCGGGCCGGGGAGGGGGCTTGGAGACACCTACCGAAGCCACGAAGAGGTCGCCGATCTTCTCGGTGGAGTCCCACTCGGCCACGCGGGAGGACAGGGCGATCTGGAACATGGAGTGGCAGTGCAGGATCTCCTTGACGCGGAAGAACACCGCGCGGCACTTGCGCGCGCTCAGCGCCTTGGGCTCCATCTCCATCAGGGGGTTGCGGTAATCCTGCGGCGGGGCGGCGGGTGAGCGCCCCAAGGCCCGCCCCCACTGCCCTCAGGGCCCCCTGGGCGCGGCGAGCAGAACTCCGCGGACCCGCGCTCCCCACCCCGCCTGGACGGGTCTCCGTGAACGCAGCAGCCTGGGCCTTTCCACCGCCCACAGCCCACCCCGTGACTTCGGTGGGAAGCTGGGTTTGGGGGAGACGCCTGCCTGCAGGGGCGCCACGGAGGCAGGCCCCAGGGGCTGGCGCGGATCGGCTCTGCCCACAACTGAGCCAGTCTGCCTGACGGAGCAGTGGCAGCGACGTCACAGTGAGACCGAGAGCCACGGTCTCCAGCCGGCTTTGTCAGAAACACGGGGTATCCTGTCTCCACCTACCCGAGGTCTGGGCCCCTCCACTGTGGATCCAAACTCGGCAGGGGAAGCGAGTGTTCTGAGCATTCTCCCACCCCAACAATGCCCCTCCCCGGGGTCCTTACAGACAGCCCACAACATCCCTGAAGAGTCACTGATTCCGGAACGTAAACTAAATAAACCAGGCCGGCACACCTTGGTCATGCAGGGATCTACTCAGCACTTCCTGGGCATTCTGATGGCAAGGGAGCGGGTGAGCCCGACACCCCACCCCAGGAGCTCCCAGACATGGGGAGCTGTGGCCCCTCCCCGGGGACCCCAAAGGGACAAGGAGGCAGGATCTCCTCCAAGCACCAGAGGGCTCACAGTCGCAGGTCCAGGCCTGGGGCTCAGACGGTAAGAATCGGCCTGCGGTGCAGGAGACCTGAGTTAGATCTCTGGATCAGGACGGTCCCCTGGAGGAGGTTATGGCCACCCACTCCAGTATCCTTGCCTGGAGAACCCCATGGACAGAGGAGCCTGGAGGGCTGCAGTCCGCGGGGCCACAAAGAGTCAGACGCTACTGAGCGCCGTTGGGTTTTCTCTCAGGGCCACGGGACAGACCTCATCTCACTGAACCCCAACGTCGTTTCAGAAAACCCAGTCATCCCGTGAGCACCAAGGCACCTGGAATTCTCGGTGTCCCCCATTCGGAGCTCCTGCTGCTCCCTAGAAACACTGGCTTTTGGCTCCTTCCCTTGAAAAATGCCCACAGCCCCCAAATACTCCTTGTAACGTGCCCCTCGCAGGGCTCCCGAAGCCCCTGGAGTCATACCTGGAGGACCCGCTTCAGAGAGTCCACGTAGCTGCCCTCGCTCTGCACGATGGAGCCAAGGATGTGCCTCCGGACCACCTGCTCAGGCAGAGAGCATGATCAGTCAGCACCCGTGCCAACGGTGCCAAGGGTGCCCAGGTGAGCACCAGGACATGGGGAGAGGCGTCATGACAGCCAGCGGAGCAGCAGGAAGTGGTCTCTCCCAGAGCCACTCCTGGACCACTGGAGCCTGGCAGGCTGGCATCACCACCCAGAGCCCCTGCCCACCCACCCCAGACAGACGCCCCATGCTCCCCAGATGGCAGCATGTGGTCCGGGGACGCGGGGACTCCCGGGTCCTGCCTGGTCTCTGCAGGCCCATCCAGGGATGGGGAACCACCACGCTTCTCCACGGGACGGGAGGCCTCCTCCGTCTCTGGACCACCCTTGTACAGAGCTCTTAGACGGAACTGAAATCTCAGCTCCCGCCACTTACAGATCTGATCCTTAACCGACCCCTCTCCCAGGAGACAGTCCTGAGCGCATACCCCCACCCTGCTCAAGTGGACTCTGCTTCAGGCTAAGCACCCCAGCCCTTCCCTTCCCCTCTCTCCCCATCTCAGCCCAAATCAGTGTCTCCCCGGGGCGGCCCAACCAGCACCCACTCAGGAAGCCCTCACGTGGACACAGCAGCACACAGGGGCGGGGGTGGGGCCTTTGCTGCACACGGGGGCGGGGCCTTTGCTGCACATGGGGGCGGGGCCTTTGCTGCACACGGGGGTGGGGCCTTTGCTGCAACCGGGGGCGGGGGTGGGGCTTTTGCTGCACACGGGGATCACGTGGCTTCCACCCTGGACACTGACTGAATTGCTCTGGGGTGCTACCTGGCTAGCAGGGCTTTTTAAAGCCTCCTGGGTGAACCCATTGTGCAGCAAAGCTGGGACAGGGCCTATGAAAGGTGTCATAGGCAAGCGGTGTCTGAGGGGGGAGCCTGCCCACCTTGGCCCGGGGCTGGGAGGGGACCCCCAGTGCGCCCCCGAGCCATCCTGAGCGCGGCGGCGCAGGTGCCCCCTACCACCATCCCTCCTGACGCTGGGGCACCCTGTGCCTGTCTTCCCGCTGCCCTGCCTGGCCTGCGCCTGACTGCGCCACCCCCCGGCTGTGTGACGAGCCAGGCCACCGCCCCGCAAACGGAAGCTCTGTCCAGGACTCCCAGTCTCCGGGGTGCCCAGAGCAGCCCTCGGCCTCCGCCTGCTGACATGGGGGCGGTCCTATGCCGCGGGCAGCCAGAAGCTCCCCTGGCCTCTCTCCAGTAGACTCCAGGGGCCCCCACCCCCAGCTGTGACCACCAAAGCATCACTGGACATGGCCAAACGACCCCTGGGGGCAAAATCACCTCCAATGAGAGCCACTGGCCTAGAGCAACTAACATCGCTGCTCCAAGAAATGAAAGAGGCTCCCGACCCGGCCAACACCAGAAAGGGGAAGCCCAGCTGCTGGGCGGGCAGGTTGGGGTCCTGCCTGGCTCTGAGCTCTGACGGTGACTCACTGCACCAGGGAGGCGGCTGGGGGCCGCCGCCCCGATGCTGCCAGGGCCCTGGCAGAAGAAAGAGGGAAGGAAGGAGGCAGACGGGTTCCCGAGACGAGAAGTGTGGTCAAATCTCTCATTTTCAAAAGGGGTGCAACACCAGGATGTCCTGCCAACGCCAGCTCGGCTAATCGCTCGATGCATTTGCCATCCCAACGCGTCTTGCCCAGAGCCCTCATGACCAGAGGGAGGCAGGGTCACCTCCCAGCCTCGTAGAGGGGAAAACCAGCCATGGGCAGGGCTTCAGTCATGGCTCTGCCACTGGGGGTCCCAGGGCACGGGTGCCCTGATCTCGATGTGACCCTCCGGGAGAAGGAAGGCACCACCCAAGAGCCAGGCTCCTGGGAAACCTGCAGCGACTCTGGGGTCTGAGCTGGTGACAGGTGGGCAGACGGGGGGGCCAGGCGCCCCCAGGGTCCCCTCCGAGCTGGCTGAGCTCGATGCTGCCCAGCTCTCTCTTGACTGCAGTCCATTTCTTCCAATACCTTTGTTCTTTTTGCAGGAGCCGCTCTGGCTGCCTCGAGGCTGGGCAGCAAGGGTGCCAGGGGCAGCCCCGCCCCACCTGGCATGGCAGCACCAACCCACAGGGTCCACTGTGTCCAGCCTGTGGTGCAGGTCGAGTGGGGTCCCAGGAGGCCCCTTGCCCAGCTGGACTCTGCCACTGACCATCGCCTCACCTTCCAGACCCAGATGGGTGCGGCCCCGGGCAGCAGGCTGGGACCCACCATCCCACCCCCTGGGGACACCCACACCCCCACAGACCTGCTGCGGGGTCAGGCCGGCTGGCATGGGGCCCAGCTCCGGGGCTGGGGGTTTGATGTCCGAAACGCTGACCTCCAGGAGCCCCATGTCCTCCTCCTCCGAGTCACCTGCAAAGGGAGCTGGGCTGGTGACACATGCCGGGCGAGAAGGACGCACCTGCTCATACTCCAGGAGCCAGATCCGCCACCTCCGCAGCCCAGGGCCCTGGGACGAGCAGCTCTGCAGAGCGGCTCGTAGGGTGCAGCCCTCCTCGCATCCTCTGGGGAACAGCCTGCCCGGACACAGAGGTGAGGGGCGATGGAGCGAGCAGGGAGAAGGCCACAGGGGCTCAGCTCTCAGGACCCACTCTTCCAAGTCCCTGGCCCTGCTCAGACCCGCCCGCTTCTGCCTGCCAAAGGCCAGGCCGCCCATGTCCCCATCACCAGGCACTAAAAATAGTTTTATTCTGGACGCCGAAAAGAGGGAAGAAAGCAAGCCCTGAGAACAAGCTGTTTGGCTCTGTGTTTTCATCCCCAACCCTCCCACCAAAAAAGAGATCCAACAGGGAAAAGGCTCAGCTGGAGTCCAGCAAGGGACATGGATGCGAGTGGGGGCGGCTCTCAAAGGGCAGAGCCGGGCAGACAGAGTTGGGTGGAGAGGCAGAGTCAGGCAGGGCGCAGGTCCAGGAGCGGCGGACCCGGGCCCGGGGACACGGGGCCCCGAGCAGCAGACATGGGCCCAGGGACACGGGGCCCGCGGCCTGCGGCCCTGGGAGCCGGGTCAGCAGCTGGGGCGGCGGGAGGCGGCTCCGGGGAAGAGGGAGGAAAGGCGCCCGGGGTGGGGCGGGGACGGGCTGGCGGGCCTTACCTGAGCAGGAGACGGAGGAGGAGGAGGAGGAGGACGGGCCACGCCCGGCCGCGGTGGGGTGGGCACGGGGGAGGGCCCCCTGCCCAGCCCACATGGCCCCCTGGGCCCGGCCCCGCACCCAGCCCAGCCGCCCGGCCCGCGGCTTCCTCTTCCCCCACGCGCCCCGGGGGAACATTCTTGGCCGGTGATTTGAGCCAGCTGTGGCTATTAATAACGCCTCTGGTGGGAGGGTCACTTTAGGAAAGGCTCCGGGCTTGCAGGCGGGGTGGGGAGGGCCCAGGGATGGGGAGGGTGACCAGGGACCGTTCTGGCCAGCCAGCCTGCCCGCCCCGTCCCGGCTCCAGGCCTCTCCGGGTGTGGAAGGGCTCCCCGGCCCAGCGTTCCCTCCCTGATCGGGGCCAGGGCTCCCCACGCAGCTTGCAGTCAAGCACATGCCGTGGCGGGATTAAGCCCATTTCACAGATGAGGGGAAGGACCGGGCAAGGTCACGCGGCCAGGAGGCTGTGGCGCCAGGGCGGCAGCCGTTCACCGAGATGTTGTCCAAGCACCAAACACCTGCTTTCTGGGGCTCCCCCAGGAAGAAGGCCTGCCGCACAGGGCGAGCAGCTGTGCTGGGCTCTTCCCATGCACCACTTGGTCATCCCCCTGAGGCCCCCCGAGATACAGGCCCGATCAGCCCCAACATACAGATGAGGAAACCGAGGCGCAGGGAGGCTCACGTGCACGGATTTCAGGAGGGTGCGGAGCCTCACCGTCCTGCCTGGGGTGGACGCCTGTGCTCACGGGGCCCTGAGCCCTCGCCCCCGGCCTCACTCCAGCTAGAGGAAGCCTCTTCCGTCCCCTCCACGCCTGTGCATCCCCAGCAAGACACTCACCCACTCTGTGCCTGTTCCCTCATGTCCAGGGAACAAGACAGCCCTCTGCACCGGTTTGGTGCTTATAAGGATTGAATGAGAAACCGCAAAGCTCTTAGCAGGGTGCCTGGCACCCCAACAGACACTCGACAAACGCTGACTTCTTGAACGTCTCATCCTCCCCACCTCCGGAGCGTTACCCACGCCGGCTCCCCGGCCGGAAGTGCCCGTCCCCACCCTGTGCCTCTGCCCGAGGGCCCTGGGTCTGCTTCTCCTCTGCTCTCAGCCCCGATCCTTCGTTCCCACGTTCTAGACTCCCTGCCCCACGCTCTCGCCATGGTGCCCCACCGAGCAGCTGGCACCTCCTGTTGCACGCCTGCCTCCCGCACAGTGCCGGGCGCTCCTGGGGCAGCTCATCTAACAGTGTGCCTGCACTCAGCGTGGAGCGTGGCACTTAGCAGGGCTTCCATAAGCGCTGGCTGGTGGGGAGGCGGGTGAACAGACACAGGCGCCTTCAAAGACGAGGTCGGGAGGGCCTTCCCCGCTGGCTCAGCCGTTAAGATGTTGTGCTCCCCAGGCCGGGCGCCAGGGTTTGATTCCTGGGCAGGGAACTAGATCCTGCAAGCCCCAACTAAAGCTCCCACGAGCTGCAGCTAAAAACATCCAGCTCGCCGCAAGAAGACCTCACAGGAGTCAACGAAGACCCCTCGTGCCGCAACTAAGACCCAGCTGAGCCAAATAATAAATATTGGGAAAAAAAGCAACGATGAGGCCAGGTGAGTGTGAGAGGCAGAAGGCTGAGGGCAGGGACGCTGAAGGGAGAGGCCCACGGGTCCCAGGAGAGACAGGGCCTACCTACCAGAGCCTGGGAAGCAAGCCGGCGCCTGTGGGGATCAGGCCCTGGCCCCACCATCAGAGGAGCCCGGACACCCAGCGACCTCACCCCGCGTGCCTGCTGGCCCAGCCTGCCCCAGCGCCTCACCCAGGACGTCCTTCCTGTGCAGAAAAGACACTTTGCGCATGACGGCGATCCGCGTCTTCTCCAGCCCGTCCTTGGTCCCGCTCTTGGCCGCCTTCATGAGCTGGGTCATCTGGGCAGAGGCAGAGGGGCTCGTCAGGGACGCAGGAGGAGGCCTGGGGACACCCGCCACCACCCAGGGGGGAGCCCGGAGCCCACCCCCTCCCAGGGCGCTGGCAGCTGAGGCCAAGGGCGGGGCCACCCCGAGGCCTCCTGGGAAGGGGCTCACGTCGTGGGGGGCCTCCCTGGGGTCACCCTCTTAGGGCAAGAGGACTTTCTCAC
Organism: Bubalus kerabau; assembly: GCF_029407905.1. Taxonomy (NCBI): domain Eukaryota; kingdom Metazoa; phylum Chordata; class Mammalia; order Artiodactyla; family Bovidae; genus Bubalus; species Bubalus kerabau. The sequence continues at coordinate 188,914,717 of NC_073626.1, forward strand.
CCAGCTTTTTGTCTTGAGGGTGCAGTTAAGGACATGGAGGGACACTGGGGAAAAGCCTCGAGGCCTGGAGTCCTAGGCCTGGTTCAAGTTCCAGCCCCGCTGCCCCCCGGCCGCCCGACCCTAGACGAGACACTCAACGTCCCCGAGCCTCAGTTTCCCCCAAGACCCGCCAGGGCCTGAGGACTGAACGGACAGGGTGCAGGCGAGCACGCCGACGGTAAACGGGTAGTACAAGTGCCCGGGCTCCCTGCAGGGCTGACGACGACCGCAGGGCTCCCTCCATCCCACTGGGGCACCCCTTCCCCCGCCCAGACAGCCACGCTTCTGCTGAGCCTCTGCCTGGGAACCGAGGAGGCTGGGTGCCACAGAGCCGGGCACAGCTTCCCCGGGCAGGCACAGGCCACCTCCCCTAACCCACTGCCTTGTCCCCTCAGCCAGGCCACCTCGCCCCCCAGTGAGGCCACTTCCCCAACGCACGGCCAGTGCTGGAAGTTTCTGCAAGGCAACCCCGCTGCCCAACAAGGCAGCTGCCAGCCACACGTCACCACTGGCGCTTGAGAGCTGAATGGTGCGATGGAGGACCTCAAGTCCCGGCGATATTTAACTTTAATTAACTTAAACATGAAGATCCACGTGGCCATCACAATGGACAGCATAGTTCTAGGAGACCGCCTCCTCCCTGAAGCTCTCTGCTGCAAGTGGGGAGCACTCATCTGGGGGGCCCTGGTCTCTGCCCTCACTATCACCATCCTCCAATCCATCTCCCAGTCCCCACTGTAGGGGCCCTGGCACTTCTCAAGGGTCTGGGCCAGGAAGGCTTGCTGAACACCCAGTGGGCACTGAGGCTGCAGGCTTTCAGAACAAGCCAACTCTCTGGAAATAAGCAACAGCCAGTGGGGGTGGAGTGGGGCTAGGGAGGGAAGGGAAGCTCCCGGGCCCCTCCCTGCACCTAAATGGTTCGACTTTAGAGCAGCGATTCTCGGCCTTTCAGAGAGATGGTGGGGGTACCACACGTGCTTGTGAGAATCTAATGAGAGAGACAGATGCTGACCCCAGAAACTGCACAGAGATGCCCACCCTCCTCTGGGGGGTCATGACTCCCGGACAGAGGCCTTGGTCCTGGAGCCCAGTTCCTGTCTCAGCAGAGAGCCATTGGGGGGCTGCCCTAGGAACCCCCAAAGTGGTCTTTGGAGGAACCATCAGAAGCTCTTCCTGGGCAAAAAAAAGAGCAAAAGGCAAACATGCAAGAGCCATCAACCTACTGGGTCAACCTGCCACCTCCTCCATCGCACAGCGCTGAGGACGGGACAGGCCAGGAGAGCACCCTGGCCCCCACACCGCCCTCCACCATCGCACGGCGCTGAGGTTGGGGCGGCCCGGCCACCTCCACCATCGCACGGTGCTGAGGACGGGGCGGCCCGGGGCGACTCGGGGGACAGGCCGGGAGAGCACCCTGGCCCGCACACCGCCCTCCACGCGCTTTCTGCAGCCGCTGGGCTGAGGCTCCCTGAGAAGTCACACCTGCCCCCGCCCCCAGCACGGGCTCTCAGAGGGGCTCTGAATAAGGGACCTGCAAACTTTAAAGCGCCTCTCCCCCTTCTCCGGAGACGCCTCCGGTTCTGAGGAATGGGCTAGGCCGCAGGACGGAGGGCGAGCAGGCTCTGATTCCTACAGACCCAGGCTCGAGTCCCAGCTCAGCTGCTGACCGCTGCTGTGACCACCAGCCACTCACCAGCCTCACTGATGCTAAACGGCAGGTGTAGGGTGGTGGCCTCCCGGGCGCCCGGGGAGAAAACGGTCAGACACACACGTACCATCGGTCAATGCGCTCTGAGCTCTGGGGCGGCGCCCAGCGCAGCACTGAGCGCCGGACAGATCCGAGCTCACACCCCCCGGGGACCGGCTCTCTTACTGCCATCATCTCACGGGCAAGGAACCCGAAGCTCAGAGAGGTCAAGAGGCCTGCCTGGGAGCACACGGTGAGCCGGGGCGGAACTGGGACTCAGATCCAGGCCTGCAGGGCGCACGGCGCACAGCAGCTACCCGGTGAGCAGAGTCCACTCCTGTCAGCAGCGTCCCCTACGCTGAAGCAGGAGTCCCAGTGAAGAAGCGGCGCTGAGGCTCTCGCTCTGGCCTCCTAACCCCGGAGCTCTCTGAACGGCTCAGAGGGGGAGGCATGTTAAACATCACCAACAGTCACACTTTTCAAGCTGTAACCCAGACCCACCTAGCCAGTCATCCCATTTGCAGATTCCCAGGCCTTGACCCAGATTGGCAGAATCAGGCTCTTTGTGAGTGGAGCTCAGGAATGTGTGTTTTTCAAAGCACCCAAGGGATTCTGAGGGCCCTGAAGCTTGAGAGCCCACCCAGGAATTCCCATAGACAGATAAGGGGTCACTGAAGGGTGGGGAGAAAGAAAGGCGAGGACGTGGACAGGAGCAAGCCAGCCGGCAGCGTCAGCCAAGGCAACTGGTGCGAGGCGCCAACAGGGCCCGGGGCTCGAGGCATCCCACCCTCTGCAGCCCAGCCCCCGAAACAGCAGGAAAGGCCCCCGGGCACCCCCAGACTAGGAGGGACAGGCAGACAGTACCTTACAATCACACTTGTGCTTCAGCTCCTGCATGTCTCTCCCCCCGACTCTTAGAGCCAGGATGTCTCTCTTAGTCCTGACGCATCTCTCCTTTAGCCTAGTCAGGTCTGGAGAAAGCTGGAGCCCCGGGCGGCCAAGCAGGAGGAGCAGGTGAGGGGCAGGGCAGGCAGCAGACCAGACACGGCGACAGAGGAGAAAGGAGACTCGGGTGAGGCAGCGGAGAGACAGCTTGGGGCAGCAGGATGGGGGCCTGGGGACCAGTGGGCTGCTGCTTGGGGTCAGCTCCAGCAGCGTCCAGCCCGACACGCCAGCCAGCTGGGGGTTGGGGCTCAGGAGCTGGGGGCAGGGCGCGGGGAACAGCCCAGGCCCCTTCCCAGCGCTCAGAGGACAAGGGCTGGGTCTCCGTTATCTCCCCGTCCGGGGGGCCCAGCGTGGGGCTCCTGACATAGGAAGCTCTCAGTTTCTGAGATGGAAGGGTGGTAGGTGGCTGGCTGGGTGGGCGACAGACAGATGGTAGACAGGCCCACGGATGAATGGATGGACAGATGAATGGATGATTCTACACCTGGGCAAATGGGTAGAGGGACGAACAGACAGTCATAAATGAATAAAAGCGTGGATGGATTAGTGAGTGGACGGAAGTGGTGCTATGCTGGTAAACAGTAAACCCGTGGTTCTCCAGGAGCAAGCGCCCTGCTCTGTCGTACTTCCTGGTGCGAACATGCGCGCCACGGACAGTTTCAGGCTGCCGATGTGACGTCACTGAGCGTGAGGCTGGGAAGGGATGCGCGCATTTGGTTCTCGGGTTCTTACGAGCTAGGACGAACTGGCTGGAGCCGGTCACTTGGAGGAAGGGTGGACGGACAGAGGGAGGAACAGCTCGGGGAGGGAGGAGCGGGCGACTGGATGGAAGGACAGGGGCTGACTGGCTTCGTACTATCTGGGGAGATGGACAGAGATGCACGAACAGACAGCCACTCAAACACGTGAACTACAGGAGCAAGGGTGGCATTTGGCAAGGTACAGAGACGACCAAGACTGGAACTTATAGGAGAGCAGACAGCAGAGGGACCAAAAGCATGAGCGAGAGGCAGGGAGGCTACTTTCAAACCTCTGTTCCCGCTCACCAGCTGCAGAGTCTCTACCTCTTTGAGTGACAGCTTCCTCACAGGTAAAGCGGCCATAGTACCCAGCTCACAGTATCATTAAGGTTAAACAGACAAAGCAGACAGAACCTAGAGCTCAGTGCGTTCAAACTAATGGAAGCTAGTGTTCTTGGACTGTCTCTCAAATACCAAGTGCCCAATATTTGTTGAATGGATGGACAGTTGGCTGGATGGACGGATGGACAGATGGATGGATGGATGGATGGATGGACACGGCATTTTCTTTCCAACCCGATGTGATGCTGAGTTGGGGTTCTACCACTTACGGGCACGTGGCCTTCACCACATCATTTAACCTCTCTGAGGTTCTGTTGCTCAGGTTCTCTGATCCTAACAAAATGAGACTCTTTTTTTAATGAGACTCTTAAAGCAAATGGTATACAAACCACTCTGAGGTCTCAGGAACAATAAATGAAACTGCTCCGTAAGCTGTACCACACTGGGCAAAGGTTCGCTATTGATATGCAAAGTAGTGGGACAGGGAAAGTCCTGAGAGTTACTCAGACTCCAAAAAAACCGGAGTCCTGTTTCATCTGCAAAAAAGACTGACGTGACACAATCCTGAAGGCCCCGGGCCTCCGCCTCTCTGACCCCGAGAGTCAGAAGGACTAGGTCAACTGCAGCGGCCAGATCGGAGTCAACCAGCTGAGCTCCCAGCTGGCTCTGCTGCCCAGGCCTCTGACGGCCAGACCACGGTCACCTTAATTATGAAGAAGTCCCAGTCAGAAACACGTTCAGTGCAGCTCATTTCACAGCTGGAAAAGGAACCTCCCACTGACCGTGGCCCTCGCGAACCTGGACCAGGCTTCCGCTTAGGTCTGGTCAGGGGCTGCTGAGGGGTCCCTCTGAGAACCCTCAGGCATTCTCTTTGGCAAAAGTCCGCCCGCCGAGGGTTGGCCTGGCCAGACCCCTGCAGGAGGGGCTCCCCTGGTTCTTTCACAGCTGCACAGGGTGCCAGGCCCGTCAGTCTCCGAGGGCAGGACCCGACACAGCCCATCTCTGCTGTCTGAGGCCCCAGAGCGCACAGCACGCAGGCAAGCAGAGGGGCCCCAGAGACACGCAGCGGCTGCCGTGAAAGGCATGGGGGCAGATGCGCCCCCGCAGCTCAGGAGGGGCTCTGGGGGGCGCCTGGGCAGAGGTGGGTGTCAGAGGAAAAGCCCTGCACCATCCGCAGGGACCTGCTCTTCGGAGAGCAGGTGGGCCGGGCCCGAGGCCAGGGAAGAAGTCCTCACAGTAAGAAATTCCAAGAATGCTGCCACGCTGTCTGTGTGCTGAGGAAGAGCTGGAGGGTGTGCGGGACACGGGTCCACAGGCAGCCCCCCGGGGCCCACCTGGGGCCAGGCCAAGCCGAGGGCTCTCCCAGCGTTTCTCAGAGCTCTCTGAGAAGTCCCAGTCAGAAAAAGTCCCCCTTGGGGACCCAGGGCTGTTAAAAAGCAGGTGGCCAGGCCCCATCCAGCCCTGGAGCTGGGAGTGAGGCCCCAGCGTCTGCAAGTTCAACCACCTGCCCCCGTGATCCCGATGCCCATGGGAGAGGCCAACCTCCACATTCCTCGCCTCCTGCCCAGAGAGGGCCTAACGCTTCCCTCTTGGTCCCCAGCAAGAAGGCAGGGGGCCAGGAATGTGGCCACGGGGGACTCGGAGGGACAGCCAGAGGCTTAGGACAAGGGCTGGCCCAGGCCTGGAGTCCCACCTGCCTGCACTCTCCAGAGCCGCGCTGGGCACACAGGGCCCACCCTCCTCTCAGGAGGCTCCCCTGAGGGCATGGCGGCTTCACACCTTGAAAGCGCATAAGCAGGAAGGGGCCTGTTCCCCAGCTCTCGCCTGGGCCGTTCCTCCCACAAGGGACCCCCTTCTCCTCCGGCTCCTGCCCCCTGGCTCCCAGCCGCCTCCCTTGGAAGCCTCCTGTGATCAGGCCCATCCAATCCCACCTGCGTCAGGCAGGCAGCCATAGGAACGCGGACTCATGTTCAAAGAAAGGCCTGTTTTCCTTCATTTTTGACAAACCATTTCGGACTTGGCGTCTCCTCCTAGAACACATGGTTTGCCGGCGCCTAGGTTGGGTCCTCCTGCCCCGGGACCCCACCAGCACCCTAAGAGGTGCCAGAGATGCTTGACTTCTCTGTTAGCAAGAGGCCAAGGCTGCTTTCTGTGGCCCTGCCGTTGGGACCGGCCAAGAGGAGACCGGGGCCCAGGGGACCCCTGCTCAGGCCCTGGCTTCCTGAGGACTGGGGCTCCCTCTTCATCTGAGTAAAGTCTGTCTGAGGAGACTGGGGCTCAGGGGACCCCTGCTCAGGCCCTGGCTTCCCGAGGACTGGGGCACCCTCTTCATCTCAGTAAAATCTGTCTGAAGACTCCCAGGTGTGGGTGCTACTCTGGCCTGCACCCCTCTCCCCTAGGGGATCCCCAAACTGGGAAAGGGGCGGGAGGCAGTCTGGAACATGGAGTTGGACGCCGCCCATAATCCAGCCCAGGCCTGAGGACCCTGCCTGGTCCCTGCCCTCCCTGTGGGCAGGACTCGCTAACACCTCAGCCCACCTGCCTGCCCTGGTCTTTTCCGAAAAGGAACCTGCCAGGGACCCAGTCACCTCCGGTCGGGCAGGCCTGTCTCAGAGAAGCGGCTCCCATTAAATCCCAAATCTCAGCGTGGATAGTCTGCCTTTCAGTGGCTCCTATAGAACAGAGGAGCCTAGCAGGCTACAGCCCGCCCACGGGGTCACACAGAGTCAGACACGACCTGGGGACCCAAGAGCAGCACAGAACAGATGGGACGGGTAAGGCTGTCGCAGGGGAGGAGGAGCCAGGCAGTCCGCCCTCTTGGCTTCCGTGGCTCCTTCCGTGAAGTCAGCAGCATGAACTGCGTTCCAGGAGGAAACACCAGAAGCTACCAACGCATGGCTGGCACTTTGAAAGGCTTTGGAAAAGAAGCCCTCTGGCAGCTCTGTCTTAGCCCGCTTGGTCACCTCCCCAGGGCAGAGGGCTATGGGGTCTAGGACTGATCTGAGAAGCAGAGTTGAATTGATCCACGTATGTGCTAAGTCGCTTCAGTCGTGTCCAACTCTGTGCAACCCCATGGACCGTAGCCCACCAGGCTCCTCTGTCCCTGGGATTCTCCAGGCAAGAACACTGGAGTGGGTTGCCATGCCCTTCCCCAGGGGATCTTCCTGACCAGGGACGGAACCCGCGCTCTTGTGTCTCCGGCACCAGCAGGCGGGCTCTTCACCACTGTCGTGTGTCACCTCTCGCCCATCAGTTAGGCTGCCCGAGCGCGGCGATGAGCAGGATTCTGAAGCCGGATCTGAGTTGTGAGCATCCTTATCAGTTGCCAGGTCTGCCGCAGGCACTGACCACGCCCATTCTCAGTGCAGGCTGCGCCGTGGCCAACCAGCAACACGGGTGAGATACCCGGGCCACTGCTCCCTCTCTCACCACACATTCCTGGGAGTCACTGAGGCTTAGCTACGCGTCTCAGCCTTGGCCCTCACCACCCAGCTCTCGGGGGCCTGCGGCTGGGGTGACAGATACCCCCTCCCTTCACCTTGGGCTGGAAGGACACTCGGTGCTTGGTGGGCTCTGCCTCTGGCTTGGCCTCCTCTCCCGAGTCCTCGCTGTAGCTCTCGAACTCGCTGGAGCTCCAGCCTAGGTCCTCCGGCTCCTGGGGCGCCCTGTCCTGGCGCGCATCCTCATAGGGCTGGTTCCTCTCCGCCTCTGCTGGCCAAGAGACGAGGCTGGTGAGCAGAGGTCCTGAGGCCAAGCCCAGCAGACCCAGATGCTGAACTCAGGGGGGCAGGCGGCTGCAGGGGGCCAGTCAGGGTGGACCTCCAGCTCTGCTTCCTGGTCCATAAGCGGGGGGCAAGGAGAACACGACATCCACCCCACAGAGTGAGAAGGGCGTGAAAAATGCAGAAAAGCACAAGAAATGAGCCTGGCACACAACAGGCTCAACAACATCCTCCTGGCAGGGGAGACAGATTGGGATTCCGGAACATGTACACACGACTATATGTAAAACAGGGAACCAACACGGACCTCCTGCACAGCAGAGACGTGTGTGCTCTGGCCCTGAGTTGTGTCCGACTCTTTGAGACCCCAGGGACTATGTAGCCCACCAGGCTCCTCCGTCCATGGGATTTCCCAGGCAAGAAAACTGGAGTGGGTAGCCTTTTCCTTCTCCAGGGGATCTTCCCAACCCAGGGATCAAACCTGCGTCTCCTGTAGTGCAGACAGATTCTTTACCGCTGAGTCACCTGGGAAGCCCTATTGCACAGAGAACTCTGCTCAACACTTTTTAATAAGCTAAATGGGAAAAGAAAGTGGAAAAGAACCGATACACGTGCATGTGTAACTGAATCACTGCTGTACACCTGAGACTAACACATTGTTCATCAACTCTGCTCCAATAGAAAACCAAAGTTAAAAAATAAATTGGCATCACCTTTCCAGGATCTGAGTGCTCATCCTGGCCTCTTTGGCATTTTTTAGTGGAAAAGAGAAGACCTAGGACCCAGTCCTGACTCAGGCCCTCAACTCTGGCCCCAGCACCCTTGTGGGGGCACGCAGGCAGTGAAGATGGTCTGGACCATTGAATGACTGGGGTCCCTCGCCCCAGATCTGAGTTCCCCGTGAGGCTCCAGGACGGCCCAGCAGGGGGCGCGCCTGGCCCAGCGTCCGGGAGTGTCCCCTCTTCCACGGACTCACGGGAAACTGGGGGACAGAGACCTGGGAGTCCTTTGGCCTGGAGGGACAGGCGACATCAGGGCTGGGCCCTCTGTGGCCCCTGTAAACTCGGGTTTGAGATGCTGCTTCCAAAACGGGAAATCCACTTTCCTGGGCCCAGAACCCAGGGTCCCAGCCTAGCCTCCACTTCACTGATGGGGTTCACGTCCTGGGCTGTTACCTGGAGAATAACTAAACCACAGGCCTCGCAAAGGTGAGACCAGAGTCCCAGAACCGCACGAAGGTGAAAATGCTTGCTATCAACTCAGAAGAAAGGGCACTGGGATGGGTTTTAAATTAAAATTTAAAAAAATCTGCTCAGAAACCACACATACTGAAGAGCTGAGAACTTTGGTTTTCAGAGCTGTCTCTGCAACATGGGGATAATAATAAGCTGAAAGGTGAAGGAAATAAAAAACAGAGATGAAAAGCCCTTAGCCAAGAGCCTGGTACGCAGCAGGCACCCAGCAAAGAGCAGCTGGTCCTGACTCATGGGGGCTCTGGGTGGGCCTGAGTGTCTCCGCACTGACCCCAAGCCTCCACCTCCCCACACAGGGCAGCTGGGGGTGAGGGCTCTGGAGAGACCGTCAGCCAAAGAGCAGAACAGATACACCAGGCTTAGCTGGAGACTCTGGTCCCAGGATCAGGAGGGAGCACAGAGTTATTTTTTCAGCAAAAGATAATAGTGACCAATGTCTCCAGAGAGTCGAGTGGCTGGAGACCAGGCCGTGGCCTTTCCTGGGGTGACTGCTCCGTTACGGCAGCAGAGGCTCCAAGACCCAAGAGCCAAAGGGCAGAGGTCAGTTCCTGGGGCGCCCCGGAGCAGGAACCACGAGGCACCCACTTCCCCTTGCTTCTAGCCCCGGCCACCTACAGCTACATGCCAGGTCCTCCCAGCGGTCCTTGGGGCCGGGAACTACCACCTCCTTCTATCAGACAAACAAGACCAATGGAGCCCCAAGTCAGGCAGTGAGCGGGAAGGGGGCTCCATCCACCCGCCGCACTGCCTTCCACAGAGGCCATGCTCACGATCCCCAGGCTCGTTGAGAAACACTGTGTCCAGTGGAGACAGAGTCACCAAATCCCTGAGTCTTCAGGGGCCTCACAGAGGTCTGCTTCCCCACCTCCAGCCCGGCCAGCGCCTCGGGCTTCACTAGCGCTCAAGATCACGGCCTGTTTCAAAGCACTTACCGCCACCCGCTCAGGGCTCCACATCAACCCCCTCGTGGTGTCCTCACGACAACCCCAGGAGGCAGCTAGCGCTGCCCGATTTTACAGACGCGTCGAATGGGCCCCGAGAGGTTAGGCAGAAGTTCTGCGCTGCCACCCTCCCCGAAGTCCTACAAGGTCAGGGGGACATTCTGACTTCATGTGAAGAAGCCGATGCCCAAAGCACAGAACCCTGTGCCCGAATCAATGGCAGCGCCCAGGTAAGAACCCAGGGCTGCGTGTCCCCTGGCCTGTGTGGTCTGCACCGCAGTGGACACCCTCCCTGTGCAGGGCACACTGAGCCCCCAGGCCACGCAGGGCAGTGCTGGGCCTTGGCAGGTATGACGCTCACAGCAAGAGCGCTTCTTGTGGGGTACACCTGCTGAGGGCCAGCCACAGCCTCAAGAGAGAGCGGGTGTCCCAGGGCAGGGACCCCGGTCCTCAGTTTGCAGGCTTGGACCTGTCCTGCCCATCTCAGAGTAAACTGCAGGACATGCCATATCCCCACACAGGGGTGCCCAGCGAAGACTGTGACCAAGTAATGACTGGCTTGATTGGATTCAGGAGGGAGAACAGCCCAAAGGGGCCAAATAATGGCCTCAGGCCACTCAGCTCTCCTGGCTCGGGGACCTTCCTATATCCACCCTTTCCCACTCTTCCAGATCCGAGAGAGCCATAAACAGGAAAGGGTTCTGGACTCCTCCAGGGATCAGCTTGCTCAGTGGATGCACGGATCACAGGCCCAGCCTCCCAGTTGCTGCGATGGGCGTCAGGAGTGTGCCTCCGGGGACCCTGGGCCTTGCCTTGTCTCCTGTTGGACCATACGCTGCCCCAGCATAGTTATGGCTGCCCCTGTCAGGCTGCTGCTGCTGCTAAGTCACTTGAGTTGTGTCCGACTTTCTGTGACCCCTCAGATGACCATTATATCTACTACTGCAGGCAGGAATCCCTCAGAAGAAATGGAGTAGCCATCATGGTCAACAAAAGAGTCTGAAATGCAGTACTTGGATGCAATCTCAAAAATGACAGAAGGATCTCGGTTCGTTTCCAAGGCAAACCATTCAATATCACAGTAATCCAAGTCTATGCCCCAACCAGTAATGCTGAAGAAGATGAAGTTGAACAGTTCTATGAAGACCTACAAGACCTTTTAGAACTAACCCCCAAAAAAGATGTCCTTTTCGTTATAGGGGACTGGAATGCAAAAGTAGGAAGTCAAGAAACACCTGGAGTAACAGGCAAATTTGGCCTTGGAATACGGAATGAAGCAGGGCAAAGACTAATAGAGTTTTGCCAAGAAAATGCACTGGTCATAGCAAACACCCTCTTCCAACAACACAAGAGAAGACTCTATACATGGACATCACCAGATGGTCAACACCGAAATCAGATTGATTATATTCTTTGCAGCCAAAGATGGAGAAGCTCTATACAGTCAGCAAAAACAAGACCAGGAGCTGACTGTGGCTCAGACCATGAACTCCTTATTGCCAAATTCAGACTGAAATTGAAGAAAGTAGGGAAAACCACTAGACCATTCAGGTATGACCTAAATCAAATCCCTTATGATTATACAGTGGAAGTGAGAAATAGATTTAAGGGACTAGATCTGATAGACAGCGTGCCTGATGAACTATGGACGGAGGTTTGTGACATTGTACAGGAGACAGGGATCAAGACCATCCCCATGGAAAAGAAATGCAAAAAAGCAAAATGGCTGTCTTGGGAGGCCTTACACATAGCTGTGAAAAGAAGACAGGTGAAAAGCAAAATAGAAAAGGTAAGATATAAACATCTGAATACAGAGTTCCAAAGAATAGCAAGAAGAGATAAGAAAGCCTTCTTCAGCGATCAATGCAAAGAAATAGAGGAAAACAACAGAATGGGAAAGACTAGAGATCTCTTCAAAAAAATCAGAGATACCAAAGGAACATTTCATGCAAAGAGGGGCTCGATAAAGGACAGAAATGGTATGGACCTAACAGAAGCAGAAGATATTAAGAAGAGATGGCAAGAATACACAGAAAAACTGTACAAAAAAGATCTTCACGACCCAGATAATCACGATGGTGTGATCACTGACCTAGAGCCAGACATCCTGGAATGTGAAGTCAAGTGGGCCTTAGAAAGCATCACTACGAACAAAGCTAGTGGAGGTGATGGAATTCCAGTTGAGCTATTCCAGGTCCTGAAAGATGATGCTGTGAAGGTGTTGCACTCAATATGCCAGCAAATTTGGAAAACTCAGCAGTGGCCACAGGACTGGAAAAGGTCAGTTTTCATTCCAATCCTAAAGAAAGGCAATGCCAAAGAATGCTCAAACTACCGCACAATTGCACTCATCTCACATGCTAGTAATGTAATGCTTAAAATTCTCCAAGCCAGGCTTCAGCAATATGTGAACCGTGAACTTCCTGATGTTCAAGCTGGTTTTAGAAAAGGCAGAGGAACCAGAGATCAAATTGCCAGCATCCGCTGGATCATGGAAAAAGCAAGAGAGTTCCAGAAAAACATCTATTTCTGCTTTATTGACTATGCCAAACCATAGTCAATATTTATTGACTGTGTGGATCACAATAAACTGTGGAAAATTCTGAAAGACATGGGAATACCAGACCACCTGATCTGTCTCTTGAGAAATTTGTATGCAGGTCAGGAAGCAACAGTTAGAACTGGACATGGAACAACAGACTGGTTCCAAATAGAAAAGGGAGTACGTCAAGGCTGTATATTGTCACCCTGCTTATTTAACTTATATGCAGAGTACATCATGAGAAACGCTGGGCTGGAAGAAACACAAGCTGGAATCAAGATTGCTGGGAGAAATATCAATAACCTCACATATGCAGAGGACACCACCCTTATGGCAGAAAGTAAAGAGGAACTAAAAGGCCTCTTGATGAAGGTGAAAATGGAGAGTGAAAAAGCTGGCTTAAAGCTCAACATTCAGAAAACAAAGATCATGGCGTCCGGTCCCATCACTTCATGGGAAATAGATGGGGAAACAGTGGAAACAGTGTCAGACTTTCTTTTTCTGGGCTCCAAAATCACTGCAGATGGTGACTGCAGCCATGAAATTAAAAGACGCTTACTCCTTGGAAGGAAAGTTATGACCAACCTAGATAGCATATTCAAAAGCAGAGACATTACTTTGCCAGCAAAGGTCCATCTAGTCAAGGCTATGGTTTTTCCTGTGGTCATGTATGGATGTGAGAGTTGGACTGTGAAGAAGGCTGAGTGCCGAAGAATTGATGCTTTTGAACTGTAGTGTTGGAGAAGACTCTTGAGAATCCCTTGGACTGCAAGGAGATCCAACCAGTCCATTCTAAAGGAGATCAGCCCTGGGATTTCTTTGGAAGGAATGATGCTAAAGCTGAAACTCCAGTACTTTGGCCACCTCATGCGAAGAGCTGACTCATTGGAAAAGACTCTGATGCTGGGAGGGATTGGGGGCAAGAGGAGAAGGGGACAACAGAGGATGAGATGGCTAGATGGCATCACTGACTCGATGGACGTGAGTCTGGATGAACTCTGGGAGTTGGTGATGGACAGGGAGGCCTGGCGTGCTGCAATTCATGGGGTTGCAAAGAGTCGGACACGACTGAGCGACTGATCTGATCTGATAGACGGCAGTCCACCAGGATGCCCCGTCCCTGGGATTCTCCAGGCAAGAACACTGGAGTGGGTTGCCCTTTTCTTCTCCAATGCATGAAAGTGAAAAGTGAAAGTGACATCGCTCAGTCGTGTCTGACTCTTAGCAACCCCATGGACTGCAGCCTTCCAGGCTCCTCCATCCATGGGATTTTCCAGGGAGTGGGTGCTCCTCAAATGCAGGGGCTTGAGATGGGCAGCCCCTGAAGACAGGCAGAATCGTGTTGTAGAAAAAGCAGGACAAACAGATGTCTATTGGAAATCTGGCTGTGTGATCTGGGGCTGGTGGCTTAACCCTCTCTGATGTGACTGTCAACTGGAGCCTTAGGCCCTACCCAACCAATCTCTCAGGTTGATTGAACACAGGGAGCAACTGTGCTTCATCTGTCATAAAATGCCATCCAAATCCTTTGGAGTGAAGGGACAGAGCACTGGACTTGGAGTCAGAGTGACCCAGGTTCAAATCCCAGCCCTGTCTCTGTAGCTTCCTCCACTGGAGAATAAGGAAGTAATACCCTAAGTCAATGGCATTCTAAGGCAATGCCAAAGAATGCTCAATCGACCGCACAATTGCACTCATCTGACACGCTAGTAAAGTAATGCTCAAAATTCTCCAAGACAGGCTTCAGCAATACCTGAACCATGAACTTCCTGATGTTCAAGCTGGTTTTAGAAAAGGCAGAGGAACCAGAGATCAAATTGCCAACATCCGCTGGATCATGGAAAAAGCAAAAGAGTTCCAGAAAAACATCTATTTCTGCTTTATTGACTATGCCAGAGCCTTTGACTGTGTGGATCACAATAAACTGTGGAAAATTCTGAAAGACATGGGAATACCAGACCACCTGACCTGCCTCTTGAGAAATCTGTATGCAGGTCAGGAAGCAACAGTTGGAACTGGACATGGAACAACAGACTGGCTCCAAATAGGAAAAGGAGTCTGTCAAGGCTGTATATTGTCACCCTGCTTATTTAACTTATATGCAGAGTACATCATGAGAAACGCTGGGCTGGAAGAAACACAAGCTGGAATCAAGATTGCCGGGAGAAATATCAGTCACCTCAGATATGCAGAAAGTGAAGAGGAACTCAAAAGCCTCTTGATGAAAGTGAAAGTGGAGAGTGAAAAAGTTGGCTTAAAACTCAACATTCAGAAAACGAAGATCATGGCATCTGGTCCCATCATTTCATGGGAAATAGATGGGGAAACAGTGGAAACAGTGTCAGACTTTATTTTTCTGGGCTCCAAAATCACTGCAGATAGTGATTGCAGCCATGAAATTAAAAGATGCTTACTCCTTGGAAGGAAAGTTATGACCAACCTAGATAGCATATTCAAAAGCAGAGACATTACTTTGCCAACAAAGGTCCGTCTAGTCACGGCTATGGTTTTTCTTGTGGTCATGTATGGGTGTGAGAGTTGGACTGTGAAGAAGGCTGAGCACCAAAGAATTGATGCTTTTGAACTGTGGTGTTGGAGAAGACTCTTGCGAGTCCCTTTGATTGCAAGGAGATCCAACCAGTCCATTCTGAAGGAGATCAGCCCTGGGATTTCTTTGGAAGGAATGATGCTAAAGCTGAAACTCCAGTACTTTGGCCACCTCATGCGAAGAGCTGACTCATTGGAAAAGACTCTGATGCTGGGAGGGATTGAGGGCAGGAGGAGAAGGGGACGCCAGAGGATGAGATGGCTGGACGGCATCACTGAGTCGATGGACGTGAGTCTGAGTGAACTCCGGGAGTTGGTGATGGACAGGGAGGCCTGGCGTGCTGCAATTCACGGGGTCGCAAACAGTCGGACACGACTGAGTGACTGATCTGGACTGAACTGACCCCAAGTCAAGGGGCTGCCAGGCGGTGCAGTGGTAGAGAACCCACCTGCCAGGGAAGGGTATGCAAGAGACGTGGGTTCAAGCCCTGAGTCAGGAAGATCTCCTGGAGTAAGAAATAGCAAGTCCCTCCAGTATTCTTGGCTGGAAAACTTCACAGACAGAGGAGCCTGGCGGTTTACAATCCATAAGGTCTCAAAGAGTGACTGAGCACGCACGCACGCACGCACGCACACACACACACACACGGCGTAAGTCAAAGTTTCAAACCAAATTACATGAGACAAACCATGAAGAGCCGCTGGCATGTTCAAGCAAAGACGCTCTTACGGTGAATGGATGTTAAACACCCCTCCTCCCTGGATCGTCCTCCTTCTAGCCAGGTGAGCATGTGGGCCTGTGCCAGCAGGACTGGTCCTCCTCTGCCCTGTGCACTCTCTGTGGCCACAATCTCCCCACCTTCCCAGCCCACCAGGGGCCTCTCTCCAGAGCAGGGCCCAGGCTTTCCCAGGCCTTCCCTGCTGCATTCAGCTTTAACAATCTGTCATTTCCAACAGCCCTGGAATGTCTGAACTATTAACCCATATTCAGGAGGAATGGAGGCATGGAGAAGTGAATGACTTGCCTGGGGATCCACAGAACCCAGTGGCTCAGCGGTAAAGAATCTGCCTGCAATGCTGGAAATGTGGCAGGAGCCACGGGTTCGATCCCTGGGTCTGGAAAATCTCCTGGAAAAGGAAGGGCAACCCACTCCAGTACTCTTGCCTAGAAAATCTGGACAAAAGAGCCTGACGGGCTACAGTCCATAAGGGTTGCAAAAGACTCGGACACGACTTAGAAAAGAATCGGACACAGTCGAGGATCCACAGCCCAGCAACCCCCTGCCAGAGAAGCCCAAACCCCACCCCCTGAAGCCCCAATATTCCCCTGGAAGCTCTATACCGCTCCCATGGAGCCCCAACCCCGCCCCGATGGAGCCCTAACCCCGCCCCATGGAGCCCTAACCCCGCCCCATAGAGCCCTAACCCCGCCCCATGGAGCCCTAACCCCGCCCCATAGAGCCCTAACCCCGCCCCATAGAGACCTAGCCCCGCCCCATAGAGACCTAACCCCGCCCCAGGCGGCCAGCCCGCAGCCGGCTCCCACTTTCCCGGTTTGACTGCAGCAGTTTTTAAAAACAGGGAGGAGGGGCCATGCGCCGGGTAGGGCCAGGCAGGAAGTGCAAGAGGAGACCCTCGCCAGGCCCCGCCTCCCCACTCCGTCCCCCACCCTGTCCAGAGAGAAGAGGTTTACCGGGCTGCTGGGCGTCCAGGTTCTCGCAGGGGACGTCGTCGTAAATCACATCTTCTTCCAGGGCGGGGAAAGTAAACCGCTCGACTGCGAGACAAGGACAGGGAGGGAGCACGAATGAGGTTGTGGCGCCGGGCGGGAGGCGGCCGCCAGACTGACATCAGGACTGCACCAGCTGGCAGCTCGCTCCGCCCGCCCGCGTCCCCGCGGCCCGGACAGGCCAGCAGCCCGCAGCCCGGCCCCTGGGGAGCCCCCGCCGGCCACTGCTCTCAGAAGACTGGGACAGCTGCCTCTTCCCGCCCCCAGTCCTCCAAGGAGCCCTCCCAGAGGCTGCGGAAGCCCCGCCTGCTTCAGCAGGCCTGCGCACCTGGCTGATGGCACCTGCAGAAAACCTGAAGCGGACCCAGCCCCGGGCAGGGCCCCGGAAGCCTCTTCAGCCGCCCAGGCCCCCAGGACTGCCCCAAAGGAGTCACCTGGTACCCAGCGGTGGGGGGAGGGCAAGGCAGCCACCCTGAGTACACAGGATGGCAGGGAGCAGGGGATGATGGGATTTGGAGAGTGCGGTTAAGGACAGTCCCCCAAAACTCAGCCAGTGGGGTCCTGACTGGTTAAAAAAAAAAATAAGCAAATGAGCATGCTATTCCCCTAACACTTTGCTGGGTAGACTATGAGCAGGGCAGAGCACACACCCTGCCCATGTTAGTAGCTCCCAAAACAGAATATTGACAGAGGTCTTGCCCCCTAAAATTGTGTGCCCAGTCTCTGCCCTCTTTAGGGACGTGCAGCCCTGCAGAGAGAGGCTTTGGAAAACCAGCCCCCACCCCTGAGGGGAGCCTGTCCTCACCCCACAGGCCTTCCAGGAACAGAGGGCCAGATGGACTCTGAAGTTCCTCCCTCCTGTGTTGCCTCCTGTGGTCTCAGGGTCCCCAAAGCCCTGCAGGCCCCTCACTGCCCCCTCCCCATCAACACAGATTCTGCCTCCCAAGCGGCCCTCAGACCTGCCCACCTCTCTCCAGGTCCCTAGCTCCAGACGTCACCTGCCTCCCCTGGACAGCCTCCAGCCCACTACCTTCTCCCAGAGTATCAGTGATGTGACTGAAAAGCAGACGTGGCTGCATGGCTGTCTCCCTGGCACCTTCAGGAAAGCAGGGCCTCCAAGGCCTCCCCCACGCACCCTGGGAGGCCCTGGGGAGATGGCAGCCTCACCGGGCCCTGCTCACCCCTAGACCCTCCCCTCCACCACACCAAGGCTCACTGCTCCCCCGGTGCCAGGCGTCCCCTCGCCCTCGACCTGAACACTCTGGCCCTGATGCCTGCTTCTCTGCACTCTGCCTCGGTCCTCGTGGGCTCTCTCAGCTCCCACCCTCCTCCTGGCACCTGCCCTCTGCACCGTAAGAGCCCACCCATGTGTCTGGTACTGCTGTCAGAGGGACCCCCTCGTCTTGGGCACTGGGGAACACCCACCGCCCAGATCGACCTGTAGGAGCTTGGGGGGGAGGGGGACAGATGAACAGCTGGATGTGTGATCTACTCCAGGACCATGGCTCCAGGGTGGCAAAAGGGGCGAGTCTCACGGGTGGGCAGTGGCCCGTCTGCCTCAGAGCCGCCACCAAGCCCACGTAGCGAGGACTGCCCCTCAGGGAGCATGAGCCCGCATCAGCTCCCTTGGCCTAGAGAAGGGGGGCTCTCCTGGCACCAGCCTCCTGGGGCTGAGACCTGGGGGGCAGGGTGGGGAGGGGGACTTACTGCGACGGGAACTCTTCCGCCTCCAGCTAGAGCGCTGGACCTCGGAGAAAGCTGCGTCCACGGCGTCCCCATTGCTCACGGCGGCCGGCCTCCTGCAGACCGAGAAATGGGGCCGTGAGCCAGGAGGGCGAGACAGCTGGCTCCTCGAAGCCTCGGGCAGCTCCTCACCAGGTGACAGGGCCACTCATCCCCAAGGCCGGGAGTCAGAAGGGCTGGGGGGGCCACGGCTGGGTCAGCCACGGACAAGCCCCTTCCCCCCTTGGCGTCCTCACCTTTAGAAGGCATTGCAAAGCCGACCTGCTGCTTTACAAGAGCATAAAGGTCAAATGTATTCACTGTGATGACTGACAAGGATCAGATGCGCTCCTGGCCAGGGCACCCTGACTCTCCTCGTCCAGGGCAGACCCGGGGGAATCTCCGTGTCCCCAGTCTCCACATACAAAACGGAGGCTATGACTGGGGGTGGGGAGTGCTGCATCTGAATGACAAGGACCTGCAAAGTTTCAAAAGACTGCACACAGAAAGCAGGGCTTTATCCCCACACACACTTGAGGATGGGCTGGACCAGAGATGTGCTTCCTAGGGGCAGAGACACCAAGGGAACGCAGTGGGGAAAGAGCAGTGACACCACACAGGTCTCGTGTCCCCGGATATGACACGACAGGGTGCTCAGCCCTGTGGGGCTCCGACCCCAGCCCATAACCCCAGGCGAATCGTGAGAAAAACACCAAACAAACCCAGACTGGGGGACATTTCTATAAAACACCTGCCCATTACACCTCAACTCTCTCAAGATCATGAAACAAACAAAAAAAAAACCCAGAAGGTGTTGCAGAGCAGAGCAGGGTAAATGATTGAACACCACATGAGCCCTGAGTGGGTCGCGGGACAGAAGAGCGCAGGCAGAGAAACGGTGAGATTCAGGTAAAGTCAGAAGTTCGGGGAGTGGTGAGGCGGCGATGCTGATTTCTTGGTTTTGACGCGTATCCCAAGCTCGTGTCGGACGTCAGCCCTGGGGGTGCAGGGCGGGAAGGCATGTGCAGCCCTGCCTGCTTCACAGCATCTCCGCAAATCTGAAACTACCCCAAGGTGGGAAGGGTTTGCTTGGGGTTTTTTTAAAAGCCCAAGCTCAGGGGACTTCCCTGGTGGTTCAGTGGATTAAGCATCCACTTTCCAGTACAGGGGACACAAGTTCGATCCCTGGTTGGGGAACTACGATCCCTCATGCCAGGAGCAACTAGGCCCACGGGCCACCACCACTGAGCCCGCTCACCCCAACTAGAGAGAGGCCTGTGCCGCAAAAAGACAGCCTGTGGGCCACAGTTAGGACCTGACACAGCCAAAAGTAAATAAAATAAATATTTTATAATAATAAAATAAAGCCCATGCTTGACTACTCTCCCACCCGTTTTTTCAGAAAGAGAGAGCACTCAGCGTAGACATAGAGTCAGAGACACAAGTTCAAGTCCTTGTCCTGGAGGAATCGTAACACCCAGCACCAAGGCATCTCCACTAGAGGACACAGAAGGCCCTGGATAATTTCTTAAGGTGACATCGAGAACGGATGTGGGTATTTGCGGGTGAAGTCAGATGGCTTTAGAATGGACCTGGAAATATTTTATGACATACTAAAAGCCACGATTGGGTTGAAAATATGAGCTCCTGTTTTGCACATTATCAAAACACAGTGAACTTATTTTTTCATCTCATCTCATGTTATTTAAATAGCTACATGTGATTAGTGGCCCCCGAACAAGACAGCGTAGGTCTAAGCCACTGGCCCAACTAGAGGTGCTGGTCTGGACTCGGGCTTCTGTTGAAGCAGCTGCCAGGGTACCGGTCCTGCCTTCCTGGGTGGGAAAGCGGGGTCTAACAGTCACCTTCATGCCTACCCTGACTGTCTCCATGGCCGAAGGAAGCAGAGAGACCAGGAGCCCCTAAGGAAGCAAGAGGCTGGTGCCCGTGGGTGGACAGGCCTTCCCAGGCTTGGCTACAGACCACCACCCCCCCTGCCCTGCACGTTGGAGTATCTCCTCTGCACCCAGGGCTCTGCAGAATGCTTGAGGACAAGCGCGTGTCCTGCTATGACCACCTTACAGAGAGGTGAGGTTCAGAATAGGCAGAAAACTGACCAGGAAGCACCAGAGCCGCCAGTTACCTGCAAAGTCTTGTCCTGGACCCCAGCTCTGCTGCCCCCACACCAGGCGGGGGGAGGGAAGAGACCCCCCAGGCGAGGGAAGCAGTGGGCATGGCAGGAGATGAGGCTGGGGCCTCCGCCTGCCCTGGCCCTTCTGGCTGCCTGCCACAGCCATGCCCCACCCACCCTGTGCCCACCCAGGGCCAGCCCCTCCCTGCTGCTGCCTGGCAGGAAAATCTAATTCTCCCTGGGGGCAAACCCTCCTCCTGGGGCCTCCCCAAAGGTTTTAGATAATGAAAGAGCCACAAAAAAGCAATAAGAGGCCAATTATTTCGCCCTTATCTGAGCTTCCTGCACGTCTAATGCCTCTCGGCCTGCAGGTGCAGAAAGGCCAGCCACTCGATGACACCGTCTTACAAGGTGAGGCCACTGTCACCTGCAGGCCAAGGAGAGGAGCCAAGTCCACAGAGAGGAACCGAGGAGGAGGGGCTGGGCGGAAAAGAGGAGGCGGGACGGGTAAGAGCTGTCTCCCAGGCCCCCGATGGCGGCGTTCAGACTTAGGAGGCCACCGCGAGCTCAAGGCGCCTCTGAGCCCACCTCCTCTCTCTCCGGGGACAAGCCCGGGACGAGGGGAGTGAGTGTCCTGTGACAGCAGGGACCTGCTTTGTCCTGGTCGCCCCGTTCCGTCAGCCCCTTCGCTCGGGGGACACTCAGTGATGACGGATGCCCCCGCCCCCCCAGCCTATTTTATGCATTTATTTATTATTTTTAAATTAAAATCTATCTGGCTGCACCAGGTCTTAATTGGGGCACAGGGCATTCAAGATCTTTAGTTGTGTCATGGGGCTCTAGTTCCCTGACCAGGGATGGAACCCAGCCCCACTCCGAGAATGGCAGTGCCCCCATACCCACTGTTGGTGGGCCCAGTTGCTCAGCAGATTCCCGGGGTCCCTTTCCAGAGGCTACACAGAGTGAGTTGTCAGGGAGAAGACCCCCGAGATCAGTACAATCTGAGGATCCTGGCTGGCTGGGCACACACAGGCACCTAGCCCCCCGCCCCCCTCCCACACACACACAGGCACCTAGCCACACACACACACACACAGTGTTCCTGATGCCTTTTTCCCTCCAGGCCATAATACTGGAGTGTGTAGCCTTTCCCTTCTCCAGCAGATCTTTCCAACCCAGGGATCGAACCCAGGTCTCCCGCATGGCGGGCAGATTCTTTACCAGCTGAGTCACAAGGGAAACCCAAGAATACTGGAGTGGGTAGCCTTTCCCTTCTCCAGGGGATCTTCCCGACCCAGGAATCGAACTGCAGTCTCCTGCATTGCAGGCGGATTCTTTACCAACTGAGCTATCAGGGAAGCCCTTTTCAGGACAAGGTATGAAAAATATGAAAGAGGAAAGAATTCCACCTTTGGGGATTGAAAGGACCAGAATAACATGAGCCTTATAAGGCCTCGAGCAAACCCAGTCTGCAGCAGACGGCAGGGAGGGCTGGGGCGACGGGGCTTGCCGGACGCGGCCTGACTCCTGGCATCACCCCCTGGAGAAACGCCCCTCCAGCAGCACCACTCCCACCATCCCGAAATCCAAGAGACGCAGAAGAAAGGCAAACCCCGCTGGCCGGGTGACGCCTGCTGCCAGGTGTCAGCCCTGGCCATTTTCTAGCTCGTGTAGCACATTAAAGCCAGGAGGCCCCTGGAAATCACCTGGACAGAAGGCTCCCAGAGCTCTCACTGTGGTCCCCTGGGAAGCTCCTCTGAGATGCAACTCGGGCCCCGCCTCCGAGATTCTGTCCTATTGGTCCAGATGGGCCCAGGGATCGTATATTTAAAGCTCCCTGCTGCTCCAATGTGCTGACAGGGTTGAGAACTGGGGATTGAGACTTAAGGGGGAAGACACACACGTTCCGGAGCCAGCAGCCCTGGATAAGACCGCAGCTATGCTCGTGGCTGCAGACCAGGACAGTGGCTTAACGCCCCAGAGCTGCTGCGCGACAGGGTGAACAGCTGCTCTGCTTCCTGCCGTGGGGGTTGAGTGATAACACATGTCCGGCGCCTGTGCCTCAGTCTCCATATCTGTGAAATGGGGCGGCAGTACCTCCCTTTTAGGGTCCCAAGAAGGAGTAGATGAAGAAGGCCTGTAAAACTGTCGGCAGAGGGTCTGCCCCGGAACCACTTCCCTTCCCCCACTCCCCTCCACTCCCCCAGTCACAGGGTCCCTGCGCACGTTCATCTCTTCATGCAGCCCGGCCACACCTCACATACGGAAGGGTCCTGGGCCCGCCTGTCCCGTGCCACCCCCGACATTGTCACACATCCACCTACGGAATGAGCAGAGAGGGGCAGAACCCCCAGGGAAGTCGGAGGAGGGGCCCCCGACGTGGTGTCTATAAGACAGCCCTCACTGGGAGTGAGTACCAAGACCCCCGGGGAACCTTCTCAACACTCGACCCTGGTCCCACTGCGCAGACCCAGCCTTCTGCCCTGGGGTGCACGCACCCCCTCCCTGACGTCCGCTCTGAGGTCACACCCCAGAGAGACACAGCTCCCCTAGCAAGCCAAGAGCCTTGTGGGGCGCTGACTACAGCTTCCCGTGGGAAAACGCTCACCCTCTGTAATTAGATCAAAAGGTGAGCCGGGAACCAGCACATGTAATAAAACCATGGGTCCATAAAATGTGTGTGTGCGCACTTTATATACACAGCAAAGAAGCCGAGCAGGAACACACAGTGGTAGAATTAAAAGTCACTCTTACTATGTCATCTTCTGTACTTCCCAACTTTTCTATAATAAATATGCACGACTATTACCAAAAAAAGAAATCAAGAGAAAGAAAGGGAGAAGGCAAACACCCCAGGGAACACTGAGTAACGGGTTGGCCGGTGCAGGGCCCCTCGGTGGCCTGGAGCCACCCCGGACACACCCGCACCCTTTGGAGACGCTGAGTGAGGCGAGCAGCTCGCTGACAGCGTCTGGTCCTCACGTCTCATCCAGCCTCCGCTTCACAGGGACCACACGGAAGGTTAGGCAGATCAGACAATGACCGGGTCCCGGATGTGGAGGGCCAGCGGAATCGAAGCCAGATCCCTGTGGGAGCACAGAGCTCGATGCTGGAAGGGTCTGGAAGCCGATGGGGTGCCACCCGGGCTCTGCCTCCTCCCGGCTCTGTGACCTCAGGCTGACGACGTGTGTTCTCTGCGCCTATAAAACGGGGATGACAGAGCCCCCGCCAGAGTGTCTTTAGGATTAATGGAGGCGGGCGAGTCTCTTAGAACAGGGCCTGGTGAGTAATACGTGCAGAAGACGTGCAGGCCATTATTACGCGGCTCCAGAGCTGATAAACGCACCCAGGCACCGCCCATCAGCCCCCCGGGGGCAGCACTACCCGCCTCGGTCACCACAGTGCCTGGCACGCGGCAGGCACTCAGTACAGAGAGGCAGGCTGGAGGGGTGGAGGACGGGGCTGAAGAGCTGACTTGGGTGGGCAGGGGGCTCCGGAGGAAGAGCAGACAGAGCCCCTGCCTGCCCCCCACCCCCCGGCTGTGAACCCAGCGCCACCACCGGCCGCTCGAGCTCCTGGGAGCCGTGAGGGCTCTCTCGGGCTGCACAAGGGGACCCACCATCAGCCCCTCCTCCCAGGGCTGCTGCGTTGGTGTCCTGCTGCGTCTGTGACAAGCACAGACTCAGCGGCTTCACACGACACCGATGCATTATCTCGCAGCCACAGAGGTCAGGCGCCCACAGAGCGTTTCACTGGGGCAGAAGCAAGGTGTTGGCGGGGCTGGCTCCTTGGGGGCTTTTAGGGGGAATCTGCTCCCTGTCTCCTTCCGGCCTCTGGAGCAGCCCTGCCTCGTGGCCCCTCCTCGTCTTCAAAGCCAAAGCGCAGCATCTTTCGGTCCCTCTCTGACCCTGCCCCGCCCCCCGCATGGGAATCCTCACGATCCCACTGGGCCCACCCAGGTGATGCCGGCCCGTGGGCAACACAGTCCATCTTGTCTGGATAAGCCAGGAAAGGGCAGGACAGGGCCCCCAGGAGCCACTAAGAGTCCCTGCAGCCAGGCTGGGAGCCAACAGGAAATGCCAAGGCCGCAGAGGGCTGTGGGGAGGACAGCGAAACCGGGCAAGAAAAGCAAACAAATCCAGAGGGCTCAGGGGTGAGAGGCAGCCTGCGTCCAGGAAAACAGGGAGCCAGAAACCCGTGCTGGGCGCTCACGGAGGCCCTGAGTTCACGGGGTTCAAAGTGCACCAGAAAGGCCGATGCCGCAGGCTCCACTGACGGATGGCTCTGCAGTCAGACGGGCTGCAGCCCCGCTACTGACCAGCTCAGCGACATCTTGGGCAAGCGGCTTCAATGCTCTAAGCCTCAGTTCTGATCTGCAAAATGGGCACAATGGGTGGCCCCGCTGCCTGGGGCTGCGTCACCGGGAGAGGAGAGGGCGCACAGGAGACGCGCAGCTCGGAGCGCTCGGGAGGCAGCTGGCACCACGGCACCAGCCGGGTCAGCGCTTCCGCTGGCGGCCTCCCTTCCCGCTGGCCCGTCCTCGCCCCGCTGGCCGCGAGTCAGAGCCTGGTTCAGAGATTCTGCGTCCGCACAGTTTGGTGTCCTTTTCACAGACACTGAGAATCGCCCTGCAGACCCTACTTGCCCCCTGCCCATCGGAACCCTCGTTCATTCAACAGGGACGCCTTCGGCACTGGCCCTGGACTGGCTCCGCGCTAAGCCGTGAGGACCGAGCAGCAAACAAAATACGCCCCCACCACCGCGAAGACCGCCTGTCCCCACAGAGCCACCCTGCAGGAGGAGAGAGACCCCACCCTCGACCATCACAAGACCCCGTGTGGGCCCGAGGGGAGGGGGCTGCCTGACTGCTTCTGTCTCAAGGGAACGGCACAGAAGCACACGGGCAGAGTCGAGGCCACTCTGCCTGGCTCCCCAGATGGGGTCTATGCGTCATTCCAGTGACAGCTTAAAACTACTCTCCCAAGAGCTCAGAGAGGTCAAGTCAGCTCTCACAGGAAGCAGAGTTCTTAACCCCAGTAAACACATGCAGAAGGGGGTTGTCCATGGGGACCCGGCCACATCCCCCAGCAAGAACCAAGGTCTGGGGTCCGGAGCCAGGACCCGGGGTTGCCAGTGCACCCTTGCGGGTAGCGTGATGGTCAAACAGCTGGCCTCTGCTCAGAGAAGCCCTGGTGAATGAACAGGCACAATCTGTCTGCAACCCCCGGTCTGTCTGACTCCTGGGGGGCAGAGCCCAGCTTCCCTGAGCCTCGATCTCCCCACCTGTGAATGGGTAACAAACTGGCCACTTCCTAGAGAGGGGGACGCAAACGGGACTGTGCGTTTAGCTTGGTGCCTGGTACGCAGTAAACACCGCCACCAACGTCACTACCAGCAGCAGCAGCTGACGGCATGGCGGCCGCGGAGAGAGGAGGCGCCGCGGAGACAGGAGGCAGCCGAGGAGGCGGCCGCGGCCCGCGCGGAGAGAGGAGGCGACGGCCGCGGAGAGAGGAGGCGGCGGCCGCGGAGAGAGGAGGCGGCCGAGGAGGCGGCCGCGGCCCGCCGGGCGCTGTGAAGGATGGATGCAGTCCCAGCCATGCTCACCCCTGGACTGAGGCGGGGGACGACCCTGAATTCGCCCCAGGGGCCTTGGCACAGCACACTGGCATCAATGCCCTCAACTCTGCTTCCCCATCAGCCTGGCCGCCTCCAGCAGGCAACGCCCCCCCTCCCGGTGAAGGGACCGGGAAGTCCTCAGGCCTCAAGGCCAGAGATGGACCCAGCGGCCCTGCCCAGATCACCGGACCCCCCAGTGGCCTCGGGCCTCCTCATGACACAGGCCCAGCCGGCCCAGCTGTGATCCTCTGAAGCACAGTCAGGGAGATGGCTCAGACCCAGGGCTCCTGACTCCTCGGGGGCAGACCCCAGTGAGTTCCCCTAACGTCACATTCAGACCAGGACCCAGAAGAACAGCAGCAAATACATCCGGAGCAGCCAACACACGCCAGGAGAATACAGCACCGAGTAAACGCTGATTTGTGTACACCTCACAGAATCATCCGCGGGTCACTGATTTATCATCCCCGCTTTATTGATTAAGAAAGAACTTTCAGAAAACAACTTTCCCAGTGACACCCAGCTGGCGAGTAACAAGTGAGACTTGAAGCCAGCTCCGTGCAGCTCAGAACCAAGCTCCCGGCCCTCGAACCCCGGATTCCAGGCCTCACTTCACACTCCGAGCTCCCGCCTGGGATGCGGACGGTGAGGCGCGGCCCTGCCTCCCTCCCTCCCCGGCGTGGGGCGGGAGGTCACCTCGAGGCAGCAGACTGGCCGGATGGGGGCAGCGACTCTAATGGGCTGAGGAGTCAGGCAGCCAGGCAAAGCCCAAGGCCATTTCCAAGCCTCGGGGCAGGGACTGTGAAGGAAGCGCAGTGAAAAGAGGTGAAATGTCGTCCACTTGGGAGTTTTGTTTTTTTCAAAGCAATGTTTGCTTAGTGACTAGGTTGGGGTAAATTTTTTTTAAAAAAGAAAGAAAATCAAGATTTTTTTTCCCCTTTCTCTCGGATAACAAAGAGAAGGAGAGCGATCTGGACTGGCTCTACTCCCAGAGGAGACCAGAGTGGAAATCCACCGTCCGGAGAAGGAGCTGGAACTTAAGTAAACAGAGACCATGAAGGGAGGGAGCGAAGCTGGGAGCAGCACAGAGACTCTGGAGGAGGAGTCTCCCGGGGTGCCTGGGGGCAGGCCCGCCCCTCACTCTCCGCGTCTGCAAAGTGAAGGGGCTGGACTGGAAGTCTCAGGACTCCCAGTGACGTCCACATTCTGCGGGGCCATGAATGTTCACCCCAGTGAGGGATCTCAAAGTGATGCTTCTTCACACGCATGCTAAGTCCCTCTAGTCGTCTCTGACTCTTTGTTACCCTAAGGACTGTAGCCTGCCAGGCCCCTGTCCATGGGATTCTCCCGCAGGAACACTGGAGTGGGTTGCCACGCCCTCCTCCGGGCGGGGGGGTGGGGGGGGTGGGGGGTGTCTTCCCGACCCGGGGTGGAGCCTGTGTCTCGTGGGCCTCGTGCGCTGGCAGGCGGGGTCTGTAACCACGGCAGCTGCTGGCGCTGCGGGCCCAGCCAGGAGTCAGCGGCCGGTGCACAGGGTCTCTGCCCCCCGGCCCACGGCACTGGGGACATCCAGGCTGGTCAGGAGCGGGGCAGGAGCAGACGGTGTGGCTATGGAGTGCTTCCCCCACCAGCCTCTCGTTCTTCAGGGTGCCATTTCCACCGTCCAGAGGCAGAAACTGGGGCTCAGAGAGCTTCCCAGGCAGCGCAGAGCCACCCGGCTGGCAAAGGGCTCAGGGAGGATTGGAAGCTCCGGGAGCTGGTGTTCACGGGGGCTGAGCTGACTCCAGGAGCAGGTGGAGGGCGGGCGGTGGGTAAAGCGGAGGCTGGGCTCCTCCCCAGAACCCGGTGACCTGCTGGGCATCTCGACAGAGCGCAGCACCAGCTCTGGGGCCGCCACGACCAGACCTCTGGGCAGGGCCAGTGCCAGCCAGACACCCACTCTGGCCGCCGTCACCAGGCCTCCAGGACACACTGAAGAGGTGGGCAGGGCCAGGCTAGGCTGCCGTGTCCTGACCCAGAGACCGGGGAATGAGGGTGGCCCAAGAAAAGCCAAGAGCCAGACCCCTGGGAGGGGAGCCCTGGCTGGCTGCACACTGCTTCTCGCGCGCTCTCTCTCTCTCTCTCTCACACACACACACACACACACACACACACACGTGCCCCTCAGCGGCTTCCTTGTGTACACAGACCCCTCCCCTCTCTCCACTGGTGAATTCACACTCCCTTGCTCAGCCACGACCCCCCAGCCCCTCCCCATCAGAGCCCCGTCTCCTGTGTCCCACCTGGACGTGTCTGTATCCCTGCCCAGATGGAGTTTCCAGGTGGCTTCACGCCTGGCTCACCCAGGAGGGACACAACCCCTGGGAGGTCACCCAGGACGGGACTGCCAGGCCAGAGCTGGAGCACTGATTCATTTCAGGTCTCCAGTCAGGGAGGAGAGCCTGGCCCCTATTTCTGGCCATAATCAGTCACGCAGGGGCAGGCCCAGCAGAAACCCTCCCGGGGCCTCCCACTCCAACAGGCAGATGAGCACAAACAAGCTATCCTAGGCTTGAATTTGAATCCAGAACTGCTTTGGCTCCAGGGGCTCCGGGCCACAACCCACATCTCCAGGTTGGCAACACCTACCTGAGAGTCAGCTCCCCAGGTTCAGCTCACTCCAAGAAAACAAAAGGAGGCTCAGATCGTCCCCACCTCCCAACCCAAGCAACCAGGATTTAAACTCAAGGTCCCAGATGCCGGAGCCATCAACCACTGAGGCTTTCCTTAGAAGTGAGACTGAAAGGCACTCAGTCATGTCCCACCCTTTGTGACCCCATGGACTGTAGACCCCA
The DNA here is from genome assembly GCF_029407905.1 of Bubalus kerabau. Classification (NCBI taxonomy): domain Eukaryota; kingdom Metazoa; phylum Chordata; class Mammalia; order Artiodactyla; family Bovidae; genus Bubalus; species Bubalus kerabau. The sequence goes on from NC_073626.1 coordinate 188,943,507, forward strand.
TGAATTGTAGCCCGTTAGGCTCTTCTGTCCATGGGATTCTCCAGGCAAGAATACCGGAGTGAGTTGCCATTCCCTTCTCCAGGGGGTCTTCCTGACCCGGGGATTGAACACAGATTCTTTACCATCTGAGCTGCCAGGGGAAAGGACTCTCTAAAGCCCCAGGTCCCCAGAGCCTGGCAGTGAGCAGCCGTGACCAGAGCTCTTAGAGAGCTTGGGCTGTATGGCCCCCAACCCCCAAATGCACCATCCAACTTGCCAAGACCACAGACGAAACAGGTAAAACTGCCTCGATTGGGCGCCTGCAGTGTCTCCGGCTGTCTGACCCAACAGTTCATTCTTCTATGGAGGCAGCAATGGTCCACTTTACAGATGAGAAAAGCAAGGCCTGGAAGACTGAGGCGCACACCAGGACCGTGGCCAGGGCTGGGCCCAGAGGATGATGTCATACCCGGGCTTCCAGCCGTCAGGCTGCCCTGCCTCAGGCGGGCTCCCAGGTGAGAAGGGCGGGTCCCCAACACCAGTCACAGGAAAGGGAGCAGAATAAACAGCGACGGCAAAGACCAGGACAGCGGGCGACACCAGAGAGCTGTTACTTCCCAGCTACAACCCAGTGGAAGGGACACTTCACTGTTTCCACCTTGCATACGAACAGTCTGACTTTTGGGGCTTCTCTGGTGGGTCAGATGGTAAAGAATCTGCCTGCAGTGCAGGGGACCCAAGTTCAATCCTCGGGTAGGGAAAAATCCCCTGGAGAAGGGAATGGCAACCCACTCCAGAATTCTTGCCTCGAGAATCCCCAAGGACAGAGGAGCCCAGCGGGCTACGGTCCAAGGGGGTCCCAAAGAATTGGACACAATTGAGCGACTGACACACACAGCCTGACTTTGGAGTGTTTCTGTGACTCCTTCCAGCAGCACAGCTGGCAAGGGACAAAGCCAGGGTGTGGAGCAAGACCTGCTTTCTATTTCACAGGCTTGTGGGGAAAATATAGGAAAAAGTAACACGTTTCAGGACTGAACTCTCCCCTCCGGCCCAGTAGGTCCTTAGCCAAGGACTGCCCTGCAGCTCCACCCCTTCTCACACCTCCCGCCCAGTCTCTCCCCGTTTTCCAGCCGCCAAAGCAAAGGAAGGAGGCTCACTTACTGTGTCTGGGGCCTTGCGGGCTCTGGCTTGGGCTCTAGGTCTGCGGGAGGTGAACAGGAGCGTCCATCAGGCCAGCGGCCCAAGGGACTCAGCACACACCGCCCCATCCCCGGCCTCCCCCAGCCCCACACTGTCATTAAGCTCCCCTGCCTGTCCTGCTGGACCCCACCCCGTGGCCACGGCCCACATTCTACCAGAACTGGTCCCCCTGCCAGCTCTTGCGTGCCCCCACCCTCAGCTCCCCAAGGAGCTCCTTGCCCCCAAGCCTGCAGGAAGTTCCTGCTGGTCTAGTCCCCAGTCCCTCCTGAGGACAGAGGCTGATGTTTCACACGGGTCTTATCGGGGCCTTCCCGCCCACAGGGCTCTGGGAGAGGCTGCTCTGGCTGGGTGACTCCCTGGAAGGAGCTGCGGGGTGGGGGAGCTTGGGAGAAACAAGCCCTGGGCAGTAACTGTCCCTGAAGCATAACCAATGGCCAGTCGCTTCCATTTACGACGTGCAAGAGCGCACCAGATGCTGCAGGCATGCTAGGAATCTCCAGGGCCCAAGGGAGGCGATGGGATGCAGCTTCCGCCCAATAGTCTGTCTTTGGTCCCCGCGTCCTGGGGACAGCACGAGGCATCACGGGGAGCCGGAAGCCTCCAGGCGGCTCTGAGCCCCCTGGAGTCCTGCAGACCCTGAGCCGTGAAGACATCGGGCTCCCAGAGCACCTTACCGACGATGGGGGCAGAGTCCAAGTGGATCAGGGGTGTGTCTGCCTCGGTCTCCGCTGCGGCGCCTGGGACTCCCGGGCCGGCATTGGTGTCCTCGTCATCATCACTGTCGTCAAACTCAAAAGCCTCGCCAGGGTCGTCTTCCGCCTCGGGGGAGGGGCCTGGGCCTCCGGGAAGCAGCCGATCTCCTGGAAGGAAGGAGGAGTTAGCCGCGTTTGGTCCAGAGAGACGGCTGCAAGTGGGGAGCAGCTGGGGTCCAAGGGAGGGCAGGTCCCAGGGACGAGATGAAACCCACGTGAGGGCCAGAGGCTCTCCTGTCCCCTGAGGGGCCTGGGGTTGGGTTGGGACCCTAAACAGAAGGGCAGTCGGCGGAGGGCAGGGACAAGCTTCCGAGGTGAGTGCATCTGGGCTCCAATACAAGGGAGCCTTTGACTTTCTTGTTTTCTATTTCCCTATTTTGTAAGCAAGCGGGGGTTTATAAATGCATCTGCCTGGGGCGGGGGGCGGGCACACACCTTTGGGTGTATTTCCACGTGTGCGTTTCCATCTGTGCATTTTGCATACGTGCAAATGAGCACAGCCAGGCTTGATGGGCACCCCGAGCTGTCTGTTGCATGCACGGGGCAGGGAGCAGCTGTCCGGAAGTGTCTGGAGCCTGAAGACAGCCAGTTTGGGGTACCAGGGCACAGATGAGCTGCGGCAGGGCTGGGGGCCGCGGTCCCAGCCTGGAGGGCTTCCCAGCCTCGGAGCCTGCTTCTCCCTCCTGGGAGAACCCCTTCGGGGCCAGGTCTGCCTGGGTCCCTCAGAGCTCAACTCAGGCAGGGACGGCCCCCTGACCACATCCCTTCTCTGTCTTTGCCTCCTGTTTACTTCATCTGCTCCTGTAACATGTGTAATGATTTGTTCTGCCCCCTTGAAGGGGACAGGTCCCGGCCTGGGGTATGTAGATGAACGTCACCAGCCAGGTCGGTGAACAAAGGGTGTGACAGCCACCAGGGCGGCAGATGCGGGGCACCCTGATGATGCGCCCTGGGGGGGTTCGGGGGAGAGAGCAGGACTTGGCTGTAGAGAGCTGAAGCGCACGCAGAAGAAACGATGTCAACAAGCCCAGCCTCTTGGATCTCTCACACACTCAAAAGCGCCAACTTCATCAACCTGGTTTTCTTGACAGTGACATTTGAGGGTCTCACTCTCTGGTCTTTGTTGCAGACACTCCCATGCATCCTGGCTCCTCGGTGTCCTCTGCAGACCCTCAGAGCTGCCTGAGAGCATCCTGCAGGGCTTCAGTCCTCAGTAAGTCCTCCAAGTAAAACAGAATTCTCAGTTTTTAGGTTGGGCATTTTTTCTTAGTCAACAAGTCGAATTCGGGGCTTCCCAGGTGGCTCAGACAGTAAAGAATCTGCCTGCAGTGTGGGAGACCCGGGTTTGATCCCTGGGTCGGGAAGATCCCTGGAAGAAGGAAATGGCAACCCACTCCAGTATTCCTGCCTGGAGAACTCCACGGACAGAGAAGCCTGGCGGGCTACAGTCCATAGGGTCACAAAGAGTCGGACACGACTGAGCAACTAACAGATATAACTCAGAAACTTTCATTAAATGTGTGAAGAAATGGAATCTCCGCCCTAAAGGGCATCACAAGCCCTCGCCTTCCCACCCATTTCATCTGGCTGAGGTCTCCCAGTCTTCTTCCTTGGAAGACTTCTTTCCTGGAATCTGAAGCTAAACAGAACCTCAAGTGTTCATTTAGCCCATCTCCCTGGCTCTTGCAAACCTCGGACACGACTTAGGAACTGAACAGGCTACCTCGTCCAAATGCACTCTAAAACCCAAGGACAGAGCGGCTGGGTTCAAGTCTAAAGCTGATCACCCCTCCCTGGGCTGCCCTGAGCAGACCGCTCACAACTCCTGTCACGCAGTTCAGGGCATGAGGTCTGGGCCCGCCGGGTCCTGTCTGAGTGCCTTTCACCTCTCTGAACCTTAGTCTCTTCCCCTGGAGAGCAGAGGATGAAAGGGCACCTACCTTATAAAGCTGCCGTGAATGGGACCCGAGATGTAGGTCAGGGTTTCTCAGCCTCGTGTCCAGGCTGCGAGGCCTCTGTGTTGGGGCCACTACATGAGGTGTACCAGCCTTTCTGGCCTCTGGCCTCCAGCTGTGACAACCGAAAGTGTCTGCAGACATTGCCAGCCAAAGGCCCCCGGGGGACGAAACTGCCCCCAGCGGAGACCGCTTGAGTAGATGCAGCGCTTGGCACACTGCCCGGTGTGTGTTACACAATGACGCCTCTTGTGCTTTCTGCGCCTCCCAGCCCGAGAGCCTTGAGGACAGGACTGCCGTGGATGCCTCGGTAAGCAAGCGGGTGGGGAGGGGGATGGAGCCGAGAGGCAAGTGGACAGACCAGCAGATGGACACACGGGCGTATCTGATTCTGGTAGTCTCTCTGACAAGAAAAATCCAAAAATCCACAGTGACTGGGGGGGTTTCCAGAGCAGAATGTTTTCGGTGCAAGTGTATGAAATTCAAGAAGCCCCTTCCGGGACTTCCCTGGTGGTCCAGTGGCTAAGACTTTGCCTTCTAATGCAGGAGGTGTGGGTTCGATGCCTGCTCAGGGAGCTAATATGCTACATGCCATGTGACCAAAGGTGGGGGAGGGACATAAAAATGTAGAAGCAATATTGTAACAAATTCAATAAAAACATTTTGAAAAATGGTCCACATCAAAAAAACATCTTAAAAAAAAAGCAGTAGCCTCTTACTCCGCTGTGTGAGCACAGTAGAAAGCCGGAGCTCACCGCCTTTCCCTGACTCCCGGGGGTGATGACCGAAACAAGACCAACTGAGGCGGGGATGCAGCCCCTGCTCCTGGGAGCTGCGGGGACCCTAAGGCCCAGGCCATCGGGGTGGACTCCTCTGGGCGGTGACGTGGCCAGGGGTATGAGCTCCTCCCCCAGAGGTGGAGAAGCAGACACTCAGGGCCTGCGATGAGCCCACGTGACTCTTGCCGAAGCCTCCCAACCACCCCCGCTTTACACCAGGCCTCAGAGATTTCTCAAGGTGAGGCGAAGCACCCGGGGAACCAGCTGAAAGTGGGGAGCCAGGTTTGAACCCTGATCTGCCTTGGTTCCCTCTCCGCTCAGCCCAGTGGCTTCCTGGAAGTCCCTCTTGAGCCCCTGCACTCTTGGCTCCGTGATGCTGAATTCAGGAGGAGATCCAGAGGCTGGGCCAGAGGCCAGATTACTAACCTTCAAACGGTTCTCAACCCACTGGGGGGTCATAAAATCAATTAGGGGGCTCCCTGGAAGCTTTTTGCTTTATGAACTGCTTACTGAAGATCTTTTTTAAAATTTTATAATACCAATAGGCTTCCCTGGAGGCTCAGTCGGTAAAGAGTCCGCCTGCAACGCAGGAGACCCGCCTGAGCACAAGAGACCTGAGTTCAATCCCTGGGTTGGAAAGATCCCTGCAAAAGGAAATGGCAAACCTACTCCAGGATTCTTGCCTGGAGAACTGCACGCACAGAGGAGCCTGGCGGGCTACAGCCCATCGCGTAGCAAGAGTCAGACCTGACCTGACGACTCAGCCACCACCACACTGTTAATAAATCCACATGTGGTTTTACTTTTGATGTTGCTGTCAACACTTCCGTTCTGGATTTACGCACACACATCCGTACAGTGTGTAGCGCAGACCCTCCTGACGCTCTCCTCTGCTCACTCCCCTGCAGCCGTGTGGCCCTCCTCGCTGGACCACGCAAGTGTCCGCTCTGCTACTGCCTCTGGACCTTTGCACCTCAGTCCTGGGGTCCAGGCTGCCCTTGCCCCAGGGAGCATCTCCCGCCCTCAGGGGCCTCCAGGTCTATTTACAACCTGTCACCTCCTGAGGGTTCTGGGGACCAGAACTGCCCACAGTGGCATCTGGGGCTCCTGGCGCGCCTTGCCTGCTTTTCTTGTCTCTGTGGCCCTTATCAGCACGTGGCAGGCTGTGCTTTTCCCTGTCTTTCTGTCTGTCTCCTCTACTAGAGCACATGCCTCCTGAGGGCGGGTGTTTCACTCACTGTCGTACCCCCAGCATCTGGTACTGTGCCCAGCACGTGACAGGTACAGAATAAGGACTTGGTGAATGCACACATACGCTCCTATTGGCAGGTCTGTGGGCTGAAATTTTAGACGATTTTAAAAAATCCTGTAAAATGGCTTCCTGGTGGCTCAGTGATAAAGAATCTGCCTGCCGGTACAGGAGACATGGATTCAGTCCCTGGTGCGGGAAGATCCCACATGCCATGGAGCAACTGAGCCCGCAAGCCACAACTACCGAGCCTGTGCTCTGGAGCCCGGGAGCCCCAGTTACTGAGCCCTTGCACAGCAACTGCTGACGTGTTGCTGTGCGCCCTAGAGCCGGCGCTCCACGACCAGAGCAGCCACCGCGATGGGGAGCCCAGGATATCTCTGGTGGTCCCGTGGTTGAGAATCCGCCTGCCAATGCGGGGGACATGGGCTCGATCGCTGGCCTGGGAAGATGCCAAGAGCAACGAAGCCTCTGTACCTACAACTGCTGAAGCCCGAGAGGGCCTGTGCTCCGCAAGAAGGGAAGGCCCTGCAGGGAGAAGCGGTGCCCCGCAACTGGAGAAAAGCCCGCACCGCAAGGACGACCAGCACAGGCGTGAATGCAGAAATAAATAAAATAAAATAAAATGAGATGCCCACACGCCAAAACTTGGGAGTGGCCTCAGCTCGCCTTAACTAACTAGAGGAAAGCCAGCACGGCCACGAAGATCCAGCAGAGCCGAAAATAAATAAATACAAAAAGTTATTTTTAAAAATACTGGAATAAGTGACCACGAAGTCCCTGCCCACTACTATTTCTGGGCTACCAGAGCCAGACCTGTCCTGACCAAGGAGGCTTCAGGGCCCACGGTCCTGCCCACGTGAGCCTGCTGGGCGGACAGTGGGGAGGATTCCCTTTGCACGCAGCCTGCATCACTGCAGTGACTAGCCTGGGTTCAGACCCCAGCTCTCCTGTGTACTGGCTGCTGTGTGAGTGTCGCGTTATCTCACCCTCGGGCTGCAGCTTCCTGGTCCATCAAATGCGAACAGCAGGAGTAGCTGCCTGACAGAGCGCTGGGAGGGGGGATGGACAGGCACACTGGAGGCCCCGGGCGCCCGGCCTCGCGGGCTGAACGCGAGCTCCTCCCGACGTCTCTGCTCGCCGTCCCTGTTGCCGCACCATCACATTATCGCTGTGCTCACTCACTCCGTCGTGTCTGAGCCTGTGCGACCCTCTGCACTGTAGGCCCCCACGCTCCTCTGCCGTGGGATTCTCCGGGCAAGAATACTGCAGTGAGTTGCCATTTCCTCCTCCAGGGGATCTGCCCAACCCAGGGATCAAACCCGCATCTCCTGTGTCTCCTGCATTGCAGGCAGATTCTTTACTCACTGAGCCGCCGGGGAAGCCCCAGTCATTATCGTGATGACTGTTATCATCACTTTGAGTCACATAGCCCAGGCCCTGACCCCGGGGGGGATGGAGACCGCCTCCCCATCCAGAGACCAGGCCCAGCCCCAGGCGACCCAGCCCCCAGGCTGTGTCCAGGGACTTAGGTTACTTTTGTGTTTTCTCTCTTTGTTGTTGTTGTGGTTCCGTTGCTAAGCCGTTGCTAAGCCGTGTCTGACTCTTTGTGACCCTACGGACTGTGGCCCCCCAGGCTCCTCTGTCCAAGGGATTCTCCAGGCAAGAAGACTGGAGTGGGTTGCCGTGCCCTCCTCCAGGGGATCTTCCCCACCCAGAGGTCGAAGCAGCATCTCCTGGGTCTCCTGCATTGGCAGGCTGATTCTTTACTGAACCACCTAAGTACAAACAGCAGGACTTCCCTCGTGGCCCAGTGGTGAAGAATCCACACGGCAATGCTGCAGATGCAGGGAACCGGTCAGGGAACTAAGCTCCCACATGCTGCAGAGCAACTAAGCCCATGAGCCACGTGACTGAGCCCAATCGCCACAACTAGAGGCCACGTGTCACACCAGAGGCTCCTGCCTGACACGACAGAGAGCCCGCGTGCAGCAAGTAAAGACTAAATTAAAAAAAAAATACAAATAGCTTCAGTCAGCCCAGCAATCTATCAGTTCAGTTCAGTTCAGTCACTCAGTCGTGGCCAACTCTTTGTGACCCCATGAACCGCAGCCAGGCCTCCCTGTCCATCACCAACCCCCGGAGTCCACCCAAACCCATGTCCATCGAGTTGGTGATGCCATCCAATGGTCTCATCCTCTGTCGTCCCCTTCTCCTCCTGCCTTCAATATTTCCCAGTATCGGGATCTTTTCTAGTGAGTCAGTTCTTCGCATCAGGTGGCCAAACTATTGGAGTTTCAGCTTCAGCATTAGTCCTTCCAATGAATATTTAGGACTGATTTCCTTTAGGATGGACTGATCAGACCATATAGATTGTACAGTATCCAGTGAACTGTTTCCAGGAGCCCCTGGGCCAGAAGATTGAAACAAAAGTAAGACGTGGTCCCTCAATGTCAAGGAGTTCACTACAGGATGAGGCAGGAAGATCTGACCCGAGAAAAACATAAAACCCCGAAGACCGAGCCAGTGCTCAACAGAGGGGGGGCTTGAGCTTGCCAGGGCCTGGGGCACAGCTTTGGCACCAGGCTGCCCCTGTACAGGGCCTGAAAGGGTGAGCAAGGGCCTGACAGGCTCAGGCTGGGGGGCGGCCAGGGCCACAGCAGGAGCGGAGAACAACAGTGAGTGGCCCAGTCAAAGCGAAGACGTGATTGAGGATGACGGGGTGAGAACACGGCTGCAAGGAGGTGGGGGGATTTGAATTTATCTGGGAAGACGGTGTGAAGCGCTCAGAGAATCGGAGAGTGGCCAAGAGCCTGCTTCCACCAGGTACCAGCCTGCAACATCAGATACGCCCAGCAAATGTTTGCTTAATGAAACTGAATTGATTTCATCATAAAGTAATCCTGCTCTCAGTTTGCACGTCTGGCCCCTCAGTGTGGAGCAGAAAGGGTGCAGGGTGCCGATGACGGGGAGCGGGGACATCGTGGAACCCAAAGCCACAGCCATGAATCAGGAAGTGCCCTTTTCCCCAAACTGTGTTCCCAGGATCCTGAGACCCAGCCAACTAGCCATGGCGCCTTTTAAAGTCAAACAGCCCATCCCTGGGTGACTGAGAGCTGAACTGAGCTCTCCCCACCCAGACAGACAGACCGCAGGACGGGAGGGAGCCACGCACACCTCTGATGTTCCTAGACGCTCTCTGAGCCAACCCCAGTGAGCCCCCAGCAAGTCCAGGGGGCCGGGACCCAGGGAGCCAGCCCACGCTACGGAGGAGGCGGGCCCACCACGCTGGTCCCCTACCCTGAGGAGAAGGACACGGAGGCTCAAGGGGGAAGAGATTCCTCCTGGGCTCGGCCCCGGGGCTCAGAGCGGGGCACAGGCAGCCGGTCCTGCCGACGCCCCAGTGACGACATGTCCCAGGCAGTGAGCCATTGATTAGCACACGCTGGAGCCCCACCTGTTCCTAAACCCTGCAATCACATGGGAGAGGCTGCCGTTATTAACACTGCGCTTGTGGGCAACGAGACGGCCAGAGAGACACCAAGCCACTGGGCTGGTTGGACTCGAGAAGCAGCCCTTGCTTGTTACCATTCTGCCGTTGGCCACCCCCAGGGAGAACAAGAGGACGGAAGGCCGGGCCCAGCGGGACAGACGGCCTCGAGCCCAGCTCCTCCAGGGTCCAGATCTACCGGCACTGTCCGAGGCCCCAGTGTTAGGATCGCCACGTAAAAATACAGGACATCAAACTGAATTTCTATGAAAAAAATTTTTTCAGCATAAGTATGTGTTTTTCCTTTTTTTTTTTGCCGACTCTGGCCACCCCACCATGGCCAGACAGCCTGGCTTTGGAACCTCAGCAGATGGAGATGGATGGGCAGCACCCCCAGCCCCTACCTCCTGCTCTCAGTTCTCAGTTTTACCCCCGAGGACGCCACAGTCCCAGGGGTTCTGCTCATCTCCCCAGGGGCCCTCAGGTGGACAGGCGAAGAGTCTCCAACCCCCACCCAGAGCCCACTTCCCATTATTTCCCTGTTGCAGAGGCCACTGGTCCAAGGGCACCCAGCTAACCGCCAGCGGGGCCAGATTCACAGCCAGGGTCAGAGGCCCTGGGCGGGACGCCAGACGAGGGGACTGTACCTGCGGCAGGCTGCAGAGGACGGGAGGAAGCCATCAGACGGGGCCGGCCCAGACCAGCACTGTCCAGCCGCTCGCCTGTGAAAAGAAGGCCAGGAATCTGATTAGAGGGCGTTCAAGGCCAAAGTTCCAGCCACAGAGAGGGGTCACCAGCTCGCGACCAACGGGTGCACGCCAGCCGGCCGCTCTCAGCCCATTTCCCAGCAGCTTCGGGAGCCCAGGATGGCGCGAGCACGGTGAATCATTAACCTGCAGAGAGACCAGCAGCTGCAGGTTGGCCACCCACCACCCGGGAGGCCCTGCCGGCCCAGGCCTCCCTGTGCCCAGCCCACGCGGCTAAGCTGGGCTCGCAGGTGGCCCCTCTGGCTGGCAGGGGAGCTCCAGCCTCGGACGCCAGGATCATGCTCAGCCCCCGCGTTCCAGAACTGGATCAGCCTGAAGGGTCATGGGTGTGGGCCGGATGCTTCCTGCTCCTCGCTGCCTGGTCACCATGGGTGCCCTGGGGCCACCCCCGCCCCACAGGCCCCACCGAAGGCCGTCCACTCTCTCTCCGTCTCCCCCTGCACCGCCCCCAAGCTTGGCCAGCAGGCACGTGGGTGTGAGGGAAGGAAAGGGCTTCGTGGAGGCGGGTGGCTCCAGATCGGGGCGGAACCCCAAGTGCTCGGAGCAGGGGGGCAGTATCTCCAGGCCTGGAGGTGGAGGAGCCCACGACCGAGCCGCCAGGGCCTGCTCTGGGCTTACTGGACCCTGGAGCAACCTTGCCAGGCGCGCCCCGCCGAGCTCTCCCCACTCCATCTCTGCACCCGAGTCTGAGCTGGGGGCACTTCGTCTAGACGTCCCTGTGGAAGAGTGGCTCAGCCCTGGAGGGAAAGCTCCAAACCCTCCTTTCTAATCAGGGCCTGCCGCACACTGGCTGCCTGCCTGCTTTCCTTTCCAATCCTAAAGCCTCTGTTTACATTAGCTGGCTTCCTAAATAAAAGTAGAATGCATGTAAATAGCAATTGATTAATAATAGCAAATATCTATGCAGTGCCTAGTCTACCTCAGACCTTATTCTGAGTGCTTTACAAATATTAATATCTATTCATCCAAATTAGGACAAAAGTGAGGCCCAGAGGGGATAAGTAAAGTAGCCCAAGATCACACAGATAGTGAGCGGCAGAGCCAGGGCATGAACCCGGTCCCTGGACCCCTGCGTGTGCTCAATTATAACCACAGTGCTCCACTTCTCTCAAAGTCCAAACAACACAGAAGCTTAGCTGACCATGAGAAGGCAGTCTCTGAGGTTCCCCAGGAGTGACCGCTGCTACCCGTTTCTGTGACTCCTTCCGGGACTGTGCCATGCGTGCACCAGCCTGTTCATCTGCATAAATGCCTTGCTTTATGCAGAAGAAAGCACACTGCATACCCTGTGGTACAACCACTTTTTTAAAAATTGAGGTTTATTTACAGCTTCTTGGGAGTCACTAGGGGTAAAGAACCCGCCTGCTAACGCAGGAGACTTAAGAGATGTGGGCTGAATGCCCGGGTCGGGAAGATGCCCTGAAGGAGGAAATGGCTACCCACTCCAGTATTCTTGCCTGGAGAATCCCATGGACAGCAGAGCCTGGCGGGCTACCGTCCGTAGGGTCGCCAAGAGTCGGACACAACTGCAGCAACTCAGCACGCACACGGTCTATTCACAGTGCTCCAGTGTGCGGCAAAGTGAGTCAGTGTGTGTACACACACACACACACCATTCGCTTTCAGATTCTCTTCCATTATAGCTTTTTACACGGTATCGAACGGTACCCTGTGCTATACAGACTGTTTATGTATTTAATCCACGTGCGTGCACGCTAAGTCAATTCAGTCGGGTCCAACTCTTGGCGATCCCACGGACGGTAACCCACCAGGCTCCTCTGTCCATGGGATTCTCCAGGCAAGAGTACTGAAGTGGGGTGCCATGTCCTCCTCCAGGGCATCTTCCCGACCCAGGGATCGAACCGGCGTCTCCTGCGCTGGCTTCTGGGTGCAGGCAGACTCTTTGCCCCTGAGCCACGGGGAAGCCCGTTCTACACGCAGCAGCGCGTCAATCTCAAACTCCTGATCTACCCGTCCACCCCACTTTCCCCTTTGATGATCGTAAGTTTGCTGTCTACGTCTGTTTTGTAAAAAAATTCATTTGTGTCAGTTTTTTAAGATTTCACATATGAGTGACATTACATAATTGTCTTTCCCTGTCTGGTTTACTTCACTCAGCAGGTCCTCCTTTTTGGCCACGTGCAGTATGTGGGGACCTATCAGGAGCCCCCCAACCAGGGATAGAACCCGCAAGCCCCGCAGGGGGACAGCAGACTCAGCCGCTGCATCACCCGGGGAGCCCTAGCAACCGCTGTTTCTGCTAGAGAAGCGCCAAGGTCATTTCAGAACAGCACAGTACATAGACATCAGTCTCGAGTTCATGCCTGCAGAGTGCTGGGGGCGGGCGTCTGCCATGACTGACATAATCCCTGAGTGGACGCCCAGGTTGTTTCCAGGCTTTGCTGCTATAATCCGTTCTCCACACACCTGGTCTTGAGCCATGGATGCGTGAACCTGTGGGGCACCCTCCTCGGCGGGATGGGCTGGGTCAGAGAATTGCACTTTTCACTCTGATTAAAAGCCAATTGATCTCCGCAAAGTGCGTGACTGCGTCTTTCAGTCCCACGCTGAAAACTCTCAGCAAAGGGTTGGGGAAGATTTAAGAGATGTGGGCTCGATCCCTGGGTTGGGAAGATGCCCTGGAGGAGGAAATGGCACTCCAGTATTCTTGCCTGGGAAAGTCCACGGGCAGAGGAGCCTGGTGGGCTACCTTCTATAAGGTCGCAAACAGTCAGCCACGCCTGGAGCGACCTAGCACACAACCCAAGGCGCGATGAGTAACTCGAGCAGCCAAACACACATCTATTTTCCCTTCTCTCCTCCCCGGGCAAGGACACACACCAGCAAGCCCCCGGCACAGCCAGGGCCTGTGGCGATCGTTCTGCACATGTGTGCCAGGGCTCAGGGTGAGTGAGTGAGGAGGGCAGGCTCAGAGCAGCCAGGGGCCCTGCGAGAGACCCTCCTGGCACAGCAGCCAGCAGAGAGTTCAAGGCTAGCTACCCGATACCGCCTAGGCCCCACTGCTCAGGGCCTATCATACTCGGATGAGCTATTTAACACCACCTCTGGGCCTCAGTTTATTCATCTGCAAAATGGGGATTAAAAAGGACCAACTTCATGGAGTCCTCAAGAAAATTAAGAGTAAATACAGGTAACACTCTTGCAAGGGTCCTTCGGACCCACGGTTCTTCGGCTGTCATTAGCAGCCAGGGCACAGGCTGTGACGACCAAGCGCTGCCTTGGGACCCAGGCTGGAAGTGTCTTCCCCAAGGGCAGGTGAGCTGAGCCTCAGTGTCCTCGCCTATAAAGTTGGGGTCCTGGCACCTGGCCCACAGGGCTCACAGCAGCACCCGAGCTCAGCCTCAGAGCCCTGGCAGGCTCGGTCGGTGCCAAGATGCCCGTTCTTGATGTCACCACCAAAACAGGACCAGTGGCTGGGACCGGGGGTCTGGATCCCGTGCCCCAGGAGTGCAAGAGACCCTGGGGAAGGCTCAGGGGGGAACCCAAGGGCTTCAAGCTGCGGGGACCTGGGCGAAGTCAGACCCATCTGCAAGCGGGGTTCCACCTCAGCTGCGCGGTGGGGCCCCAGGCCTCCCCTTGGCCTCCCAGAGCTTCGGGCTACATCTCCGTAAAATGGGCAGGACAGCCCCCGCCCGGAGGATGCCACAGGCTGGCAGGGCCAGGAGCGGGGCGTAGGTGTGAATGTGTGGAAGAAGCAGGCGGGGTTGCTTGGCTACTTCCTTGGTTAGTTTTTTTAACGTCTCCCCTGAGCTGCGTGTGGCCTGGAAGCTCCAGGGTGGGAGGCTGAGCCAGGAGAACTGTGCCGCGATGCTCCTAATACGAGCCTCTCTCCGAAAAGCGACCCAGAACCTCCTGCCGGGCCGGTCTCTGGCAGAAGAGGTGGCCTGGCTGGGGATGGAAGTCGACTGAGAACCAAGAGCGACTCGGATCGCCCACATCCAGGGGTTCCCAGTGGGCTCCTGCAGCGCAGGGAGGGAGAGGACAGAAGGAAACGCACGAAGGGTATGAACGGTGCTCGCTAGGGCGGCACGGTTCCACAGGTTTTCTTCCCACTTTCTTTCCATTTTTCTGAGTTTTCGAGCTCTTCTACAGTGAGCATTACAAGGAGGGAAGATGAAGATAAGCGTTCTCATTTTTTAAAGATTTTTTTTGATGTGGACTGTTTTTAAAGTCCATTGAACTTGTTACAGTATTGCTTCTCTTTCGTGTTTTGGTTTTTTGGCCATGAACATCTCGGCTCTGAGCTCCCTGACCTGGGATCAGGCCCCCAGCCACCACCGTGGAAGCCAAAGTCCTAACCACGGGGCTGCCAGGGACGCCCCAAGCATTCTCATTTTTAAAAAGGCTAAATAACATCACAGGTCGGAGCAGACAGTAGCTTCAAGGCGGCGTGGAAAGGGTGGAACCCGTTGGTCGATCAGAGTTCACACCCCAGCTCCGCCACTTGCCACCGTTACCATCTAGCCTCTCCCCCGCCCACCCCACGGACACCCTGCACTGCTGAGCCCGGGGCTGCGGTGCGGGCGGGTGCAGCTCCCGGCGCCCCGGCCACTGTCGTCACGGCGCCGTTCACAGCCCTCCGCGTGGGTGGGGGTTAGAGGAGACTTTCTGCTCTTGGGGGTCATCGCTCTCTCAAAACGACCGCCAGCACTGGACAGGCAGGCGGGCCCCCTGAACACAGCTCTTCCTGGTGACGCCGCACAGAATGGCCAGAAGCAGGCGGTGCTTCTTTAATATTTATTTTTATTTGTTAATATTTTATTTGGCTGCACCGGTCTCTGTTGCAGCACCAGGATCTTTAGTTCCGGCACGTGGGATCCAGCTCCGTGACCAGGGATCGAACCTGGGCCCCTGCATTGGGAACTCGGAGTCTCAGCCCCTGGACCGCCAGAGAAGCCCCCAAGCAGCGCTTCTCAAGCTCATTCAGGCAGAGAGAGAAGCAAAGGACCAGCCCAGCTCTGGGTGTGCCCGCCAAGCAGGTCAAGTTCAGCGACCGGAACCCCGAGAACAGCCGGATTCACACTTGCCTCCACCCTCAGCAGCCGTGCTCGCCACAGCAGGTGTCTTCCAGGCTCTAATTTAAGCAAAGCCTTGTCAGTCTGTCCTTCCTCTAGAGTTCAAGGTCCATCCAACCCAGAGGCCCAGCAGGAAGTCATCCTCCAGGCTGCCTGCACCAGGCCCTCCTCACTAGCTCTTGAAACTGGCCATGCGTGCTAAGTCGCTCAGTCGTGTCCAACTCTGCAACCCCAGGGACTGTAGCCCGCCAGGCTCCTCTGTCCATGGGCTTCTCCAAGCCAGAATACTGGAGGGCTTGCCATGCCCTCCTCCGGGGCTCTTCCCGACCCAGGGATTGAACCCGGGTCTCTTAACGTCTCTGCGCTGGCAGGTGGGCTCTGGACCATCTCCCACCTCTCACGCCAGTGACTGGCCCCATCCACTCGCCCAAATGAGGCCGAGAGAAACACACAAGAAAGCCTCTCTGATCGTCACAAATCAGGCCAGGAGGGTGAGGACCGGGAAGGCTGGATGCTGGAGGGAGAGTGTGGCTGGGGAGGGGAGGGTGGGCTGCAGACTCGCCAGAGGAAGGGGAGACGCCAGCCCGTCCTACAGAGCCAAACGAGGGCCAGGCTCTGGCCCGGCCTCCCCCGCAACTCTGGCCTCAGAGGCACCGTGTCCAGCTCCTGGAAGCCAGGAGGAAAGTGCTCGACCGGAGGTGAGACGGGGGTGGGGGTGGGGGGCCCTGCTGCGGCCACAGCCTCCAGGGGCCGTGCTCGCTTTCAGCCCTTGTCAGCTGTGAGCTTGGCCCACCCACCAACTCTGCCATCATAGCGGCTGTCCCGAAATACACACCCTCAGGCTCTTCCTTGTCGCCTCAAAATGAAACCCAAGCCCCCCCAGCTCCCCACTCCCCGCCGCCAACTCCCCACCAATCTCTCTCATCTCAGCAGCTCCCAGGCCTGGCCTGAGAGCTCCAGCTTCAGGCCCATCCCTGACCCCACTTGTTCTGTGTCTCTGGGTCTTTGCTTGGTCTGTTTATTCCCTCCAGTGCGACCTCTCAGAGCCAATAAGCAAACTCCTACTCAACCTTTAAAACCCAGACCCTGCTCCTCTGTGAGACCTCCCCAGACTCATCTTATGCAGTATTTCCCAAGCTTGGTTTAAAAAAATACCTGTGCGTGTTGGCAGGGGAGAAGGTACTTCCCTGGAGGTCCAGTGGTTGAGTCCACCTGCCAAGGCAGGAGACGCGAGTTTGATCCCCGGTCCAGGAAAATTCCACATACCTCGAGGCAACTAAGCCCCTGCACCACAACCCCTGAGCTCACTCAACTAAGCCCAACTCAGCCACAGCTTCTAAGCCCACACACCCCAGAGCCCGTGCACCACGACAAGAGAAGCCACAGCAAGGAGACACCTGGCGGCCGCAGTGACGAGCCCCAGTCCACCATGACCAGAGAAGGCCCGCACACGGCAACGGACAGCAGCACAGTCAAAGTAATTTTTTAAAGAAAACTAAAAAGACCTGTTGCGGGGGGCACTTCCCTGGTGGTCCGGCGGTTAAGACTCCACGCTTCAAAGGCAGGGGCCGCGGGTCAGAGAACCAGGCCCCCACGTGCTGCATGGTGTGGCCAGAAAGCCCCGAGCCCTGCGCTCCGGCTCGCAATCCTGAACTGGGAGCTCACGTGTGCCACCAGAGAAAGGCTGCTTTCAAGGAGCACAGGTGACCCCGGGACGCCTGGCGGCCCCGTTGAAAGTGTCTCCCTGCCTAGGCTGGCCGCTTCCTTTCCTCTCAGGGGCTGCCGCGGGACCGGCAAACAGCCCACGGTGGAGACGCACTCACTGAACAGAGCCGAGCACCTGCATCTGCCCAGGGCACCTCACCGAGGAGCCCGGGGGCTGGGGTGCCCCTGCCCCGGGAGGGGGCCATGGCCTGGCTGGCAACCTCCGCTCCCCCGGGGGTCCTCTGCCCAGAAGGACCAGGGCCGGGAGGACGGCGCACGCAGCACCCCCCGGCTGCAGACCGTGCAGGGCTGGCTCGCGGGGGCTCTGGAGAGGCAGGGGCTTAGCCGAGAAAACACAGGCAGGGCGACAGCGAGAAGGACACGTCCAGGGCTCAGAGCCCCGGACAGAGCGCAATGAGACGCCTGGACCATGCTCCGCTGGGGCCGCAGAAACCAGGTCCAGACACTGAACCTGTGGCTCGCCCTCCCCGCTAGACCCAGGCAGGCACTCACCCTCTGCTTCTCGTCGCCCGTCAGACGCCGGTGCAGGAGGAGAGACGTCTGACGGCGCCCGAGGGGCCTTCACAGACTTTAGTCCCCTTCCTGGGGCTCCCACTGCCCCATCCTGCCGATCGCTCCACGGAGGCCAGGCTGCCCGAACACAAGAACGCCCGGCCTGACCTCCGGGACCCTCGCCACCCATGAGATCACACAGCAATCACCTTGGAAGTGGTCATCGCGGGTGTCTCCTGAGCACTGCCGTGCAGCAGACCCCCTGCCCAACTGGGCTCCCACAACTGGTGAAGAACAGGGGGCAGAGAGACAGACGCTCTGAGCCGAGTCCCTGGGCTGCGGGCAGGGAGGCCCAGGGCGGCTCTCATGGGAGGGCAGCGCAGACCGGGCGTCACGGAGATGGACTGTGGCTGAGGGCAGGGGTGACGGGCAGGAGCCTCGAGTGCTGGAGACACAGCAGCGCCAGGTCTGCTCCCTGCCCACCGGGCACCAGGCTGCTCAATGGGCTTCCTGCCGCGGGCAGGGGTGCGGCTGGCCGGTGGCTGAGCCTCGGACAATGGAGGCCCTGTCCCGGCCCCGGGTGAGTGTCCCCTCTCCCTGCACTGACCTCCTGGGCGTGCTCCGGGTCCAGGATCCCCAGGCAGGACCGGTGAGGGCAGCCACCCGAAGGGGGCCACCAGGCAGAGGATCCCACTGGGCCCCTGGCGGCAGGGACTCGTGGGGGCTGTTGCTAGGAAACCATGGCCAGCACAGTCCCCAGAACAGCCCCTCCCCTTCTTCCTCCCCTTCTTCCTCCCCCTCCTCCTCCTCCTCCAGGCGCCCCCCACCCCTGCCTCCAGCACATTAACCCCTTTGTACCCAGCAAGCCAGTTCAGGCAGGAGGCCCCAGGCTAAAGGGCCAGGTGAAAAACTGCTGATCGGAGCGTTCTGCATCCTTGGTCACATCCTGGGCGGCCCACGCGACAGGGCCCCGCACAAACACTTGGAAGCATGGACTCTGCACCACCCTTTCACCTTTCTGCGCCTCAGTTTCCCCATCCAAAGCCCACCTCGCGGGCAATTTAGTACCAGTGTGACTCTAGAATACTCATACCATCAGCAGAGCATTTCCAGGCTGGAAAAAGTGAAAAGTCAAAGGTGCTCAATCGTGTCTGACTCTTTGAGACCCCATGGACTATACAGTCCATGGGATTCTCCAGGCCAGAATACTGGAGTGGGTAGCCTTTCTCTTCTCCAGGGGATCTTCCGGACCCAGGGATCAAACCCAGATCTCCCTCATTGTGGACGGATTCTTTACCAGATGAGCCACCAGAGAAGCCCAAAACATCTTTTTCATGGATGGGGAAGCTGAGGTCCACACTGGGGAAGCAACTTTCCCAAAGTCACCCAGGAAACACGAGATGGGACCAGGAAGTGGAGGGGCTTGACTCCAGGCCTCCGGTCTGAGTCTGTCTGACTCCAATCTGACAGGACGTGGCAAAGGATGGACGGTCCAAGCTGCAGAAAGGGCCAAGGACCTCCAGATACTGGGCCACTTGAAGCCTCAGCCACTGGACCACCAGGAACATCCCATTTCTGTGGGAAGACCACCGCTACCATTTCTGTTTTAAAGACCACTTCTTCGGTCACACTGCCAGCCTGACCTCCCCAGGAGCTCCAGACTTCTGCCCAGAAGTACACCTGCCCTCACTGCTCCCAAGCATCCCACCTCAGCTGGGGGCAGTTCCAGCCTGCCAGAGGCGCAGACTGAACCCCTCGGACCCAGCCCTGGCTCCTCTGCCCCCCACACCTGCGTGCCTCCCATCCGCCAACCTTGGTGGCTCCCACTTCCACCACCCCCTCCAAAGCACCATCTCCTCGAGGGCCATCAGCCCCTGACGGGCCTCCTGCTCCCCCTTCACCCCTCGCCCGACATACTCTGTTCTCAACCAGCAGCCGAGTCACTCCTCTGCGCAAACCCTCAAATGCCTACTTCATTCTCCGTGGAAACCGGGCTCCTCACCTTGGCCTACAAGACCCCACCCGATGAGTCCCTCCCCGCCCTCCCTGACTTAAAAGCCTACCTCTCTCCACAGCTTTTCCACCAGAGTCACCAGGACCACGTGCAGGCCCCACACGTCCCGCCTCGGGGCACCAGGACCACGTGCAGGCCCCACACGCCCCGCCTCGGGGCCTCCGCACTGACGGCGTGGTTTGCTTGTTCGTGGCTGTGCCGGGTCTCCGCTGCTGCCCGGATGCCCTCTTCCCTGCAGTGTGCGGGCTGCTCACTGGGGTGGCTTCCCTTGTGCAGCACGCGCTCTAGGGTGCACGGGCTCAGCAGCTGTAGTCCCAGCTCCAGAGCACAGGCTCAACACCGTGGAGCCCAGGCTTCCTTGCTCTGTGGCACGTGGGATCTTCCCGGTCCAGAGGGCAAACGCGTGTCTCCTGCATTAGCAGATGGGTCCCTAACCACTGGAGCACCAGCTGGCTGCTCTGCCTGAAACACTCTTGCCCAGTTACACTCAAGGGCCACGCCTGCCCCGCGTCAGGGCTCTGCTCCAAGGCCACTCTCAGAGGCCCCTCCAAGCACCCGCTTCTCAAACAGCCCACGCGTGACCGCGGCACACCATGTCCTCGGCCTCCGCTCTCCCCGTCTTCATGGTATTTGACCCTCCAGGCGTCTATATATCCAGATGCTTATGCTGGACCAGAACGTGGACATCATCGTTTACGTCCACCGCTCCATCCACGGCCCTGCAGCAGCGCCTGGCACACAGCAGACCTCGACACACACTTGCTCATGAGTGAGGGAAGGCCAGTCCATGCCAGCCCCAAGGTCTGTCCCACCTCCACCTTCAGGGGCGGGGAAGAGGCGGCCGAGGCCCGGGGGCCCCCACACCAGGCCCGCCCGAACCCAGCCTCAGCCAGGACGGCCCCTCCCCAGAGAACTGCACAGACAGACTCAGGGCCAAGCCGTGCAGGAGGCGGCTCCCCAAAACCCATCTGGGAAGAGGCCCGGGGCCCGTGTCAGGCAGTGATCAGAAGAGGGGTGGGGTGGGCACGACTATTGTTACAAACTTGCTCCCCAAAGACCAGGTTCTTGCTCTGGTGAGTCCGGTGAGTCCGGAGCATGGGGCTGGGAGAGGGGACGGGACCCTGAGGTAGCCGTGGCTGCAGCCCTCGGCCGCTCCGGCAGGCAGGTGAAGGACCCTGGCACATGCCTGGCTCTCCTGCGAAGGGTCACACAGCCCCCACGGGCAGTCTGCCCGCGTGGAGGGAGCCTCCCGGTCGCGGCCCACAGGGGTCCACTCTGGCTCCAGCCTCTTCTTCTGGCCCAAGCTCTGCCTCCCTCAGTGAAGAGGCTGTCACTTTGTCCCAGAGAGAGCTCTGGGCAGGAAGAAATGACCCGTGCAGAACTCGGAGCTAAAAAATAGCTCAGCCCACCCCAGCAAGGCGAGGCGAGCTGTCTGGGCAGCATCTGGGGTCTCCTGAAATGCCCCGTGTGGAGCTCCAGGGGACCCAGAGGCCTCAGCCCCAAGGCGCAGCACTGAGATTCAAGCCGCCCCTTTAATATGTGCCGCAGCCTCCCCCAGGGAAGACGTGAGTGTGTTCCCTGCGCTCCCTGTCCTCCGCACCTGCCAGGGAGTCACAGAAAAGCCCGTCCTCCCACCAAGCCCCAAAGGGGGCAGGGCACCCACAAGGGATGGAATCAGCCCATTTTACAGAGGAAGAAACTGAGGCTCAGGGACGTAAAGAGATCCATCCACGGTCAAGAAGGCCATCAGAGGCCGATCCGTGATGAAGCCCCGGGTGGAGACGTCCAGCCACGTCTGTCCCCTGTAGCGGCTGCCTCCTCCTCAACAGACCGAGGGATCCATCACCGCACACCCCTGCAGTGAACATCTCGCCTCCCAGAGGTGCTGCCTGGGGCTCGGGGCAGAGAGCAGAGGAGGCTGGGCTGGAGGAGCTCGGCGGGAAAGGAGGTGGTTTCAACCATGAAACGGATTGGCCCTGAAGCCTGCTGTCCTGGGAGGGAGTCAAAGCCCGGACTCTGACCCCGGGGCAGGGGGCGGGGGGGACTGTCCCAAACACCAGGCCGGTGCTCAGCAGACCTGTGACTGGACTCCTAGGGGTTGAGGCAGCTCAGACGCCGCCCGCCGCCCGTCCTGCAGAGGACGCCTGTGCCCCTCCTTACAGCCCTTGGCGCAGAACCCGCACGGGCGCCATGAGCTCCGAGCCCGCCCGCTGCCTGGTGGGAGTGAGGTGCCCCTTGCACCAGGGCTCCCCACCCTGAGGCTGCCTCTGGCCCTGCAGGGTGTCCTCTGGGAGCCCCTTTTTGGTGCCATCAGGCCCCAAGCGTGGCTTCTATTTGTTTATTTCTGGTTGCTCCAGGTCTTCGCCGCTTGCACAGACCTTCTCTAGTCGCGCAGAGCAGGGCTGCTCTTCAGCGCAGCGCAGGCCTCTCCCTGCAGGGGCTCCTCGTTGCAGAGCGCAGGCTCCAGGGCAAGGGCTCAGCAGTTGCTGCTTGCGGGCTCCAGAGCTCGGCTCAGCAGTTAACAGCACCAACAGCGGGCCTCACTCACCGAACACTGCTGGTGTGCCGGCCCAGTCGCTCCGCAGCAGGAGGGATCTTCCCAGACCAGGGATCGAACCTGTGTCCCCCACACTGGCAGACGGAGTCTGATCCACTGAACCACCCGGGAAGTCCCAGGTAGGACAGTGACCAGCCCTTCACCTCCTTACTACGACACAAAGATTTTATTTCACCATTCTATCCCTGGTTCCCTCTTCCATAGTGAAAGTGAAGTCGCTCAGTCGTGTGTGACTCTTTGCGACCCCATGGACTGTAGCCTACCAGGCTCCTCTGTCCATGGGATTTTCCAGGCAATAGTACTGGAGTGGATTGCCATTTCCTTAAGATCCCCACTGCAAAGGGCTTTTATGAGGATTAAATGAGATATCCCTGATGGCTCAGACAGTAAAGAATCCGGCTACAATGCAGGAGACCCAGGTTCAATCCCTGGGTCAGGAAGATCCCCTGGAGAAGGGCATGGCTACCCACTCCAGTATTCTTGCCTGGAAAATCCCATGGACAGAGAAGCCGGGCAGGCTACAGTCCATGGGCTTGCAAAGAGTTGGACAGTACTGAGCGACTAACACTTGAACAGTAACTGAGATAATAATTCACATAAAATGCTTTGAGGAGAGCCTGGAACTCAGTAGGTGCTCAACAGATGTTTGTTGAATGAATGAATGAGCACCTCCCTCTAACTGGACAGCAGCCCCATCTACAGGAAGGGGGTCCCAGGCAGAGCTGAGTAGCCCGCGGGCCCTCCCCAACACTGTCGTCAGGAGCCTTCGTGGGCCAGTGAGAGCCAGATGAGAAGGGGCAGCCCCTCTCACAGCGTCTAACTGTGCCGTGACCCCACTGACGGGCTCAGGGACCCCTGGACCCGGCCCTGAGGCTAACACTCGGCTCCACAAAGTTTCCACCTGCGTCCTGCGCCTTTCAAAGTCAAGACTCCAGGGGCTTCCCCGGTGCCCCAGTGGTTGAGAAAGGCTCTTCTCCCGTGCAGGGGGGCCCGGGTTGGATCCCCAGTCAGGGAACTAGATTCTGTGCGTTGCAGTGCAGACCCTGCGTGTTTCAGCGAAGACCCTGCGTGCTGAGACTAAGACCAGGAACAGCCAAACAAAAAAAAGGCAATATTCCAGAAAGGGGGGTCGCAGTCGGGAAGAAGGCCCCAAAGGAGGCAGTGAAGGTCACAGTCAGGGAGAGGGCCCCAAAGGGAGCAGCGACGCTGAGTTTCCTCAGTTGCGGCGAAACACGGCGACCACCGAAACCCAGTGTATGGCGCCAGGAAGACGGTCCACCTGCCTGAACGCTGTGGTCGCGGGGTGGGGCAGCCTCGCAGCCTGCTGCCGAGGGTCCCTTATGCAAAGCCTGGAGACTTGGCCTGCAGAGAGCCGCAGACATCAGGCTGCTTTCCTTGCTTGAACCCAAATGCTAAACTCAGGAAGAGCAAACCCCCTCCAGGCAACAAGCTCACAGTGACTCCCCCACCGCGGCTGCCCCTGCCTGTCACTTGACACCGTGCCAGGAGCATCCTCAACTGACCTGTGGGAAGAGACGGACCTGGGAAGGCAGGATGCGGGGCTCCAGGATCCAGGGCTCGCTTCCCTGCTTGCAGCCACCAGAATGAACAGGCACTCCATAATGCCACACTGGTGTGGGCGGGGGGGTGGACGCAAGCACAGACACCTGTGGATTCCCTGCCAGGGCTGAGCCCCTCGCCAGGTTGACCCGAGGTCTGTCCTGTGGCCAGGATCTCAGTCAGGGGCAGAGACAGCATCTCCTTTCCCATAAGGATGCAAACTGGGAGGTGAGTGATGAAGGGCCCACCTTCCACGTGTGTGTCCCGCATGTTAGACCAGCCTCCAGGCCCCACACCCTCCTCTGGGGAGGGGGGGAAACCAGGCTTTTTTTTTTTAGCCTAGCTGGGCCTTTGTTGTGATTTAGCTGCCCCGAGGCAGGTGGGATCTTAGTTCCCTAACAACTCCTGCACTGGGAGGCAGATTCTTAACTACGGACCCCCAGGGAAGTTCCCAGGAAAGCCAGTCCTTCTCTCTCTGGATCCATCCGACAATATCTCTTAATCATTCCACAAAATTTGACTGAGCACTACCGCATGCCAGGTACCATGCAAGGTTCTGGGGATTCGGTTCCTGCCTCGCTGAAGTCCACAACCCCACAGGCAGGCAGATGCTAAACAATCACCTAAGTCCATCATATGGGCTTCCCTGATGGCTCAGCAAGCAAAGAATCTGCCTGCAAAGCGGGAGACCCAAGAGACGCAAGTTCAACCCCTGGGCAGAAACGATCCCCTGGAGTAGGAAAATGGCAACCCACTCCAGTATTCTCGCCTGAAAAATCCCATGGACACAGGAGCCTGGCGGGATAGAGTCCGCGGGGTCGCAAAGACTGACGCATGCACGCAAGGCTACAAAGCAGGATGCGCGCTATGGGGTGGAGGAGAGTGCCAGGGCCCAACTGAGACTGAGGGCAACCGTCCAACATTCCAACTCAACTCTCCAAGGGCTGATGCTGGTCCCGTGGACTCCACGCGGTCACTGGACGCCTGCCCTACACCGTAGCTGCTCAGAACAAGGGGATGGGGCCTGGCGATGGCCCCGCCCATTTCGCCACAGGCTCCGCCTCTGGGCCAAAGCTCACAGCTGCTCCAGCTTCCAAGGGCCCCCCCACCTCCCAACGGATGTTTGGATTTTAAGCCAAAGCCAAGGAATACGGGATGTTGTGGGCGCTTTTTTTTTTTCCTCTTTTGCTTTTTTTGGAGGGAGGCAATATTGGATTTCAAATTTTCCATTCCATTTGGCTTACACAATGACAGTTTCACGGATCCAGCCAAGGCAGCGGTTCTCCACAGGGATGACTTTGCCCCCGAGAGACACGTGGCAACATCGCGAGGCATTTGCGTTCTCACAGCTGGGAGGGCAGGGGAAGCGAGTGGCATGCAGAGGGCAGAGGCCAGGAATGCTCCGCACAGCCCAGCCCCGCAACAGAAAATCATCCGGCTCCGGTGTCCACAGGGCCAAGGTGGAAACCCCTGGTCACAGGGTGTCTGGTCAAGTCCTCTGAGGATCAGAGCAGACTATGGCCTGTTAATTCAGGGTCGCCTTACTGCTATCAGTCACAGGGACACAGAGACCAAAATCACCGCCACCAGTTTCCATGGCAGATAATACCAGGCTCCAAGTCTCCAAAGGACCTGCACTGTTTTCGTGGATCTCGGAGCAGAGACTGTGGGCAGAGACCATGGCCTGCTTCTCCGTGTGCTTCCACCACCTGGCGTGGCATCCGGAACACAGGAAGTGGGCAGAGGGGCAGGAAGTGGGGAGAGAGGGCAGCCTCTTCAAAGCGAGGACCATGGCTCACCCCTCCCGGGCTCAGCACCCAGCACTGTTTCTGGCACCTCGCAGCCATCGCTGATTTCACGAACAAACCACCAGATGGAGCGCTGTCCGGGCCAGGGGCGAGGCCCCCCTCCCCGCTGACCCCCAGCCTAGCCGAGGCACACGGCTTACTCACCAAGCACCTCAGCAAGCTGCGTGCAGGAGCGGCCCTGCTGGGCTGGCACGGTGGTGAGAAGGATGGACACGGCCCCGAGACCCCAAAGCTCACGGTCCAGCAGGGGAAGGTAAACCGATAGGGCACCCACGGTCGAAAGCAGGCGGGGCGCTTCTGCAGGGGAGACCTGGGGGCCTGGGGGACTCCTGGGAGCGGCCCTGAACACAGATGGGGGTTGATGCTCCTTGAAACAGTGAAGGAAACCACATAGAGTTCACCTCTGCACGCCCCGGAGCAGGGAGCAGGAGGGAGGGAGGGAGGGAGGCGGCAGGGGGCTTCCAGTGGGAGTCAGGGCCCCTCCGCGGCCCTGACCTGCCTCTCCCCAGCGACCTGGCCCAGGAGCTCAGCCCTGAAGGCAGTGCTGAACGGGTGGAGTCCAGGGCCCAGGCACTAGGCCCCGTGCCATCAAGGAGCGGGTTCCAAAATGAGCACTGCAACACCAAACATGCAATCATTCCTGCCAAGGGCCCAGAGCGAGTCCAGGCCCTTCAGTCCTATGATCACGTCAATCTTCATAACAACCTTTTGAGAGAGGAACTATTATCACTCCCATTCTACAGACTGGAAAACAGAGGCACAGAGAGGAGAAAAGGGCTCAAGGTCACGCAGCCAACATACGGGGGAGCTGGCTGCAGGGCTGTGCCTGGAACCCCGGGACAGTCACACCTTCATCCCTCAGCCTCCAGCAGGCACCCTGCACTGGGCTGCCCTGCTGTCTGGGAAGCACTCAGGTGAGCGGGTGGGACCGGGAGGACCCCACTCGGGGGCGCTGGTAGGACGAGGCCCCCACAGGCAGCCCGTCAAGAGGAGAAGCGGGGGGACCGGTAGACAGAGTGCTCTAGCCAGGGCCCCGGCGAGGGGTCTAGCCACGCTGTCCCCAGCAGAGCCTCAATAAGCGGGCCCCTCCCAAGGCAGCAGGACGCAAACACAGTAAGTCTTGCGGGGCATCCTCACCAGGAACCACCTGGGGGCTGAAGGCAGGCAGCTTCCCGAGAGACCAGGGATTCACCCTCACCCCTTCAGCCCCCAGCCCAGCACTGGAGCAGGCCCCCAGGCAGGGACGGCCGTGACTCAGGCCCCACTGTGCCTCT
Source organism: Bubalus kerabau (assembly GCF_029407905.1). Taxonomy (NCBI): domain Eukaryota; kingdom Metazoa; phylum Chordata; class Mammalia; order Artiodactyla; family Bovidae; genus Bubalus; species Bubalus kerabau. The sequence goes on from NC_073626.1 coordinate 188,970,147, forward strand.
GGGTACCAGCCAGCGTCCTCCCCTCTGCTGCAGGGAGGGCCACCAGATATCAGGCCGAGCCTGGCTGGAGCCCCTCAGGGCAGGCTCCTCGTCCATGGGATTTTCCAGACCAGAATACTGCAGCAGGTTGCCACTTCCTTCTCCGGGGGATCTTCCCGACCGAGGGATCGAACCCAGATCTCCCGCGTTGCAGGCAGACTCTTTACAGTCTGAGCCACAGGGGTGCTCTCCCATTAGAAAGGTCTAACCTGCCCTCATTCGGTCCTGTGGAGTTTCCCAGGACAAGGCTCCTCCCTGCTGCATGGACGCTCATAAGCTGGCCCTCCTTCCACGTGTCAATTGCTAGGAGGAGTCCCAGGCTGCCACTGTCCCCCTCTTTAGCTCAGCAAACACTTCTTGGGTGCCCACTACACACCAGGGAGTGAACGGCCTGCGATGTGACCTGGGTCGCACGTCCTCCCTGCCAAGGTCAGGGCACACGTGGGAACACGGCAGGTTCAGCTCACCCCCGGGACGCTGACTCACGCTGCCCACGTGCATGGACGATCAAGGCCGTCCCTCCAGAATTAGGTCCTGTGCTTTCCTGCTCACAGGTGTGAAATCCAAGTGACAGGAACTGACAGGGAAGCCCAGCGACTGCTCTCACTGGCACGGACTCAGACTCACTGGATTGCCGAGCTTCTAGTAAAACCAGGAGCCGGGTGTGGGGCTTCACGTGCGCTTTGGGATGGACCAGCCCTGTCCCCACGGGACGGGCCCCTCTCTCTCGAGGCTCCCAGAGGACCACGGCTGAGTCTGCTCACTGCTCTACCCGAAAGGCCCAGCGCCACACCTAGCAGCCAACAGGGGTTCAATAAATGTGGGTGGGACTGAACCAAGCCCGAAAGCGGGGGCTCAGAAAAGCACAGTGACCTGCCCGAAGTCAGGCAGTTGGAGAGCAGAGAGCCCACCGCCCTCTGAACTCCCCCAGGTTTGAGCCCCGGCCGTCCAGCAGCAACCCCAGGACACATTTCCTGGGGCAAAGCCACCGCCCCTCCAGGCCCCAAGAAAGCACAGGCGAGCGCCACGGGAGACCTTATTAAGGAAAAGCAAAGAGAGGAACACCCGAAGCAAGCTGGCGGAGGCAGGGCCAGCCTGTGAGTCACGCACCCCAGAATATCCGGGTCTCAGCTGGCTCCGGGGCAGGCCCGGGGACCGCGGCCCCAGCAATGGACAGAGCAGCATCAGGACCCATGGGCCTTGGGCGAGGGGTCAGGCTGGCTCTTTCACCAACTCCCACCAGCGCAGGACAAGTCACTTCCTCTCCCACGCTCTGACTGTCTGGTCTGGGAGAAGGGCCAAGGGTCTGGGGCTGCTACTGCCCACAGGGCTGGGGGTGGGGGGCCGAGCCAAAGGCAGCCTCCCGCTCCCTCCTGGACAAAGCTTGACCCACATCCCCCCGTCCCGCTGCGGAGCGGACCCTCTTCTGCCCCATCCCCGATGCCTGCAGGACGACCCCACACTTTGGGGCTGCGGGCATCACCAGGAAGCCCCTCTCAGACCTGCGGGTCACTCTCAGCCTGAGAAGACTACCCTCCGAGGGCCTGAGGAGGGCAGGCAGCTGAGCACTGACTTTACACCAGGAGCTTTGGGAACAGTCTCACTGCCCCCAACCATGGCCTGATGAGGCACGAGGTATAGATCCCATCTTTCAGAGGGAGCTGTGGAAGCTAAGCCAGATGAAGGCATTGCCCGTGGTCACAAAGCTAGCAGGACCAGCTCCCGAAGCCCCGATCCTACGTCCTCATTCCTGCTGGTGGGTCAGCTCCCGGAGGACAGGGATGGGGGGCCTGGGTGTCCCCCTTGTACAGGGTCCCCAAGGGAAGGCTTAGGTGATTGGCCAGGCAGTCAGTCCCACAGCCATGCCCAGGCCCCAGGAGGGCTCTGTATGTTGCGAAGAAGAAGAGCTCCCTGGGATCCTACCTGCAGAATCACTGCATCCGGGTGTCCTGCGCCCGGCCCTGCCTGCCAGGGACCCCATGCCAGCCTGCCCCCACCTGGCAAAAGGAGACCCTGAGGCCCCAGCTCAGAGGAGCCAGAGAGCAAACCTCGGCACCTTGGCGTGGCCCCAGAGGAGCGGAGAAACCGCTGGGAGTCCAGCGTGGGGAAAGCGGGGCTTTGCCAGGAGACCCTCCCGGCCCAGCTCCAGCCCCCGCCCCTCCCCGGCTATGCAAACCTAGGCAGACCGCCTGCCTTCGCTGTGCCTCGGTTTCCTCCCCACTGTAAACCAGACACCACCGCTGCTGACGGCGGGACAGGAGCGTCAGGCGAACGCAGCCACGGGGAACGGAGCACCTGCCCTTTCCTCCGCTGGAGGGTGCTCGCCCATCCTGCCCCCCAGCTGGGCGGGAGGCAAAGAACCTGGCGGTCCTCCAGGCAGCCAGCCCTAACAGGTTTTCCCTGGGAGTAGACTCCGTGATTAATATTCACCTGCTTATGACCCAAATCTTCTAGGGCATCAGGCCTGCCCGAATCACTCAGCCCTGAGAACTCAAACCAAGCAGGGACGTGAAGTGGGTGGGGTAGGGAGCTGGGCCAGGAGGGGTGATGGACCCCAGTCCCTCCAGGCCCCCAGGCCCAGGCTGCTGGGGGAAGGAAGGTCCCTCCCATGACCCTACAGATGAGTGAGAAGCCCTGCCTGCAGCAGCCGGCTCTAAAGACTCCAAGCCCCTCAGATGATGATCCATTTCCAAAAGGCCCCGGAAACCAGTGTGGGCCTGTGAAGGGGAGGCTGGGACTGAGGGAGGCGGCTGCGGACGTGAGACTGACCTGCCTCCTGCTGACCCTTTCTCAGCCTGGAAGCTGTGCCCTGTGTCATCTGCCTGGGACCCGCCCGTCTACATTCTGAACCTTAACACAAGCCAACTTCAGGGAAATCTTCCAAGAGGCCCACTGGGGGAGCCCGCCACTCAGCCCTCTGAGAGACTAAGACTCCAGACGGGAATCATTTGCTTTGTTTTCTGACTCCCCGACTGGACAGTGAGCTCCTTGAGGGCAGAGACGATGCTGTCCATGCCTGTCTTTCCGGAGCCCAGTGCAGCCCTCAGCACGTGGGAGATTCAAGCGTGATGGGCGGACGGATAAATAAACGGGTGGACTAGTGGATCTATGGATGGATGGATGAGTACATGGGTGGATGGATGGGTAGATAAATAATAAGTGAATGAAAAATGAGAGGGCCCACGAGCAGTGACCCCAGGCCACCGGTCTCAGGGCTCTGCTTCCGTCTGGAATTCACCAGGAAGGCCAGACAGAGGAAGAGACGGTTGGATGGCATCACCGACTCAGTGGACATAACTTTGAACAAGCTCAGGGAGATAGGGAAGGACAGGGAGGCCTGGCGTGCTGCAGTCCGTGGGGTCACAGAGAGTCGGACACGACTGAGTGACAGAACAACACCAACCAGCTTTGCCCAAGTATTTAGTCTGACCCGGTCATTTTCCAGGCACGTCTCCCCATCTGGCTGAACATCCCTACGTGATCACTCTGCCCCTTCACCAGGCTGTAGCACACGTGACATGATGTCCGAGACTGCGTCCGACCTGACAGTCATGTCCTGAATGCCTTCCCCGGACCTAGACTACTGCATCGGAGAATGGCAAACAACGAAAGACCTGGAGAGCGTTCTAAACACCGTGACCTCTGATCCCAGCCAAGATCTGCTGGTTTAGAATCACTAAGGGTGAGACTCAAGAACCCACATTTTGTTCAAAAGCTTCCTGCAGATTCTGATAATCGGCCATGCTTGGGAAATGCGAGCTTGTAAGAAGCAGAGTAGCTGGTTACTGAAGGCTGTGGCCAAGGAAGGGAACAACACGGAACAGGGTCACGAGGAGCCATCACCGAGCCTGGCAGGTTGTCCCTCTCCTAAGTCTTCTTCAACTCACAGTCTAACAGCCCTTTTCAAAGTGTGGCCGGTGAACTACTGACTTCAGAACAACCTGAATGAGGGGGACTTCTTAAAATGTAGATTCTAAGGTCCAACCCCAGCCTACAAGCTTACAGTCTCCTGGGGTGAGGCTCAAGAATGGTACTCTTTGCAGGCTGTCGGGGCAATGGCGGCATGAACATATGAGAATTACTGACTCCTGGTCCCCGGGGCACTCAGGGCACCTGCTTGCGTCCAGCACCATCAGGCACTTCTAACCTCTTGAGAGAAAAGTTCCCATCTGCACACTTAGGAGTTCCCTGGTGGCCTCGTGGTTGGGACTCTGGGCCCAGGTTCAATTCCTGATCCAGGAAGCGAGATCTTGCAAGCCACATGGCGCGGTCAAAAAGAGAAAACCAGGGCATCTTGGATGATTCCAAGAACCCGGCAAGGGAAGGCATGAGACGAAAAGGTACCCACTATGCCCACTCCCACGGACTTCCCTGGCTAAGAATCTGTGCTTCCACTGCAGGGGACGCAGCTTCGATCCCTGGCCGGGGCGCTATCCTGCATGCCATGTGGTCAAAAACCCAAACAACAAGTGTGTCCACTGCTCGGAGCATCAGCCCTAAAGGGGCCAACAGAGCACTGCACCCAGCCGCGTATCACGGGTGTGGACACTGAGGTCTGCGTCTCATCCACGGTCAGCAACGAGTGAAGGGCAGAGCCAGCCCAGCAGCCGGGGGCCCGTGCCCCAGCCTCCCCTCCTCCGAGCCTGCTCCGGGTGAGCAGGGCACCTCAGCCAGTCCTGTGGCCCCTGGAAGACAGCATGGCTTTACTCGGAAGGCTCCTGCTGTCTCCACCACGGACGGTGATAAAGCACCTCACACTCCAGGGAGGAGGGAGCCTCAGAGAATGGAAGGAGCAGAAACAGTTTGGTATGGATCCCAGGGAGACTGGAGAGGGGGCTCATTATCACAGCTCAGTAGGGAGGCTCCCCCAAACTCAGCAATCAGTCCACAGGGCCTGAGTTTAAACCATCCCAGGAAACCACCAACATCAGCGTTTCTCAGTCTGCACAAGTGTTCTGGGGAACACCTGTGTCCTGAAATATGCTAATCGAGTCTTACTGCAAAAAAAAGTATTCAGTGGTCAGACCATGAAGCACCAGAGTAGAAATCAAAGTGCTACGACTTCAGAGTCTGCTTAAATCGTGACACAGATGAAGCAAGTTGGAGGCCGAGAGGATTACAGGCCTTGCCCAAGTCACAGGGCTGGGGGGAGATGAGCCTGCAGCCCGCCTCCAGGGTCCCCACGGCACCCAGCGTGCTTATAGGGTCCTCTCAGGAAGACAGAGGACAGACTGCAGACAGTGAGGGGAGGGGAGGGGGCGGCGAACGGGGAGACGGTCGCGGCCTGCGTCCAGGGCCGGGCACACAGTGGTGCTCATCAGGGCTTACACCATACGCGCTACCTAATTATATGGCTCCCTGAGAGGTTTTCTCAATTCAATCTCCCCCTTCCCCTCAAGGGACAGAGGATGGGAAGTAGGAAAAAAGTGGCAAACATCTGATTCTTGCAGACTCCCAGAAACCAGAACCCTCATACTCATAAATTAAGTTCAGTCAGTTCAGTCGCTCAGTCGTGTCCAACTCTTTGCGACCCCATGAATCGCAGCACGCCAGGCCTCCCTGTCCATCACCAACTCCCGGAGGTCACTCAGACTCATGTCCATCGAGTCAGTGATGCCATCCAACCATCTCATCCTCTGTCGTCCCCTTCTCCTCCTGCCCCCAGTCCCTCCCAGCATCAGAGTCTTTTGCAATGAGTCAACTCTTCGCATGAGGTGGCCAAAGTACTGGAGTTTCAGCTTTAGCATCATTCCTTCCAAAGAAATCCCAGGGCTGATCTCCTTCAGAATGGACTGGTTGGATCTCCTTGCAGTCCAAGGGACTCTCAAGAGTCTTCTCCAACACCACAGTTCAAAAGCATCAATTCTTCGGTGCTCAGCTTTCTTCACAGTCCAACTCTCACATCCATACATGACCACAGGAAAAACCATAGCCTTGACTAGACGGACCTTTGTTGGCAAAGTAATGTCTCTGCTTTTGAATATGCTATCTAGGTTGGTCATAACTTTCCTTCCAAGGAGTAAGCGTCTTTTAATTTCATGGCTGCAGTCACCATCTGCAGTGATTTTGGAGCCCAGAAAAATAAAGTCTGACACTGTTTCCACTGTTTCCCCATCTATTTCCCATGAAGTGATGGGACTGGATGCCATGATCTTCGTTTTCTGAATGTTGAGCTTTAAGCAACTTTTTCACTCTCCACTTTCAATTTCATCAAGAGGCTTTTTAGTTCCTCTTCACTTTCTGCCATAAGGGTGGTGTCATCTGCATATCTGAGGTTATTGATATTTCTCCTGGCAATCTTGATTCCAGCTTGTGTTTCTTCCAGCCCAGCGTTTCTCATGATGTACTCTGCATATAAGTTAAATAAGCAGGGTGACAATATACAGCCTTGACAGACTCCTTTTCCTATTTGGAACCAGTCTGTTGTTCCATGTCCAGTTCTAACTGTTGCTTCCTGACCTGCATACAGATTTCTCAAGAGGCAGGTCAGGTGGTCTGGTATTCCCATCTCTTTCAGAATTTTCCACAGTTTATTGTGATCCACACAGTCAAAGGCTTTGGCATAGTCAATAAAGCAGAAATAGATGTTTTTCTGGAACTCTTTTGCTTTTTCCATGATCCAGCGGATGTTGGCAATTTGATCTCTGGTTCCTCTGCCTTTTCTAAAACCAGATTGAGCATCAGATTAAGAGACCCTAGATTCTCCATCTGCCCATTTTGCAGAAGAGAAAACTGAGGCTGAGGGTGAAGTTAGGGGTAGGGTGAAATGTTGCCCACACTCTCCTGGCTGGTTTGAGGAAGGGGTGGGAGAACCCAGCTGCTGGGCTCCCAGCCCACTGCTCTTCCTGAGGCCCTGCGCAGTAAAAGGGCAGAAGGTCAGAATCTCTGAAATGCTGCCCTCAAGTGGCTGTGAAATGATGCTGCTGTTTAGTCCTGCAGTCGTGTCCGACTCTCTGTGACCCTGTGGACTGTACCCCTCAGGCTCCTCTGTCCACGGGATTTCCCAGGCAAGAATACTGGAGTGGGTTCATTCCCTTCTCCAGGGGATCCTCCGCACCCAGGGATCGAACCTGCGACTCGTGCGTTGGCAGGCGGATCCTTGAGCGCTGAGCCACCCGGGGGGCTCAGGAAATGAAGACCAAGGGGCTTTGGGCCACTGGGGCTCCAAGGGCTTGTAAGGGGCTGGACCAGATTTGGGGTGTCCGCAAAGTGGGTGGCAGAAAGCAGAAGCCCCTCAGGACTGTATCAGGCGATTTGCCAAGGAAGTCTGAGGGGCCCAGAGGGGCTTCAAGGGGAGGCTCCAGAGCCAGGCACAGAAGGTTTACCTTCTGTCGCTTGCGAGCTGTGTGACTTTGGGCAAATTACTTACCCTCTCTGATCTTCAGCTGCCCCATCTGTAAAATGGAGACAATGACCCGACAAACCTAAGAAGATTGCCACAAAGAACCGAAAGAAGACAATGCGTACTGCCCGGCACGTTCAGCAAACACTGCGTATTTTTTCCAGTCCCTTGGAAGCACGTTTGGTATCACCCTGCCTCACAGGTGGGGTAGAGCAGACTCCAGAGAGCCGAGACAGCCGCCCAAGTGACCGGGGCCTGGGACCTCCTCCCCGTGTCTCCCCGCCCCCAGGAGGAGGCCTCTTCTTGGCTTCAGTAATACGCAGCCGCCGCCCCCCACCCCCCTCCACCCTGAGACCGCCCCGCCCCCCAGGCCTCACATGACCTGGCCCAGCCCCAGAGTTTTCCAGTCACTCAGTGGGGAGGAAGCCAATGCCCCAGGAAACTGCTTAAACAGGGCTGGCTACTGGGAAGGCAGGTTCCCAGCTCCCAGCAGTGACCCAGCTCCTCCCCCCCCCCCAGGGGCACCACCCGTCCTCTGGGATGCCAAAGGGCAACACTTAAAGGCACGAGGGGGCCTGCAGATGGTGATGGGCATGGGACTCCGGCGAGCCCCTCTCTGCGAGTTACTCACCACCTGCTTCCACCCTTTGAGACTCTGGCTGTTTCACTTGAGGAACCAGTACCTGCCATACTGTGTGGCCTCAGGCAAGTTGCTTAACCTCTCTGCGTCTCAGGAACCTCTTCAGTCAAGAGAAATGAGCAGAGTTTGGGAAGCACGGAGGAGGCAGCAGAGTTTGAACAATGACCCAGGAGTCACAGCGCCTCTGGCAGCTCTAAGGCCTCCCTGGCCTCTCCTGTCCCTTCCAACGCAGTCTCCACCCAGGACAGAAAGTTCTGAGCATACTGATCATGTCCCCCCCAGACTGAAACTCTTGAACGGCTCCCATGGTCAAGATACACTGTGAGCTCCTAGTGAGACAGAGTCCCGGGCCACACCTCCTCTGCCAGGCGGGGCAGTACAGTGCGCTCACCCAGCCCCTGTGCCCACCGGGGCCACCTCCTCTCCCTGCACCAACTCCCTGCTCCGCCCAGCACCCCCCCACCCCGGGGTAGTTCCCTGAGCACCTCTGCCGGGTCAGGCGCCCCCCCCCCCATCAGTTACCTTCCTGTCCCCACACCCACCCCAGACACGTGGTCACCGTATCTCACTCATCTCTAGCTCCGAGCCCAGCACCCGGCTCCTGATAAGCGTCGGACACAAACGCGCCAGGCGGGGAGGAACGCAAGCAAATGACAGCAAGGTAACAGATCCGTGAGCTCCTGCGGCGTCCTCAGCAGGCTGGGCAGCCCTGGGGGAGGCAGCCGACTCGCTGGCCACATGCCCTCACCCCGCTGCCCGGGGGCACCTCACCTCTCAGGCCTCTCCCCCTCCCCCCGAAGACTGAGCACAGGAACAGCACCCACAGCTCACCCATGGTGAGGGCTCGGGGAGTCAATCCCCCCAGGGGGCGGAGTTCAGGGTCTGGCAGGAAAAGGGGGCTCCTTGCATTTGACCTCTGGGGAAGGCAAGTGGGACGTGGGCATGACGGGGTGCTGAGCTTCTGCCGCAGGGTCCTCCGAGAGCCTGGACACCACCCTCCCGACCGGCTCAGACACTGCCCTCATCTGCAACCCGTGTTCCACAACCCGGCCGCCCAGTGCCCTGGAGAACACGGACCCCGTGGAGTCAGGGAACGGGGGCTCAGCCCCACTGAGCCATCTCAGACCAGCAGCCGACCTCTCTGCTCCCTTCTCTCCACACAATAGGGGTCAGAGGCTGCTTCCACCACTGTGGGGACCCAGGCATCTCTGCCTGTTCCTTTAGGGGCTACAGAATGACCTCTCCCAGGCGGCCTGCTCCCTCCCCATTCTCACCCTCATAGTCCTGGTGGGCCCGGACCTCACCACCCTCCACTCAAGGTTTTACTGAGAAACATGAGGCTGTCAGTTGGGACTGTCTCCAACCTTCCTTCTGGACAATGCAAATCTACCCCATCTTCTCCCATTTCCTAAAAGCATCCCTGGTCCCATTAAGGAGCTGAGATGGAAAACTGTGTAAATTCTTAAAGAGATGGGAATATCAGACCACCTGACCTGCCTCTTGAGAAATCTGTATGCAGGTTAGGAAGCAACAGTTAGAACTGGACATGGAACAACAGACAGGTCCCAAATAGAGAAAGGAGTACGTCAAGGCTGCATATTGTCACCCTGCTTATTTAACTTATATGCAGAGTACATCATGCAAAATGCCAGGCTGGATGAAGCACAAGCTGGAATCAAGATTGCCGGGAGAAATATCAATAACCTCAGATATGCAGATGACACCACCCTTATGGCAGAAAGTGAAGAGGAACCAAAGAGCCTCTTGATGAAAGTGAAAGAGGAGAGTAAAAAAGTTGGCTTAAAGCTCAACATTCAGAAAACTAAGATCATGGCATCTGATCCCATCACTTCATGGCAAATAGATGGGCAAACAGTGGAAATAGTGACAGACTTTATTTTCTTGGGCTTCAAAATCACTGCAGATGGTGACTGCAGCCATGAAATTAAAAGACATTTGCTCCTTGGAAGAAAAGCTATGATCAACCTAGACAGCATATTCAAAAGCAGAGACATTACTTTGCCAACAAAGGTCCGTCTAGTTAAAGTTATAGTTTTTCCAGTAGTCACGTATAGATGTGAGAGTTGGACTATAAAGGAAGCTGAGCACCGAAGAATTGATGCTTTTGAGCTGTGGTGTTGGAGAAGAGTCTTGAGAATCCCTTGGACTGCAAGGAGATCCAACCAGTCCACCCTAAAGGAAATCAGTCCTGAATATTCATTGGAAGGACTAATGTTGAAGCTGAAGCTCCAATACTCTGGCCACCTGATGTGAAGAACTGACTAATTTGAAAAGACCCTGATGCTGGGAAAGATTGAAGGCAGGAGGAGAAGGGGACGACAGAGGATGAGATGGTTGGATGGCATCACCGACTCAATGGACATGAGTTTGGGTAAACTCCGGGAGTTGGTGATGGACAGGGAGGCCTGGCGTGCTGCAGTCCATGGGGTCGCACAGAGTCGGACATGACTGAGCGACTGAACTGAACGCCCATCGAGGGCCCAGCGCCTCACCCCACCAACCCCACTTCATCACACCGGGGACCACCCTCTCTCGTTTGCCTAAAGAACAGGCTCCTGGGGATGTCCTCGGCAGGTCAGTGCTTAAGACTGCACCTTCTAATGCACGACCGGGTTTGATCACTGGTCAGAGAACTAAGATCTCACATGCTTCAGGGTGTAGCCAAAAAGTTAAAAAACAACTTTTTCTGTTTTTGTTTTTGTCCCCTCTTGAAGCAGTCCTGGCCCCCAGCACAAGCCACTCCCTTGGGTCTCCCCCCTTCCCTCCCCCGGGACATCTTTTCCCAAGCCCTCTTTGCTTGGCCAGCATCTCGACACTTGGTCCCCTCCTGGCCCCTTAGCCACTCCCACTTCAGACTCCAGCCCCATCAATCTTCCAAAGGTGCTCTGACGATAGAGGCCCACCCGCCTCTGTGTTTCCATCTGGTCTGACTTGCACTCTCAACAGCCTGCAGCCCTGGCGACACCAGCTCCGTGCTGCGGACACCCCACTCTCCCTTCCCGGAGTGCCCAGCCACCTCCTCCCGGCCTCCAGGACCCCTGCACCAGCCTGCACCACCGTCTCTATGCTAATGACACCCAGCCAAGGGGCCCCCACGTCGCGCCTGGACTTCTAAGCCAGTTTCTCAAATCCGACACCAGTTGGATTCTTGGATTCTCCAAAGCTATGCTTCCAGCCTCCTGTGAACCACCTTTTTTTAATGACATCATCACCCACCTAGACACTCAAAAGAAGATTGTAGAAGTCTTGGCTCCTCTTGATTCCTCTCTTTCCCTCACCCCCCGACCAAGGAAAGTGAAGTCACTCAGTAGTGTCCTACTCTTTGCAACCCCGTGGACTGTAGCCTACCAGGATCCTCCGTCCATGGGATTTTCCAGGCAAGAATACTGGAGTGGGTTGCCATTTCCTTCTCCAGGAAATCTTCATGACCCCAGGGATTGAACCCAGGTCTTCTGCATTGTAGGCAGACGCTTTACTGTCTGAGCCACCAGGGAAGTGGTGACCACCCCATGACCAATCCACCAGCAGTTCCAGCTGACTCTTTTTCTGATAAGCAACATGAATGCAACGACTTCTCTCCAGCCCCGTGGCCTCCACTCACACCCCGGCCATGCTCACCCTTCACCCGGGCCCGAGTCTACCCGGGCTCCGGGTCGGTTCTCTTCCTGCAGCCAGAGGGCCCTTCCCCAAGGTACGTTGGAGCCCACAAGGCTCCAGCGGGCCGTGGAGGGCTGGAGGGACGGCTGGGGGCACACGGCCACCTGCGGGCAGGGCTTTCCCTTCCCCATCCGTGCGTGAGGCCTTCACCCCCCAGCACCCACCCCAGTGCTTCCACGTCATCAGATCAGATCAGGTCAGATCAGTCACTCAGTCGTGTCTGACTCTTTGCGACCCCATGAATCACAGCACGCCAGGCCTCCCTGTCCATCACCAACTCCCGGAGGTCACTCAGACTCACGTCCATCGAGTCAGTGATGCCATCCAACCATCTCATCCTCTGTCGTCCCCTTCTCCTCCTGCCCCCAATCCCTCCCAGCATCAGAGTCTTTTCCAATGAGTCAACTCTTCGCATGAGGTGCCCAAAGTACTGGAGTTTCAGCTTTAGCATCATTCCTTCCAAAGAAATCCCAGGGCTGATCTCCTTCAGAATGGACTGGTTGGATCTCCTTGCAGTCCAAGGGACTCTCAAGAGTCTTCTCCAACACCACAGTTCAAAAGCACCAATTCTTTGGCACTCAGCTTTCTTCACAGTCCAACTCTCACATCCATACATGACCACAGGAAAAACCATAGCCTTGACTAGACAAACCTTTGTTGGCAAAGTAATGTCTCTGCTTTTGAACATGCTATCTAGGTTGGTCATAACTTTCCTTCCAAGGAGTAAGCGTCTTTTAATTTCATGGCTGCAGTCACCATCTGCAGTGATTTTGGAGCCCAGAAAAAGAAAGTCTAACACTGTTTCCACTGTTTCCCCATCTATTTCCCATGAAGTGGTGGGACCGGATGCCATGATCTTCATTTTCTGAATGTTGAGCTTTAAGCCAACTTTTTCACTCTCCACTTTCACTTTCATCAAGAGGCTTTTGAGTTCCTCTTCACTTTCTGCCATAAGGGTGGTGTCATCTGCATATCTGAGGTTATTGATATTTCTCCCGGCAATCCTGATTCCAGCTTGTGTTTCCTCCAGCCCAGCGTTTCTCATGATGTACTCTGCATAGAAGTTAAATAAGCAGGGTGACAATATACAGCCTTGACGGACTCCTTTTCCTATTTGGAATCGTCTGTTGTTCCACGTCCAGTTCTAACTGTTGCTTCCTGACCTGCATACAGATTTCTCAAGAGGCAGATCAGGTGGTCTGGTATTCCCATGTCTTTCAGAATTTTCCATAGTTTATTGTGATCCACACAGTCAAAGGCTTTGGCATAGTCAGTAAAGCAGAAATAGATGTTTTTCTGGAACTCTCTTGCTTTTTCCATGATCCAGAGGATGTTAGCAATTTGATCTCTGGTTCCTCTGCCTTTTCTAAAACCAGCTTGAACATCAGAAAGTTCACGGTTCATATATTGCTGAAGCCTGGCTTGGAGAATTTTGAGCATTACTTTACTAGCGTGTGAGATGAGTGCAATTGTGCAGTCGTTTGAGCATTCTTTGGCATTGCCTTTCTTTAGGATTGGAATGAAAACTGACCTTTTCCAGTCCTGTGGCCACTGCTGAGTTTTCCAAATTTGCTGGCATATTGAGTGCAGCACTTTCACAGCATCATCTTTCAGGATTTGGAATAGCTCAACTGGAATTCCATCACCTCCTCTAGCTTTGTTCGTAGTGATGCTTTCTAAGGCCCACTTGACTTCACATTCCAGGATGTCTGGCTCTAGGTGAGTGAACACACCATCATGATTATCTGGGTCGTGAAGATCTTTTTTGTACAGTTCTTCTGTGTATTCTTGCCATCTCTTCTTAATATCTTCTGCTTCTGTTAGGTCCATACCATTTCTGTCCTTTATCGAGTTCATCTTTGCATGAAATGTTCGTTTGGTATCTCTGATTTTCTTGAAGAGATCCCTAGTCTTTCCCATTCTGTTGTTTTCCTCTATTTCATAGGCACTCAGTTTATTTCTGAATAAATTATCTGAAAAAAGGTAAACTTCTTTCCAGCGCTGTTAATAGCTGAAATCTTGGGGATCATATTTCATTAATAAAGTACTCATGGGTAACTAAAGGGAGACTGCCTACGACTTACTGTTGTACCTGGATTAACCATCCCAACCTCCTGCCGTGATCCGTGATCCGTGATCCGAAGGGCCCTCCACGGCCTCTCACACTGCTCCCTCCCCTCGCCTGGTGCAAACCAGGCCTCGGGGCCTTTGCATCTGCTGTGCCCCTGCCTGGAACACCCCTCTCTGCTCCGTGCAGGGGGAGAGGGAAGGGTCCCTTAAGACTCAGCTTGGGGACTTCCCTGGGGGTCCAGTGGTTAAGACTCCTGACTCCCGATGCAAGGGGCACGGTTGGATCCCTGGGGACTAGCGTCCCACCTGCCACATGGTGTGGCCAAAAAATTTGAAAATAAAACATTTTTTTAAAAAGATTCAGCTTAAATGCCTCCCCTCAGAGAGGCCCCTGACCACCTCAAGCTGACAGATTCTGCACCGCTTGTCCCACATGCACCCCCTTCTCGCCCACCCCCGCCCCCACCCACGCCCCCACCCCATTATTCCCGCCCTATCACACCAGGTTGTTCCCTTCGCAGGGCTAGTTTCATGGTGCGCCGTTTCGTCTGTTGCCTTGTTTGACTTCTCTGGCTTTTGCCTCCTCCGCCATCACAAAAGACCCACAGGGCAAGTTCTCTCAGTGCGGCGACAGCCGGCAACCCTGCCAGGCTCTGGTGGGGGCGAGGCACGGTCCTGAGCAGCGTGCTTGTATGACCTATGACCCCACTTTACAGACGAGGAAACAGATGCAGAGGGGCCGATACAGGTGTGGCAGAGAAAGGCCTGGCCAGGAGCAGGGTACCACTGCCCTGCACAGACCCAGCCCTTGTGGGTCCTGAAGGGGCACCTGCCGACTGAGCAGATGAACCACTGAAGAAATGAAGGTTACACACCGCGGTGCCGAGAGCGGTTGTCTTCAGGTGGCGCAACAAAGGCCAATTTTAAACGTCTTCTCCCTGAACGCTCCAAGTTTTCGTCAATGGTCACATAATACATGTGTGATTTAACAGTAAAATAAACCCTGATTTTAAAAGAAATTCAAAGGTTCTGAGTAATGTCTGGGTTCAGGAATATTCTTCTTCAATTTCCAGAGACTGTTATGCCTCTACTTAATTTAAACCATTGTTTTCGTAGGGAAATTGAATAAAAAGCCCACATTTTTAAAGCTCGTGCCAAGCCTGCCCACTTCAAACAGCACAGAGAGGGCAGCAACGGGAGCCGGCTCCCACCTCCCGCTCAGGGCTGGACTCGCGGACGCGCCCGATCAGGAGCCGCTGGGGGGGACCTGTGAGGGCCGGGCTCTCAGGGAGCAGGGGGCTCGGCCCCAGAAACGCCGCCCCGCCTCTGGCCCCAAGAGCAGCCCTGCACAGGGGTCACCCCAAGCCACCCGCCCTGCCCCGGACCTGGGCTGTCCCTGCACGAAGGCGGTGGGGAGGCCTGGACCGAGCCACCCTCCCGGCAGGCTGGTGGCAAGGTGAACCCCTTGGCAGAAGGGCCGTTCGCAGCCGGAAGGTCAGGGAAAGGTGAAGCCCGTGTCTCGGTGCAGGCTCTAACCCAGGGTGGGCACAACCCGTACTTCTGGCCAAGGGACCCGTCGCCTGCCCCGAGTCCCCACCGTGTGTGCGTCCTGCTGCCAGGGGCCATCGGGGGTGCAGCCGGGCCAGGCCCTGAAAGGGGTGGCATGGCTCCACGGTACAGGGGTGAGAGCCAGGGCTGCGTCTGATCCTCTGGGCAAGTGAGATAACCCACCCGAGCTGCAAGGGGGGCTGAGGACACAGGCTACTCGTCAGGGTGGAACGAGCTCCCTGAGCCCTGTGCCTGCCGCCGAGCCTGCCACGCGTCAGTATGAGCTACGGCCATCAGCGCTCTCCCAAACACCAGCCGTTACTGTCTGCTTCTTCCAGACGCCAGGCCAGCGGTCCCTCTGAGCACCGAGTTCTATTCTGGGCCTTGACCCTAAACTGCAGAGCGATGAACACAGCTATGTGGGTGAGAAGACACACATCCTTCCAGTGAAGGGCAGGGTGTGTGAGAGTCCCGATGTGGGTCAGTCTCCGCTCCCTCCCTTCTTCAAAGGGAGAAGGGAGACAGAACAGAGTGGGACTGTAGCAAGAGCTCAGGGCCTACCAGGTTTGAACCCTGGCACTCAGGCTGTGGCCTTGGGAAAGTCACTCAAGCTCTCAAAGGCTCAGTTTCCTCATCTGTGGGGCTCCCCTGGTGGCTCAGATGGTAAAGAATCCACCTGCAATGCAGGATTCGATCCCTGGGTTGGGAGGAGCCCCTGGAGAAGGGAATGGCAACCCACTCCAGTATTCTGGCCCGAAAAACCACCATGGACAGAGAAGCCTGGAGGGCTACAGTCCATGGAGTTGCAAAGAGTCAGACATGATTGAGCAACTAACACACTCCCTCATCTCTAAGATGGGATAATGGTACCCACCTGCAAGATCAGTATGGGAGTTAAATGAATTGATGCATGAAAAATGTCTTCCATAAAATATAAGCATGAGTTGTCTTTAAAAACCAAGCTCCTGATTATCTGCCTAAATGAAGGGCACGAGCAGCAGAGGTAATCAAAAGCTCTGAATAACCAGGACTTCCCTGGAAGTCCAGTGGTTAAGACTCTGCACTCCCAGTGCAGGGGCCTGGGTTCAATCCCTGGTCAGGGAACTATGAATGAGATCCCACATGCCACAAGTTGAAACCAAAAAAAAAAAAAAAAGGAAGAAAGAAAAGGCACCAAATAACCTAAATAACCCTTACTTTTATCTTTGGGGTGAACAGAAGGAAGCAGACACACCTTCCCAATTCTGTCTTTTTTTGGCCTGATATTAAAATGGAAATCTTTTAAGAGTCCACCAGCCACAGATGCTTGGTAGCAGCAAGTTTAGGGGATAACAAGAAACTACCCCCCAAATTAAAGACTTTGAGGGGCGCGGATGACTCATAGAGCACAACGCCCCTGGAAGGAGAGGTGTGGCAGGGTTCCTTTGCAGGTACCCCAATGATGCTCTGTTGCAAGCCCTGCAGACTCCTAGCTCACTGAGTCCTAGCTCACTAAGCTTCCGATAGCTCATGCCTCTGAGCCTTGGCTGTTCCCTCCACCCAGACCCCTGCCCCTCCCCACCCACTCTTCTGCCGCACTCTGCACACCCTCCTGTATGTAGCTGGGCACACACCCCTCTCCCAGCCAGGGCTCTCAGACTGTCCAAGAGCTACAGCCTGCCCATTCGACAGTCCAATTCTGCCCTGCCCCTGACTCCATATGAATGCGTCCTGCCCGCTGCTGCCGAAGCCAGCCCCAGGCAGCACCGGCCACCGGCGTCCTGGCCACGACACCTTCACCAGCCCCAAGCTATTCAGCTTGGCCATGGCCTCTCCTTGGACGCGCCAGCCACTTGGCCTCCCAGATACCTGGGCCATCTTGAGCGTGGTTTTCCCATCAGTGGCCAAGCAGGCTCTCAATTACCTGAAACGTATCCGTATCCCATGTGCCTGGGAAGGTAAGCACTCAGTGTCTGAAGTGCAGAGCTCACCTGAGGGCCACTTACTCAGTGTAACCCTGCCATCCCAGCAGGCCCCACCCCAGGGTGAGCTGCCACGCTCAGTCTGCTCCTGTGAGGACCCTGGAGGGTCACCACGTCAGAATGCCAGCTCCAGGGAGGGGCTGTGCCCGGAGAGCCCACTGCCAGATCCCCTCGGCATGTATGTGGATGTCTAAACACTGGTTCTCCAGAGGGGGAAGAAGGGGTGGCTTGATTTTCAGTGTTTCCCAGTTTCTGTGCTGTAAATACTCTTGTGTGCTTGGTCTCCCAGTCGTGTCTGACTCTTGACCTAAATTCTCCAGGCAAGAATACTGGAGTGGGTTGCCATTTCCTACTAGGGGGATCTTCCTGACCCAGAGATGGAACCCAGGTGCCTTGTGTCTCTTGCACTGGGAGGTGGATTCTTTACTGCTGCATCCGATTCTCTGACTGTGGCCAATTTCAAGCTACAAGGTGAACCACTGAGCCCAGAGCTGGGAAGAGACGGGCGGTAGCGGCTGGGTAGACATTAAGCCCCCACTGACGAAGGCCCCATTTACAAATTTTCAGTCTTACAATAGTGTGAAAGCAATACAGCATACAGTGGAAACTGCACTTGGAATTCTGAGGCTGGATCTTTCCCCAGGCTGGTGGTGTGTGCAGGACAACACTCTCTCGTGACGCCTCCGCTCCCGGCCAGACCCGCAATCTCCAGGGTAAACAGCCCAGACGCTTACCACCACTCTGCAGCCAGACAGCCATTCTGCGTTTCACTTTCAGTCCAGTGTTCGATAAACGGCATGAGACAGTCAACACTCTATTATAAAACAGCCTTTGTGTTAGATGATTTTGCCCAACTATAGGCTAATGGCAGTGTTCTGAGCCTGTTTAAGGTAGGTGAGACTAAGCTATAATGCAGGCCAATGGCACCCCACTCCAGTACTCTTGCCTGGAAAATCCCATGGATGGAGGATCCTGGAAGGCTGCAGTCTATGGGGTCGCTGAGGGTCAGACATGACTGAGCGACTTCACTTTCACTTTTCACTTTCATGCATTGGAGAGGGAAATGGCACCCCACTCCAGTACTCTTGCCTGGAGAATCCCAGGGACGGGGGAGCCTGGTGGGCTGCCGTCTCTGGGGTCGCACAGGGTCGGACATGACTGAAGCGACTTAGCAGCAGCAGCAGGTGTATTAAATGCATTTTTGACTTATGATATCTTCTTTTTTAACGTTTTATTTATTTATTGGCCATGCCATGTGACTTGTAGGATCCTAGTTCTCCGACCAGGGATGGAACCTGGGCCCTGGCAGCGAAACCACTAACTCCTAATCACTAGATCACCAGGGAATTCCCTCAAGTTCGATTTTCAACGGACTATGGGTTTATCAGGACCCATCATAAGTTGAGGGAGATTTGCATAGGTATATATTTATATATAGATAGATAGAGAGAGAGAGAAACATATATACATACAAAAGATACAAATAACCACAAACACAGATAATAGAAACTGAAATAATGAGGAAGTACTACAGTTTGAGTATTTATTACCCTTGTTTTCAGTATAATTTATTTAAGTATAAATTTATACACTACAGCCAGTTTACTATATACTATAAACTTGCAAGTTAACAGCCCAGCTCGCAAAATGCTAACATTTAGCAATCAGCTCTCACACTTGGGCACACACGGAGTCCAGCACACGGCTGCCCGGGGCCAGGCACAGGCTGCGAGGGGACAGGCCGCTCTGGGAGCTCATCCGACCAAGCCTGCAGTGGGAGTGACACTAACACCCGCCATCAGGGCAAAGAGAAAGCAGGGAGCTCGCCGGGCACACGGGGGACGGAGCTGAGCTGGCCCGGGCGGCCCGGGGCCGGCAGGAGAACTCTGGCCCCCTCCCCGTCCACGAGTCTGACTGTCTTTCCCAGTCTTGAGGGCAAAGACAGCAGATGGGAATCCAGAGGTACTAAAGACAAGCTTGCAGAAGAGAGCAAGGCCTGGGCGGTCAGGAAGACCCCGGCTTGAGTCCTTCTCTAACTGTGACCTTCGGCAGTCACTTAAACGCTGAGCTTCATCTTCCTCACCCGTAAAATGGGTGTGAGCCAGCTTCACTGCCTAATTATCAGAGCAGTTGCAGAAACAGAAAGAGAGTGTACATGGAAAGAGCGACATAAATCTAAGCTACTATTATACACATATACGCAGTATGCATCACCCACTTTATCTTTTCACAACTAATCTAAGATCATATTCTTCCCACTCTGCTCCTTCCCGCTGTTTAAAAGATGACCTATGCGCACCAGCTAGCCCAGCACTTGGCACATACCAGGCTCCATAAAGTATTCACTTATCTGTTGGTTTACCATTTATTTAAATAGCAGTGTTAGTCGCTCAGTCGTGTCTGACTCTTTCTGACCCCACGGACTGTGTAGCCTCTGTCCATGGAGATTCTCCAGGCAAGAATGCTGGAGTGGGGAGCCTTTCCCTTCTCCAGGGGATCTTCCCAAACCAGAGATCAAACCCCGGTCTGCCAAATTGCAGGTAGATTGTTTACCATCTGGGCCACCAGGGAACCCAGTGGGCCTTCCTCTTAAATGAACCTGGTATCAGGGCCCCAGGAAGTCCGCCAAGCGGAATCCCCACACTCCTTCAAAGCTAAACTGAGAAACAGCACAATTTAGGAACCCTTAGTTCCTGGTCATCCCACTAATCAGCACCGGTTTACTGAGCACCTCCTGTGTCTCAGGCCTGGAGATCAGGACAGACCTGGACCTGCTCTCCTAGGCTTACAGGTCCACGGGGGGGGCTGGTAAAAACTCACTCCGACCACAGCAAGGGCTCTACGAACACCACCAACAGCAATTCTGCTGCCCTGAGAGGAGGAGGACCCTGGGAGAGACGTGAGAGGGGAGAACGGGACCAGCTTTCCGGAGAGAGGGAACCGCGGGGGCAGAGGCCCTCTGACGGAACAGCAAGGAGCCAGGGAGCCCGGATGGGAAGGCAGGAGGGGGGCAGTGGAGGAGAAAGACGCGGGCCCCTCCCCCGAGGCCTCACGTGCCGGGCAAAGGGTCTGGAGCCCCCTCAGGGAGGTTTTACCCCAGTCACAGGGTGCGTGGTTCACATCCCAGGAGCCCAGACGCTCTGGGGCACCGTGCTGGGAGGACAGACAGAGGGCCCGCAGGGAAGGGCGTCTGGGGAGACACAGAGGGCTGCAGCCGGAGAGGGGCGGGATGCCCCTGACGGAAGCCCCGGCAGGGCCGAGGGCTCTGAGCCAGTCTCAGCGCCAGAGACCCCTCCCCATCATCCACTGCGTGGCCTGAGGCAGGGTCCTCGGGCTCTCAGGCTGAAGGGGGCTTCCTGACCCCAGGGTCCCCGCCTGGGACAGGGAGGAAGCACTGCCCCCTGGCTCCGCTGCGTCAGGGGCGCCTCCGTCTCAGGACCGGCCCGGGGGCCTGGGAGGCTGGTCTTCGCCTTCCCACCCTGACACATGTCTTCTGCCTCCAGCAGAGGCCAGGCCTGACTGTGCTCCATGGAGGCCTCCCCGCGCCCAGGCGTCCTCGCCTGCCTCCCACACTCTCCTCCTCCAGGAGGCCGCCCTGCTCCGCCTCCAGGCAGGGCTCCAGGGTGGGAGAGGCCTGCCCGGAGCAGACACAAGAAGAGCGCTCCCTGACCCCTCCCAATCCCAGGACCCCGGGTCAGTGCGGGGGAGCTGAATCACAGGGACAACAGGACCTAAAGACCGCGGAAAGCAGAGGAAGGGAAGCGCTGGGTGCGAGTGAGAATTCCCGAGCTGTCTGCACAGAGCCTGCCACACACACAGAGACACACACACAGAGACACACACACACACAGACACACAGAGACACACACAGAGAGAGACACACAGGGACACATACAAACACACACAGAGACACACACACACACACACAGATACACACAGACACACACAGAGACACATACACAGAAACACACACAGAGACACACAGGCACATAGACACACACACACAGATACAGACACATAAACACACACAGACACACAGACACACGCACAGACACACGCACACGCTGATGCACCAAGGCCACACCGGGGTTGTGCAGAGGGCCGGGACACCCGAGGAACACAGCCGGCCGTGGGGGCGCGCACTCGGTGATGCCGTCACTCCAGGACGCAGGGCTGACCCACACACTCAGACAGAAGACGCGGCTCCGGGAGCCTCCCCCAGAGACACGGGGACGCTCGGAGACACACCCGGACACGCGGGGGCGGCTCCCCGGGACACAGGACGGAGCGGGGCCCCCGGACTGGCGCGGGGACGCCCGCGGGGCCGCTCGGCCCGGGACCCGGGATCGCGGAGCCCCCGCCCGCCGCGGGCCGCACTCACCGCTCGGCCTTTGTTGTCCGCGCCGCTCACAAAGGCGCCGGCGGCCGCGCCTCAGCTGCCCGGCGGCCGCGGGCGCCCATGGCCGGGCCGGCCCCGCCCCGCGCCGCCGCTGGCCGCCGCTGGCCGCCGCGAGGTCACGCCGCCCGGCTCCCCGCCGCCGCCGCCGCCCCGCGCTCGGCGCCGCCCCGGCCCCCCGCGCGGCCGCGGCTGAGGTCACCGCTTAACCCCTGCGGGCCGGGCGGCCCGGAGCCGCCCCGGAGCTCCCCGCCGGCCCCGCGGCTTGCATCCCTCCCGCCCGCAGAGACCCCCGGGCCACACAGGGCCCCCACTCCTTCACCGCCCGCCGCGCGTCCGCTCGCCCTCCCAGGCCTCCCAGCAGGGCTCTCACGCCCATTCTTGCTTCTCCTCCTTCCAGGAGTCTGCCCCGGGCTCTCCCCCGAGGGGTGAGCATGCCTGGGTTGGCCCCAGAGGAAAAGTCAGACCTGCGATGGCCCCCATCCAGTCTCAGCCGCAGAGGGGCCTCCTGAGGGCTCCGACCAGCCCTGCCTACGTTTCCGGGGGCAGCCTCAGGACCACAGCGCTGGCAGCTGCAGGCAGTGAGGGCTCTGAGCTTAGCAGCCAGCCTGCCACGTGGCTCCATTTTCCTGATGAGAAAACCGCGGCTTAGAGCTGCGACTTGGCAAAGCCCACCCAGCAAAGAAGTGGTAGACCCGAGATCCTAGCACACCCTTCCCTTCCAGCTCCCAAAGCTGCCAAACACCAGTTACTCCCTCTCAGAAATCCAAAGACGCCTCCGGATATGATGCAATTAATTACAGTTATCAGGCCATTAATTAAGATTATCCCTGTTGTTGTTAAACACTGCCCCACTACCTCCCTATTTGCAAAGAAATTCACACTCAGGCTTATCAGCAATTACTCGGGTTGATAATGATGAGTTTTGCAGCCTCCAAAGGGCACAGGTGTTATGCAGGCTGGAGTCTGTGTTGGCCTGTGTTTATTCATTCAAACAACCAGAAAAAAAAAAAACAACACCATTTTTTTTCTTTTAACTACTCCCTGTTTGGGCACCAGTCTTAGGGGCTAGGAATGAAACAAGGAACCAGAGAGACCACGGCCCTGCCCCCTCAACAAGGAGACACGGATAACAGGCCTCTGCAGTCCAGCGAGACAGGCCACACCAGTCCGCGCTCTCTGAAATCATCTTCCTCATTGTTGGGGTTGCTTGTTTATTGTCCATCTCCACACGAGAACATAAACCCCATAGAGCTTGTCTTAAGAGTTGTTCAGAGTCATCCTAACCCCCAGGCCTAGGGCCACATGGCTCAGAGTGTGTAGCCAGTTAATATTTGTTGAGCATTTACTATGCTCTGGGCTTCCCTGGTAGGTCAGATGGTAAGGAATCCACCTGAGATGCAGGCGGCCCTGGGTCAGGAAGATGCCCTGGAGAAGGGAGTGGCTACCGACTCCAGTATTCTTGCCTGGAGAATCCCATGGATGGAGGAGCCTGGCAGGCTGCAGTCCATGGGGTTGCAAAGAGTTGGACACAACTGAGCAGCTGACACTATTATGCTTCCGGACATCATTCTAGGCACACAGGAGACATCACGGAGCGAGACAGGCAAGGCCCCCGCACTTCTGGATTGTCCATCCCTGGGACAAATGAACAATGGAGGAAGGTTTCCGGAATGCCAGAAAAGCAGCAAGAACATCGTCAAGTGTCTATCGGGTGACCTCAGAGCTCATGGCATTAAGCCCTGGACCACAATTTAGACATTCGGATTCTGCTGGCACAGAGAGAACCAGTACAAGCCCTTGGACCTGCATCCACGACCGTCCAGACCTGTTCCAGCCCCTCCTGGGCCTGAGCCCTCGTGAGTCCTCTGGGCCTGAGCCCTCGTAAGTCCTCTGGGCCTGAGCCCTCCTGAGCCCTCTGGGCCTGAGCCCTCCTGAGCCCTCTGGGCCTGAGCCCTCCTGAGCCCTCTGGGCCTGAGCCCTCCTGAGCCCTGAGCCCTCCTGAGCCCTCTGGGCCTGAGCCCTCGTGAGTCCTCTGGGCCTGAGCCCTCCTGAGTCCTCTGGGCCTGAGCCCTCGTGAGCCCTCTGGGCCTGAGCCCTCCTGAGCCCTGAGCCCTCCTGAGCCCTCTGGGCCTGAGCCCTCATGAGCCCTCTGGGCCTGAGCCCTCGTGAGTCCTCTGGGCCTGAGCCCTCGTGAGTCCTCTGGTCTGGAACACCTGTCACAGGTTTGGCTGCACTGAAGCCTACCCTCTTCCCAGATCTAACAGAAGCCCCGCATCTCCAGGACGCCTCTCCACACGGCCCCTGCTCCCCAACCGCCTCTCCCACTGAGCTCTACAGCGCTTCATCCTCTGGTCAGTTGCTTCTGTTAGCACTTTTGTTTCTGTTAGTTGATTCTGGGCAGGTACTGACTTGAACTGTCTCCGGGGCAGTTGAACTGTCTTGAGGGAAGCTATGATCCAAGCTTGGGGGTGGAGGCCACACCTCAGGCTCCCATTGTGTCCTGAAAACCCGGCAGAGGTTGGAAGCACACCAAGTGAGCATCCTCGGACGCCTATCAGGAGACCCCCCTGGAGCCAGCATTGCGATCCACCAGCTCGAAGGACGAATGGAGCCCACAGAAGCCTTTTGTTTTGCCCACAGTGATTTTGTTAATGTTGTTAATTAGCTCCCAACATTTAACAATTGAGAGATTTCCCATGAGTTGCTGGACTGCTAGCTTCTCTTAACACATCTGAAGATCCGCTGATGCCTGGCCCCCCGGGCCACAATCTGTAGGCCCCAAAGGGCCGGGGCCCTGTAGAAACAGCTGTGTCCTTCCACTTGTCACTGTCCCTCCCAGCCCTGTGTCACCCTTTTGACCTTGACCCCCTCTGTGAATTAGTGTTTTCATTTCATTTTCTCTGTGTTCTACTTATATGAGAAGACAATCACAACATGGAAACACATACTCGAGAATAAATGAGCCCACAGCCCTCCCCTTCTTGGCCAGGCCAGGCCCCAGAAGTAGTCGCTCAGATGTGCCCAACTCTTTGCGACCCCCTGGACTGCAGCCCACCAGGCTCCTCTGTCCATGAGATTTTCCAGGCAAGAATACTGGAGTGGGTTGCCGTTTCCTTCTCCAGGGGATCTTCCCGACCCAGGGATCGAACTTGGGTCTGCACCGCAGGCAGGTTCTTTACCAGCTGAGCCACCAGGGAGGCACAAGCCAGGCCAGTCCTCCTGCATTCTTGCTGTCTGCGTCATCCTGCCCTGACCCTGCACACCCCTCCTCTCCCACCTGCCCAACTTCCCATGCCGAGCTCCGCAGCATAAACGAAGGTGCAAAGCGTCTCCCTGGGCCTTTGCCTTCATTCCTTCTGCCTGGAATGCCGTTACTGTTCCACATCGCCCCCCGCCCCCCGCCCCCGCCCCACCCCCACCCCACAAGACACTGTGGCTTTGGATGCTCTTCGCACAGGTCACACCTTCTCATGGATCTGCTCTCCAGAGCCCGAGATGAGGCTCCTGGGCTCCCATCACGCCCTACAGTCTCCCCCTCGCCCTCCTGCAGTGTTTTGTGTGGGATTTGCCCCATGTCCTCCCTGGCATGTGAGTCCTCGGGAGCAGGGACTCTGCTGCCTCACTCACGCCGGAGTCCCCAGCACCTGGGACAGAGCCCGATGGAGTGGAAGCATGAGACAAATATTTGCTAAATAGATGAGCGAATGGCTTTCAATAGCCACAAAAGGAACAAAAAGGATTTCTGGGACTGTTTCCATGTCCCAGAACATTCAATTAACCAAAATTTCACACTGGCCGAGCATTCTGGTGGTGCAGGATCCATTGTGTAAGCATAATCACAAATGCTACATCTGGGTGGGACTGGGACTCTTCTCCCTGGGCTCCACTGCCCAGCGGGGAAGGGGGCAGGACCAGGGCACAGTGCTGCCTTCTGTTGGCCAGCGAAGCTCAGCGACCTGGCCAGGGTTGCTCAGCAAACTGATGGCACCGCGAGGGTGAGAGTCCAGGGCTCCCGCCTCTGCCTCCTAGCCCAGCCCCACCGCCAGCGGCCCAGCCTTGGAGCAGATCAGAAGAGAAGTGGGTAGACGGGAGAGTGGACTTCCCAAGCCTAGACACCGCCCTGGCACAGGCAGTGTGAATGGGAGTGTGCGTAAAGCAGCTAGCCCTCATTTCCCGTGTCATCAAAGCAATCACAGACTCTTCTCTAAGAGACGCTGGATCACAGTTTGATTATGAATGAGGACGATGGGGTCTGTCTTACCAGGATGAAACCTCTTCCCATAACACTGCAGTCCCTGTTCAGGAGGACAGGCATTTTGAAGGGATCTGGGACGCACTGAGCCGTCCCCTCGCTGCCTTCTAGGTTCCTTCAAGGCAAGACCTGCGTTTGGACTTCCCAGGCGGCGCCAGTGCAGGAGATGCAAGAGATGCCAGTTTGTGCCCTGGGTGGGGAAGACCCCCTGGAGGAGGGCATGGCAACCCATTCCAGTATTCTTGCCTGGAAAATCCCAAGCACAGAGGAGCCTGGTGGGCGACAGTCATGGGGTCGCATAGAGTCGGACACGACTGAAGCGACTTAGCATGCACACACGCTGAACTCAAAGGCATAGCCACAGCCGGAGGTGGTTCCGGGGGCTCAAGTAGAGAAGGAAATAACTTTCCTGAGCTACTACTTTATGGCCGTTGGTGTAAGGGAGAGGACAGTTTGAGCAGCTCTTTTTCTTACGGATGTAGTCTCAAAGTTCTCCCAAAACAACCACTGCGGGTGATGGACACCCACGTCCAGAGGGCTGGACACAGACAGCACGGAGCGCTGCCCCCCACTCTCCATAGGACCCTCAGCCTCTTCCACTCAGTCCCAGTGCCTGTAAAAGCACAATAATCCTTTTGTTCCTTTCTATTTTAAAGATATGGGGGGAAAAAATTCTTAAACAGATGGGACTACCAGACCACCTGACCTGCCTCCTGAAAAATCTGTATGCAAGTCAAGTAGCAACTAGAAATGGACATGGAACAACAGATGGGTTCCAAATCGGGAAAGAAGTACGTCAAGGCTGTCTATTGTCACCCTGCTTATTTAACTTATATGCAAAGTACATCATGAGAAATGCCAGGCTGGATGAAGCACAAGCTGGAATCAAGATTGCGGGGAGAAATATCAATAACCTCAGATATGCAGATGACACCACCCTTATGGCAGAAACTGTAGAGGAACTAAAAAGCCTCTTGATGAAAGTGAAAGAGGAGAGTGAAAAAGCTGACTTAAAACTCAACATTCATAAAACTAAGATCATGACATCCAGTCCCATAACTTCATGGCAAATAGATGGGGAAACTGGGGAAACAGTGGAAACAGTGAGAGACTTTCTTTTCTTGGGCTCCAGAATCACTGCAGATGGTGATTGCAGCCATGAAATTAAAAGACGCTTGCTCCTTGGAAGAAAAGCTATGACCAACCTAGACAGCATATTGAAAAGCAGAGACATTACTTTGCCAACAAAGATCCATCTAGTTAAAGCTACTGGTTTTTCCAGTAGTCATGTATGGATGTGAGAGTTGGACTACAAAGAAAGCTGAGCACAGAAGAATTGATGCTTTTCAACTATAGTGTTGGAGAAGACTCTTGAGAGTCCCTTGGACAGCAAGGAGATCCAACCAGTCCATCCTAAAGGAAATCAGTCCTGAGTATTCACTGGAAGGACTGATGCTGAAGCTGAAACTCCAATACTTTGGCCACCTGATGCAAAGAACTGACTGCTTGGAAAAAACCCTGATGCTGGGAAAGATTGAAGGTAGGAGGAGAAGGGGGCGACAGAGGATGAGATGGTTGGATGGCATCATCGACTCGATGGCCATGAGTTTGAGTAAGCTCCAGAGTTGGTGATGGACAGGGAGGTCTGGTGTGCTGCAGTCCATGGAGTTGCAAAGAGTCAGATATGACTGAGCAACTGGACTGAACTGAACTGAATCCTGTAGGATTTTAAAGGATTGATCGAACACAGTGTAACAGATTTTTCAACATCTCACTGACAGAATTGGATACATGTGCTATTTGATACCACAGTATCATAAGCACACTTATCATATATCATAAGATATTTACCGTAAGATATTTTTCATGAGAGACAGCCTAGTGTAGTGGCAGTCAGGAGTTCAAACTTCAAACCCTGTTTAAAGGAATGACAAATATCAAAGGGAGAAAAGTAGAATGAATTCTGTGGTGTTAGATTGGAACTGGAGATTTTGGCGTGAGTTCAGAGCTCTGTCCCCTGAAAGAGCCTGGGAGCAGGGATACCCAGTCCCAGTGAACACACTTTGCAGCCAGGTCGTGGATTCTAAATAGCACTCTCTGCTGACCAAAGCTCCTTGTAGAGATGACTGATTCCGGGGGAAGAACAAGCTGTGCCTGAAACATATTATTGGGCCAGAAATTAATAAATTGCTCAACAAGTGGTGGAAACACAGCAGAAGGACACAGAAACCAACTCAAAAGAGGCTTCCGCTAGCCAAGCTCCACGCAGTCAGTTCAGTCCAGTCGCGCAGTCGTGTCTGACTCTGAGACCCCAAGAATCGCAGCACACCAGGCCTCCTTGTCCATCACCAACTCCCAGAGTTCACTCAAACCCATGTCCATCAAGTCGGTGATGCCATCCAACCATCTCATCCTCTGTCATCCCTGTCTCCTCCTGCCCTCAATCTTTCCCAGCATCAGGGTCTTTTCCAATGAGTCAGTTCTTTGCATCAGGTGGCCAAAGTATTGGAGCTTCAGCTTTAGCATCAGTCCTTCCAATGAATATTCAGGACTGATTTCCTTTAGAATGGACTAGTTTGATCTCCTTGCAGTCCAAGGGATGCTCAAGAGTCTTTTCCAACACCACAGTTCAAAAGCATCAATTCTTCAGTGCTCAGCTTTCTTCACAGTCCAACTCTCACATCCATACATGACCACTGGAAAAACCATAGCTTTGACTAGATGGACCTCCACTAGCCAAACCAAGGAGCAATTTAAGCATCAAAATAAGTAATGATTGTAAGGATTCATATTCTACTAAATACAATAGGAAACCAAGAGTCCACACTGATGTAATAAGTAAATGAATAAATTGAAAGCTGGGAATGCTATTGCATACTCAGAGTACTTTCCCATAAAATACTTATTAACTGCAAAAAGGGAAAGAACAACTTTATGGTAGAGAAACTTGGCAGACACCTCCTCACCCAGCGGTCTGATTGGGTTAACATGACCAGTCTAGGGACATTTCAGTGAAAAAGACACAGCATCACTTCATGATATTCCTGCCACACATTTACAACTCACATGAAAATTTACAACTGAGCCTCTGAAGAGGCCGGATTCGCTGTGGCAGGACACATGCACGTCCACGTGCCGGGACAGCCCACTCCTTCCCAGAGCACCTGATTGGACCAAAGGGTCAGCAGCTGGCCAAAACTGGCCAATCAGCTCGCTTCACCCAGGAATTTCCAACTGGAGAGCTGAGAGCCCGAGTCAGTCAAATGACCACGGGGCGCTGAGCCTGAAAGACGGGACCAAGCCAGGGCTGGCATTCACGCTGCAACAAACCGCAGCCAAGTTCAAGCTGAGGTTCTGGGAGGCCAGAAACGCCATAGAAAAGCCAAAAAAAAAAAGCAAATTTGGAGGAAAAGACAGGGAGACAGAGGTCATCTAGCCCTAGCAAAAATAGTAGCAACAGTAATAGCAAACCTCCATCACACTCTCCACTGGCCTCTGTTTAATCGGTTAATGTGTGTTAACTCATCTCATCCTCACAGCAACCCTATAAAGCGGGTACTTTTATCCCTGGTTTACAGATGAGGAAACTGAGGCACATTGACATTCTGTCCTAGCCTTGAATGTCCATCCGAGTGACTGTTGGGTCATCACAGAGACCCCACACACTTCACTTGCACTTACCTGAGTGGATTTTTAGTCCGATCATAAGAGGAGGCTGCTGCCCACTGCCTGTGGCCACTGTCTTGCTGCAGGATGAGCGGGGATTCTGGGGCCATTCGCGTATCTAAACATCCTCCTCTAGCCTTTCTTCATCGCCCAAAAGGGAAAAGACAAAGGGGGAAGTGCCAGCCCGGGCCATCAGAGGCACCTAAAAACACATAAAGACCCTCCGTCCATCAGTCCAGACCCCACAGACCCCGTGTGCCCGCGGCTCTAAGCTGGGCAGCCAGCGTCATCCACTCGCCGTGGTGTCTGCAGCCTCCGCAGGGGAGGAGTAGGCAGAGCACTCGGGGCTGTCTGCTGAGCCAAGAAGAGGCTGGGTTTCTCTGCTTGGTCCCTGGCCAAGGAGTCGGAAAGGACAGAGAGACAAGGTCTTTGCTTCCTGGCATCAGGTTACTGCCCCTGCCCGGGGCTCGGGGGCCAGGCGAGCCTCCCAGGCAGGGAGAGTTGCCGGTCAGCTGACAGCAGACAGAGCCCAAGGCCTGTTCTAGAAGCCGCCATAAGCATGAAGAGGCTGTGGCACCGGCCGCTGACGGAGAGAGCAGAGAGGGAACCCCGCAGACCTGTGAGCCTCCAGCCCTGCCGAGCAGACCGGGCTGCGGACTCGGGGCCAGACAGCAGGTCTCCAGGAGAGACGGTCCAGGCCTGGGCAAAGGGAGGCGCGGCAGCTGGCAGCCTGAGGCCGCGGTGACACTCCGGGGAGGCCTCGGCCCGTGCCAGCAGGAGGGCCTGACCATGGCTGCGGCCTGGCACAGGCCTCAGGGCCTTCAGCATCCCCCAGTCTCACCGCCCAGGGCTGGGAGGTTCCATACGCTCCCTGGTCTCCCAGATGAAAGACGCTTTCTAAGAGTCATAAAACCGTCCCCACTCGGAACAATGGGCCCTTATCCCGCTGTGTCCTTCACATAAACTCCCATTAGCAACGCAACAGAAGCTGCAGGCAGGAGTTTCATAGACTGGATTTTTGGACCAGCCCCAGCGTTCATTAACATCTACTCCCTCGCCCTCTGTGGAGCCTGCACAAATCACTCCCCTTTACAGAGAACCCACTGTGTGCTTGGCCTCCAGGGAACCCTGCAAGGAAGGTGGCTTTGTCCGGTTCTGTGAATACGGACATCGACCCAGAGAGGTTAAGTGACTCGCCCAGGGTCGCAGCATGGCAGAGTGGGGGAGCTGGGGTTTAAATTCAAAAGCTGCTCCTTGCCCCATTCCCTGTGGGCTCAGGCTAAGATCCCCCAAGTCCAATGCGCTTCTCAGGGTTTTGCCTGGAAGCGGACATCTTCTGGGACCTCAGAGCCTTCACAGGACGGCTCTGTCACCTTCCCACCTGTCAGCAGAGACACAGCGGGCTGGGGCTCTCGACCCATCAGGGACGGACCCCAGCCCCTCCCTCGGGGGGGACCAGAGCCTCTCGTTGTGCCTCACATTCGTGTTCACAAAGCCCCTTCACCCCACTCCCCAACTAACGCCGCCAGTGATAAAGCCAGCTCCCTTCACAGAGCAGGAGATCCCCCTTTACCGAGCTCTGCCAGGCCCTGTGCCTTCCACATATGACCCTATTTACTCTTGCAAGAACGCTCTAGAATGGCTGCTTGCAAGGTCCCCTTTTTTTCACATGAGGAGCTTAGGCACAGTAAGGTAGGCAAGCCACCCAAGGTCACACAGCTAGCGAGCGATGGCTTCTGAGTCCATCCGACTCCAGCTACCACCAAGCTACTACCCCAAGACTTCCTAATGTGGGGTTCGGCAGACACTCCATCCCCACCAGCCCAGTCCCACGGTCCTAACTCGCAGCTCCGGATGTCACCCCAGGTGCGCGGAAGCTGCCAACGGCTGTCACTTCTAAATCCCTTCACCATCTCCTCTCTACCCAGCACCCTCAAGGCTGATACTGCAGTTCTTGTCTTGCTGATGAAGAAACTGAGGCTCAGAAAGGGGAATGCCTTGTCACAGCCCCACAGAGCTGGTAAGTAGGGTGCTAGGGTTTGACCCACTTCTATGGATTCCAGGACCACTGCTTCCTGTTGGCAAACCCGCTTGGTGGTTAAACCACACCACCCAACAGAGTCGTGGTACGTGTTGGGCTGCACCCCCCAGGCTGGCGAGCCCTGTACCAGCCCAGCCTCAAGACCAGAGCAAGAGCCCAGAGTCAGCGACAAACATTAATGGCTTAATAGATGGGCGATCTCAGACTCTGAAGCAGGATCCTGGAGCAGCACCCCGCTGTGTGCGGCTGACGGCAGGCAGTACCTGCTGCAGTCCAGCTTCCCGAGGACTGGGAGAGAGAGGTTCGTAGTTGTTGGGGGGAACTGATGTCGGGATGGCTCACCAGTGACCCAGAAACCAGCAGAGGGTCGCGCCCCTCATGCCCCTTTGCCAGGGGAATTTCCCCTTTCTGAGCCTCGGTTTCTTTGCTCAGCTATGGTGGAGATGTTCTGATCTGAAGATTAGAACAGCCACCAACGGGGCCAGGGAACAAGTAGGTGGACGTGTACCTACGTAGATTAGGCTCTGTGAGTGAGATGAGAGTCAGCCACGTGAGTAGGGGGTAGGAGAAGCGGGGACGGGTCAAGCCAGGGATGTATGGAAAGCCAGACTGCAGCCATCCTGGGTGGCCTGATCATACAGCGCGCATTTGACTCTGCTCCCCAGTTAGGTGCCTAAGGTTTTCCTGCCACTGTTCCGGGAGCTGGGGGTACAGCAGTGAGTAAGACTGCCATCTTCAGCCCCCGTCAGCCCCGTGGGGGCCCCTGGGCCCTCCTGACCATCTCTGGCTGCACTCCCTGGGACAGCATCCACAGCACCCCCTCCCTGAGCCCTCAGCGCTGGGGTTCATCCCCTCCTCTGCTGCCCTGGCTGCCCTGCCCCCTTCCAGCTTCTGGGAGCTTTCCAGACAGTCTGCCCCAGCCCTGCAGAGGCAGTCTCCAGCTCCCGGTCTCATGGCTGATTTCACCCTAAGGTGCTTCACAAGCAACTCCTAACTGGACCAACCAGACAGGCAATTGCGCTGGCCCAAGCTCCTGGAGAAGCCCTCAGACCCACCCCCAACCCCGCCACTGGATGGCACGGCCAGCATTTATGGCTCCTTTGTTGAGATGACTTACTCATGGGCTGCCCCACCCTGAGAAGCTGGCTTGGGTCCTGCCCTTGCTTACCATTCCCCTGATAACCTGCTGCTGCTGCCAAGGAAAGCCAGCCTGCCTAGCACAGCTCACGGATCTGCATG
Source organism: Bubalus kerabau (assembly GCF_029407905.1). Classification (NCBI taxonomy): domain Eukaryota; kingdom Metazoa; phylum Chordata; class Mammalia; order Artiodactyla; family Bovidae; genus Bubalus; species Bubalus kerabau. The sequence continues at coordinate 189,003,022 of NC_073626.1, forward strand.
GTTGCTCATGTGAGTGCCGGGCACTGTTTTCCGGGAGCTTCGTCATCGCTGCCTTCATCACGCTCATGAGCATCGTTCTTCTCATGGTTAACGCTTACTGAGCATCTTACTCCGTGCCAGGCACTGGGCCAGCTCTTTGCATGTGTCGTCTCATCAGACCTCCACAGTAACACCAGGAGGTAGGGCCTACGATCACCCCGTGCAGCAGATAGGGAAGCTGATGAACAGATAAGGCCATAGCTCCCCAGGTACTGAATTCCCTAAACTGTCTGTAACGCCTGCCATGCCATCCTCTCCCTAAGGGCAGGATGTCTGTTTTGCAGATTTGTATCTCCAGAATGCAGTGTCCAGCACAGAGAGACACTCAGTAAGCAGTCTTTGGATGGATGGATGGATGGATGGATGGACGATGGAGGGATGAATACAGTTGGTGAACTAGAGGAGAAGAACTAGAGGACAATACCTCCTCCACTTCCAGCCGCTCACCCCCTCACTGAAGCAGGAGGAAGGTGCATGTGGTTTTTCTGCTAACTGGAAAATCCCCTAGCCAGGATTCCAGGAAAAGCGGAGAAGAATATGCTGATCTTTAGGGGAAGGGAAATAAACATATCTTTTCGGTAATGAGTTTTGAGATAACAGCCAGGGAAGCCTGCAGTCCATGGGGTTGCAAAGAGTTGGACATGACTGAGCGACTATCTGAACTGATCAGGCACGTTCTCCCTTTCCCAGAAGCCACCAATGGCCAGGAAATTCCATCTGCTCCATCCCCAGGCCCGTGTCTGAATCAGGGGCCTCCATGCAGTGTGCCCTCTGCAGTAAGCTGCCCGCCCTGTGGCTCCAGGGCTGGGCCAGACCCTGGGGTCTGAGCGAAGAGGGCCCCAACCCTTGCCCTGCTGCTGTCTTCAGAATTCGGGATCCCTCTCCAGGAGCCTTGAGCTGTAGGTGGCTTGCTCTCTAGTTAACTGAGATCTCACCCTGACCCACAGATCCGCATACCTTGTGAATTCTGATCAGTCTTTTGAGTCAGCCGCACGTGGGGGTGAGGTCCGTGTGCAGCGGGCTGCCCCTTCCCCGCTATTAGGCAGTTTTGTGGTTTCCAGAGCAGCTTTAAGAAAGAGGAAGAGGAACACGATGGGGAGGGGAGGGGGGATGAACTGGAACTGGATGAACTGGGGCATTGACCGTGTGTAAATAGACAGCTAGTGGGGAGCTGCTGCAAGTACAGAGCTCAGCTTGGTGCTCTGTGGGGCCTAGAGCAGGGAGGGTGGGAGGGAGGGCATATATGCGTGCGTGTGGCTGATTCACTTCGTCATACAGCAGAAACGAGCACAACATCATAAACAATTATGTGGTCGTTCAGTCACTCAGTCGTGTCAGACTCTTCGCAACTCCCTGGATTCAGCATGCCAGGCTTCTCTGTCCTCCACCATCTCCTGGAGTTTGCTCAAACTCATGTCTATTGAGTCGGTGATGCCATCCAACCATCTCATCCTCTGCCGTCCCCTTCTCCTCCTGCCTCCAGTCTCTCGCAGCATCAGGGTCTTTTCCAACGAGTTGGCTCTTCACATAGGTGGCCAAAGTACTGGAGCTTCAGCTTCAGCATCAGTCCTTCCAGTGAACACTCAGGGTCGATCTCCTTTAGGATGGACTGGTATGATTTCCTTGCAGTCCAAGGGACTCTCAAGAGTCTTTGCCAACACTACAAGTCAAAAGCATCAATTCTTTGGTGCTCAGCCTTCTTTATGATCCAACTCTCACATCTGTACGTGACTACTGGAAAAGAACGTAGCTTTGACTATACGGACCTTCATTGGCAAAGTGAGGTTTCTGCTTTTTAATACACTCTCAAGGTTTGTCATAGCTTTTCTTACCTTTCATGACCCCTTCATGGATCACAGCTTTGTCGTACTAGACGGGCTTGCGTAACTCAATAAAGCTATGAGCCATGCCGTGCATGGACGGACTGGTCATAGTGAAGAGTTCTGACAAAACATGGTCTACCGGAGGCGGAAATGGCAAATCACTCCAACGTTCTTGCCGTGAGAGCACCATCAACATTATGAAAAGGCCACAAAACAATTCTACTCCAATAACAAATACCAAAAAAAAAAAAAAGACGAAGAGGAAGACCAGAACGAGGGCCTTAGCACACTGTCACACCTGGAGACACATGCTCGTCTGCAGGGAATGCGGCATTGAGATCCCGGAAGCGCCCTGAGGCGTCCTGACATTCTGGAGCCACGAGGAGCCAGACCGCTGTGGTGCCAGGAACAGATCCTCCCTTTTAGTGAGCATCTGCTATTCACGGGTCAAGTGCTCTGCCTGGGAGAACTCACCGCCCTTGCGAGGTCTCAGTGAGTTCAGTGTTATCCTCTTTCTCTTCAGATGCAGCAACTGAGACGGTGCAGCTTGCCCCAGGTCACACCATCAGGAGGGACGGAGCTAGGATTTGAACCCAATTTCTTACCCCAAAGGACAGACTTTTTCTACAAACAACAAGATGGGAAGAGCCTCAGGCAGCCTCTCCCCTGTGGTCAGACAAACATTGGTACCCTGGGTTTATTCCAGAAATTCAGCTGGACAGAGTGCGAGAGGGTTTCGACAGAGTGCACTCCGGTCCTCGGCAGGCTTCCCAGGTGGTGCTAGTGGTAAAGAACCCGCCTGCCAATGCAAGAGACGTAAGAGATGCAGGTTCGATACCAGGGTGGGGAAGATCCCCTAGAGGAGGAAATGCCAACCCACTCCAGTACTCTTGCCTGGAGAATCCCATGGACAGCGGAGCCTGGCGGGCTACAGTCCACGGGGTCGCAAGGAGTCGGACACGACTGAGCGGAGGAGCACGGCACACATCATCGCTTTACAATGTTCGTTTACTTTCTGCTGTATAATAAAGTGAATCGGCTATACGTATACATATAACCAACCTGATGTGAAGCGCCTACTCATTGGAAAAGACCCTGATTCTGGGAAAGATTGAGGGCAGGAGGAGAAGGGGGCGGCAGAGGACGAGATGGTTGGATGGCATCACCGACTCGATGGACATGAGTTTGAGCAAACTCCGGGAAATAGAGATGTACAGGGAAGCCTGGCATGCTGCAGTCCGTGGGGTCGCAAAGACTTGGACATGACCGAGAGACTTAGTTCGCACACACGCATTTGGGTCCTCCTTGTATCAGAAGCGAATGGTCCCCATGTCCACGTGTATCCTGGACCACGCGGGTCCTGTGGAGAGCTGGCAGGGAGCTCGGACAGACCCTCAGGGCCCCCATTCAAGCAGGTGAGAGCCTTTCCAGCTGGCAGGGCCCTGCTGGATATTCCAAGCCAAACCCCTCCTTTCACCGAAGGGGAAACCGAGGCCCAGAGAAGGTAAAGGCTTTGCTCAAGACGGCTGCGGGCCTGACGAGTGGAGTGGGTGCAGCGGCTGCCTCCTGGCTCCCAGCCTGGGCGCCCCCCCAACCCTAGCGGTCTCAAACAAGCCAGGGCCTTGGAACCCCTCTTATCAGATAGAACGGAGGGCTGCTTATCAGATGTTATGAGGACACCGCTCAGGAGGAGAAGCAGAGGACGGGAAAGGTGGGGAGGGAGGAAGTGGGCTGAAGGCAACCCAACCCCACGGCCCCCCTCCCGGCTCTCTGCAGGGGCTGAGCCGGGCCAGGAGGCAGGATCGGGGCTTCCTTTAGGGCAGGTCCAGATGGCTCAGGTGAGCTCCCTGCTCTCCTGTCCCCTTGGAACAAGGGCCGCCTCTGTCCCTGAGAGCAGGAAGGATGGGGGAGGGCGGTCCCCCTCATTCTGCCAAAGGGCTGACGGGAGACGCCTGAGCAGGGATCCATCTCACTCGCCCCGCCCGCCTGCTCACCTGGGCCCATCCCCTAAGCGCCCGGACCCGCTCCTGCGAGTCTGATCTCCTGAGACCAAAGGGCTGCCTCTGCACCCTGGGAGATCCCCCTCCCCGAGGAGCTGCCTCTCATCGTGACGGGGGGTTCGCTTCTGGGGACAAAGCCCTGCTCCCCTGCCTGCCAGTCCTGTGACTTCACGTCCCTGAGCCTCGGCTCCCCTGCCGTAGAGCCAGCCCGTGTTCTGCACCCCGAGGCAGCTGTGGGAACTCAGCGCCGAGGCTGCCCCAGGCACAGTTGGGCCGGGAGACTCAACTTAGGTAATCACCTCTCCTCACACTCACTCTCTGCATATGTATTGGGTCAAGATTTGCTTTTTTGTTTCCTTTTTGGTTTGTTTGTGGCTGTGCCATGCAGCTTGAGGGACCTCAGTTCCCTGAGCAGGGACTGAACCGGGGCCAGGGCAGGGAAAGCCCTGAATCCTAACCACTAGGCCACCAAGGAGCTCCCCGTGTCCAGGTGTGTAAGGCTGTCTCAGCCGCGACTACAATCCGCAGTCCTCAGTGATATCGCAGGAAAGAAGTGACCAGCTCCTGTCCCCAGGTAGGGGTGACCGGGGCCCCAGAGGCTGGGTGGCTCGCCCCAGGTCCTGTACTATTCAGAAGCAGAACACGACCAGCACTCTTGGCTCTCGAGCTCCGCCACAGCACAGCCCAGTCCAGAGGAGCCATGGGGGAGAAGCTTGAAATCTGAAGTCGACCACGCCGGACTCTGGCCCTGGCTGCCCGGTGAACTCAGCACGCAGCTTTGGAGGATGAGAGCTTTCCACTTTCTGCTGTTGCTCTCCGTGCCATTGGTCAGCTGTGCGACCCTGGGCAAGTGACTTCCCCTCCCTGAGCCTCAGCTTCCTCATCTGCCAAGTGGGGTTTTCAGACCTGAACAAGCTACAACATGGGGGCTACCTGACTCAGAGCCCAGCTGTTTTAAGTGTCGGATAGGTGGAGGCGGAGCCGCGGAGGCGAGCCCAGGATCAACACTGCTGCTGCCGTTATTATTATGGCCAGGCGGGGAGGACAGAAAGGAGTTACCCTGGGGACCTCTTACCTGTGTGACTGTCCCAGCCCTGAAAGCAGACACCAGGGACTCTCCTCACCTTCTAGGTGGGGGGGAGGGAATAGGGCAGGGCTGATCGCCCCCTGAAGCCCCTAAAGTCCCAGTGACTGAGGAGACGCAGCTGGGAGGGCGGGTGGCATTGATGCCTGGGAGCTCGGTGCTCAAGGGGATGGAAGGGAGGGTGGTCCCCGAATGAGCCTCAGGAGACGCTGGTTCAGGGCCACAACCCAGGGAGGCAGGCTCATACAGACACCCCTGAGCATCCGGACACACCAGGATCTTCTGGAGGCAAAGCCCCCCCGGGAGGGGCTGGCTTGGGGAGGTGTACACTCTGTTGAAGTCGGGGGGAGGGTCTGACTCTCCGCCGTCTCTGAGCCTTGAAGTAGGTCACCTTGCTGCTCTGAGCCTCACCCCTCCCCTGAGAGGTCAGCCAGAGAGACCATAGTCATCTGAAGCTCCCAGGCTAAACCTCAGCCTCCGCATGCTTGCTCAGCGTTTCGCCCGCCCTGGGAAGCCTCCTCATCGCCCAGCCGCAGCCAGGTGATGGAGCTGAGGAGTCAGCTGGGCTCTAGAACGAGGCTTGTCTGGCTTCAAATCTCAGCTCCCTTTGTTCAAGCTGGGAAACCTTGAGTAAGTTACTTAACCTCTCTGGGCCTGTTTCCTCAGCTATGAACAGGGATGATAATAATAAAACTTACCTCACAGGGTGTTGGAAAGATTAAATGAGCTCATCCATGCAACGCACTCCCTCAGCAAAGCATCTGGCACAAAGGAAGTGCCCAGCAAGCGTGATGCCAGCCCTCGGCGGACAGCGGGCACACAGATGAAAGGCCGCCTCCAAAGGCGGTGAGCTCTCCACCGTGGGAGATCATCAAGCAGGGGCTGAACGGCCACCTGTCAGAGACTCGGGGCCAGGCCACCAGGGTGACCTTTAAAAGGCTTCCAACTGCGAGCTCATGAAATCGCCCCCATGAAACTGCACGCAGAGCCTTGCTCCCTGCTAAGGCGGCCAGGATGGGACGAGGCGGGAGAGGGCACAGACAGAGGAGCAGGCGCTGCCCGGGGCGCGTCCAGCCCCTACGCCACCCCCGACGGCGGTGTGGCCCGCGTCCTGCTTCCCCTTTGACCCCAGGTTTCCCAGCAGGCAGCTGATGCCTTTGAACTAGGTCGGATCCAGCTGCAAGGATCACACTCTGAGCCCAAGAAGGGAGCTCGGGAAGGTTTCCACTGCGCACACATGCGGGCCAGGCTTCCCCCACAACCTGACCATGAGGGTTAGGGTCACATCCACTGAGGCCCTCAGCAGAGTCCTCCTCCCTGAGTCCAGCACCAGCCATTCCCAGCCCCACCGCCACCTGCCAGGGAGCAGGGTGTCCTCGAGCCCGGAGCCCAGGGGTGTCAACAGCAGCAGAGACTGAAACACCCAGTGACCTCCAGAGCATCCTGCTCCGACTCAGCAAGGGACCGAGATGCTTACAACACGAAAGCCTGACCTGGATTCTGTGCAGTCCAGTTCCAACCGAGGAAGAAGGGAGTGCAGGTGATGGGGCAGTCCCCGGCGGCAGAGAAGAGTCTCGTCCGCCGCAGAGGCTGGCTGGGCTGGCCGGAGCCTGGAGGTCACGTCCGCTGGCTCCCTGCGTGGGGCGTGCAGTGGGCCCAGGTGTGTGAGTCACTCACCTGCCAGACCTGCCAGGCGGGCGGGAGGCGGGCCCTGGCAGCCCACAAGGAAAAGCTAGACTGAGTCAGGCCAGGCAGGGCAGGGCAGGGCTAAGCAGGGCTGGGAGCACCAGGAAGCTGCCAGGATGAGAAGGGAGGCGGGGCGTGAGCAGAGCGGGGGCCGCCTCTGAAAAGGGGCTCTGAGCAGAAGGGCTGGGCCCTGGCCGTTGCGTGCGTGCCCGGAAAGGGGCACAGGCCACAGACATGTGCGGGAACATGACTTTCAAGTCGACGCATCTCAGGTTTGAATCCCTGCCTCTGCGGCTGCATGCCTTGTCTCTCGAGCCTGTTGGCCCCTTGGTCAGTTGGAACAGTTGTAATGGTCCCGATACAACAGCATGTGCGTGAGAATTAAATGAAACTGTAGGAATGGAGGCTCTAGGGTCCCGGCTGCAAAGCGATAGACTGAATGGTGACGGAACCCAGGATGAATTTTCCGGAAAGCAGGATGGCACGCTCAGGGCTGGCCCCGGCTGCGTTCTCGCTGTCTGTGTCAGTCACTTTCCAGGTTTTAGTCAAACATCTGCTGAGCTGATGAACAGCATGAGTATCTGGTCTTGAGGGAAAGGTCACCTACCCACAAGCACTCTGCCCCAACTGTGTGTTCCTGAGATTCCAGGAAGGGGGTCTCAGAGGAGATCAGCCCCTGCCCGTAACATGTTCATCGACAGCTTGCACTTCACTCCAAACCTGACCTGGACCTTTCTCCACCTTCTGCTGCAGGACACTGACAATCAAGGCTCCAGGGTCTTAGATCAGGGGCCAGCCAAATCCAGCCCTTCACCTGCTTTTGTAAATAAAGTTGTATCAAAACACGGGCATGCACATTGGCTTATCAAAACACTGGGCAGGCTTTAGAGAGGGAAAGGCAAAACTGGGAGTGGTGACAGAGACAGCAGGGTCTGCAAAGTTAAAAACAGTTGCTATCTGGCCTTGCAGAGAAAGTTTGCTGATTCCTGCCTTAGATGATGAAGAGCATGATAACAGAAACCCTGGGTTTTGGCTCTTAAATGTTTCATCCACTCCATGAATAATTTCCTCTAACCCTCTTACAGAGAGGGAAACACGCTTGTGAGGGATCAGTCACTTGTCCAAGATCACGTGGGGAGCACAGTAGATGGACATTTTTTTTTAATTCATTTATTTATTTATTTGGTGGTGCCATGTCTTAGCTGCGGCATATGGGACCTCGTTCCCTGACCGGGGATCGAACTCGGGGGCCCCCTGCATTGGGAGCGTGGAGTCCTAGCCACTAGACCACTAGGGAAGTCCCTAGATGAACATCTTGAATCATGGGCAGATGGAAGCAGAAGCCTCTGGTGAGCACAGAAGCTTGGGGCACAAAAAGCTCAGCAAACCCAAGAAAGATCAAAAATCCTGCCCCATGGGAGAGAGTAAGCAGGCCTGGTCCACTGGATTCCCACCTGGGAGGCTGCCAACCTCTGGACTAGAGTCAGCCGGCCTGGGTTTGAGTCCAGCGGGAGCCAGCTGTAAGGCGGGAAGGGGAATAATACAGAATGAAAGCCCCCAAAACAGTGTTGGGGGCAGCGGGAAGCCTGCATGGCTAGAGCTTCCTTGTTATTGGACTTAAAGTGCAAGCAAAAGGCAAGTGGAAGCAAAAGGCAAGGGCCCTCCACCGCAGACGTGCAGAAGAGGAGCGCTCTCCCTGCCGGCGGGCCTGGCCGGGGCTGGGAGGGCCTGATTCTGGATCTGGGCTCTTGAGACAGGAGGCACCGTCTCCTACACACCCCTTGCCTCCATTCCAGCACATTCCCTCAGGCTGGCCCGGGAGAGGCTGCCCCACTGGGCGGCTGTGCCCTCACCCCCGGAGCCCCACCCCAGAGGGCACGGCCTTCACCCACCAGCAGGGCGGCCTCGTCCCCCAGGAGTGGTGGCACCAAGGGTCACGGAAGGAGGATGGGAGAGGCCAGGGCTGCTCTGGGTGTTTTTGTCTGAAAGCCCGAGCCGCCACCCCCGACACGCCCATCTTCTGGAACTTCCTCCCCTGCTTCTCTGGCCCCTCCTCTCCCAGCCCATCTCCAAGGCCCAGTGGCCGAGGAGGGGCTGAATATTAGTTGAGGAAAAGCCATGGGTCCAGAAAAAACTCAATGAATTCACCTCCACTTCTTTTTCCTCAAGAAGTTCGGGGAGGTCTGCTTTCTGCCATCGACACGGTAACCGGTTGCCTGAGCAACGCTGCAGGTGCGGCTGTGGGGCGGCACTTGGAAGCACCTGTTTGCCGACATGGCACTGCAGCTGATGTATTCGCTGATCCAGTGTTCCGAAGGCCCCCTGCCCCCACCGAGCCTTTGCCCCTAGTCTGCGCCACCGTCTGTGCAGGCTCTAAACAGCCCCGTGCCAAGCTTTCCACCAACTGAGGCTAAAAACAGAACCTGAGTGCCCGCTACCTGCCAGCCCCTCTGCCCCGCCCCACGGTGGGGAGGGGCGGGGTCCTTCCCGTTCTTACAGCCTCACCACCTCCCTCCTCCCCCAATCAGAGCCCGGCACAGAAAGATGCTCAGAAAGGCTTGCGGGGACTGCCTGGTGGTCCAGTGGCTAAGACTCTATGCTCACAACGAGGGGGCCCAGGTTCCACCCCCAGTCAGGATCCCACAGGCCGCAACGAAGAATGTGCAAAATGCAAGTGAAAGCGTTAGCCACTCAGTCGTGTCCAACTCTGTGCAACCCCATGGACTGTAGCCCCCCAGGCTCCCCTGTCCATGGGATTCTCCAGGCAAGAATACGGGAGTGGGTTGCCATGCCCTCCTCCAGGGGGTCTTTCCGACCCAGGGATCGATCCCGGGTCTCCTGCACTGCGGGCAGATTCCTTACCGTCTGAGCCACCAGGGAGGCCCTCGACGGTGTGTGCCACAACCAGAGCTCCTGAGTGCCTCAGCTAAGACCCAGCGCAGCCTGAGAAACAAGATAAACATTTAAAAAGGCTTGCTGCACGAATGAATCTTCGCGGCTCTAGGGCAGCGTTTCTCAGCCATGGCGAGGCGAACATGTTGGACCAGCTAACTCTTGTTTGGGGCCGTCCTGTGCTCTGCAGAATGTTTAGCCGCTCCTCTGATGCCAGCGGTGCCCACTCCCCCCAGGTGTGTCAACCAGAAGCGTCTCCAGATGTCACCAGGTGCCCTCGGGGGACCGAGTGCCCGGGTGGAGCACCCTGCCCGGTAGCCATCAGTTGCATCTGACGCCTGCAGCAACAGCCAGGCGTCATCAGCGTCTGCATCGCTAAGAAACTGAGGTTCCACGGTATCAAGAGACGTGTGCGAGTGCGTGCTCAGTCACTTCAGTCGTGTCCACTCTTTGGGACCCCATGGGCTGTAGCCCACCAGGCTCCTCTGTCCATGGGATTCTCCAGGCAAGAATAGTGCAGCGAGTTGCCATGCCCTCCTCCAGGGGATCTTCCCGACCCAGGGATTGATCCCGGGTCTCCTGCATCTTCTGCATTGCCAGCAGATACTTTACTGCTGAGCCACCCTTCAAGAGATGTGCCCCATGTCAATTAGTCAGTGGCTCTTATTCACAAAACAGAAGTTGGAAAAGGTGCAAGTTACTCTACGGAGGGGCTGAAGGATGAGTGCGGATGCTGAAGTGGAGTCAGGGCAGGCTCAGGGACCACCGCCCCAGGGGGGCTGGGTGAGACTCCCTCCTCCCACACCTGCAGCCAACTGGCCTCCAAGGCAAGCAGGTCCCCAGGCCAGGTCAAGGCAGCAGCGTGCCCAGTGTCCAGGGTGACTTACAGAGACCCCCGCAAACAACAAGCCAGCTGACTCAAAGCACACGTGTATGCAGAAATCGCCGCAGCATCTTTCTGAGTCTTTTGACTTTTAAGTTCCAGACAGGTTCATCAAAGTGGGAACATTTCCATCTGTGTGTGCTCTGGCCCAGTCCCCAACAGCTCCCATTTCCTTTCTCAGAACCATTCCCCGCTCCCAAGGATGGATTCCACATTGTCACCACATAACCCCACAGCGCGCACACCCAACACTCACAGTCTCTGCCTCGGAAATTTGGAACCGGGTTTCTACTGGAGGCCGGAAGTGAGCACTTTCAACTCACATGGTGCAGGGCGGCCACCCTCTGCCACGCACCCAGCGATGCTGAGAAACCCAGTCCCAGACGCAGGGGGGAGCAGAGATGAGACCATGCTCTGGGTGTTATTCTCAACAGCCAAAAAGCCTAGACCACCAGACTCCACAGATGGATGGATGAATAAACAAAATGTGGCCATCCATAGAATGACGTATTATTCAGCCTTAAAAAGGAATGAAATTCTGCCACACGCTACAAAGTAGATGAACTTCAGCAACGTTGTGCTGAAATAAGCCAGACCCAAAGGGCCATATTATCATGGGGCCACTTCCATGAAGGACTGGGAACAGGCAGATTCACAGAGGGTAGAATGGCGGTCACTGGGGGATGGGGGAGGGCAGAGAGCTGCTCTTCATGGGTGCCGAGCTCACATCAAGGGTGATCAAAATCATGGATGGTGGCAATGGCCACACAACATTGTAAGCGCACCTGAGGCCATTAAATCGTGCACTTCAAAATGTTACAGAAACAGGTTTGATGTTCCCCGAGCTTGGGTGCACGCTCAGTTGCTCAGTCGTGTCTGACACTTTATGACCCCATGGACTCCACCAGGCCCCTCTGTCCATGGGATTATCCCAGGAAGAACACTGGAGTGAGCTGCCATTTTCTTCTCCAGGGGATCTTCCCGACCCAGGGATTGAATCCACGTCTTCTGCAGCTCCTGCATCAGCAGGCGAATTCTTCACCCCTGAGCCTCCTGGGAGATTCTTCACCCCTGAGCCTCCTGGGAGATGCTTCACCCCTGAGCCTCCTGGGAAGCCACGTGTTACACATCTTTCACCTCAGGCTCAAAACAGAGTGAGACCGTGGGAGTAGAGACGGGCGATGCTGCCTGGGTTCCCAGCCGCTGTCCACTTCCTGGTCTCAGCTCCCATAAGGCCAGGATCTCTGGGTTTCTAAGACACCCCTGAATTCTCAGAATATATGTCCCTTTTTTGCTTAAGCGCACTCTCGCAGGGCTCTGTATCTGCAAATGAAAAGGTCTTAGTCAAATATCAGGGGACAGTTACTTCTGGGGGGCATCAGCCTCTGCTCAAGGTCAGCCCCCAAAAAGGCCTGCATAACCCAAGCATCTCTTCCTGACCCAACAGAGAACCATCCTCCACACATTTATTTTAAAACTGCTTAAATTAGATCCACAGCCCTCCCTGATAGAAATTCTTTCTCCACCCTCCACCCTCCCCCCACCCTCTGCATTTTAATTCTAGTTTTCCCTTGTCAGCATTTCCCAGTTCAAATCTCCACCCAAAGTCAGCAGTCTTGGGTCCAAAAGATTCCTTGCTAATTCCAAACACCAGACCCACCCTCAGAGGATGAATGTGCCTCCGCTGAGCAGGTCCAAAGTGATGTCGCAGGTTCTGAGACATTTCCAACAGCCGAGTTCCCTGAAGAGCCTCTTGACTGGCGACCGCTTTGAAAACACAATAGTCTCTTATCTCCTACAGGGGTAAGCACTCATGTGCGTGTTAGGTCGCTCAGTCGTGTCTGACTCTTTGTGACCCTATGGACTGTAGCCCACCAGGCTCCTCTGTCCATGGGATTCTCCAGGCAAGAATACTGGAGCAGGTTGCCATTTCCTCCTCCAGTAGATCTTCCCAATCCAGGGGTCAAACTCCAGTCTCTTACATCTCCTGCGTTGGCAGGCGCGTTCTTTACGACTAGAGCTGCCTGAGAAGCACTCACGATTCTTAAGTGTCAGTTAAACAGACTCGCTGAAAATCTCAGGGCAGTCCACTAAAGACGCACATAATAGACTGAACTTCTCCCCCTGGAGCTCAGGCTTTCAGCTGCCCCATCGACACTGAGTGTGCTGAAGTGAGGCGAAGGCGGGAGGCTGCAGGCAGGACGCAAGTGGGGAAACGTCCCCTTAGGGCAACGCTGCAAGCGTGGAGCCTAACAGCTGGATTCGCTGAACGCCTGCCCCGCCCCCAGCGCCGTGCCACAGGATTCAGCCCCACGACTTATTATGGCTTTATTAGTGTATTTTCCATGTTGCAGATGAGAACACTGAGGTTCAGAAAGATCTGTGTCTCGCCCGTGGTCACACAGAGAGAAAGGCAGAGTTGGGATTGAAGCTTCTGTTTTGTTCAGTCTGGGCCTGACTTGGCAAATGTCAGCCCATCAGAGGTCCATCCCAGGCTGGGGTCTGGACAGTGGCATCCAGGTGGTGGCAGTCTGCCAGGTCGGAAAGCTGGTGGCATTTGGGGCCATCTCTTCAACTGTCTGGGCCCAGAAAGGAGGATCCAGCCCCTCCCTACTGCAGGAGACAGGCAAGGTAAGAGGTCCAGAGCAGGGAAACTGAAGGGGTGCCCAGGGACAGAGGGCGGGTAAGGCAAGGGGGCCACGGAAGGACTGAGCCGCCAGGGTGCCCCCCGGTGCCATCACAGCCTGCTTGGTGCCCACAGTGTCACACGGTGCTCAGCCCACAGGCCTGTGCCATCAGGTCACCAGGCTGCACCCAAGGCCAGGCTCCCCCGAGTCCTGAGAAGTTTAACGGCCGATTCCCTGAAAAGTGGTCCCTCCCGGCAGCTCCATGCCCCAAGGCCTCGCTCTCCCCTCTGTCTCTGAAGGCCCTGGTTCTGGATGGCTGCCACAGGCTGTGTTTTCTTTCTTTCTGTCTTTCTTGCTGACGCCGCAAGACTTCTCTGGTGGTCCAGTGGCAACAAGTCTGTGCTCCCAGCGTCGGGGGCCGGGTGCTATCCCTGGTCAGGGAACCAGACCCCGCGTGCTGCAACTGAGAGCTGGGACAGCCAGAGAGAAAGAACTGATGCTGTGTCTTCAAACTCCTGCAAACAGGCCTCGGGATCACAGCCCACACCTGGGAGGAAGGGACGGCCAGCACAGATAAGTGACCTCTGCTGCTGAGAGAGGCTCTCAGCTGGAGTCTCGTGACGCTTAGCTCCACTCGGCAGGCAAACGTCAGCCACCGATGAAGAGAAGCTGAGACCCTTGGGGCTGCCCCGGCCCTGCCTGGGGACGTGGAGAGGATGGGGGGGGACAGGAAGGAGAGACGGAGGACAAGCAAGGCCCAGCCTCCGGGGGTGGGGGGGAGGGCAGGCAGGAATTTCCAGGACCCCAGTGACTCGGGGCTCCCATCTGGCAGAGCCATGAAGGCAGGGAGGGCTTCCTCACCCCCTACAAACGGCGATGCCCTTCGCAGCTGGAGGGTGGGCTTCTCGGTGTATCATAGGTGCCCATTCCCAGGAAGGCTGGCTGTTACTGCTCCTAGGAAAGTCCCCAGTCTTTTCCCCAACCTCAGCGTCTCCTCTGGGCCTCAGGCCTGATGCCCACCTGCAATCCAAGATGACGCCCACACGGGGGGCCTCGGGCACAGGCCTGGGAGGGCAAGTCATTTTGTAAAGACAAGAGGTATTCTCAGCAACCTCACTCAGATCATTGGAGCCACTGGAAGGCAGCCCCAGGAGGCCTGCTCCGGGAACTCTGGGCCCAGCCGCTGTGGCAGCCGGCACTCAACCATCCGCACTCTCCCCGAGCCCCCAGGAGGCCCGAGGGGACTCGTGCCCATGAATCTGCCTCCCTGGGCTCTTCTTGCAGGAAGCTGTCAGCGACCACCTACTAAGGTGCCGGGGCTTCTCTAAACCTGTCCACCTCCCAGTGACTCCCTGAGGCAGGCGTCGTCGACATCCCCATTTTCCAGATGAGAAGACTGAAGCCCTGGGTAGTGCCTTGCCTGGAGGCAAGACAACACAATCTGTCCCCAAGGAGCTTGCAGGGGTCTTGGGAGGGGAGCGTTCCCCTAAGCAATGCAGGTGCTCCTTGGAGTCCTAGAAACCAGAGGGGGACGGAGCCCAGCCCCCAGTCTCGCCTCTGGGGAAGCCCAAAGTCCAGACCAGGGGTGTGGTTTGTCCCAGCTCGCGACCGGCCAGGCTGCAAAGGCCAGTGCTGAAGCCCCGCCTGGGGTGCGGCCCCTGGGGGTTCGTGGAGCTGGCGCAGCCGGTGAGAAGCAAGGAAAACCAGCGACAGCCTATTTGGAGTCCGTAGGGAGGGGTGTGGACACAGCTGGGGTCCCCCCGAGGGCTCCTTGCTGGGCAGTGGAGGCAGACGCTGTCCAGAGAGGCACCCTCTCCTGCCCTCTGCTGACCTGGGGACGCCAAGGGCTGCTGGGCGCCCCCTGCTGGCCCCCAGGAGCGTGTCCTCCGGGACCAGCACACCCAGGCCCCGCCAACGGGCTTCCCCTGCCGACCAGGGACTGAGACGCCGCTCAGCCAGCGCAGGGGCCAGGGTCCAACCCCTGTTCAGGGAACCAAGGCCTCACATGCTGCGCCTGAGTACTCGTGCCACAACTGGAAAAGCCCGCGTGTGGCAACTGAGACCCAGCACAGCCTAAATAAATAAATAGGGGGGAAGGTTTTTTCCTTTTGGCCAAGAGGCAGCGATGGGCTGCTGGACGTCAGCGCTAACCTGAGTCTGCGTTGTCCCGTTAGGGTTCCACACGCACTGTCCCAGCTTTCCATGGCCCGCGGGGGTGGGGGCGTGCGGCAGGCACGGCCAGGTACCGATGCCCTCCACGTGGAGCTTGTGAACATGCCCACAAGTGCTCTGACTCCCCTCTCGTGGAGAGATAGGGCCTGTGCCTGAATCTGGGCAGCCTTGTGCAGCCAGCAGAATGCAGCATCAGTGACCCTGCCCCTCAGACGAGGCTGTGTGACTCAGTCCCGTTAGCTCCCACTCAGCCCTGAAGCCACCCCGTGAGACACCAGTGACCAGAGGTCTGCCACGACGTGAGGAAGCCCCAGCTGCCCAACGAGGTCCGGAGTCAACAACCCAGGTCTCAGCCGGGATCAGCTGCCAGCAGACGATTCCAGCACCCTGCCCTCGAGTCAGCTCAGCCTTTAGGCCCTTCAGCCGAGGCCCCAGACAGCACAGAGCAGAGACGCACTCTCCCTGATGTACTTGTCCAAGTCCCTGAGCCTGTAAGCATCACAAAACGGTTGCATTATACCATGAAGTTTTGGGGTCTGTGTGTGTTTGGGGGAAGATGAGTTCAGGGATGTTAAAGCCCTCTTAGTGGTTAAAAGTGAGGATGTCGGGAGGCTTCCCTGGGGTCCAGTGGTTAAGAATCTGCCTTCCAATGCAGGAGATGTGGGTGCGATCCCCAGTCAGGAAACTGAGATCCCACGTGCCCTGGAGCCCACTAAGCCAGGATGCCACGACTACTGAGCCCAAAGCTCTAGAGCCCGCGCGCCCAACTGGAGAAGCCCCACACACGGCAGCAAAGACCCCAGCACGGTCACAGAAACAGAAAAGAATGAGGGTGTGTGGCCCGGCCGCCGGACATGCAGTTCCTCACCAGCTACGCGACCTCGGACGGGACACTTAACCTCTCTGAGCTTCTGTTCCCACGTGTGTAAAACGGAGCTGATAACAGAGGGCTGCAGAGAGGTTTCCGTAAGAAAACGCTCATGAGGCAGTTGACACCATGGCAAACAGCACAAGTGTGGTAACGGGGACAGTTGTTACAAACGGCTCTGCAAAGGGGAGGGCCCTGCCTCCAGTCTGATGGGGTAAGAGAACCCTGAGCGGGCTCATCTGGAATTCCTCAGAGAGACAATGTGTCGCGAAACCGGAGGGGCAAGGAGAATTCAAGCGCGCAGACAGACGGCCGCCTGGGCCCCTGGTGGTGGCCGGTAGGAGCCCAGGCACAGCCTTGCCTGGCTGGCCCTGTTTACGGAAGCCTGGTCTGACCCTTGCCTTACCACTGGGCATTCTTTCAAATGCCCCTTGGTCAACCTCTGGGGACTGTGAAAAGGGGTCACACAGTCTGCTAGAAAGACAGTGAGCTTTAGAGTCCTGGGTCTGGACTCAGGCTCCGCCACCAGCCTGGAGCCCCAGGCCGGCCGTGTGGCTCCTGGAGCCGCATGCTCCATCGTGGAAATGAGGGTTTGCTGACACGCGTTAGCGGCCTCTCACAGTGCCCGGCCTGAAGCGGGCTCTCAGTAAACAGAGCTGCTATAGCACCGCTTCTCTAATTGTTTTGAGTTTTCCACTCCCCGGCCTTGAAGAGCCGGAAACAATAGCTACCATTGATGACCTTGGTCCAGCCAATATTTCCGGCTCTCTCCTGCTAAGAAGGATCACTTCCTGACCCCTGGGTGCGTGGGGCCCGTGAGCTGTGAGCGCCCCACACGTCACTTCCGGGCTGAGCGCTCCGTCACCAGCTGAGACTCCAAGTCCTGGCACCGTGCCCGGCTCAGCACCACTCAGGACGAGGACCTCAGCAGCCCAGGTCTCTGCACGGACAAGATGCGCCAAGCCCCAGCCCACGGGCCATCAACAAGTAGTGAAAAGCCGAGCTTTCTTGTTCTCAGTTGCTAGGATTTGGAGGTTGCTTGTTTTGTCTGGACCTTTTTTGGCTACACTGCACAGCATGTGGGATACTGGTTCCTTTGACCAGAGGTCGAACCTGTGTCCCCTGCTTTGGAAGAGCAGAGTCTTAACCACTGGGCCGCAGGGAAGTCCCCGAAGGCTGTTTCTTTACGGCAGCGCAGTTGAGCTCGTTCCAGGATCCTTGCCACGCCCGGCACTGTGCTGAGTATTTTGTGTGCATTTTATATCCACCCCCACCACCCCATCATTCCTCTGGAACACAGAAGCTTATTGTTCCCATCTCACAAAGTCAGAAACCGAGGCTCAGAGAGAGCAAGCGATTTGATCATGACAGGAACCTGTCACCGCATCACAGACCAACCCCCACTCAGCAGCTTGTAACGACAAGCCCGCATCGTGGTCAGCTGTGGCTCTCCCGGCGGGGACCAAGCTTGATCTCAGCTAGACTCGACTTGCTCCTGCATCTGCTGTCTTCCGGTCTAGGGCAGCCTTTCTCGGGCCGCTCTCCACGGCCCCGGCCTCCAGCGCACGCTGGCCTCAGGTGGAGGTTACAGAGGTCCGAGAGAGAGGACATGCGGGGGGCAAGGCCTCTTGAGACCCTGGCTCGGCAGCCACGCGCCCTCACTCTGCGTAGGTGAAGACAAGGAGTGTAAACTAGATCCACACCCCAGGGAATCAAAGCATGGCGGCCCTCTTGGGCCAGGAGTTGAATGCAGGCCCGGTACTCCAACCTTATGCCAAGCCGTCTCTAAACTGAGTGACGCTGAATGTTGCTCAGCTGTGTCTGACTCTTAGTTGCCCGCCGGGCTCCTCCGCCCATGGGATGCTCCTGGCAAGAACACTGGAGTGGGTTGCCATTCCCTTCTCCGGGGGATCTTCCGGACCCAGTGATCGAACCCAGGTCTCCTGCATTGCAGGTGGATTCTTCACCCCCTGAGCCACCAGGGAAGCCCATCTTGCCTCTAATCTAGGCTCAAGTCAAGTGCTGAACTTGAGCCTTCTCCCTTTCCAGCTCAGGCCCTCGAACAGCATTCTAAGGATCTTACCCCCTCCTAAGAGGTTGAGCGGCACACCTCAATCACACCTGTTTGCCTGGCCACCCGTGCATTTATTAGATCCCTATTGTGCCTCTCTTCTATCAAGCTCAAGGCCATTCTGGGAATTAAATTCACAGCACAAACAGCTGGGGCACACTCAAGACGTTGCAGAAGTGGAAAGCAAGTCAGAGGGCGACCAAAGCCAAAGGCTTGAGGGAACCAGTTCCCAAGAGGCCAGGGATGGGCATTTATGGATCATTACCAGCTACAGAGCTTTCCTCCCAGAAGTCAGTGGTCGGCTGCTGCTGTGGCCCCGAGGGACAGCCCTGGGGGCCAGGCTTCACCAGAGGGGTCTGCCCGGTGGACGGCGCCCCTGCGTGCTGAGCACTACACTGAGCAGCAGGCAGGATGGGGCTGTGTCCAGGGCTGGACACGTCCCGGGGAGGCACTGTGCTCGCGCCTCAGGCCCTCTGCCCCATCCCTGGGTCAGCTGATCCTGCACATGTGGATCTTCAGCAAGTCACTCCAC
This sequence comes from Bubalus kerabau, assembly GCF_029407905.1. Lineage (NCBI taxonomy): Eukaryota > Metazoa > Chordata > Mammalia > Artiodactyla > Bovidae > Bubalus > Bubalus kerabau. The sequence continues at coordinate 189,021,699 of NC_073626.1, forward strand.
CTCCTGGAGCCTCAGTCTTCTCATCCATAAGCTGGGATGATGATGTTGCGATGAGGATTCGGTGAAATCATGTAAGGAAAGGGCAGTGGACACCCCTAGCGGTCCAGGCGCTGGCCTGGGGAACGTGACCTTGTGCTCTTTAACTGAAGGTTGCACAGGAATCCGCGTGGCTTCTAACATAATAACAGCAGCAAGATCAAAACAAACACACACACAACACACACATGGCATTTTCAGTCTCCCAGCTTCACTCTGAGAAACAGACCCAGAGAGTGAAGCCACTTGCTCAGCGTCACACAGCTCACTGGCGCCAGGGTGCAAAGCCAGGTCATCTGCTCTAGAATGTGGGCTTTTCCCCCACATCTGGATAAGGATGGTGCTCCGCCAGCCTGCCCTGGAAGGGAGAGAGAAGACAGGACCTATTGTCCCCACCGTGTGGATGGAGAGAGAGAGAGGGGAGGTCCACGCTCCCCCTGCCTCCCACGCTGGCTGCAGAGCTGACCCGGCCACTGCCCCCCGGCTGCCTGCTCCCGCCCCCCCGGCCCCTCACAGAGAGCAGGGCCTGTTCAGGGGCTCAGGGCCAGCTTGGTTTCTGTGGGTTGTATGTGGGGGCACCCTGGAGCACCCCGGACTCCCACTCCTGCCCTGAGCTGCAGCCACATTCAGGGAATCCAAGTTTCCAGATGCCAACTGGTTCCCCAGCTCAAACCAGGAACTCAGTAGACTCTTCCCAGGAAGAGCTGGGGTGCTGATCTTGCCCCCACCAGGAGAAACGGCTCAGGGCAAGCAGGAGGAGCCAGGAAAGTGGGTGGAACGAACTTTAAGCTCGACCCACAACCAGCAATAATGGAACAGGTAAATATTGAGGCTTGATCATCATCATTATCAAGTAATAACAATAATAAAGGGAACTGAGGCAGTAGTCTATAAGGGGGGTACTTTAAATTATCCCCATTTCACAGATGAGGAAACTGAGGTGCAGAGAGGTGCGATCACTAGCCCACGGTCACCCGTGCATGTGCTAAATCTGACTCAGGCTCTGGGCTAAACAAGTCATGTGACCAATCTATTCAATGTTCAGAAACTTCCACGGGGCATTATTACGGCCGATTTACAGAGAGAAAATTGAGGGTCAGCTGGGTGAGTCACAAAGCCCAGGATCACACCGCTAGAAATGTCTGGACCCGGGTCCCGGCACTTAACCACAGATGAGATAACCAGGTCGTCTCAATGCCTCCCCTTTGCCCCAAGGCCTTCTGAGGACAGGAAGGTCTGGGTTATTCACCCCCAAGGCCGAACCCAGCTGGGTAGAATTGTGGTACTAAGCCGCCCTCTGCTGGTTGAAATGAAAAGAACGCCAAGTGGACTGGGGATGCATCTTCCTTGCCGGGACAAAGTGGACTTTATGCACAGTCCCCTCAGAGGAAATGGCCCATTTATGAGAGTGGTAAGCAGACAGCTCAGAAGAGACACCTGCTGGGTCTGAGCAGTCCTGGAGGGCTTCCTGGAGGAGGTGATCTGCATAGAGCAATGGGGTAGCCTGATTCAGGAGGCCAAAACAATTTAGGTTTAATTGGCCGGGGCAATTGGCATAGGCCATCCTGCCCACAATTTTTTTTAAAAAGCTGAAAATGCTATCTGAGCTGTTATCTTATAGAATGATAAGGTATTAGTGAGTCCAGAAAGATGAGAACCACACATGGAAATGTACGTAAGGATGGAAGAGGAATCCCAGGGCCGAGCAGGTAGAAGTAAAGCCACAAGCTTGCAGGAGGCCGTTAACCATCTGGAGAAGGAGAGGTCGTACTGGTCTATGAGCCGGGGGAGCTGGCAGCACCTTGTCACCTGGGAACTTGCTAGAAATGCAGGTTACCAAATAAGCTTCCCACCACCTCACCCCACACACCACAAGTGATGCTAAGATTTGAGTACCGCTGCTCTAAGCAATCCCTGAGGATGGCCAATTCCTGGCTGCATTTCTCATCCCCTTTCAAACCAGGTGAGCTCACAGAAGGAACACTGTCTGGACAGAGTCTTGAGGACCACGTGGCTCTGTGTCATGGTTTTGTGGGTTCCTAATTTGCTGACATTTGCTGCTCAGTATTGCTGGGCAGGGCAGCTCACCCACATGCTTCCAGCAAGCGCCAGCCGCAGCAGCGCGCCCATTCTAAAGGTGAGGAGACTGTCGGGAGGTGAAGGACGGGGTCCGCTGCAACACCGCAAGGACCGAGCCCAGCAGCCGGTCTGGAACGTGGCCTCCATCACGACACCCGCTGCCACGGCCCTGACCTCGGTCTCTTTCCTCGTCTCCCCTCGGTCTCCTTGTCTTTAAAATAGTGGGGTCCCACCCCAATGGTCATAGCAGCACTCTCTGCAGCAGTCAAGAAGTGGGAACAGCCGAGTGCCCATCAACAGATGATCGGTTTAAGAAGCTGCGGTGACGGCTTCCCTGCGGTGCAGACGGTAAAGGATCCGCCCGAAAGGCAGGAGACCCCGGTTTGATCCCTGGGTCGGGAAGATCCCCTGGAGCAGGGCATGGCAACACACTCCAGAATTCTTGCCTGGAGAATCCTGTAGACAGAGGAGCCTGGCGGGCTACAGTCCATAGAGAAGCAAAGAGTCAGACATGACTGAAAGACCAACACACACATATATACATACACACACACACATACACGCACGCACATATATATGCATAGATATACATATATATGTTAGAAGATTAGTGATAAAAAGAATGAAATGTTGCCATTTACAGCAACGTGGATAAACCCCGAGATTATCATACTAAGTAAAGTAAGTCAGACAGAGAAAGATGAATACCACGTGATATCACATAGGTAGAATCGAAAAATCAATACAAATGAACTTATACACAAAACAGAGCCAGACTCACAGACAGAGAAGACAAGCTCATGGCAACCAAGGGGAAAGAGAGGTGGAGAGAGATGAACGAGGAGTGTGGACTTAACAAATACACACTTCTATACACAAGATAGAGAAGCAGCAAGGGTTTATTGAACAGCACAAGGAACCATATTCAATATCCTGTAATGTACCTATAATGGAAAATACTCTGAAAAGTGCATGTAAATACATATATATATGTAACTGAATTGCTTTGATGCACACCTGAAACCAACACAATATTGTACATTAATTCTATTTCAGTTAAGAAACCCAGCTTTAAAAAAAAAATGACACAGTGCTGAAAAGATCTTAAATCTTATGACTTAAGACTTATGACTCTAAAAATAATTCCTAGTACCTGGGAACTGGTAGTCACTCTAATTTTCCATTCAACAGATGTGCAGTGGAGGAGACAGAATTCCGCCATTTGCAGTATGTGCTAGAAGGGGAAATAAAGCGGGGAGGGGATGGGGTCCTTCCTGAGAAGGTGACCCCAGGCAGGGCCTGAGAGGGACGGGGGCTGTGGGCGTCTCAGGCCAGCCCACTCCAGGCAGGCAGGACCAGAGGACACAGAGCCCCAAGGGCAGGGCTTTAGCCAGCTTGGAGGGCAGCAGGGAGACTGTGCCTGGACCAGAGTGAGCAAGAGGGCAGGGAGAGGAGGCCCGAGGAGCACAGAGCGACTGGTGGAAGACTCTGAGACGTGGCAGGCGTCCTGACCAGCTGCCCACCACTGTCCTCAGTCTTTAAAGGAACTTACAGCTCTGCAGACTGTAGAAAATCGACAGGGATTCAAATAATTCTTCTATGAAAATGTGAACTGTGCTGTTTACACTAGCCAAGACATGGCAGCAGCCTAGATGTCCATGGATAGACGAGGCCACACAGTGGAATACTGCTCGGCCGTAACAAAGAAACACTGCCCTTTGCCCCAACACGGACGCACCTGGAGGCCATCCGCTGGTGAAATAAGCCAAAGGCAAACGTCGTTCAATAGCACTATGTGTGGAATCTAAAAACCCATACGGGAAATTCCCTGGCGGCTCAGTATTTGGGACTCCATGCTTTCACGGCCCAGGGGCAGGTTCAATCCTCGGTCAGGGAGCCAAGAGCCCACAAGTCCGTGCGGTGCAGCCAGAATAACAATGGCAGTAATAACAGTAATGACAGGCAGATGAGCTAATTCACAGAACAGAAACACTCACAGACGTAGAAACAAATGTATGATAATCAAAGACGAAAGGGAGCAGGGAGGAACACCTCAGGCGATTGGGATTAACACTGCTACATGTAAAATAAACAATAAGGACCCCACGTAGCACAGGGAACTATACTCAATATGTTATATACTCAGTATGTTGTAATAACCTATATAGAAAACAGTCTGAAAAAAGAGAAGAATACATATACATATATATGAGTTGGACCATAAAGAAGGCTGAGCGCCGAAGAATTGATGCTTTTGAACTGTGGTGTTGGAGAAGACTCTTGAGAGTCCCTTGGACAGCAAGGAGATCAAACAAGTCCATCCTAAAGGAAATTAATCTGGAATAGTCATTGGAAGGACTGATGCTGAAGCTGAAACTCCAGTACTTTAAGGTCTACCTGATGGGAAGAGCCAACTCATTGGAAAAGACCCTGATGTTGGGAAAGATTGGGGGCAGGAGGAGAAGGGGACGACAGAGGATGAGATGGCTGGATGGCATCACCGACTCGATGGACATGGGTTTGAGTGAACTCCGGGAGACGGTGAAGGACAGGAAGGCCTGGCGTGCTGCGGTCCATGGGGTCACAAAGAGTCGGACACGACTTCACAACTGAAAAACAGCAAATATACATGAACCACTTTGCTGTACACCTACACCTAACACCACCTTATGGATCAACTACGTTTCAGTTTTTAATGTAAATTGTGCCCTGGTAACTCAGGTGATTGTTTCCTCTCACTCATGGAGCTGGGGTGGGAGCAAGTAGGGTTGCGTTTAACTACTTAGGGTTTTGCCAGGTTAGTGCCACTGGGTGGATGGATGGAGAGATAAATGTGGAATGAAGGAAGGAGGGATTGGGACTTCCCTGCTGGTCCAGTGGCTGAGACTCCAAACTCCCAATGCAGGGGGCCCAGGTTCGATCCCTGGTCAGGGAACTGGATCCCACAGGCTACAACTTAAAAATCCCACATGCCTCAACTAAAACACGGAGCAGCCAAATAAAATTTCTTTTAAAAGGAAAGACAGAAGGGGAGGAGGGAGAAAGAAAGCCGTGGAGGGAGAGAGAATCAGGTTCCTTCCGATCTTCAAGTCCAGGACTCTCCAGAAGCAGATACTGGGCCACCCAGTTCGAGCCCAAAAGAAAAGAGCCTCATATTGATCAGCCCTGTGCTGTTGCTTCAGTTGCGGCCAACTCTCTGCGACCCCACAGACTGTAGCCCCCCAGGCTCCTCTGTTCCTGGGACTCTCCAGGCAAGAACACTGGAGTGGGCTGCCATTGCCTGCCCGGGCGACCAATTCTTCAGTAGGTCTGGCTCACTTTTCTCAGTCGCTATTAGTCAAGTTAAAAGAGAAGTAACCTGTTATCTCTTTGGTCCTGTTCAAAGCAACTTCCAGTCTTTCTATGGTCACTGTGCCTCCTGCAAACCTGGGTGCGATTTCCAACCCCATTCCAACATAATAACATAGACCTGTTCACCAGGGGTCTGCAGGGGCCAGGTGGGTTCACTGGGCCGGCGCTTCTAACAAAGGACAGGGACTTAGCTGTCCAGCCTTGCTTTACCAGCTGCCCGGTGCATCTGTGTTTCCTTCATTTCCCCCAATGTTTTTAAGAAAACATCCAATTTTCCAAGAACATTTGAATCAGTTCAGCACAAACCACGAAGTCACTGAATGAGCACTCAGGCTCTTTTCTTTTTTTTTTTTTTTTGCCCGTTTTTGTTTTTAAAGGCTCTTTTCTAGCTCTTTGATTCTTCTTCCTGGAAAGAGGCAATGTCCTGGCCCCCACTGCGGCTTGCACTGCATAAGTACCGGACGTTCACTTACCCTCACATCTAACACTGGGTAGAGGACCCTTACATTTGGTTTCGGTTTTACAGAGTTCAACATCACAAAGCTATCAGGAAGCCCAGCCATCATGTGCAGCATCATTCCGTGTTAAAATGGAGAATTTGCATTTCCTGGGCAGACCAATGCCAACTATACACTCCTTGGGCACCTCTCATCCCTGGGTGCACTTGGTCCTCGCAGCTCAGAGACGTTAAGTGACTGCCCTGAGGCACACAGCCATCTAGAGCTGGGCCAGGATCAGCACCCAGACTCCCCCTTCTTCCCCTTCCCCTTGAGGAAGTGGCCCTTTCTTCTCTCTAATCAAGACATCCCGCACGTGTCGTCACCTTTCACTCTGCGGAGGAGCCTGGTCATTCTCAGAATTTGCCAGCACTTCCAAGACAATGGGAAAGCATCTCAGGGGCCCCTCTAGATTCAAAACACATGGCCAGCTAGTGAGCTGCAGTGTGACGATCAGAGCGATGCATCTGGTTCTGGTCACCTCCCCCCGGAGGGGCCCCACACCAGCCCCCCTCCTGCTCCCACAGCTGAAAACAATTCTTCCCAGTGACTCGGGAGTTCTCAAGTGGAGGAGGATGCGATTTTACTCTCAGGGAACAGCTGGCGAAGTCTGGAGACGAGTCCGGCCGTCGTAACTGAGAGCAGGTGCTGTTGGCGTCCAGCGGGCGGAGCCAGAGGCGCTGCTCGGTGCCCTGCAATGCACAGGACCGCCCGCACGACAAGCCTGCCGGCCCAGATGCCAGCAGTGTCTGCAAAACGCCTGCATTGGCCCTAGAATGTAAGAGCTCCTCACAGACCCGGGAAGGGGACAAATCACAGGCGCTAAGTGGGGAGGAAAATTCGTTAGCAAAGGGCATGGCTCTGACAGGGGGAAGCTTATCTGGGCTTATTCACAATGAGAGGCAAAAGCTCCTATGCTCTGTATCTGGAAATGCTCTCATTCGAAAAGATACAGGACCTCAGTGTGCACAGCAGCTAGAAGCCAAGACATGGAAGCAACCTACATGCCCAGTGATAGATGGAGAAGAGGTGAGACATACATGGTGTAATATGTGTGTATAATGTGTATCGAGTATGCCTTAGTTGCTCAGTCGTGTCCAACTCTGTGACCCCATGGACTGTGGCCCACCAGGCTCCTCTGTCCACGGGATTCTCCAGGCAGGAACACTGCAGTGGGTTGCCATTTCCTTCTCCAGATGAGGAATACTACTCAGCCATAAAGAAGAATGAAATAAATGCCATTTGCAGCACCATGGATGGACCTAGAGATTATCACACTGGGTGAAGCCAGTCAAACAGAGAAAGACAGACACCATGTGATATTCCCTATGTGTGGGACCTAAACCATGACAGAAATGAATGTATTCATAAGACAGAAACAGACTCACAAACAGAAAACAAGCTTACGCTTACCAGAGGGGAAAGAGGGTGAGGGAGCAATAAATCAGCAGTTTGGGATAAGCAGACACACTGCTAACCCAGGACAGTACTGTACACAGGAGATAAACAGAGGGCCTACCGCGCAGCACAGGGAGCTGTACTCACCATCTACTATAAAGTACACTGAAGAACATGTATAACTGAATCACTCTGCTGCACACTAGAAACTAACACATATTATACATTAATTATACTTCGATCTTTAAAAATACCCCCCAAAATTCCTATGCTCACACCCAAGCCTTGGCCCGAGGGACAGAGAAGGCTACTGGACGTGTTGTCCTTCACCAGTGGCTATAGACATGTCACCCCAAAAGCATGAATGTGGACCACAAGATGGGCAGGTTGACCTTCCAATCTTCACAGGGCCACTCACACGTCCCTGGTGCTGGGCCAGGCCTTGTGCAGTTCACAAACGTCACCAACCACCAGGGTCCCGCCCCTGGGAGGTCACTCCTGCAAGATCATCACAGACATGCTTCCTACAAGATGGCTCCTCCTGTAAAAGAAGACATTTGCACGGCACCTGTCACAGAGCAGACGGGCGGATCTTATTCAGGGACTATTGCACTTCAGGGCTTCCCGGATGGCTCAGGGGTAAAGAATCCGCCTGCCAGTGCAGGAGATGCACCAGACCTGGGTCCAATCCCTGGGTCGGGAAGATCCCCTAGAGAAAGAAATGGCAACCCACTCCAGTATGCTTGCCTGGGAAATCTCATGGACAGAGGAGCCTGGTGGGCTACTATCCACGGGGTCACAAAAGTGTTAGACATGACTTAGTGACTAAAAGAGGGAGAAATCTCCCAACTCTCATCTCAGAATACAACCAGGAGAAGTGGGAACGTATAGCCAAGGAGCAGGGGGTGGGGGTCTGAGGATAGAAAATTCCTAAGAGGGAACAGCAGGGCTTGGGGAGATTCAGAACTATAAAGAAAAAACACAGTGTTGTTCTCCCTTACACCCCCAACCACACACACAATACTCTGAACACTTCTGCACTCTGTCACCAAATGTGGGGTGTGTGTGTTGGGAGTGGGAGGCAGGATCCCAAACCACGCAGTTCTCCAACACCAGCTTCATGCCCGCCAGTTCAACTCCATCCTGACGCTGGCCACCTTGAATTTGCATCAGATCCCACAGGTTAAGGCTCGGTCCCACAAAGCTACTCACACACACTTCAGACGCTCATTGAAGTCCAGGTTGCTGTCTGTGCTTCTGACCCACAGACTAGAGATCAGAGATTACCACGACCCCTCCTTGGGTTTGATGTAACTGGCAAGAATGGCTCACAGAACTCAGGAAAACACTTTATTTACTAGATGCCTGATTTATTATGTTGTTGTTACTTAGACGCTCCGTTGTGTCTGACTCTTTGTGACCCCATGGACTGCAGCACGCCAGGCTTCCCTGTCCATCACCAACTCCTGGAGCTTGATGATTTATTATAAAAGGATACCGGTCAGGAATAGCCCAGTGGAAGAGATGCAGAAAGCAAGATATGTGAGGAGGGGGCACCGTGATTCCAGCACATTCCTGTGTTCACCAACCCAGAGGCTCTCTGAACCTCACCCTCTCAGGTTTTCATGGCGGCGTCATGACATACGCATGATTGATTGCACCACCGCCCAGCGCTAACTGAACTCAGTGTCCTGAACTGCCCCCTTCCGGTATATAGGAGGGAAGTGGAGAGGTAGGCTTAAAATTTCCAACCTTCTAATCTTAGTTGGTGTCCCTGGCAACCAGCCCCCATCCTTAGGGGCTTTCCAAAAGTCACCTTATTAACATCAAGTCAGGTATGGGTTGAAAGGAGCTCGTTATGAGCAACAAAAGACATCCATCACCTTTATCCATCTGGTGGTGGTTTAGTCCCTCAGTCGTGTCCGACTCGAGACCCCATAGACTATAGCCCACCAGGCTCCTCTGTCCGTGGGATTCTCCAGGCAAGAGTACTGGAATGGGTTGCATTTCCTTCTCCAGGATTTATTCCTCTGGAGCTATTCAATATTTCAGGAACTAAGTAACAAAAGTAAATGTTATAACAAAAGATGCCCCCTATGGCTCTTTTGTAAGAAATGACAAGGGTTTTAGAGCTCTATGCCAGAAACAGGAGAAAAGCCTAATGTATATTTGTTATTATAAATCACAATATGACACAGACCTGACAGGATTCCTGCTGAAGGCAGGTCAGGGTGATCTGACATCAGCGGGAGGAGGTGGAGGAGAAGGAACCCAGTCAGATGTCGAGGGCGACCAAACATCAGGGGGAGATCCTGGCAGAACTAACTTGGCAGGATTGTTGAGAAAGCAGGGCAAAGCAGAGGCGGACACGGAAGCCCAAAGTCAGAGCCCACTCAACAAGACAATTCAGAGGAACCCGCGCAGTTTGGCCAAGGAGAGAACCTTTGTCAACACTAAACGGATCTAAAATGACAAAGACCCGAACCCAGTGCGAGGGAAGATGAGCAAAAGACAAAGAAGATCCAGGGACGGTCCAGGCGTGAGAGACAGCTGGCTTCCTGGAGGAGGTGGCAGGAAGGGGGCTGGGGAGCAAGGGCACCGGACCAGGAGTCGGAAGTCCCTCACCCCCACTTGCCAGGTGGCTGTAAGGGGTCATCTTAGCTTCTCAGCTCTCTGATGACCTCATGAGCTTTGCCATGAAGTGAAAAGGCAAAGTGTTAGGGACCGGGAACCTTGTCCATCATAAAAAGAGCAATGACAAACCGGGTATAGGAAAGAGGCTCTGCTCAGCAATCACGGAACCAGGGTCTTATCCCTAGCTTCACCATCAGCTCGCTGGGTGACCTGAGACCAGGGACCTCCCCTCTCTGGGCTCCACTTTTTTCCTTGTAAAACTCGAGCATCAGATGGGCAGAACTTTGAGAAGCTTTCCAATGCTATTATCCGAGGTTTTATTCCTTTGAAGCTCCTACGTAATTTCAAGGCTTTAAATAGTGTGCCTACGCTGAAGCTATGACTCACATGTTTATACCTCTGAGCCTCTCCCCAACCCCGGCCTCTGAGAGCCAGCTGCCGGCTCAAACTCTCCACTTGGTGTCCAACAGCATCTCACTTCAGCAGGTCCCAAACTGAGCCCCCAGGAGGGCCCCCTCTTCCAATCTGCTCCCCTTACCCCCGACTTCAACCTGCTTCCACCAGGTGGGTCTCCCCCTCCCCCCTGATGACAATCACTCCGTGTTTCCAGCGACATCCTTCTGTTCTTCCCCCGCACCCTGCAGAGGATGAGCCCAAACGACGTCACCTTCCAAGGGCATCTCCACGCGACCCTCTCTCACCGCCTTCCCTGTGCACGGCCCTCCCTTAGATTTCACGTCGGTCTCCTAACTGATCTCCCTGCCGACCCCCGTGATCTTCTGTCTCTCAGTCGTGTCCGACTCTGAGTACTCCTTTGTGCCTCCAACTCAGTGCCCCATGGACAACAGCACGCCAGGCCCCCTGCTCTTCACTGTCTCCCAGAGTTTGCTCAGATTCATGTCCACTGAGCCAGTCGGTGATGCCATCCAACCATCTCATCCTCTGTTGCCCTCCTCTCCTCCTGTCTTCAATCTTTCCCAGCATCAGGGTCTTTTCTAATGAGTCAGCTCTTCGGAAAGGTGGCGAAAGTATTGGAGCTTCAGCATCAGTCCTTTCAATGAATATTCAGCGTTGATTTCCTTTAGGATGGACTGGTTGGATCTCCTTGCAGTGCAAGGGACTGTCAAGAGTCTTCTCCAACACCACAGTTCAAAAGCATCAATTCTTCAGCGCTCAGCTTTCTTTACAGTCCAACTCTCACATCCTGCTGGAAAAACCATAGCTTTTAAAAACAAAACAAAACAAAAAAAAACCATAGCTTTGACTATATGGACCTTTGTCAGCCCTCTCTCAACATAGCAAAGGGATCCACTTGAAAGATAAGAGAAGTGTGTCCCTCTTCGGCTCAGTGCTCTCCAGGAGCTGCCCTGCCATTCAGAGTACACGCTGAAGCCCTAGATGACCTACCTGCATCTCTCGGGCTTCCCTGGAGGCTTAGATGGATAAGAATCCGCCTGCAACGCAAGAAGTCTGGGTTGGATCCCTGGGTCGGGAAGATCCCCTGGAGAAGGGGATGGCTATCCACTCCAGTCTTCTTGCCTGGAGAATCCCATGGACAGAGGAGCCCGGCGGGCTGCAGTAGATAAGAGCCCCCTCTCGGGCCCTGGAAGGGGGTCCCCCTTCCAGCAACAACAGCAGCCTCCTTGACTGGGGATGCTCAACACAGGAGCGTGCACCTACCTCAGGACCTTGCAGCCGCCTTCTGCCTTCTCCCTGCTTCCCACAGGCATCCTCCTGTTTCCTGGCTAGCTCCACAGCCAGGGTGTCTCCTTCCCGGTGAGACCGGCTCTGCGCAGCCCTGTTTGCAATTATAAACCTTCCCACACGGCACTCTTTCTCCCCTCCCACTAACTGGCATCGTCCCCTCAATCAGATCACAAGTCACACCTTTATCTTGTTTACTATTGCTGTTTGGTCATTAAGTCATATCCAACTCTCTGTAACCCTATGGACTGTAGCCCACCAGGCTCCTCTGTCCACGGGATTTTCCAGGCCAGAATACTGAGGTGGGTTGCCATTTCCTTCTCCAGGGGGATCTTCCTGACCCAGGGATCAAACCCATGCGTCCTGCAATTGGCAGGCTTTGGCAGGTGGATTCTTTACGGCTGAGCCACCAGGGAAGTCCTGCGTACTGTACTGCATACAGGAAGTCCTCCCCACAACGCACGGAAGCCCGCGGAGGACAGGGTCTGTTTCTGCACTGCCTACTATTGTATCCTTGGTGCCAGAACAGCACGGGGCTCGCGGTCCAATAAACAAGGCCAAAGGAATTCTTCCAACAGGTGGTGCTTTGGAAGAAGGGAAGGAAAGCAGCGTAGGGAAGGAAACGTTCCCTTTCTTCCCTCCGAGGTTCTTTGGCTGGTCTAATAATTAAATTGACATAAGACAGATGAACGGGAGAAAGACAAATTTAATTTCGTACATACAGGAGCTCAGAAAAGTATGAGACTCAAAACAGTGACAGGAGCAGGATGCCTCTATGCCTTTAGACAAAGAGACAACTTGCGAAGGACGGGCAAGACACAGAAGCCTGGGCTCGGGCTGGGAAATCGGTGAGGAAGTATCAAGCTTCGTTTATGCACGCGGGCTCAGTCACTTCAGTGGTGTCCGACTCCATGCGACCCTGTGGACTGTAGCCCACCAGGCTTTTCTGTCCATGGGATTCTCCAGGCAAGAAGACTGGGGTGGGAGGCCGTGCCCTCTTCCAGGGGATCGTCCCAACCTAGGATTGAACCTGCCTTTCCTGCATTGCAGGCGGATCCGCTGCTGCTCAGCCAGCAGGCAAGTCCAACAAGATTTCCTTATACCGCCTTCTCAGCCCTGAATTCCCTCCTGCACTAAGATGCCACCGTCGACCCTCCTCGTAGAGGGGGCACACTCCACCTGGGAGGCTTATTTCCTGTTTTCCGGGGACCAAGAAAGGCGGAGTGTCCTTCTTGCACTGGCTGTTTCTCAAGTAAGTTTAATTCAAGATGCTCAATGTGCCAAAACGGCGTACTTGGGGGTAGGATATTCCGCTCCCCTTCAGAAGATCAAGATGATCAATGTGCCAAAACGGCGTACTTGGGAGTAGGATATTCCGCTCCCCTTCAGAAGATCAAGATAATCAATATGCCAAAATGGCGTACTTTGGGGGTAGGATATTCCGCTCCCCTTCAGAAGATCAAGTGAATTCTCAGATATTCACCTTAACTCTGAACATTGCTTACATTTCAATTTTGCGTTCCACCGTCCCCTCCCCATCTCTACCTCCCAACTTCCCCCCCGAAATAATTTACATATAGGGCCGCCTGCTCTCCCATTTGTGGAAATACTCCTGGGCCGGGGCAAATAAATGTCCTGAGTGAATCAGGCGAGCCTCCCTCTCCTGGTAGAGGTCACTGTTAGAGAAAAATGATTCACCTGCCTCACTCTGCTCCTTGGCTATAAATCCATCCCTGAAACCACCTCCCCTCCCCTCCCAGCCCATCTGCGAGGCATTCAGTCGGGTTGTCTCTCTCCATATTGCAATAGTCTCTCCCCCATTGCCATCATTGTTTCTAATAGTCATTTATTGGCCTCCTCCAGTATCTTCACGGCGGCATTTGGGTCTAGTTCCCTGACCGGGGACGGAACCTGGGCCCCTGCACTGGGAGCACGGAGTCATAGCCACTGGACCCCCAGGGACGTCCCTCCTGCGATCGTTTTCATTCATCCTCCTCACAGTTTTTAACCATGTCCAGGGCAGTCCCTCTTCTCTTCAGACGCATGCATTGTCGTGGCCAGGTCTTACACACGCAGGCACACGCATTCCTGATGGGTTGGGCTCCGGGCCTCCTCCAGGCACCTTCCCCTTGGCAGGAAAGCCCTCTGCTGCGCTGTTTCTGTATCTCTCGTTAGCCTCTCTCTCCTTACCTGGGTCCCCACTCTGAAACCAGGCAGCTCGGTGACGGTTAATGCTGGGGGACCCTTGCCCCAGGACCATGGAGAACAGGCACTGAGCCACCCAGGTGTTTGGCCAGGTGTCTGGCAAGAGTCCTCCTCCAGGCGCATGAGGGAGAGGAGGGACCAAAGGGAACTTCTGGAGTGACTGGCACGGTCCATACCTCGACAAGGGGAGACCTACATCGTCATATGCACTTGTCAGAACCGATCAGACTGGTAGCGGGCAGTGCGAGGGAGGCTCGAGAGAGGGTATTCATGTGTACTTACGGATGGTCGGGGGCCTCCCTGGGGGCTCAGACAGTCAAGAAGCCACCTGCCATGCAGGAGACCCACGTTCGATCCCTGGGTCGGAAGTTCCCCTGGAGAAGGGAACTGCTCCCCACTCCAGTAATCTTGCCTGGAGAATTTCATGGACAGAGGAACCTGGTGGGCCACAGTCCATGGGTCACAGAGAGTCGGACACCACAGCGACTGACAAATAGATGATTCACGCCGTTTACACTGGAAGCCAACAGAAGGTTGTAAAGCGATTATCCTCCAATTAAAATTTTAAACCTGATCAGACTGTGCCTCAGCGCCGATGCGTTTCACTGCGGGTGGAGAGGGTCTTAAGGAAAAAAGCAGGGGAGGGAGGGAAGGATTCCATTCGAGGAAGAGAGGGATGGGAGAGCAAAGGCTTAATCTCCCCGCTGGCCTGAATGAACTGGAAGGTAGAGAAAGCAGTTTCCAAAAAATGCTGAAACTGCTCTTAAAAAGAGAGAGCAGGTGTAAAATTCACACATGGGGCCTGTTTTTTCCACCATCCCGAACGCATGGAGATTGCGGCCAAGCCTACAAATACGTGCGAGGAGCCGGCCGGTCTCAGCCTTTGTCCGGAGAGCGACTCTCCGCCCCGGGGAGGGAGGGGCCGTCCCTAGTGGAGTCAGGAGGACCCGTGATTCTCGGCAGGAGCAGCCAAATCCCGAAGGCCCCCATCCCAGCTCCAGGCTGAGATCAGCACTCAGGTCTGCCCAGAACGAACGGCCAGTGTTGGGACGTCCCCACTGGTCCAGTGGTCACTTGGGATCTGGGGGACAAGGGTTAGATCCCTGGTCAGGGAACGAAGATCTCACATAGCAACCTAAGCCCTCCAGCCACGACTACTGAAGCCTGCCTGTTCTCAGGCCCGCCCACCACAACTGGAGAGTCCTTGGGCCACAAGGAAAGATCCTGCAAGATGCAAGGGAGATCCTGAGTGCAGCGGCTAAGACCTAAGGCAGCCAAATAAATAAATAGATTAATATATATATATACATATACACACACAAAAATGGATACTATTATACAAGTACAGAGTGGCTGGGAAGAGGCAAGGCTTTAGACTCAGCAAAGAGGTCAGGGGTCAGGTCAGCCAAAGGTTAACTACAGGTGGTGTGGAGGACCTCGGGTCAAGTCCTAGCTCTGCCCAGGATCACAGATGCTGCTTTGAGAGAGGACCTCACTGCTTCAGGAAAAGGAAATGGCAACCCACTCCAGTATTCTTGCTTGGAGAATCCTATGGACAGAGGAGCCTAGTGGGTTGCTGTCCATGGGGTCACACAGAGTCGGACATGACCGAAGCGACTTAGCATGCACGCATGCGTTGGAGAAGGATATGGCAACCCACTCCAGTGTTCTTGCCTGGAGAATCCCAGGGACAGAGGAGCCTGGTGGGCTGCCATCTATGGGGTCGCACAGAGTCGGACACGACTGACGCAACTTAGCAGCAGCAGCAGCAGCTCCCTGCTTCTCAGTTTCACCCTCTGTAAAATGGGGACGATGGTGAAAATAGCTCCCACCTCACGATCCTCCCATCAGGCTGTAGACCCTCTTGGCTGGACGGATACCCATTCACCGGTCACAGGACCAGGGGTGGGAGGGAAGGACATCTGAAAGCGGAGGCGCATACAATCTCATCACCCTTCCAGCAGAAGCCCCCACTCTCTGCTTGCATGCCTCCAGGAACAGGAAGCTCACCACCCAAGTTCAGCCTTGTCCTTCCTGGAGGCTGGCTGTTGCACTCTGGGGAGTCCTGCCCTCTCTGGACCGCACTGGGCCAGGTGGCCACAGGCCCAGCTCTGCAGCAGGATGATCTTATGGTACAGGGAGCAGAAACACAGAATTATATAAAATTACTCCCACATATGGGGCTTCCCAGCTGGCACAGGTGGTAAAGAATCCTCCTGCCAATGCAAGAGATGCAAGAGATTTGAGTTTGATACCTGGGTCAGAAAGATCCTTTGGAGAAGAAAATGGCAACCCACTCCAGTATTCTTGCCTGGGAAATTCCAGGGACAGAGGAGCCTGGTGGGCCATAGCCATGGGATTGCAGAGTCAGACACAATTGAGCACGCACGTGTGCGCATGCAAATACCCATATACAGATACACGCACACACACATACAGCTTCCCTGGCGGCACAGACCGTAAAGAATCCGCCTGCAAAGTGGGAGACCCCGGTTCGATCCCTCGGTTGGGAAGGAAACCCTGGAGGAGGGCATGGCAACCCACTGCAGTATTCTTGCCTGGAGAATCCCACGGACAGCGGAGCCTGGTGGACTACAGTCCATGGGGTAGCAAAGAGTCGGACACGACTGAGCAACTTCACAGACACACGTACACATAGTACATAAACCTTAGCCCAGCGCCTGGTAACTGCTCGCCCCGGACTAGTTCCCATGATTATCAGCATTATCTCTGCTTTACCAAACGTGAGCTTACCTTAATCGATTCACCTCTCTGAGCTTCTGTCTCCTGGAAGGAACAATGCCTTATTCCAATAAAATAGTGTGTGCTAAGTACTCAACACTTCCTAGAAAAAGCACAAGAAAAGGTAGCTTTAATTATGATGATTTCTCAAAACGGCTGCCCTTTGTTCGCCAGCTTTCTTCTGGGCCCCTGATCCATCTGTGTTTAGCATTTAGATCCCTCCTGGGCAGGAACTAAATTGCTTTCTGAGGGTCCAGCCCCGGAGCAATGAGAATTTGAGGTTTAGCCACTGCTCCTTGATCTGTTCTTACAGGTCCTCACCACAACAAAATCAGCCAAAGTGGCTGTCTTTAAGTTTTTAAAAATAAAGGCCTTCAGAGGGAAAACATTACAGTAAGAAGCTACGGTAGGGGAGTTCCATGGATAAAGAGAACCAGGAAAGACTTTCTCGACACCAGAGAACCCATTTTGGCCGAGGCCATTCCCCAGTGCTAGCCCAGGAGCCCAACCCAGTAATTTGAGCGCTTAAGGGAGAAAATGCAGAAATGAGGGAGGAGCAGGCCAGAAACAATAGGGCAGCCTCGGGGCAGGTCGGTTCCTCCAGGGATTTACACAAGAACATGACTTTTTTTTTTTTTTTTTTTGACCTCGCCACACAGCTTGTTAGATGCTATTTCCCCAACCGGGGATCAGAGGCAATCCCCCTGCAGCGGAGGAGTGGACTCGACCACTGGACCACCAGGGAAACCCCACATAATGATACACGACCAAGTTCTGCAGGAGCTAAGGCCCCCACCAGGTGGAGGATGGGATGATGCCGAGTTCAACCCACTGAGCTTAGACTCTGTAGACCTTTGCCCCAGTTCTGTGCTGAATTCTCTACTCAAGCCCTCTCACATCAGCATCTACCCTTAGCTTAAAACGTCCCCAAATTTGCTGTTTGGGGAGACGCTGCTTTGGGAGAGATCCCCAGGGTTCTTCTTATTTGCTCTGAGGAATAAATCCTTCTTCCTCCCGATTTTTGGCTTGGTTGTGTCTATTGGCTAAGCACCCACCAAGAAGTGGGCCCAGATGTCAGGTATCTTTGCCTGGCTGAGTCACTAGCTGGCCGGGCCGGGGAGGCAGGGCAGCGGAGAGACACAGCCTGTGGGCTTCTGAGTGTGAAGTCAGGGGCTTTCCGTGCCACAAATGGGGTTCGCAGTGCTTCACGGGAGAACCGTGGAAAGGTACCACCATGGAGAGGCCCAAGCGAGGCCCTGGGTCTGCAGCTGGTTCGTTAAAGTAAGTCCCACAGATGCAAGTCAAATCATGATACTGCATACCTTAAACTTAACCCGCGCTGTATGTCAATCGGGAAATGAAGTGAAAGTCGCTCAGTCACGTCCTACTCTGTGGCTCCATGGCTCCAACCGACTCTGTGGCTCCATGGAATTCTCCAGGCCAGAATACTGGAGTGGGTAGCCCTTCTCCAGGGGATCTTCACAACCCAGGGATCGAACCCAGGTCTCCCACATTGCAGGCAGATTCTTTACCAGCTGAGCCACAAGGGAAGCGCAAGAATACTGGAGTGGGTAGCCTATCCCTTCCCCAGCAGATCTTCCCAATTCAGGAATTGAACCGAGGCCTCCTGCATTGCAGGCAGATTCTTTACCAACTGAGTTATCAGGGAAGCCCATGTAGGTCAATTACATCTCCACAAAACGAAGGAAAAAGTTTCATCGTTCACAGGTCTGCAAAATGTCTTCAATTAAGTCCACTGAGTCTGGTCTCAGGCCATGCCAAGTTCACGATCTTTTTTTTTCCCCTTTTTTTGGTTGCACTGCTTGGCATGCCGGATCTTAGTTCCCTGACCAGGAGTCAGGGACGACTGAGTCGCCTGCAAGGGGAGCGTGGAGTCTTAACCACTGGAAACGCCTTTGATCTTTCATCACCTTCAGCGTGCTAGAGCCCCGCCATGAAATAGAGCAATTCTGCTGTTCTTTTCAGGTGCAGCTGACTTACAATAGCAGTTGCCCTGAAGGTCCCCAAAGCGCTGCTGCAAATGGAAACACATCTACAGAGAGATGGCTCATCGGACCGTCTTTCTCCCCCTTCTTTGCTTCAGTGATCTCTGTATCGTTTTCATATTTTAAAATGACTTTTTTTTTTTGGTTCATCACGTCCACTTATGTGAGAGTCCTAGAGTAGTCAAAGCCGCGGAGACAGAATGTAGAAGGAAGGGGGCCCGAGGCGGGCGTTGCTGTTTCACGGGTTTGCAGTTTCAGTTTGGGAAGATGCGAAAGTTGGGGAGCTGGACGGTGGTGCAGGTTACGGAACGATGTGAACGTACTCGGCACTGCTGCACTGAACACGCCAAAACGGTTAAAGCGGGGACTCCTTAGCTGTCTAGTGGTTAGGACTCCCCACTCTCATTTCCGAGGAGGGCCTGGGTTCAATCCCTGGTTGGGAAACCAAGATCCCACAAGCGGCTCGTTGAGGCCCAGAAAAACAAAACATTTCTAAAAAAATAAAATGATTAAAATGGTCAATGTTATGTTTTATGTATGTGTATAACCACCATCTAAGACTTCTAACTGAGAAAAGAAACACCGTCCTGGGGCGAAGCCCACGGCGGCTGTGACGGCGGAACGGAGCCCCGCCAGCTCCCGTCCTGGGCGACGGGTAACTGCGCAGGGCAGCTGCAGCGGCATTTTGCAGGACTGAACCACAGGCAGCACGGAGACAGGAGAGAAAATCACAAGAGGAGCCCCTGCCCTTCACCACTTCCCTTCTTCCTGGCGACAGTTCCCCAAACACCACACAGCAGCTGGAACCCAGGCAGAGCCCCGAGGGCCTGCCTTTGGGCAGCAGAAATGTCTGGAAGCGCCAGAGGGGCATTCTCCCTGGCCAAGCCTCCGACCTCGGTGCCTCAGCTTCCTCATCTGTGACAGCGAGATAAAAAGACCATAGACTTCATAAGACCATTATGAGGCTTAAATAACCAAGTTAAAATATGCAGAACCATCAAAACCTTTATACGGCGTGTTCTAAGGGCAACATGTCTACCCTTTCAGTCCAGTCGCTCAGTCGTGTCTGACTCTTTGCAACCCCATGGACTGCAGCACGCCAGGCCTCCCTGTCCATCACCAACTCTCGGAGTTTACTCAAACTCATGTCCATTGAGTCGGTGATGCCATCCAACCATCTCACCTCTGTCGTCCCCTTCTCCTCCCGCCTTCAATCTTTGCCAGAATCAGGGTCTTTTCCAATGAGTCAGTTCTTCACATCAGGTAGACAAAGTATTGCAGCTTCAGCTTCGGCATCAGTCCTTCCAGTGAATATTCAGGACTGATCTTTAGGATGGACTAGTTGGATCTCCTTGCAGTCCATGGGACTCTCAAGAGTCTTCTTCAACACCACAGTTCAAAAGCATCAATTCTTCGGCGCTCAGCTTTCTTTATATTCCAACTCACATCCATACATGACCACTGGAAATATGATAGCTTTGACTAGACGGACCTCTGTTGGCAAAGTAACGTCTCTGCTTTTTAATATGTTGTCTAGATTGCTCATAACTTTCCTTCCAAGGAGTAAGTGTCTTTTAATTTCATGGCTGTAATCACCATCTGCAGGGAACAAGAAAATAAAGAGAACAAGAAAATAAAGTCCGTCACTATTTCCACTGTTTCCCCATCTATTTGCCATGAAGTGATGGGACCGGATGCCATGATCTTCATTTTCTGAATGTTGAGTTTTAAGCCAGCTTTTTCACTCTCCTCTTTCACTTTCATCAAGAGGCTCTTTAGTTCCTCTTTGCTTTCTGCCATAAGGGTGGTGTCATCTGCATATCTAAGGTTATTGATATTTCTCCTGGCAATCTTGATTCCAGCTTGTGCTTCCTCCAGCCCAGGGTTTCTCATGATGTACTCTGCATATAAGTTAAATAAGCAGGGTGACAATATACAGCCTTGATGTACTCCTTCCAGATTTGGAACCAGTGCATTGTTCCATGTCTGGTTCTAACTGTTGCTTCCTGACCTGCATACAGGTTTCTCAGGAGGCAGGTCGGGTGGTCCGGTATTCCCTTTACATATTCAGCAAAGATGTGCTAGGTGTGCGGAGTGTTTGGTGTTAGGAATTTAAAATGCATCTACCAGTGATGACGGGGGCTTTCCAGGTGGCACCAGCGGTAAAGAACTCGCCTGCCAATGCGGGAGAGTTGGGGTAGATCCCTGGGTAGGGGAGGAGGGCATGGCAAGCCACTCCAGTCCTCTTGCCTGAAGAGTCCCATGGGCAGAGGGGCCTGGCAGCTCCAGTCCACGGGTCACAGAGAGTCGGACACGGCGGGGGGACGGAGCTCACACTCAGTGATGATGCCAGGAACGCGTGCTGCTCTGGCAGGGTCTGCAGCATCCCTGTTCTTTTGGGGAGCAGTCGGCATCAGGAGCCTTAAAAATAGGCATGCCCTCTGCCCCAGTAATTCTCCTTCTGGGAATAAGCCTGAAACAATAATCCTAAGTGCAAACAAGCTCTGTGATTTTGTTTAGTCACTGATTCAGAACTTGTTTTTAACACATGCATGAAATGGTTTGGGAAGGAGCCGTTCTCTAGTGCAAGGCGTAGTAAGGATTGAAGGAAGTCTGTGTTTCTGGTTGAGGTCCTTATTTCAGTTTGACTCCTAAGACGGGGAGATTTCCCAGGCTTCTCTGAGTCTGAGCAGAGGTGCTGACCGGAACTTCGGTGTCCCCGCCCCTGGTGCAGGCCTTACGTGTACCCCCTGGAGGAACCTAGGGAGCCCACTCTCGCAGGCAGGTATTTTGCCTGAAGCACCCTTCTTGGCCCCTGGCATGGCCAGGCCGGCAGGTGGAAAGCTGGGAATGCCCCCAGCCCGTGGTACCCTGGGTTGAGGGCCGTGCCCAGCAAAGCAAGTTTGAACTGGGCGCCTCTCCAAAGGCTTCTCCTCTTCAGTTTCACTCCCAAACCCATGATTCTCCAGGTTCCCAGGACCCAGGGTGTCCTGGGCTGAGCTGGGTTGGGAGGAAGGCAGTGGTTTCGCGAAGCTGATTGGCTGCAGAGGAGGTGGCAAACCAGGGACCCACGGTCCGGAGGGTGGGGGACTCCCAGGGATGCAGCACCCCTGGGGGACTCTCCCAGGGAGGTTTCACCAGGTCCTTAGGAGGAGGACCAAGGTGCGGGGTCCCAGTCCCGGGACCGCCAGGGAAGTCCCTCTGCTGAAACTGTTGTGCGACTTCTGAGAACTCCGTTCAGCTCTCTGAGCATCAGAAAAACAGCAGTGGGGACGATAATAAGACCTGCTCCTCGGACTGTTCTGAAGATGATGTCAGAGAATTTGTGAAGCACTTTTGGACACACACGTGAGAAATTGTTCATTATTTTCCAGAAGCAGTAGAGTGTGCGGTAGAGATCACTGACTCGGAACCAGTGGGGCCTGTGTTCCGATCCTGCATTTCTAGATGCTTAACTTTGGAGTACTGGCGTGAGCTCTCTGGGCGCTCTGTAAACCAAGGTTGGCAACAATAGCACCGAGTCACAAGGGCTGCTGTGAGTAATACACGCAAAAATATTTCCAAGGCCTGTCCCGTCAGCAGCAGCAGCAAGGCCACCACCGTTACTGGGAAATCAGAGAAGGCCGCCGGAAAAGCGTAACCCTGGAAGGCTGGGAAGGAGTTTGAAGGACTCAGGATGGCCCTGAGCACAGGACAAGCACCTAAGAAGTATTCTGCAGAACGTGGCGGGGAGGGGGTGGCAGGACGGCATAGACCCAGCTTCTACAGACAGCCTGGGGTCCAGGAGTGAGACTGGTCAGTCTTGTGTTTGAATCTGTATTGGGTTCTCCAGAGAATCAGAACCCGTAGGACATACAGACATAAAACACAGAGATGCATTGTACCCAATTGGCTCATCTGCTTCTGGAGGCCGAGCAGGTCTATGACCCGCCGTCTGCAGGCTGGAGGCTCATGAAAGAAGGTGGATAGTGCCAGGTTTGATCCCTGGGTCGGGAAGATCCCCTGGAGGAGGAAATGGCAACCCACTGCAGTATCCTTGCCTGGAGAATCCCATGGGCGGAGGGGCCTGGTGGGCTACGGTCCTTGGGGGTCACAGAGAGTCGGACACGACCGAGTGACTAACGAGCCCAAAGGCCTGAGTGGGAGCAACCGTGTAAGTCTGGGTGTGAGTCTGAAGTGGTAGCGACAGAGGCGGAAGAAGCTGGGCGGTCCCCACTGCTGCAGAGAGAGCCGTTTGCCCTTTTGTTCTGTTCAGCCCTCGAGGGTCTGGATGACAGACATTCACCGGGCCGAGGCTGCTCTTCACGGCCTATCAGTTCAAACGCTCATCTTTTCCAGAAACCAGCTCCCAACCACACCCAGAAGTCATGTTTTCACCGGCTATCTGTGCGCCCCTGAGCCCAGTGGGCTGACGCATAAAACTAACGGTCACAGGCTCCTGGCTCTGCCTCCCACCGGCTGTGGGGATTTTCTCAGCCTCAGTCTCCTGGCAGGAAAGCAGGGTCCTGACAACACCGCCCTGCAGGCCAGGAGTCTGTGCAACGTGCGCGATGGGGACTTTGTAGGGCACAGTCACTGTGAAAGCGCCGTTAAGAGTTCAACCGAGCAAATCTGAAGACCTGGCTTTAGTCAAGGGTCCCTACATGGCGCAGCAGCTCACCCAGCATCTGGAAGGCCACGCGGGGGAGCAGACAAATACTAGGCGTTTATGGGAAGACGGGCGGAGCAAGGGAGCTCCTGACGCCAGCAGAGGAAGACCAGGGTTTCATTTCAGGCCAGGATGGCTTCCTGGGTGGAGGGAGGGAGTGGCAGGGATTTTATCACGAAGATGCCTCTTCCCCTGGGGGATGGCGAGGTCCCACAGGACAGATGACCTCAGAGGTGCTGACTGGAACATTCCAGGGTGGTGGATGAAGGTTACATTTCTGGGAAAGGTTGAAACTGCAGCTTGACCAGGTAGGAAGTCTTGGTCTGGTACCATGGGCTTTATTTAGTATCAGTGATGCCACTTTGGACCTGGAGCTTTCTCCGTGACAGGCTCTTCGGGGAAACGGCAGCGCTGTGCCCACTCCTTAGAGCTGCTCGCCCCTTCCCCCGCCCCGGGACACAACATCCGTCACCCACCTCTCATCCCTTTACCTGGGCGCTCTCCCATCTCCTCCAACATTGCATTAAGCTCAAGTTTCTCTCTGCAGTTGGGGTTGGCAAACTTTGTTTTGCAAAGGCCCAGATTGTAAATATTTTTGGCTTTTTGAGCAAAGAGGGACCCTTGGGGACCCTATGTGGATACTCATATAACGAGGGAAAATAGATTTTCACAAATGCTTTAGCGTTGGTTTACAAATTCTAAAGTAATAATTGAATAGAATTTTTTAAACACAGATCTACCAATGAACAGAGCAAAATCCTTTAGGGAAGGGGATAACATTTTGCTTACCTGGGGTTCAAATGAAGAACCGGTTCTCAACTCCCAGAGTTAAGAACTTCTTAGCTTGAATTTGATCTCTCTGAGTGCTTTTCCTTTTTCTGAAGGTCTTGGGCCATTTCTCACCAACTCCTTCCTGTCACTTGTGATTGGCTGGATCTTGTTGCAAAGAGAACCACCAGGACGGTTATCCACGCTCTGCTGTCCTGACTAGCCTTATCCTCTTGGGCATTGCTCACCTGCCTGGTATTTACCGAGCGACTACTAGGTTCTGAAAGCTGTGCCTAGACCTGTGGACCCAGCAGCCAGCAAGGCGGGCCTGAGCCCTCCCTCTTCAAGCTTCTGGCCTCGTGGATGGAAAAGTCAACGTGACCTTTCTGAGCCTCAGCTTTCCTGTCTATAAAATGGGCATAATAATCTGTGACAAACGTCCTGACCAGATGGTTGAGACTCGAGACAGAAGACTGACTTGCAAACTTGAAAGCATCCTACTGTTGGAAACAGGGGCCTTCCGAGTTTATGGTTTTTAGCTGCCTTTTATTGGCAGAAATCAAGAGACTTTGACAAGCAACCTTCAAGATCTCAATGCAGTTGGTAGGGATGGCAGAGAAGGAATGGGAGAGACATCAGTTACCAGGGGAATCTGGACCGTTCCTGGTATGAGGCTAACCCTGGAGCATCCCATGTATTTGGGGAGAGGGGGTGCGGAGGGAAGTGGTCCCGCATGCCCCTCCGGCCTCTGTAAATGCTCTTGCCTCAACTGGGGCCTCACTGTTCAGTCGCTAAGTCGTGTCCGACTCCCTGCGACCGCGGGGACTGCAGCTCGCCAGGTTTCCCCGCCCTTCATGTCTCCAGGGCTTTGCTTTAAGCCGGTGATGCTATCTAACCATCTCATCCTCGGTTGCCTGCTTCACCTCTTGTCCTGAGTGGCTGGAATTCTCTCCAGCTTGAAAGAGCCGGTGGGTGGAGCCAAGTATTTAAATTCTCACTGTGAAGCCCCGCCCCAGTCCTCCGGGCTGGTCTCCTCCCTTGATCTCCTTCCGCCCCCGCAGCTAAATTACCGGCTCTTAACTGCTCTTCTCCTGGGGGCTGCCCGCCTCTTGCCCCAGGCCAGGGATGTCGTTTGTCCCACAAATGAACCTCCAGGCAGAGAACATGCTTTTCTAGGGACAGAGGCCCCAAACAGTGAGAAAGGGGACCCAGCAGAGGCCAGGGACCCAGCAGAGGCCAGGAACCCAGGAGTCCCTTTTCCTGCTGAACTTCAGGCATGACCCAAGACTTATTAGCTTAGAACTAACTAATCAGATACTTAAGAGTCAGGGGAACATTGGCATTTTCTTGTTTAATCGTTTTCAAATTATTTTAGCAGTGCAATCTTTTCTTCAAACAAAATCCTGCAGGGATCACAAATAAAGACAGGAGGTGGCGGAGTGTTATGGTTTTTTAAAAATCCACGCTGGAAAGGGTAGGCATAAAATCAACTTCAATTTTAAAAAAGGTTAGAAAAAAGGTATAACTTTCAACAAATAATGCTGAAGCCATGAACTTAACCTAAATCACACACCTAATACAAAAACGTGAAAACATTTTGCTGTACAGAAATGAACACAAATGTTGTACATTGTAAATCGACTATACGTCAATACAAAAATAAATTTTAAAAAGCATGCAAAAATTAACTCCAAATGGATTACAGACTTAAAGGTAAAGCATTAAACTATAAAACTTTTAGAAGAAGCATAGGTGACTGTCTTTCACACCCAGGACTAAGGTCCTCAGCAAAATCCATGAGAGAAAAAAATTGATAAACTGGACTTCATCAAAATGAGAAAATATTTGTAAACCACAGACCTCACAAAGGACTTATAGCTGGGGCAGGGGTGGGGGGAAGCCTCTCAAAACTCAAGAGAAAAAAATCCAATTTGAAAATGGGCAAGAGACATTTCTGGGTTTTGTTTTTTGGGTTTTTTTTTTTTGGCCATGCAGGATTTTAGTTTTCAACCCGGGGATCGAATCTGGGCCTTCATCGAAGTCCTAACAACTGGATCATCAGGGAATTCCCAAAAGACATTACTGAAGAGGGTTTACAAGTGGCAAATAAGCATGAAAATATGGTTGACGTCACTAGCGATTCAGATCAGTCGCTCAGTCGTGCGATTAGGGAAAAGTAAATGAAGACTCCCGTGAGACGTCACTACCTCTTCCTACTAGAACAGCTACAATAAGATAGTTTTCAATTAAGAAAAGATAGTGACAACGGCGGATGCTGGCCGGGGGGGAGCGCTCATACCTTGCTGGCTGGGGCGTAAAGCGGGACAGCCACTCGGGAAAAGAGTATGATAGTTTCTGTTAAAAAAAAAACGAAAATACTCTTACCTTCAGTTCCGTTCAGTCGCTCAGTCGTGTCTGACTCTTTGTGACCCCATGAATCGCAGCACGCCAGGCCTCCCGGTCCATCACCAACTCCCGGAGTTCACCCAGACTCACGTCCATCGAGTCAGTGATGACATCCAGCCATCTCATCCTCTGGCGTCCCCTTCTCCTCCTGCCCCCAATCCCTTCCAGCATCAGTCTTTTCCAATGAATCAATTTTTCGCATGAGGTGGCCAAAGTACTGGAGTTTCAGCTTCAGCATCAGTCCTTCCAAAGAAATCCCAGGGCTGATCTCCTTCAGAAAGGACCCTTACCTTACGATGCAGCAATTACACTCCCAGGCATTTATCCCAGAGAAATAAAAACTTATGTCTACACAAAAACCTTTATACAAATGTTTATAGCACTTTTATTTGTAATAGCTCAAAACTGGCAATCAGCAAATTGTCCTTTATTTGGCTGAATGGGGTATCTGTACCACGGAGCACAACCTGTTAAAAAAGAGGAACAGACCACTGATGTGCAGAGCGGTTTGAGTGAAATCTCAAGGAAGCACGCTGAGTAAAAAAGTCAGCCTTAAAAGTGTATGATTCCACTTACTGGGCAGAAGGTTTGCTCGGGGTTTTCTATAAGATCTTTCGGAAAATACGTAACCTCTTGAAAGAACCAAATTATGCAGGTGGAGAATAGATCAGGCAGGGCTGGCAGGTAGGCGGGATGTGGGTGTGGCTAAAAAGGTTAACACAGAGGGGATCTTTCGATTGTGGGGCAGTTTCCTATCTTGCTGGCTGTGGTGGTTACACAACTCTACCCATGGACAGAAGCAGGCGCGGAACTATACCATACGTGCATGTACCCATGGCAGTTTCCTGGTTTTGATATCGTATCACAGTTGTGTAAGATGTAACCATCAGGGGAAAGTGGGTGAACGGTTCACAGGCCCACTCTATACTATTTGGCAACTTCCTGTGAAGCTGTCATGATTTCACAATGAAAAGCAAATAAATAAATGTGTGCTTAGTCGCTTCAGTCGCGTCTGACTCTGTGCAACCCCGTGGACTGTAGCCCACCAGGCTCCTCTGTGCATGGGATTCTCCAGGCAAGAACACTGGAGTGGGTTGCCATTTCCTTCTCCAGGGGATCTTTCCGACCCAGGGATCGAACCGGTGTCTCTTACGTCTCCTGCACTGGGCAGGCAGGTTCTGTCCTGTGAAGCCATATAGATTTATTTCACAATAGAAAGCGAACACACATGCACACCCAGGCTCAGGGGTCACTCAGAACTGAGTTTAAATCCCGCTGCACTGTCGGCTGGCTTTGTGACCTCGGCAGGTCGCATCGCCTCTGGGCTTCATGTCTCTGTAACACGGAACCATCTCAGGAGTTTGTAAGGGTTAACCGCACTTCTGTGAAGTACCTGGTACTTAACAAGGACCCAACTGATGTTGTTGTTATTATAAAAAGGAATATGCCCTGACTGGGCTGCCCTGGTGCATCATGGTTAAGAATCCGCCTGCAATGCAAGAGACACAGGTCCAACCCCTGGGTCAGGAAGATTTCCTGGAGGAGGAAACAGCAACCCATGCAGTGTTCTTGCCTGGAGAGGCCCAGGGACAGCGGAGCCTGGCGGGCTTCAGTCCATGGAGTCGCAAAGAGTCACTAAACCACGACGTGCCCTGACTGGAGCGGGGCTGGGGGCGCAGGGCTCGCCCCTGGCTCTTGGAGACTCAGACCCCGGGCTCCCAGCCCCTGGCCCTCGGCTCCTCCCCCGGGCCTCCTCCGCCACCCCGCCCACCCACACACCCAGGACACTCACTCTGCGGGCATCCTGAGCACCGATGTGAAGCAACAGGATCCCAGTGATGCGCGGGCCAGAGTCTGGCCTCACACTTCCTCTTTCTCGAGGATGCCCTCTGGGCCAGTCTCTGGGCTCAAGGCCTGGACGCCTGAGAACCCCAGGAGTAGGCTCAGTCTCATCACCCTGGTTTTACCCATGAGATAACTGAGATCCAGGGGAGTATAGTCAGGGGCCCAGGGTCACGGTACAAGTCGGGCTCTGTGGCTCTTGGGCTCCCCTCCTAAGGTCTAGGAAAATAGCAAGCCGACAGCATTTGTCAGCGCCATCCTAAGACTAGGTCACTTAGGCCACCAAATGTGGCTCCACGGTAGCTTCTGTGTCATCACTCCCACTGGGAGAGCAGGGAAGTGAGGCACAGAGAGGTTATTTAACTTGTCCGAGATCACACAGCCATTGGCAGAGCTAGGATTTGAACCCAGAGCAGCCACTTCCAAAGTCTGAGCGCTCCACATCCTCCCACACTGTCTCTCACCCCGTCCAACCCCTACTCCCTCTTGGGGTCACCTGTGCTCACTGCTGCCCTGTGGGTCACCGGCAATCCCTTTCCAGCCAGACTGGTCACCCAGAGGTCCCCAGAGCCCTGACTTAGACACAGAGCGCTGGGAGATGATGGCGTGGAAGAAGAACGTGCCTGTGTCCAACCAAACTCCTTCCTTCCTTCCAAGGCAGGGAAGGGGCACCAGCCCATGACTTGGCAACTTAACGAGGTTTGGCAAGAAGCGCACTCTTTTGAAAAACGTGCACGTAATGATAGTTATTTAAACCACCCAGGAGATAAAAAGTCATGAGTGGTTTAGGTGTCAGGGTGGCTCCTGGAGGGGACTGGGGAGTTGACGCAGCGTCCACCCTCCAGCCTGGACTCCAGACAGCTCTCCTCCCCTGGTTCTTATTCCCTTTGTTTGCTCATTCCTCAAATGAGGGGGCTAGACTCCAGCTGGAAAAGGCTTCTCTTCTGATGGACACAGGAAGGATGCTCTTTCCCACATGCACACAAGATTCGGCAGGCCGGGCGCAGCCTCCTCCAGGCCGGCTTCCTGCTCCTAAACCCCATAATCAGGCTGGCGCTCGATGACGGGCTGCACACCCGGTCACACATTCAAAGCCAAGAAGTCCTTCGTGGCTCAGGGCCAGACTGCATGATCCCATGTGTTCACTCAAATGAGCCTGCATTCTTGTCCGCTGCCCGAGTCCCCTTTCATGGTGGATTGTTCTAGATCGTCAGAGTCTGGTCCATCGTAGACCTGAGACCATAAGAGCTGGGACACGTGTCAGAACAGCAGATCCGGGTCTCTCAGGCCAAGGTTGTATCTGAACCATCTTCCCCATTTTTGCAAGATCTAGGTAACACCTGGGGGCTTACCCAGGGGCTCAGCAGTCAAGAAATCCACCTACAATGAGGGTTCAACCCCTGGGTCGGTAAGATCCCCTGGAGGAGGAAATGGCAACCCACTCCAGTATTCTTCCCTGGAGAATCCCACAGACAGAGGAGCTGGAGGGCTATAGTCCATGGGTTGCGCAGAATTGGACACGACTAAGCAACTGACCACACACACGGGCACAGTAACGCCTGATTAAATCTCTCTTTAAATAAGCACCTCCTGATGTTCAACCTGGTTTTAGAAAAGGCAGAGAAACCAGAGATCAAATTGCCAATATCCGCTGGATCATGGAAAAAGCAAGAGAGTTCCAGAAAAACATCTATTTCTGCTTTATTGACTATGCCAAAGCCTTTGACTGTGTGGATCACAATAAACTGTGGAAAATTCCGAAAGAGATGGGAATACCAGACCACCTGACCTGCCTCTTGAGAAATCTGTATGCAGGTCAGGAAGCAACAGTTAGAACTGGACATGGAACAACAGACTGGCTCCAAATAGGAAAAGGAGTCCGTCAAGGCTGTATATTGTCACCCTGCTTATTTAACTTATATGCAGAGTATATCATGAGAAACGCTGGACTGGAAGAAGCACAAGCTGGAATCAAGATTGCCGGGAGAAATATCAATAACCTCAGATATGCAGATGACACCACCCTTACGGCAGAAAGTGAAGAGGAACTCAAAAGCCTCTTGATGAAAGTGAAAGAGAGTGAAAAAGTTGACTTAAAGCTCAACATTCAGAAAACGAAGATCATGGCATCTGGTCCCATCACTTCATGGCAAATAGATGAGGAAACAGTGACAGACTTTATTTTTTGGGGCTCCAAGATCACTCCAGATGGTGATTAAAGCCATGAAATTAAAAGACACATACTCCTTGGAAGGAAAGTTATAACCAACCTAGATAGCATATTAAATAGCAGAGACATTACTTTGCCAACAAAGGTCCGTCTAGTCAAGGCTATGGTTTTTCCTGTGGTCATGTATGGATGTGAGAGTTGGACTGTGAAGAAGGCTGAGTGCAGAATTGATGCTTTTGAACTGTGGTGTTGGAGAAGACTCTTGAGAGTCCCTTGGACTGCAAGGAGATCCAACTGGTCCATTCTGAAGGAGTTCAGCCCTGGGATTTCTTTGGAGGGAATGATGCTAAAGCTGAAACTCCAGTACTTTGGCCACCTCATGCGAAGACTTGACTCATTGGAAAAGACTCTGATGCTGGGAGGGATTGGGGGCAGGAGGAGAAGGGGACGCCAGAGGATGAGATGGCTGGATGGCATCACTGACTCGATGGACGTGAGTCTGGGTGAACTCTGGGAGTTGATGATGGACAGGGAGGCCTGGCGTGCTGTGATTCATGGGGTCACAAAGAATCGGACATGACTGAGCGACTGAACTGAACTGAACTTAAACTGAAATGAATCATTTTGAAAAGGAATCATTTATTACTGGAAGCATGGACTGAGTTGCTAGTTAAACACACATGTACAGATTTCTAATATGCACTGAAATAAATGGGCAGCAACTGGAATTTTAAAAATGTCCATCAGTGTCCCAGCCAGAACCCCTCTGGGTGCAGAGCCACGGTGCCTGCGTGAGCTGTGCATTCACGGTCCACGTCTGCGGTGTGTGTCTGTGGAGTATGTCCACGGGCTCGTCCATGGAGCCCAGACCCATCCCTCTGTTTTGCAGTGAGGATACCTGGGGTCCAGGAGGGTTGCCCACAGCCCAGGCCTGACACCACTGAGGCAATTTCTGAGAAGAGGCCCAGGTCTCAGGATTGAAGGGTGGTGAGGGGTGGCATCAAGGATGTGGCTTTCAGAATCGCAGAGTCCCAGCCTCCACATCAGGAGTTGTCAGCTGAGCAGCCTGAGCCTCGAGCTGCAGTTCCCCTTGTGCCTGTTACAGAGATAATGGCTACAGCTCCGGGGCGCATCCCACAGGCACCTTGAGAGCACTTGGGCTGCAGTCATCCTCTTCTCCTCCACTTTGCCCAGAGGAGCAGACTGCACTCCTACCCCAGGGCCTTTGCACAAGCTGCTCCTACTGCCTGAGCTGCAGAGTGAAGAGAGGAAGCCAAGGCTTGTGGCCCCTGCCTTGGTCCTGGCAGTTGGGGGTCCAGGGAGAGACCTCCTCTAAGGCCATGATAGGGAGGGGACATCCTATCTGACCAGGCTGGTGACAGCCCTGGTCTGAGGTGGGAGCAGCACACAGCAGGCCCTCGGCCCACACTGAAGGCGAGCCGGCCGTGCAGTCCACTCCCCAGGAGGGCACAGCCCCAGGGTAGAGGCTGGGCTCCGGCAGCACCCAGCTCGGTGTCACCGCTGGCTGCACATAAGAGAGATTATCTTCCAAGATGCTGCCTCTGCTTGAGACTCAAACCCACAGACCCAAGTGTGCTACTGCTGCCCGTTCCAAAGACAGCCCTTCTGGTTCCAGCCTCTGAGCACAAGTGAGGTGTGCCTGGTGGTCCGGTTGTTAGGCCTCGGCGCTTTCTCTGCTGAGGCCTAAATTCTATCCCTGGTGGGAGCCCAAGTGAGAGCCCTGTAGAGATAGCAAGATAAGAAATTAAGAAGGGGTCATAATTAATAGAAGGGGTCTAAAATTAATAGGAAGAAGATTGGGATCCCCAATGGCTAGTGAGTAAACAATCCTCCTGAAATGCAGGAGACACAGGAGACATGGGTTCGATCCCTGGGTTGGGAAGATCCCCTGGAGAAGGAAATGGCAACCCACTCCAGTGTTCTTACCTGGAGAATCCCATGGACAGAGGAGCCTTGGGGGCTACAGTCCATGGGGTCAAAAAGAACCCAACATGACTGAGCACACAAGCTCATTATGCATTAGGAAGAGGAGGTATTTAAGAAAACGAAGGAGGGGGCTTCCCTGGTGGTCTAGTGGTTAAGAATCCACTTGCCAACGCAGGGGACACGGGTTCGATCCCTCGTCTAGGAAGATCCCACCTGCCACGGAGCAACTAAGCTCGCGACCCACAGCCACTGAAGCCTGTGCTCCACAAGACAAGCCACCGCAGTCAGAGGCCTGGCCCCCAGCTAGAGAGAGCCCAGCACAGCCAAAAATCAAAGAAATAGAGAAAGAGGGTTCTACTGTGCAGTACAGAGACTGTAGTAAATATCCCATCAGTTCAGTTCAGTTCAGTTCAGTCGCTCAGTCATGTCCGACTCTTTGCGACCCCGTGAATCACAGCACGCCAGGCCTCCCTGTCCGTCACCAACTCCCAGAGTTCACTCAGACTCACGTCCATAAAGTCAGTGACGCCATCCAGCCATCTCATCCTCTGGCGTCCCCTTCTCCTCCTGCCCCCAATCCCTCCCAGCATCAGAGTCTTTTCCAATGAGTCAACTCTTCGCATGAGGTGGCCAAAGTACTGGAGTTTCAGCTTTAGCATCATTCCTTCCAAAGAAATCCCAGGGCTGATCTCCTTCAGAATGGACTGGTTGGATCTCCTTGCAGTCCAAGGGACTCTCAAGAGTCTTCTCCAACACCACAGTTCAAAAGCATCAATTCTTCGGCGCTCAGCCTTCTTCACAGTCCAACTCTCACATCCATACGTGACCGCAGGAGAAACCATAGCCTTGACTAGACGGACCTTTGTTGGCAAAGTAATGTCTCTGCTTTTGAATATGCTATCTAGGTTGGTCATAACTTTCCTTCCAAGGAGTAAGCGTCTTTTAATTTCATGGCTGCAGTCACCATCTGCAGTGATTTTGGAGCCCAGAAAAATAAAGTCTGACACTGTTTCCACTGTTTCCCCATCTATTTCCCATGAAGTGTTGGGGCGGGATGCCATGATCTTCGTTTTCTGAATGTTGAGCTTTAAGCCAACTTTTTCACTCTCCACTTTCACGTTCATGAAGAGGCTTTTGAGTTCCTCTTCACTTTCTGCCATAAGGGTGGTGTCATCTGTATATCTGAGGTTATTGATATTTCTCCCGGCAATCTTGATTCCAGCTTGTGCTTCTTCCGGTCCAGCGTTTCTCATGATGTACTCTGCATAGAAGTTAAATAAGAAGGGTGACAATATACAGCCTTGACGGACTCCTTTTCCTATTTGGAGCCAGTCTGTTGTTCCATGTCCAGTTCTAACTGTTGCTTCCTGACCTGCATACAGATTTCTCAAGAGGCAGGTCAGGTGGTCTGGTATTCCCATCTCTTTCGGAATTTTCCACAGTTTATTGTGATCCACACAGTCAAAGGCTTTGGCATAGTCAATAAAGCAGAAATAGATGTTTTTCTGGAACTCTCTTGCTTTTTCCATGATCCAGCGGTGTTGGCAATTTGATCTCTGGTTCCTCTGCCTTTTCTAAAACCAGCTTGAACATCAGGAATTTCACGGTTACAGCAGCCCTAACAAACTCATACAAGGACCTGCAATAGGAGCCAGGCTGCACAAATGTTACAAAGATTAAACAAGCTTTTTTCTGCTTAGAACCATCTCTGGCACATAGGCGTTCAACAAATGCCAGGGCTTGGTTCAATTTAAGACCCGTTCGCCCTAGGGGCTCAGCGGTAAAGAATCTGCCTGCAATGCAGGAGACATGGGTTCAACCCCAGGGCTGGGAAAATGGCAACGCACTCCAGTGTTCTTGCCTGGGATATCTCACGGACAAAGGAGCCTGACAGGCTGAAGTCCATGGGGTCACAGAGAGTCGGACACAACTTAGTGACTGGATAGCGGCACCGACACACTGCCCTCTGGCCGGCTGCGTCCACCCAGCGAGGGTGAAAGCCCGGCAGTCCAGGCAGCTGGCTCAGTGGGGTCCCCGGCGGCTTGCTTTGGTCATTTTCCAAAGGGTTTTTATAGTTCGGGATGACATGACGCGGCCTGAAACGCAGTGGTTCCAGCCAGCAGGGCCACCTGACACATTCATCAGGCTGAACACCTTCTGGCTGTATCACGAACCTTCCAGGCACATCACCCAGTTCTGCAGCTGATCCCCTGGTTTGTCTTGGCCATTCAAACTGTCTCTTGAGCTCACCAGAAAGTCACCTGGCTTCTTGGCTCCGTTACTGTAGACGCAGGTGAACATCTGTGAGGCCTGCAAACTGTTAGTTCTTTTGCCTCTTCCTCTAGTCTCAAAGCCGTATATCCATCCTGCCCACGGCCAGGGCAAAAGTGGAATCTCTGCAGTAGACGGCTTTTATTTGCAAGCTTGGATGAGGGATAGTCTTAAAAAATGACTGGAGAGCTATTGATTAGAGACCAGTTCTGCCAACTGGGGTTCTGTCACAGGCTGGGAATGCACCATGAATTGTAAGCATCGTTGCAAAGGCAGAGAAGGGAGCGACTGGAAGATATAAACAACATACAGACATTGATGCAACTGATTTTGGTCTTGTTTTTCCTGGATCTGAAAAATCAGACTTGACTCCCAAGGTGTACCTGGTTCCATTCAAATTATTCCTGGACTCTCTGACATCAAAGCAGGGACGGTGCTCAGGTGAAGGCTCACTTCTTCCTGGAGGTGCTATAAGATCGTGACCCCCTCAAACCCTCAGGAAGAAGAGTGGGTACACTGGCTCCAGGTGCTGGACAGAGCAGAGGCCCAGCCAATATTACTTGAATGCCCTTCAATCTTAGTCTTCATTAGCCAGCATGGAGTCTCCATGACTAGCATTCTATATTCTACTAATAGACTAGAGCTAGGGCATAGCTGGAGAAGGGAATAGCAACCCACCCCAGTGTTCTTGCCTAAAGAAGCCCATGGACAGAGGAGCCCGGCGGGCTACAGTCCATGGGGTCGCAAAGAGTTGGACACGACTCTGTGACTAAGACCCACGTGCTATGAAAGTGAAAGTGAAGTCGCTCAGTCGTGTCCAACTCTTTGCAACCCCATGGACTGTAGCCTATCAGGCTCCTCCATCCATGGGATTTTCCAGGCAAGAGTGCTGGAGTGGATTGCCATTTCCTTCTCCAGGGGATCTTCCCGACCCAGGAATCGAACCCAGGTCTCCCTCATTGCAGGCAGACACTTTACCGTCTGAGCCACCAGGGAAGCCCCAAGACCCACGCGCTATAGAGCACAGTAATAGCATCCTGGACTCTCAGTAGACTGTTTTGTTTATTTACGTGTTTATTTGGCTGTGCCGGGTCTTGATTGTGGCGCGCAGGATCTTCAGCCTTCGTTGTGACAAGCAGGATCTTTGGTTGCTGCATGTGGGATCTGTTTCCCTGACAGGGGCTCGAACCCAGGCCCCCTGCGTTGGGAGCATGGAGTCTTAGTCTCTGCACCACTAGGGAAGTCCCTGGAAATAGACTTTGAATAGCTTTGGCAGGGCACAGACAGGGAGGCTTACCCTGAGGAAGGTGACATGACTTCAAGTAGCACTTTTCATACTTTAAGATGCATACAAACCGCCTGGGGGATCTTAATAGGAATGCAGGTTCAGAGTCAGTAGGGCTGAGGCCTGAGATTCTCTGTTTCTAACAAACGATCAAGTAATGCAGCTGCTGCTGGGCCAGGGACCACACCGAGTGTCTCCCAAACTGATTCAAGAGGACTGAGTTCTTCCTGACTCTCCTCCCAGCCTGCTGTGTGGTCTCAGGTATTCTCAGTGCCTCTCTCGGCTTCGGTTCTTCATCTGGATATGACATAGGTCAACAAACGTACATGGGTGGCTGACTACATGCCAGGCTGCCCTGGGTGGTTGCTGGAGAAACAAAGATGAATGAATCATAAGACTCGTCCAGGAGAGGCTTACAGACTGGGGAACTTAAAGATCCAATGATAATATTTAAAGACCCTTTGGATTCTAAAATTTCATGGCTTAATGGTAGAAAAGGCTTAAAAGATCTTCCCTTCCTAGAAAACATCTTTCCAAACAGTATGACAGGGACCCACCACCAACCATTGTCCTCAGAATTAGGGAACATTTAATCTAGAAGTAACACCCCATCAGTTTAGCCCAGACCCTTTCTTGCCATTTTACTGATGGGGAAAACTAGAGAATAGAGGCAGAAAGCACTGGGTCCAGGGCGAATTGCTGGGTTCCAGGCTGTTTCGTTTGTCTGTTTTTCCACCATATCGCACGTGGTTGGGGAGCTCAGCTCCAGGTCAGGGGTTGGTCCCACTCCCGCGGCAGAAATCTCCACCGTTGGACTGCCGGGGAAGTCCTCCAGTCACGCTTTTGAAGGTAGTGTTCTCTAATCGAAATAAAATAGGAAGAACCACAAAATTTTATAAAGGTCATTTAAACCTTTATAAAGGCCACACTGAAAAGATGAAAAAGAAACAGGCGATGTTCCTTTTAATACTACATTTACCTAAAGGTCAAAAATGTTATCATTCCAACATGGGATCGATACAATAAAATCAGTAATGAGCGATTCCGTACTCCTTTATGCTGCCCTGAGACTTGGAAACCCAGGGTGAGCACACTGACGGTAAGCCTCATTTGCACTGGTCACATTTCCAGCATGCTCCCCATGTTGGATGGTGAAGATGCAAGGTGTATTTCCTTCTCCAGGGCATCTTCCCAACCCAGGGATCGAACCCAGGTCTCCCGCATTGCGGGCGGACGCTTTACCATCTGAGCCACCAGGGAAGCCCTATATTATCTTAGCCTAACCCAGAGAAGGCAATGGCACCCCACTCCAGTGCTCTTGCCTGGAAACTCCCATGGACGGAGGAGCCTGTTAGGCCGCAGTCCATGGGGTCGCTAGGAGTCGGACACGACTGAGCGACTTCACTTTCACTTTTCCCTTTCATGCATTGGAGAAGGAGATGGCAACCCACTCCAGTGTTCTTGCCTGGAGAGTCCCAGGGACGGGGGCGCCTGGTGGGCTGCTGCCTCTGGGGCCACACAGAGTGGGACACTGGCAGCGGCAGCAGCCCACCTGCACAGAGGCCACTTCTCAGTGGGCAGTAGCGCCATTACCTAACCCATGGACAGTGATCATGTTTTTATAGATACTGGACCAGAAAGTTGATCCAACAGGAGGTGTAGCTTTCTGTGGCCGAGTTGAATAGCATTCCGTTTTTGGGAGGGGCCTTAATCGGAGACTAATCTCACTTGATGTGTGACTTTATGAACGCTCGGGGAGGCAGCCTTGGGTCGTGGTGATGGCGGGCTGGAAGGCAGAACCCACACGTCTGAGGTTCTGTGCCTGCACTGCAGTGCCAGCCGCCCAGCAAGTGCCTGAGAAACCTTAGCCACCTTCTCTCCTTTCTCCTCTTCCAGTTTTGCACCACGCTGGTCTGTTCCCGGAGAAGTGGCTCCATTCACGTGAGATCCAATCAGAGCCCATCTCGGAGGTGGGAGTGTCATTTCCAGCCTGTCTGGTAGGTGCGTCTCCCTGGGTGACATTCGTTACATAAGCCGCAGCACGGCACACCTAAGTGATGAATGTCGGCCGCACACCCATTTGGAAAGCCACGCCGGCTTCCCCTGGGAGAACACTGGTGTGGAATTGAGGCATGTAGTTGCAAAAATTAATTCTGCCATCTGACAAGTAGGGCCAGTCTCGGGTGTTCTACCCGAAGCGCTTTTCTATGGCAGCACAACCTCAAGAAAAACCAGTTTCAGGGGCACCACACCTGGGATCGTATGATGCAATCTGATATGAGCGTCTCATTGCATCAGTGTTTCTGACGCCGTGTCTTTCAAGCCAGCAAAAAGCTTTATAATGGAGAAATAGAAAAAAGAGAAAGACTCCCTGGCTGACATCTAAAGGTCCTGCCTGTTCGGCTCCTAATTGGCCACACAGGGTGTTGGGCGGATCACCACCCACCCACCCACCGCAGCCTGACAAGCGTTGGCATGCCATTTCCTGGAAGGGTCTTGATGGCATATTCAGGCAAAATTCTTGTCTGGTTGGCTCTGCTTATGTTTTGTATCAAAATATCAAGGTTTAATTTCCTAAATCTTTTTAAAGGCACAACTATTAAGAAGAGGCTTTCAAAGGGTGTTTCTACAGCCTGTCTTGACCTTTCTGAAAATCTCTGAAATGCACCACCTGATTTCTTATTTCCCAAGTTCTTTTACATAAATGGCCTTGGCTCCCTGGACACACAGACTTTCGAGTCTGATCAAATGCTTTGGGTTTAGGCCTCTTGCTTTTTCTGTTTTCCTTTAAGCATTTGTTGCCGCCTGAATCCTGCTTCTTGCAATAATGGTTAAGAAATGAATCGACTGCAAAGAATCCTGGTAGTCTAGCCATCTTCAGCAAGTTGCCTAAAAGAGAAATTTCCTTGTGCAGAATGCTTAAGGAAAAAGAAATCAGGTAAAAATCGTTGTAGGAGGCTGAGTGATGTTGGAATAAAGATGTGGAAAGGCGGACCAGAAGGAAAGTCAGCCTTTCTCCTCCGGTTCCCAGAATGAGGTAACAAGATCTTCCAGCAAAAGGCAACCCTTAACGTGGCAACCAGGCTCTACACGAGCTAGCGCTTGCCTGTCTCTTCAGCTCAAACCACACTGTTCCTCTCTACCAACCCTGTAAGTGCTCCTGGTGGCTCAGATGGTAAGAAATCCCCCTGCAATGCAGGAGAACTGAGTTTGATCCTTGGGTTGCAAAGATCCCCTGGAGAAGGGAATGGCAATCCAGTCCTTGAGGATTTTATGGACAGAGGAGCCTGGCAGGCTACAGTCCATGTGGTTGCAGAGAGTTGGACTCGACAGAGTGAGTGACACACACACCAATCCCATGCGATACCCAGAAAGCAGGTCTCTCAAGGTCCCTAGACTTTTAAAAAATATTTATTTGTTGTGGCATGGGGGATCTAGTTCCCTGACCAGGGATCGAACCTGGGCCCTCTGCATTGGGAACGATGAGTCTCAGCTATTGTCCCAGGGAAGCCCCAAGGTCCCTAGGCTTTTGTGTGAACTGTTCCCTCCATTAAAGCTCAACATTCAGAAAACGAAGATCATGGCATCCGGTCCCAACACTTCATGGGAAATAGATGGGGAAACAGTGGAAACAGTGTCAGACTTTATTTTTCTGGGCTCCAAAATCACTACAGATGGTGACTGCAGCCATGAAATTAAAAGACGCTTACTCCTTGGAAGGAAAGTTATGACCAACCTAGATAGCATATTCAAAAGCAGAGACATTACTTTGCCAACAAAGGTCCGTCTAGTCAAGGCTATGGTTTTTCCTGTGGTCATGTATGGATGTGAGAGTTGGACTGTGAAGAAGGCTGAGTGCAGAATTGATGCTTTTGAACTGTGGTGTTGGAGAAGACTCTTGAGAGTCCCTTGGACTGCAAGGAGATCCAACCAGTCCATTCTGAAGGAGATCAGCCCTGGGATTTCTTTGGAAGGAATGATGCTAAAGCTGAAACTCCAGTACTTTGGCCACCTCATGCGAAGAGTTGACTCATTGGAAAAGACTCTGATGCTGGGAGGGATTGGGGGCAAGGAGAAGGGGACGACAGAGGATGAGATGGCTGGATGGCATCAGTGGCTCGATGGATGTGAGTCTGGGTGAACTCCGGGAGTTGGTGATGGACAGGGAGGCCTGGCGTGCTGCGATTCATGGGGTCGCAAAGAGTCAGACAGGACTGAGCGACTGATCTGATCTGATCTGATCTGTTTCCTCCATCCGCCCTGGAAGTCTTCCTGCCCCTGTTCATCTGGTGAGTCTTACCCACCTGTCAGTAACTCGGCTCAGATGATCTTTCTACAGGGATGCCCGTCCCTGACCCAGAATAGGATGGATTCCCTTGCCAGGGCAGTCCTACATAAGTATCACTTTGCAATGCTTATAGAAAGAAAGTGAAAGTGAAGTCGCTCAGTCGAGTCCGACTCTTTGTGACCCCATGGACTGTAGCCTACCAGGCTCCTCTGTCCATGGGATTGCAATGCTTATGGAGAAAAAAGCTTTCCTCTACCTGGTCCCTGGCTGGGTTTGAAAATTTTGCTGACAAAGACAGATCAACAGGAAAAAAAGCATACAGACTTATTTTAACCTAAGTTTTAGGTGACACAGGAGACTTCATAAGGAAGTGAAGTCCCAAAGAAACAGAGCTGTGTACTTTACTGCGAGGTGTGATGACGAGCAGACAGTCTAGAGGAATGGGAGAGGCTCCTCTAGAGGAACCTCTAGAGGACCAGCGTGAGGTTAGGTGTAGCAATGCAAGTCTTGTTTATCAAGATTCTTCCGAGTTTCCCTTTGTCTTCAGAGATAAGGATGTTCCTGTTGTCCTGGAATGTGAAGGGCATCTCTCACCTGAGGGATTTATGATTGGTTTTTGGGAAGAAGGTCAGCCTGACCTTCTGATTCCTGCTGTTTTCTCAAAATCTTTTCTTCAGTTTATTCAATAAGCCAAGGTGGCATAATTTGGGATAGCACGTCCTGAACCACATCACACACTTGGAAGAACTCGTTTAATCTTTCCCGTTACACTGTGCATTCCACTAGGGCAGAAGCCTAGTTCTCAACCTTTGCACCTAGCACTGCGTGTCTTGCATGTACGGGGGTCTCAGTAAGTACTGGTCTCTAAGTGAAAATTTTCCATCAGGAATTCCAGTGCCTCCTTGGCCTCCAAATTTATTATTCTTTAATTCGCTAATACAGGAAACATTTATGTATGTAACTCGACCATGTTAACAGCATCTTGCTACATAGTGGGGCACGTTCATGGGCAAGTAAAATACACAACTTCTCTCGGCGCCGGAGAAAATTATTCAAATGGTATTCATCTTTCATTCCAATCACTCAATTAGGGCACGTCCCTTGTTGGCAGATTCGTAAGAAAAGTAACTGTTTTCCAGCGAGTGTCCTCAGGTGACCTGTCTAGACGTGCCCGGGAAAAACAGTCCAACACTCGCCTAACCCCCAAAGTAATGTCTGATGCGCGGGGCACGTGGCACCGCCCACGAAACGCGCAGAGGGGAGCGGTGCGTGCCGGCGGGGCGCCGGGCGCAGGCTCCGGTGGGCCGCGCTGCCCCGGGACCGCGGCGAGGGCCAGGCCGCCGGGTCCTCCGGCCGGCAGGGGGCGCGCGCGCCCCGGGCCCCGCGCCGCCCGCCCTGCCGCGCTCGCTTGCCGCCCGGCCGCACATGTGTTTCTGTTTTGTGTTGTAGCATTTGTTCTGGAAGCTCGTATTTACATTTTAAGTGTATCTGGTGAGTGGGCTGGAGCCCTCGTCTGGGCCGGGGAGAAAAAAAAGCCCTTCGGTTCGTCTTTTAGCCTCGCCTCTTCCTTTTTCTGTCCGGTTTCTCATTACTCTGAGCAGGTAGGGGCTGAAAATGAAATCGACAGCGATCAGTTTGCGGGGTCTGGGAAAGTTTGTTGGTTTTTTTTTTCTCCTGTTTTTTTTTTAAAGAGGAGAAATGGTAAAAAAAAAAAAAA
Organism: Bubalus kerabau; assembly: GCF_029407905.1. Lineage (NCBI taxonomy): Eukaryota > Metazoa > Chordata > Mammalia > Artiodactyla > Bovidae > Bubalus > Bubalus kerabau. The sequence continues at coordinate 189,063,693 of NC_073626.1, forward strand.
ATGGGGAAGGGGGATGGGGGAATTGAATGAATAAAAAGGGGAAGGAAGGCGGATCCACGTGGTTTAATCGGAGACAGACAGAGATCCCATTGTTCAAAATCAATAAAAAAAAAAAAAAAAAGGGCAGACAGGGCTGAGGCGCGGGGACGCTGGGGAAGGTAGCGGCGGAGCCGGCCACTCGGCAGCTGGGATCGGGGGACCGGCCGAGCCGCATGCTCGGGGAGGGGCTGGGAGACAGGAGAGCACCATTAAAGTTATTATTTTTCGTGTCTGCGAGCAGGTGTTTGGGGCTGGGGGCCGGCTTTATTCGCGCCGCTCCTCACTTCTCCGCGGGGGACAGCCCCCCCCCCCCCCCCGAGGGATTCGGCTCCTTAGGGCCGGAGGTCGGAACCCCCTGGCTGGAGCAGAATTGGGGATTCAGGCGGGCAGTGAAGAGAAGTGCATTTGAGTGGGCTTGGGGAGGGGGTCGCGGAGACAAAAGCAGCAGGTGGGGCCGCCAGGGAGGGGTAAGCTCCTTCACCCCCCCCCCCCCCCCAGGTGCCGAAAGGGGACCTCTGAAGTGCCCCGAAGCCTTCTGTAATGAAAACCTGGTGGACCAGAGACTCCCTTTTTCTCTCCCATTACTTTTTTGGGCACCGGGCTGCAATTAGGATGCGATGTGGGCAAAGCTAACTTGAAGATGAGCCTTGGGGGCCTCCCATTTATTTGTTCTTTCCTTCAGCGGATTGCAGTCGGAGACCTGGGCTCCCGTGCGGGATTCCCCGGAGGCGGCGCGATTTCCTCCGGGCTCGCCGCCTCTCCACCCGCCCCGTGGCCGCCACTTCGGGGCGGGCAGGGGAGGAAGTGGCGGCCGCGGGCTCGGCTGGCGCCCCTCCCCCCGCGCGCTTTATAACCCGTCCATTGTGCGTCGCTGCCCCGTGTCTCCTCCAGCGCGACCATGCCCAGGAAGAAGGCGGCGGCGGCCTGGGAGGAGCCGAGCTCGGGCAACGGCACGGCCCGTGCGGGGCCCAGGAAGCGCGGCGGCCCGGCCGGCAGGAAGCGCGAGCGGCCGGAGCGCTGCAGCAGCAGCAGCGGCGGGGGCAGCAGCGGCGACGAGGACGGCCTGGAGCTCGACGGGGCCCCCGGCGGGGGAAAGCGCGCGGCGCGGCCCGCGGCGACCAAGGCCGGCGGCGCGGCCGCGGTCATCACCGAGCCTGAGCACACCAAGGAGCGCGTCGTGAGTGCGGGGCCGAGCCGGGGGGCGGCGGGCGGGGGCCGCGGCGCGTCACCGCGCGTCCCGGCCGGGGGCGGCGGGGCCGGCGCAGGCCGCGGGCTGAATCATCGCCGCCGCCGCCGCCGCGCAACAAAAGGGCGCGGGCCTGGGCCTACCCGACCGCGAGGCCGTTGGCCGTTGGGGCGCGCGCCCCGGGCCCGCGGGGGAGGGGCGGCCGGAGCCCGCCCGCGGGGGTCAGGGCCCCGCCCCCGGCGCCGCGCCCGCGGACGCCCTCCGCCTCCCCCGCGCGCCGGGAAGGGGACTTCTGCAAGTTGTCTCGGGCCGGAGGCGCGCGCGGGGCGCGGAGGAGCGCGCCCTCGGCCGTCCCCGGGCCCCCGCGGCCGCCGGGCAGCCCGGGTGCTGCGGGGGGGGTCCCGTCTGCGCGCCCGGGGCGCGGCGATCCTCGCCGGGGCTTTGAGGTTCCCGCCGCCTCGGCTCCGGCGCTCCGGGGGGGCGGGGCCTGACGGCCTCGGCGCATGCCCCGTGCGGCTCCGCGCGGTCTCGCGCCGCCGGGCCGGCGGGGGTGGCGGGCTGAGGGGCCCGGCGCGAGGGCGCATGCTCCGGAGAGCCCTCCCCCTCCCCGAGGTCGGGAACAGGTTCCCCCCCGACCCCCCCAGAGGTGTCTGAGCTTTGTTCGTCGCTTGTGGTCGTGGTTGGAGGGCCCGGGCGCTCCGTGTGGGCTCTGCACAGGGTTCTCCCCCACCTCCCGTGGCCTGAATGGGCTTTAATTTGCTCGTTAGAGTTGGATCGTCCAATCTTAGTTAAGGTTGTGACCAGTCCATGTGCCTGCAAAACCTTGCAGAGCCAGAGATCTTAATCTGGTGTCAGGGGGACATGTGTTTAGGGAGAGGGCCAAAGCTTTCAGCAGATGCTCAGATAACTCCAAATAGTGCGAACTTGCACTTGGGGTATAGAGTCACGGTCTGGAGGGATCCTTTTCTCAGTCCCAACCAGCGTGCTTTTCCCCAGGGAAGCTCAGGCAGTATTTAAATGGTTAACAACCGTGCCCTTCTAGGTCCACTTTATAGGTGAGGAAATTGGGGCACAGAGTCTGAGGGCCTGACCCAAGATCACATGGAGCTAGATTTCCACTGGGCTCAGGGTTTTTTTCTCCTGATGTCATCCTTAACACCTCTGCAAGTTGTTAAGAGACGCTCTGTAAGTGCCGTCTCGTCGGAAGGGTCAGTGTTGGAAGGTGGAGGAGGGCGATGAAATGTGGCACCTCGGCTTGGGGACCAGCCCAGGCCAATGTGTTGAGAAAAGGAGCGCAGGGACAAGCGTGACCCTCTGTGCGGGACTCTGGACATTTTCCCTCCAGCTCGGGGGGGAGCGGAAACGAAGGGCCAGTGCTTCCAGTGGAAACAGTGGGCGTTTCAGAGCAATGAGTTTAGTTATCCCGAAGTAGGGGATTCTTACCCTGCTGCTGAGACTGACCCCAGGAGGCAGTCAGGGGGAGAGCATGTGCAGTGAGCTGGCCAGCACCCCGTCCTCGGCTCAGGGCACGCAAGAAACTGAGGGTCCGACGAGGGATACTCCTCAGTGCTTCATAGCTCAGCCTTTAAGTTCCTTTTAGCATCAGTTGGTCCAAGGTCAAGGCCAGGGCCAGGCTGCCCCCATTGCATTCCCAGTGCCTTGCCCTACGTGGGCACTGCCCCTCTCTTGGGTGTGTTCCTGGACTCCAGGGCAAGCACCTGGGAAGCAGTCCTGGGAATCCTGTCTGCTTCTGCAGGCCAGCGACCGTCCTCAGCTCATTTCAGAAACAGGCTTTTTACTGAGATTTTCACAAGCCTCGCTGCCTTCCAGGGCTTTTGGAAAGAGGTTTGCATGAGGGCAGCTGCCAGGAGTTGTCTGAAGCCAGGCTGCCTTCAGTTAACAAAGCTGCAGATGTTGGGTTTGTGAAAGATAAACCCCAAATCCCAATATGGTTGAGGGACAGAGTCACCTTGAGGAGAAGCTGTGTGTATAAAACATTCTTAGCATTTCAGTCTCGGAAAATGCTCTCTCCGAGGACCTCAGGTTTCTCTGTGGCTGTGTCAGATGAGCATTCTCCGATCCTCCAGTGCCGGTGCAGCCTGAATTCCCTGGAACTTCACAACCCTGTAGGGAAAGTGAGCAGCCTTGGCCGACTCCTGGAAGACAGCTGAGTGTCGCCAGCTGTCCAGGTCTTTGTAGTTCGTCCAGCGTTGGGTTGCTCAGGTTTTGTGGACCCTGAGACAACTCTGCCTCATCTGAAAGGACCAGATAAATGCAGCTGAAAACTGAGCTTGGAGCCTGTTTCAGTTGATAGCCCACTAGGGAATTGCTGCTGGCCTTTCTCTGAATGGTCTTCCCTCTGCCGGGAGCGGCAGCTTTCTAAATGGATGTATGTTCACGGCTGACTCTCAGTCTTGTAAACACGCTTCTTGCACAAGGGCAGTAAACGTCGTGTTGGACCAGAAACCCCACTCTGTTGATTGAAGAAGTTCAGCACGTGTGTCTGCTGTGGTCGTTCTTCTGCGGCCCACAAAATTTCACCCATCCTGGTGGGAGGCTGTTCTCCCAGCTTTTCTACCACGTGATCTATAGGCACTGGCAGCATGGCTGCTGATGGCAGCTAAAAACCAGTTTTGGCCCCACGGTGAAGGCCGGTTACACCTGCGCGGCCCGGGACCCTCTGGGGCTCACAGCCCTGGCAGCCGTGCTTGGGGTGCCCTGCATGGAGCCCTTCCACGTCTGGGGTCTCCCACAAGTGTGCAGGTTCAGCTCTGTGGCAAAGAGGGACCTGGGCTGTGATCTTTAAGGGATGTTAGAGGAGTTCCAGTCCTTACTTGAATTTTTTATTTCATGTCATGTGAAGGGAAGAATGGAATTAATAAAGAAATAAGGATAGGCAGCCTACAGCAAAGAGTTAGGTAGATAATACAACATTTCATGTGAATGTTGTATTAACCCTAACCATGAATGTTGTATTCATGGGCCATGAGGCCCATGGCAGTAAAAACCCAGATGTACCGCTCACCCTCCTTCCAGGACCACTGACACTGGGGAGACACAGCTGACCAGTTCACCGAGGATTCTCACAGAGCACCTTGTGTTCCCCCGAATGCTTGGGGGTTTGTGTAGATGCTCAGCTGGCTCAGTGGCCGCTCATGCAGGTGCTGGCATCTCCAGGTCACGGGGGACACTTCTGCCCAGGGTGATGGCAGCTTGTTCTGGAGGACTGCGGGTCCTACAGCGGCTGCCAGAGCCCGTGGCCTGTTAGCGTCAAGCGGACCGTGGTATGGAGCGGTTTACCCGTCTCTGCCCACCTAGGGGGTCATGGGCAATTCCGGTCTCCTCTCTCCACTGTTCTGGCCTGATAGCTCATTCCATGGTGCTTAGGTTCATCCCGAGTCTCTGCTGCCCCTCCACGTGGACCTGAGAAACAGTGGAGAGCAAGTTGGTAATGAAGGCAGAGACCCGGGGCTGCTCCATCCATGGGGAACTTGATGGTCCCCTGATGCTGTTGGTCTCCTGCAGTAGACCTGTAATGTTCCAGCCAGGCCTGCCAGTTAAACAAAGAAGGAGAGATAACCAGGGGAAACTCGGCTCCCGTTCAAGTAATCGGAGTCTGGCTGCTGTGGGGTGGACTACCCCAGCTAAGGTCATTCTCTGAATAATTGAAATGTGGCAGAGTTGCTCTGCAGCCCTGGCTGCTTCGTGGCCCTTTGCACACAGACGGCAGATGGACCGCCTGCCTCCAGCCCCTGCACGTGGCCAGGCCCGCGAGCATGATGGGATCGGGGTGGGGGGTGCCTGTGACATGAGGTTTAGGTCACAGAGTTCCCCAAGAAGTGGAATCCGGCCCCCCGCCCCCCAACTACACACATGCTGGGCTGCCGGGACGCCTTGCCAGGGCGGTCAGCGCATAGGGTTAGATGGCTGGACTTGCAGCTGTTTGGTTTGTTTCTTCTCAAAGCCTTCCAACAACACTTCTCTAAACTGAAGGAAAACCCCTTCTTTGCCTTTAACGCCCTGGGACGATGATGGCGTGGAGGATGAAAGCAGAACAGGAAGTAACTGCTCCCCTGGCCTGCGTGGAGCCGAGTGGAGACTCAGAAGTGATTCTGACAAGCGGTTGGCCTTGATGAGTGTACCGGGCCGATCTCAGAGCGAATCCCACCTGGGACTGGACAGTAGCCTCTTGAAGCGGCACGTGCTCCCCCGACGGTGGGCGCCTGGCCCTCAGGACGGAGGTGTGCTGGCCCACAGCCCCTGGCTCTGGGCCAGGAGCGAGGACAGGCCCGCCCAGCCCACCCGCCCTTCCTCCCTGCAGTGGAGCCCTGGACCCAGGAGCGCCCAGGGAGGGTGGGGAGGGCGCCGGGCCTCAGGGCTGCAGGTGCACGTGTGGCCCGCTGCGCTCATGTTGGGAAGGTGCCGCCTCGGCCCCAAGGACAGTGGCTTTAACGCCTCCCTGTGTACCGTGGCAGGCCTCTTGCAGACACCTGGGTGGCGATCTGCAGAGCCGAGAGGGCGAATGTCATTTGGCTGCTTTTGCAGAATTTAGCCAAAGAGATCTTAAAGAGAAATCAAAGGATAACGCCGAGCCTGGGCTCGACTGGCGAGTTGCTGGGCGCTCACCAGTTTCCACTGGGAAGGCGATCGCTGCTGTGCAGGCCTCTGGGGACAAGCATTCATGCTGCATTATTGCCGTTGTCTTGTTGGCTGGTGCCGTTGGACAGGTGTGGGAAGTTAGAAGCAGCACTGCAAGCTAATTTTCTCCCCACTCTCTCTCTCTGTAGAAACTTGAAGGGTCTAAGTGCAAAGGGCAGCTTCTGATTTTTGGGGCAACCAACTGGGACTTGATTGGTCGAAAAGAAGTGCCTAAACAACAAGGTGAGAACCATGTCTAGAGCTGGAGGCGCTATCGCCGCCCGAGTGCTCCCCGCGTGCGTGTCCAGTGTGGTTCTGGTGTGCCTAAACAACAAGGTATGAACCGTGTCTAGAACTGGAAGGCACTATCACCGCCCGAGTGCTCCCCGTGTGCATCACCGCCCGAGTGCTCCCCGCGTGCGTGTGTCCAGTGTGGTTCTGATGGCCGCTGCCAGGTAGGTGCTGTTTACAGAAGCGCTCAGAGAGGCCACGTCATTGGCCCAGGCCACACAGCCACTCTGTGATGGGACTGGGTTTGAACCCAGGTCTTCAGCAGGACTCTCACTTGGGCACAACTCTGGTTTTGATAATTCTGTTGAGATAAAAATATAAATGGTGGCCTCAAATAAGCATTGATACTTTTTTCCCGTTTTTCTTTCCATGTCACTTAGCTTCATTAAAACGGAGAGGCTGGTGCTGTGGAATGTGAAAGTGTCCTCACCATGGGTCACGTGTCAAATGTCAAACTTGATAGACATTTCAGAAGAGTTCATGTTTCTTTGCAAACTGCCAAATGGTTGCAGGAATGGGTTTGACAGAATAAGGAACAATCTGGAGTTGGCAGAGTGGAAAGGTCCCAAGAAGTATCTTGGTCCCCAAATGGTTTTTGAAAGGTGGTGTCTTTCCTTGGGGTGAATACCAGCCCGTCCAAGAGGAGTGAGGCTGGCACTTTGCCATGTCTTATGGCTTCTTGATTTCACTTGGAAAGATGCCCGCAGCGCTTTCCAGCGCTGCCCAGTGAACCAGTATTTGCACACTGACACTCCCTGGGGCCTCCGGGCAGGCGTTGGAGAGCATCTTAGTCCATGAGAGCAGCAGGCGGGGGCTTTGGTGACTCAGGGTCCAGCTGAGTTAGAAATGGGTGTGAGCCACTTCCCTGCTGGGGCCAGCACCCAGCCTTCAGGACCCAGCTGTCTGGTGGCTGGTGGCACCTGGCACCCCCGCCCCCCCCCGGGGCATGGTAGCATCAGTCCCCCTGCCAGCTCCTGTGCAGGTGCTGCATTTTCTCGAAGCTGCTCTGTAAATAAGAGGCCTGTGTTTGCGACTAGAGACGCTCGGGGCCCTGAGCAGGAAGTAGATTCCAGAGGGGAGCCCTTGGCGGAGCAGGGCAGCCTCTGGTTTAGGAATAGTGCCTTGCTCGGCCTTGCTCCAAGAGTGCCTTTTTGTCTTCTCCCAGGCCTACCTTTGCTTCCCAGATGTTTCTCCCTCTGAATGAAACAAAGAAAATTTTTAAGTGTTTGCGTGTCTTTCGGCTGCCATGAACTTTCCAGTGGACATGAAGGGAAGGGAGGGGTAAATAGGTTTCCCACCTGTGCCAAACCTCAAGGGAAGGAGGGTCTCCCCGCCTGCCCCAGCCTCCCCCCAGCAAAGCGGCCTTCCCTCCAGAGCCCATCTGCCCTCGGGTACGCATCGCTGGGCCTCAGACAGGCAGCTGCTTCCTCCCTTTTCAAGACGGCACAGGGATGGCGTGCTCCACGACTCGGCCCCGGGCCCGGGCATTGGTGAGCTCCAGCCTGGCCCGCCTGCCTGGACCGCTGCAGTGCCTTTCATTGGGAGGCCCTGAGAACTCCTGCCTCTCACGAACTGATGACATCTTGGCCTCTGACATTTGTGGAGCTCAGCCAGAGAAGACACTCTGGCAAATCAGACCTTCTGTCAACCATGAGGGTCCGTTTAGGGCCGTTGGCTCGGCCGTGGTGCCCCCTGGCACTGTGTGTTGCCCACAGACATGGCACCAGCACTCATGCCACCATGAGGGGCAGCCCTCAGCACAGGCGTGAAGGCTGTCGTTTCTGATGTGCTTTTCCCAGGAAGTTGCTGGGTCTCCTCTCTCCTTCCAGCAGTAGAGCAGTGTTTTCAGGTGGAGAAGCCCGGGGGGTCCTGAGTCGTGCTGGAGAACTTCCCACTGTTGTGGGACCCTCCCCGTGTAACTCCCCTGGAGAAGGAAACGGCAACCCACTGCAGTATTTCTTTACTGGAAATTCCCATGGATAGGAGCCTGGTGGGCTGTAGCCCACAGGGTCACAGAGTCAGACTGAGCACACACACGCCACATGCTCTGAAAGTGAAAGCTGGTTGCGGTCGTGTCCGACTCCCTGCAGCTCCACGGACTGCAGCCTGCCCCGCCCCTCTGTCCACGGATTCCCCAGGATCGAGTAGGGGTGGGTTGCCCCGCGCCCAAGGCCCCGTGTGAGTGTATGAGAGGCCGGCCTGGTGCCCTCTGCTGGCGGGGCGCTCAGCGTGGGGACTGGCGGGGCGGTAGACAGACTCTCCTTGGAGCCAGGTGCATGATGGCCAAGTTGACCTTTCACTCAATTCCTGTCTCCAGGTCAGTCTGACACAGTTGGTTTGGCAGCAGCTAGAAGAAAATGGCAACCCACTCCAGTGTTCTTGCCTGGAGAATCCCAGGGATGGCGGAGCCTGGTGGGCTGCCGTCTATGGGGTCGCACAGAGTCGGACACAACTGAAGCGACTTAGCAGCAGCAGCAGTATTTCATGAAAGTCACCACGGGCCTAGAAACGAGCTCGCTTTTCTGTCTGAGCGCCTCTAGTTGAGAGCATTAGGCCAGAAGTTGGCCACACCCTGTCCACTAGTAAGGCGAAGTGGGGCTGTGAAGGGGGCCTCGTGCCTGGAGCGGCACGTGGGGAACCCTCAGGGCAGGAAGCAGGGAGGTGAAGTAGGGTCAGTCCGTGGCTGGCGCGGAAGGGCCAAGCTGGAAGGGGCCTGTGGGCAGGGAGGGCCTCCCAGCGCAGGCTGCGGGGGCAGGTGGGGCCTTCGGGGGCCTCCCCACCCCCAGGAGGCGGCCAGGAGGGGAGGGAGACGCGGGTCTGCAAGCCCCGGGCTGCGGGAGGAGGGCGCTTGTCGGCAGCAGCGTCCCCGGCGAGTCGGGGCCAGAGACGCGAGCCATGTCCTGACAGCCGCCCTGGAGCCCCCGAGGGGGTATTGGAGGGAGAGGGGGTGGCGACCCAAGGGTGGCTCTCCCATCAGTTGCGCTCTGGGGGTGTGTGACGCGCGGTCCTTTACTCCCCGCAGCTGCTTACCGCAACCTTGGTCAGAACCTGTGGGGGCCCCACAGGTATGGGTGCCTGTCGGGGGTCCGGGTGCGGACGGTGGTATCGGGGTCGTGTGCCGCCCACAGCCTCCTCATCACCACGGAAGGGAAGCTGTGGAGCTGGGGTAAGTACCCGGGGTCGCAGAAACTCACAGAAGGGGGTCGCCGGGGGGCTCGCGTCCTCCGTCCCCTGGGTGAAGACCTTCAGCTGCCCCCGCTCCTGCGTGTCCTCTTCCCGACGCCCAGCCAGCCTGCCCCCAGAGCACGCCGCTGGTCTCTGCCCTCCTGCCCCCGCTTTCTCGGAATCCTCTTCTTTAAGCAGCCCTCTCCTGAACGTTCTGCCTGAACCTGCAGCTTTCTGAGATCGAGGGGCCTAGAACTGAATCCTATTTTAGGCTTGCGGTCCCCCCCAGCACCCAGCACAGGATGACGTAGACCTCTGTTCCTGCCACTTTAAATGCCACCAGCTTTTACATCCGCCACGCGGTGACACAGCCCGAGTCTCTGCTGGGCTGTTCCGCAGTTTCTTATTCCGTTTGCCCAGAGAGTTGAGTTAACTCTCCCGAAGTCATCTGCTATCACTGCTCCTGGACTCCCTGGCCTGGGTGCGGGGGGAGCTGTCCCTGTCTCTTCTCCTCCCTCTCATTTCAGGGTCCCCTGCAGGGGGCTTCCGTGCCAAGTGCCAGATCCCTCTTGCAGATCCTTCGTGCAGGCTCTGGCTGAGGCTCTGTCTCCTCCACGCCCTCTGCTGGCTCTGGGACTCTTCTTTCCGCGGGGGGTGTTGGCATTGATCCTCACCCTTTGTTTCTGGCCCTTTGGCTAGCTTTGAGTCCATATGACTGCATTTTTATTTTGGGCTGTTTGAACCATTTTTTGCAATTTCATGAGCGGCTGTACCAAAGTCCAAATACATTAACATCTGTTGTCTTCCCTGCACTCTGCTAATTTTGTGATTCTGTTGAAAAAAAGCTAAGCAGCGTGTCTGGCCCAAATTTAAACTTTGTAGTTTCTTGGTGACACAGTGGCACCGCATGATTGCCATTCTCTCCTGGGGGCACCGAGGTCTGTCTCCCCCCTAGCGCCCTCTCCCGGGGGGCACCGAGGTCTCTCTCCCCAGCGCCCTCCTCCTGCTCACTGTCCCCAGCGCTGGGTGCAGCCTTATGTGTCGGGGTCCCCAACGTCAGGTGTCTTTATTTCTCATCTTTCTGCTGAATTTCACTCATGTCGTGTTTCTGAAAATGTCCCCTCTCTTGACCCTGTGGGCAGAGAATGATTGGAAAGGCTGTGCATCTGACCTGGCCCCAGAACCCAGCGGTGTCCCATGAGCAGACTTGTCACTGCGGGGCGGGGCGGGGCTGGGGGGACGACCTACAGGGGGTGTCCCGAGTCCACGGTGAGGCCCGGGAAGGTCCCGGGCCCAGTCCAGCGCCCGGGAGCATTGGTGCAGGGCCCCGGAACTCATGGGGTCTGCACGTGCTGGCCACCCGGGCCCCTCGTGTTTGCCGAGGAATTGTGCCCCGGCGTGTTCCTGCCTTTCAGTGAACTTGGGCAGTTTCCACTTGACCTGGTGTCCCTCTGCCCTCCTGGAGCCCGTGATCAGAGCCCAAGGATGGTTTTCCTCTTGTAGTGGCAGCCAGTCACCCCTTCTTAAGCCCCGTCCAGGCCAGTTGGGGCTCGCCTTTGTGGCTTTCCTCGCTCTCTTTCATGACTGCAAGGTCAGAGTTCATTGTTGGGAAAGGATATGGAAACCTCCCACGGTTTCCAAATTGCCTGGCTTTCTGGCCCCATAAAATCTCCCAAAATGTTTATTTACAAGTGTGGTTCTTAGAGAGACCTGGGAGAGGCCCACCAAGCTGTTTAGATTTGGAACTACTGTGACCTGAATTGAAAACTTAGGGAAGGTGAAGGGCAGGCCAGCCTTCTGGTCCACCCAGCCCTCCCTGTTCCCTTGGAGCTGAAAGGCTCTGTTAGGGGGTGGGTGTGGGTGTTGTGCTCAGTCATGGGTGACTTTGTGACCCCAGGGGCTGTAGCCCGCCAGGTTCTTCTGTCCATGGGATTTTAAAGGCAAGAATACTGGAGTGGGTTGCTATGCCCTCCTCCAGGGAATCTTCCCGACCCAGGGATCAATCCTGCGTCTCCTGAATTAGCAGGCGGATTCTTTACCACTGTGCCACCTGGGAAGCCCTGGGGGGCTGTGCAATGCAGGGGGCCGGGCAGGGCCCAGCCTCCTGGAGCCTTCCTGCCCCGATTCCATCCAGCACAGCCAGCCAGAGGTGGAGGTGGGCCCGTGTCCAGGAGAGCCTGTGTTTCAGAGCTCTGTGTTCTGGCCTTGGGCCATCCATCGCTGGGGTTCACATGGCTAAGGGTCCTGTGCAGGCTGACCGGCAGGAGGTGGGGTTGGAGAGGAGAGCAGTGCAGGGTCTATGGTAGACGCTCGGAGCACTGCGGGAGTCAGACTCCTGCAAGGCAGGTGTTGCTGTCTTAAAATACCTTGGAGTGGAGCGGATGAAGGGCTTGGCGTCTGGCAGGAACGGGGAGAAGTGAGAGCTGTGAGTTTCCATGAGCTTGTCTGCCCGTGTGTGACGTCCTGGCTGAACCTGCTTTATATCATTTCCCTGGAGGACAGAGCTGACGAAAATGCCAGGATGGGTCCTAGCACTGCCCCAGAAAAGAGGGTCAGAGCAGGTGAGGTGGCGGCTGCCCACAGAGGCGACTCTAGGGGCAGCTCTGCACATCTTACCTGGTCACCCAACCCCACCCGGCAGCCTCGAAAGGCTGGCATCGCCTGCAGAGCCGGGCTTGCTGTCACCCGGCTCTCGGCTGTGGGTTTGGAGGGCGCCTTTTGGGAGACCCCGACTCGCCCTGCAGCTGCTCTGGCTGCCCTGTCTCCTCCTTCCCACTGTATCTGTCCTGCTCCTGACCCACAGGGCGAAATGAGAAGGGGCAGCTGGGCCATGGCGACACCAAGAGAGTTGAAGCCCCCAGACTCGTCGAGGGGCTCAGCCACGAGGTGATCGTGTCTGCGGCGTGTGGGAGGAACCACACCTTGGCCTTGACGGGTAAGGAAGGGCCACTTCCCTCCAAATGGGGTCAGAGGCCAAATAGTCCAGCTGGGTTGGGGGTGGCGCTGCCCCCTTGACTCACTGTCACGATCATAAGGATGCCCAGGGAGCCTGGTGGGCAGCTTCTCAAGGCATCATGAGCCACACCCACGGGTGTCAGTGGCCAAGGCTATGGGAGGGTCTGTGCCGGGCAGTGGTTCTGCTCTGAGGTGTCCACCCCACCCCCTTGTGGAAAATTCTCACTTGCATTCTTCCTGGCAAAGGAGCTGTTTTTCTGATTTTAGAGTCTTTGATTCTCAGTCTCGTTCAGGGTCCTCAGCATTGTTTCCCCTTTGCTAACGATGTCGTTCTCTCCTTCCAGAAACAGGCTCCGTGTTTGCCTTTGGAGAGAACAAGATGGGGCAGCTGGGCCTCGGCAACCAGACGGACGCCGTACCCAGCCCCGCACAGGTGCCGCCTGCGCCCCGCCTTCAGGGCCTTTGCTTCTCTTTGTTTCGGGGGTGGGTTTTATAGGGGGAGATCAGGCATCTCTCCCCCTTGTTTGAGTTGCTGGCTCCTTTCTAAAAGCAAGGTCTCGATGCTTTTGAGTGGATCGGGTTTAATAGACAGCCACAGTTGAAGAACGTCCTAGAAACAGTTTTTTATTCTGACTGGAAATAATTTGTTCCAGGGGCCTGTTTGAAGCCTGTTCTGCTCTGCAGTGAGAATTGTTCCATGGATGTGATTTGTCTTTGTCTGAAAATACTTTTGAGTTTTGACCTCATAACAAGTGACTTGCCAGGTGCTCAGCACACAAATAGGTTAGGTCATCTCTTGTTCCTGAAAAACTCTGGAGTCAGCTGGGGGCTGGGATTTATACCTAAATATTGAACTTCTGCCATAAGGCGGCAGGAGGCTTGTTAGTGTCTTTGAGGGGAGGGACTTGGACGTCTTAGTCTTAAAAAGAGACCTTGGACAAACACACCTGTCGTTTGGAGGATTTTTGAAATGTTGTTTTGTCAGCCATTTGCTCTGCAGTGGGATGAGACGGTTTCAGAGTGAGCCGGGCCGGGTCAGAGCCCGAGGCTCGGCGCCCCCTCCCCGTCTCCTCGCCTTTTCCCACGGTCTCCTGCAGAGCTGACACCGCTCGCCCCCCAGTTCCTCCAGTCCTGCTTCCCCAGGCTGATTAGTTTGCAATAGAGAGTCTTAAGCGCTTTCTCAGATTTGTGTCCAAACCCCATGTTAAATTAGTCAGGGCCTTTGCTGTCTTCTACTTCCTAATTTCAAACCATTACATTTCCTATTCACACTTTCGATTAAGGCTAATTAGCAAGCAGCTTTTACGGTAGTAAAGAAGAGTGTAAACCAGTTCATTTTACTGGTCAGTAGTAATGCTTATGAAAGCTTTTCTTTTTAGTCGCCTGACATCCGAGGTAGTGACTGGAGGGAAATTTGTGGACTAAATGTGATTATAGTTTCTGTTTTCTTGTACCCTCTTGCCCACACCCCCAGTCAGTTGAATTCAGCGTTGACTGGGCACTAGAAGGTGTGAGGCACAATGTTAGACATTTTGAGGGTTATGGAGACCCAGCGACATGGTTTGCCTATCTGTGAGCGGATTCTGTACGGGGTGGTGTTTCTTTACATGTGTGCAAAGGCTTTGCCTTCAGCATTGTGGCATTGTGGAGTCCATTAGAAATCCTTAGTAGCCTAGTAATTGTTTCACACCAACCTGTGGAGACTATCAATCTTTAAAAAAAAATATGTCTGAAAGTCTGCTGTCTTTTCTTTTCAGATAATGTACAACGGCCAGCCAATTACCAAGATGGCCTGTGGGGCTGAATTCAGTATGATAATGGACTGCAAAGGAAACCTCTATTCCTTTGGGTGCCCTGAATATGGTCAGCTGGGTATGCAAGCACATTTTTAAAAAGCTCTGTCATATAACTGTATGTTTAGAACCAGCAGTCAGCGCGGGGCTGCACACACATGGTAGAAATGCGGGTAACTGATTGCAGATAATGGCCCTGACCCATTAAGTGGCTGTTCTGTTTGTGCAGCGGCATGCGTAACTCACGGGCTGCGCAGTCTGACACGGACTTGCCTTAATGCAAGTCAGGGCGTGAGTCTGTCCAAGGATTTTTTTCTCATTTGGGAATTCATTTTTGTATAAAAGGATTTCAAGGTTTTGTTTTTCTTTGCCTTATCAATTTTTAATCAAACCTCTGTTCATTCATTTTCATGTTTAAAGATTTGCCTTTATCAAAAGTGAGGAATTATACAAGAGTAAGGTTGTTTTGAGCACCCTGGCCTGGCCACTGTTTCAGGTATACGGAAGAGCCAAAGTCATTTGAAAGTAGGATTCCCTTCCGGATTTTCAGCCCTAAACAGAAGGGATGAAGCTGACTTAGGTTCCACTGAGTAGGAAAGTCCAACGCAGAAGGAGCCTGCAGCGAGCGCAGCGCTGCTTTGACAATTGACCGGGCTCCGGGCTCGGCTTCGCTCCCCCGCCTCCCGGCCCCGCGCGCGCCCCCTGCCGGCCGCGCGGCCCGCGCGCAGCCTCCGCGCCCGGCCGGCCGGGGCTGCCGGGCTCCGCGTCCCCGGGCGCGCGGGTGCGAGGCGGCATAAATAGACTCGGAACAGCGCCTTTGTGAAACTAAATATACCTTAGTCAGAAGTGAGAGAGCAGGAACAGCCCCGTGCACACGCCTCTTGGTTGCCAGGGAGTTGCCAGAGCCTGCCGGAGAAACCGTCTCCATGGCCGTGGGCGCCGGTGCTGGCCGGCGAGGCGGCGGAAGGGAGCCTCCGGGGCCTCCCTGCCTCCGGGGCCGCCGCGTGGCTCCGCGGGGCCGCCCGCTCTTAGGGCGGCCGGCGGGCAGGTGCTCCCCCAGGGACGTGAGGCGCCCGCCCCCGCTGCGGCGCGGCTGCCTGCACTCCCGGGCTTGGTGCCCTCGCTGAAGGGGCTCTGCGGGACTGGCCTCGTTTGTGTCTGGAGCCCGTTGGTCCTAACTCCCCAGCTTGCTGGAGAACCAGCCCTCAGGCCCGTTGTCTGAACCCACGGTGGTCTCGGGGACTTAGAGCTTGAGTGGTGCGCTGTGCACGTGCCCCCACGACAGACTTTCTGGGTCAGCGTAGCAGAGACCACAGCGTGCCTGGTTCTGACCGCCACGCTAGTATGTGGGGTCGCTGGGGACGGGTTGGCCTTTCTGGCCCGTGGAGGCCCCGGAGGCCCCGGCGTGGGCACGGAGCAGACCAGCCTGTGCCTATGAGAGCCTCCCGCGTGTCTGGCCCCAGCCCAGCCTTAGCCACGCAGACAGAGGGGTTTTCACAAAACTCCCTGTTAGGGACCGTGGCCTTGGGTGTCTCTTATTCTGATTTCTCTTCGTTTTTTAAAGTAACTGCTTTCAACCCACAATATCAATTCCATGCCCTGGACATGCCTCAGATAGGAGGATGCTACCTTGGCTGACCAAAGTCCCCAGGAGGCCCGGCTAGACTGGACAGGTGCCCTGCTCTGGTCCCTGCTGACCGATGGCTCCCTCTGTGGTCACTGCAGGACACAACTCGGACGGCAAGTTCATTGCCCGGGCCCAGCGGATAGAGTATGACTGCGAGCTAGTGCCCCGGCGCGTGGCCATCTTCATCGAGAAGACAAAAGACGGCCAGATCTTGCCCGTCCCGAATGTGGTGGTGCGGGACGTGGCCTGCGGCGCTAACCACACGGTAAGGCTTCAGTGCTTCTCACCTCGGTGGAGACCCTAGGCTTTGCAAAGCAAATGACAGCCCCTGGCCGCCTGGAGGGCGCACACCCTCAGATGTCTGCGGGCATCATTTTCACCTGCCAGCTTCTGCATGGCGTCCACAGACAGGGCTGAGTGGACTGACTTTGGCTTGGGGTCAAACCCTTCAAACAGAAGGGTTTTCTGTTTCTTTGTTTTGTCTTCTGTCTTTCCAGGTTGATGGTATCTCAGGGTGTTGAATGGGTTCAGTCATTGAGGGTGTTTCCTTAAAGGTCAATTCAGATCAAGGCGATGAGACTTTTGTATGTGCGTCTTTTTATCTCAGTTGCCTGCCTGTTGTTTTGCCTGCAAATGGCTGAGTGTCAGACTTGGGGCTCATCTTCCTTGTCCTGCTGAGAGTTGAGAGATGGGTCAGTCTCCTGTATATGGCAGCTGGCTGTGTGACCTCAGGACTGGGCGGTTTCAGTCCCTTCACGTCCAGCGCTGCTTCTCTCACAGTGTAGTCAGAAGAAGCGGATCTTACTTACGCCTCTGACCTCAAACCATGTTTATGGGCTCTACATTTACATGATCCAAACACCAGACGTCAAGGAGACGGGAGAGAGGAAGACGGGTTTTAATTGCAGTGTGGCTGGGTGATCGCGGTGTGCTTGTTCATGCTTTGCAGCAGAGGGGTCATACGTGTTCCGTGTTCTTTTCCATGTACCTCCCCATTAGGGTTTGTTACAGGACACCGGATGTAGTTCCCGCACTGCAGCAGGACCTTTCTGGCTGTCTCCGTGGTGTGTGTCTGCTAACCCAGACTGGGGATTTACTCCCCCCCACTTCCCCTGTGGTCGCCATGAGTGTGCTCTCTTGGTCTGTCAGTCCGCTTCTGTTTCATAAATAAGCTCGTTTTCGTTGTGTTCTGGACCAGTGACGCCCTGTGGCCTTTCTCTTTCTGACTCGGTCTCACTTCCTGTGATGGCGTCCAGGCCCCTCCAGTCGCTGCAGACGACAGTCGTGTTTTGATGGCTGAGTCGTAGTCCGTAGTGTTTGTATCCTTTTTTTTCCCCAGAAGAGGAATTGGTGTTTTAATTTAAAAATTTTTTTAACTTATTTAATCTTACACTGAAGTGTAGCCGGTTAACAGTGTTCTGTTCATCTCAGGAGCATTCTCCCCTAAACTCCCCTCCCGTCCAGGCTGCCACGTAAACACCTCATTTACCCGTTCAGCTTCCGTGTTACCCGTTCAGCTTCCGTGTCTTGCCTGCTGTAAGGAATGTACAGTGAACACTGGGGCGCGTGTGAAGATGGGTTTAAATTGTCGACCTGTCACCAGGCGCACTGCGCCTGCGGCCAGGTGGACGTCAGCTGTGTGATGTGAGCCTGCCTGAAGGAGGACGCGAGGTGGGCAGGGCTCGTCCTCCGGGCTCTGTCTGCAGTTGAGTCAGGGCTGAAAGAGGAAGTGGAGTGCGGCGGCCTGCTCTAGAGACATCACTGAAATGGGGAAAGGGGAAGGCTTACACCTTGAATAGCCATGTCTTAGGATTGGCCGAGGAAGCGGCAGGCATCCTGGCTGTGCCCCCTGCTGCTGGCGGGCCCCTCCCCCGTCCGAGGCAGGCAGGGGTCGCCTCGCTGTGTCTGCCCTGGGCCCTCAGCTGCGGCCGCAGTCTGGCAGAGCATCAGCCCCCTGCACGTCCCATCCCAGCGCTGTGCTTTCTCCCTCCTGCAGCTGGTCCTGGACTCCCAGAAGCGGGTCTTCTCTTGGGGCTTCGGAGGCTACGGCCGGCTGGGCCACGCCGAGCAGAAGGACGAGATGGTCCCCCGACTGGTGAAGCTGTTCGACTTCCCGGGGCGTGGGGCGTCCCAGATCTACGCTGGCTACACCTGCTCCTTCGCCGTCAGTGAAGTAGGTCAGTGATTCCTTGTCTGGGCCTTGGGAGGAAGGCGTCCAGAGTCCCGGTTTCCCTGCCTGGCTGCGTGCTCCACTGGGGAGACCAGTGGCCGTGGCCTCTGCCGTGTTTGAGACCAGGGACCTGATTTCATCAACCGCCCAGGCTCTTTGGCCAGAGCTCTCTGTGGTCCCTCATGCCTCGTGGGTCCCCTTCCTCTCCTCCTCTCCTTTGATGCTGCTGAGATAAGGAGTCACTCAGCACCTGAGATGACGCTGACAGTCGGCGTGCTTGTCTTTCCCAGGTGGTCTGTTTTTCTGGGGGGCCACCAACACGTCCCGGGAGTCCACCATGTACCCGAAGGCCGTGCAGGACCTCTGTGGCTGGAGAATCCGGAGCCTAGCTTGTGGGTACGTGACCGTATCTCCCGTAAGCGGGACATCTGCCCCAGCCCTGGGCATGTTGGACACACCCAGGAGGTGCCCTGTCCCTAGAGGGCTCCACTCTTCCATTGGGGTGTCAGGTGCCCCGAATTCCAGAGTCTGGAGGGGAGGGACTCTGCTCAGAGCAAGGGGTGTTGGGAGGTCCTCGGACAGGTGACTCCCTTTCCTGCCACTGCAGAAAGTCACTGAGGGTTTCACTTTTCAAAGATGATGCGCGCTATCCATGTTGCAGGTTCAAAACCCTATTTACTTAGGACATTTTAAGTTACTGTGATACAGTGGGACTGAGAAAGTGATTTTAAATCGGTGGTTTTCTATTTGTTTTGAGGGCACTTGTTGAGCTATGTAGCACTTCTCGGGGAGGAGTTGGGTGATGTCCGTCACCTGCCAGGTTTGGAGGAGGTGGCTCTGTGGTGGTTGGGTTGGTGTGGCTATAATCTGAAACCTGTGGCCAGGTTCCTGTCCAGCAGGTTCCACCCCTTTGGAATGAGCTCTTCATCCTGGTTTGGGGTGTCTTCCTTTTCCCAGTGTGTTTGTTGCTCTGAAAGTGACCTCCTGCCCCAAGGGCCCGAGGACTAAGAGTGGGCATGACGGGGGAGATGGGGGCCCGTGTTTCCGGGCGCTGAGGGCTTCTGTCTGGGTCTGCTCCAGACAGTGGGCTTCAGGAGGCGCCCCCTGGCCCCGTGCTGTGCTGGTGCCAGCTGGGTTTATGCTGGTAGGTTCGTGCCCTGCGGGGAGCCCACGAAAGCGCCTGGGGCTGCTGGGTGATGGGGTGCGGGGCTGGACTGCTGGACACCGGGCTGACGGCTGCGCCCGTTTGCAGGAAGAGCAGCATCATCGTAGCTGCGGACGAGAGCACGATCAGCTGGGGCCCCTCGCCGACCTTCGGGGAGCTGGTAAGCTGGCCCCTGCCTGGTGGGCAGAGCCCCACTTGGGCTCCTGAGCCGCCTCCTGAAAATGCGCAGAAAGGAGGCATGTGCGTGTGTGGGTCCGTGTCCCTGTAGCATGTAGGTCTGCGGTGTCGCTTCAGCTTTCAAAGATCAGATGCTTTTTTGAAAGTCCTTTCTGGCCACATTGTTAGTGGAAACTGGGAAGTTCCAGGTCCTGTTTCCCCTCACATTGTGTAAACGGTACTTGTGGGTACTTGTGGGATGACGCGATAGGAGAGAGGCTGGTTGCTCTTCGCTCTCCCCAGGAGGGTTTCAAGCTACAGGATCAGCGTGTCCTCTTAAACCGTGGGCCCAGCGGTGACCATGTATCCAGTCTTCCTGGTTTCCAGCCTCTGAGGTCATTTGGGGACATTGTTCCCTCATTTTTCCCAATAAGTTTGTCTGTGTTCCTGCTTTTAACCTCAGTTACTGGACTGATTAACCTTCCCCACACACTTGGTCTTCTCACCCAGAGCTTCTGGGCGTGATGAGTTCCTAACTTTCAACGTCTTCATCAAGAACAGCTGGGCTGGGGCTCACCCTGACGCCTGCCTGTCGTCGTTGTGGTTTGATCATCAGCCTGGCTCTTGTGTTTCCTGCTGGGAACGAGGCCTGTTTCTTGTCCCCCTGCCATGGGTGTGGGGCAATGGGGTGCTTCTCGACCCCTGTGCCGTCTCCAGGGCCGGTGGCCTTGAACATGCTGGAACCTTAAAAGCGATGAGAACCTGGCCCAGTCTTTACGGGCCGTTCTTAGAGATGTCCCTAGCATCTGTTAGAAATAGACTCTGAGTATCGATTTGGAGACTTGGAGGGAACAAGGTGGACTTGGGGGGCAGCCTCTTAGAGTTCAGGAGCCCGTGTGGCCCTTGGCTGGTGGCAGAGGAAGCTGGCCCTCTGTGGGGGCCCTTGTTGGAGCTGGGCTGGAAGGCCTTCACACCATAGCAGGTATTCTGCGCCCCGCCCCCCCCTCTGCTCCCCCATCCCCAGGCCCGGGCTGCCCCTCTGTCCCATGTCCTGGAGTCCCTGCTGATCGTGGACACAGGTGGGGAAGGGGATAGCCAGCACGTGTGGCCTAGGAGCCCCGAGGGCCGAGGCCGCCTTTCCCCGGGCTCGCCGTGCTGCCATGTGGAGACTCTCCCCAGAAGGCAGCAGAACCCTACAGCTCACGTGTTTAGCACCTCGGTCCTGGGGTTAGGACAGGGCACCTGCTGGCGCCTGGGGGTGCCCGTTGCTGCCCAGGCCTGGCCTTGGGTCTGAGACGGCGGGGCTCAGCCACAGAGGCCCTGGGTCCGTGGGAGGCCCAGGCAGGCTGCCTTGGTGCCCACTTTCCGGCTGGTGTTCATGAGCATCCCTCTCTTCGCCTCACCAGGGCTATGGGGACCACAAGCCAAAGTCTTCCACGGCAGCTCAGGAGGTGAAGACGCTCGACGGCATCTTCACAGAGCAAGTGAGTGGGGAGCCCTGGGGAGCAGGGAGAGAAGGTGGCCCGGGCCGCGCTCGTCTGCTTTTGCCTGCCGCTCGCTGCCTGGTCTCACCTGCCGTGTCCCTGTGCACCACTCTGGGGCTTTCTGGTGGGCGACCAGGCTGGCACGGAGGCGAGCCGCACTCACCTGAGGGCCACCGGCCATGCCCAGCACAGCCAGTCCGCTCCAGTGTGGGCGCCTGCTCCTGTCTGCATCTCGCCTTGCCCCAAGGCTGTGGGGCAGGTGGTGGGGTGAGGCCCCTGCGGGCGCCAGCCCTTGTCACTGAGACGCGAGGGGCTTGTCCTTCCCACAAGGCAGGGCTGTGGTTCAGAGCGGCAGAGGGAGCTGCTGGCCTCTGCCGGCCGTCGGTGTCCAGGCCTGCTGGGGGCCCAGACGGTCGGGGGCGGTCTCACCGACACTGGGGATCCTCAGTCGGGGCCTTTTTGAGCTTTCCAAGGTGGTTCCGCTTTGACCTCTGTGCTGACCCCTGGCCAGCCTAGCTTCCCAGTGTCCCACGGTCAGCCTTGAGCTTGTCAACCCCAAACTCAGTGCCTGGCTGACGCGCCCTTGCCCACCTGGTGCCCGTGTCCCCTAGGTGGCCATGGGTTACTCACACTCCTTGGTGATTGCAAGAGACGAAAGCGAGGCGGAGAAGGAGAAGATCAGGAAACTGCCAGAGTACAACCCCCGGACCCTCTGACGCCCCGGAGCCCCCGCTCCACACCTCTCGCGGCAGCTGGCATGTCCACTTGCACTGGGACGGGAAGTCAAGCGAGGAATTTCAGAAGCAAAAGTTGACCGAAGGTGCATTTCTGTTAAGACTCCCTGAGGCTCCGTTTTATAAGTGATTCAACGCCAACTACCTTTTCTGTATGCTTTCCAAAGTGGGTTTTTTTTTCCCCTCCTTAATGTTTAATTAAAATATTTGCTCATAGTTGACTTACCATTCCTACGAAAGAGGCAGAAACTTTGAGCAATCTAGGCTTTTTTTTTTAGGTCCCCCCTCCCGCACCCTGTACACTTCTCAAAAACACGCCTTTCCATTGTGGTGAGCATTGTGAGCCCAGCGGGTGCCGCCTGGGACAGGTCTCCACGTGCTCAGAAAACACGTCAGCCGTGGGGGCGGCAGCAGTGTTCCCGTGGTCCCTGCGTGCTCGGCAGCACCCGGCCCGCCGCCTTCCTGCTTTTCCTTCTAGGCCGGTCGGCCGCGTGCGCTCTGCTCTTCCCCCGGCTGCCTGTAAGCCCGTTGCCTTTTGGCTGTGACATTAATAGAACCTGCCGTTTCCCCCCTGGTGGGGGCTCGTGGGTCTGTGTTTAGCCATTTATATCTACTTTAGCTGTCAGAGAAGTCCAAGTGAAAACCAGGTGATCATGGAACCAGTGGGGACTTGAGGGTGGACAGACGTGGTTCCAGAGCCGGGGTCGCCTTGCCAGCGCCTGCCGTCGGAGGCTGACCAGCAGGACAGTGCGTTCTGGAGTCCCCGCGGAGGAGGCTCATCCTCTGTGTCCCGGCCTTTATCGCCTTCGTGTTTCTGTCTTTATCCCGAGCCCCTGGCTGGATCCTGCTGGAACAGCCCAGTCTGTTTACGAGGCCCGGGTTCCTGCTCCACGAACCCAACTCTCTAGTCACATTTGCTTGGCTGTGCTACCAAATAGTTGGGATCGTGGAAGAAGTCCCCTTCCCCGAGTCAGCGCAGAGGCTGCGACCGGCTCCCCGCAAGTGCCCTGCGCACCAGCACGTCCCTGGCGCTGCCTGAGTTACGAGGTGCCTTTCCTGGAACCCTCCTCTTGCTCGGACCCGAGAGAGGTGGCGGCCGTGGCCAGGTTCTTGGTTTCGAGAGAGTCTGGACTGGTTTGGGTGCTTTAAAATAGCCGTTTAGGTCAGTGGTGCTTGTGGGGAGACGGGAGAGAGGTGCAGTGTGAGATTGGGTGGAAGGGAAAGTTCAATATTGGTCTTTTTTATTATTTTTTTTTGCTTTGCTGTTGTTACCATTTCTGTCTCGATGTTAAAATGCCAAAAATGACTAGTCGTTGCTTTTCCTCTTCTCTTCCCTCCCGCCGCATCGCTCCTGACGGTGGCTCCCTCCACGGGCATGTGGCAGCACCCGTCCTGGCCAGTCCCGAGGCCTCGCGGCAGGAGGCCGGCCTGCACCTTTGCTAAGGTTTAGTCTGACTTCACGCTCGTCTCTGCTGTCTGTGCTTATAGTCCAGGGAAGAAGCTTCTGCAACTCCAGAGCTTCTGCTAAACTAACCTGATTTGTCCAAATCACCCACTAACCACCACCTCTGACTCAAGCCTCCCCGCGTAGAGCCCCTGTTTCCCCCGACAGAGCTCTTCCTGAAGCGGGCCTGGCGCCCGCGCTCCTGGACCGTGTGCGGCTCCCTGGGGCTGTGCGCCCACCCGGGTCCTGGCCCCTTGCCGGGGCTGGAGCAGGAAAGGGACGTCCCCTCCACGTGAGGCTGCCCCGTTCTCTCCCAGTCACTGCTTGGAGCTCAGAATTGTAAAATGAACTTCCTAACCGGGAAAACCCTTTAGAACAGGGAAGTGGGAGACAGCTCGGCCCAGGGAGGGGGTGCGGCTCAGGAAGGCGACGACGCGGAGCCTGGGCGTGAGGGGAGCCCAGGAGGAGGAGGAGGTCCGGCTGAGGTGCCTGGTTTAGTGCTGTGACTGTCTTTTTTATATATATATTTCTCGGAGTAAACATTTTAAATAAACGGCATCATTGTTTGCTCTGTTTCGGCTTCTGCATCTCTTTTTTAGTGGAACAAGGGAAAGAGCACAGAAGTGCTTCCCAATGTGCCCCTCCACAGCCCGCACCGCCCCCCCCACCACCGCTGTCCCTGGAGGCTCCCTGTGACCCTCAGGGAGGCTTCAGGCCCCATCGGCCCAACTCAGCTGGCTGAGGGTGAGGCAGGGGAAGCTTCCTCGCCCCGCCTGCCTCCCCCGCCCTTCATAGGGAGCCCTTCTGGTCCCCACCTGGCAGTGTGGCGAGCTGTCCGCCAGGGGGCACCCTGTGGACTCTGTTCCGCCCAAGTTGACAGCTTCTCCAAGCCACCCGCCTTCCAGCACCTTCCCTGTGGCGCCTCTGGGGTGCCAGCTGCTTTCTGTACTCAGATCAGCCCCTCCTGTCGGCCCCACCCCATTCCCAGTGTCTGGACTGCTTGGAGCTTCCCGGGGGCAGGGCGGGAGCAGCTGTGGTTAAACCTCAGCATCTTCGTGCTGTGGACACAGGAATAGGCCCCTCTCTCCTGGACATTCAGGCTTCCTAGGGACTGAGGCGCAGCTTGCCCTTTAGAGGCTATACCTGCCCACCCAGGAGACCGGAGCCTGTCCTTGCTGAAGCCCACTGTCAACGAGGCCCAGGGTCAGTTCCTTAGGACTGGCCCCCAGCAGCTCCCACCTGGCCAAAGGGGAGCCCTCTCCCTTCTCCCAGCCTAGAGTCTCACGTGCAGTTCAAGCATCAAGATCCACTGGGGAAGATGACCGTGACCTGAGCCGAGCCACTTCCTGCTCCGGGCAGCTCCGAGGCAGCCTGGCCCCCCGCCTTTTCCTGGGTAGCCTGACCCCAGGTGTCCCAGCTGTTAATGCTTTCCATCCTGAGTGGTTAGCCCCTGGCCCCACCACCCCCAGCCCCAAACAAGGAGGTCACGGCCAAGGTGCAGTCAGAACAGCTAGGACTTTACTGGGCCTTCAGTAACTTCTCCACTGAAGGCCATTCCCAAGCTCTCCCAAGGGGCTCAGGCTGCCAGCTGCCACCGCTGAGCAGCGGGGAGCTGGAGACACATAGGGTGAGGAAGGGGGGCCCTGAGCAGGGCACAAATCTCGCTGTCGGGTGGCGACGGCGGGCCTTGCGTGCTGCGCGGGCGGGGCCGGGCTGGCGGCGCTCACATGGTCTAGGGGACCATGCCCCACCACTTGAAGGCAAAGGGCACCCGGCGGATGTTGGCACAGGAGCAGAAGTCTCCGATTTCGGTCAGATAGCAGTCGAAGTCATCGATGAAGGTGCACTGGAAGCCCAGCGGCTCCAGCAACTGGCAGATCCGCTCCTCCAGACAGCAGGTGCCGTTGATCCGGGGCCCGAAGGGCTTGGGGATGCCCAGGTTCAAGCCCATAATGACCATCTCCAGCTGTTGGGGGCGTGGTTAGGTAGGTCAGGCCTGGACAGGGGTCAGAGCTGTGGAGGAAAAGCCCCCCAGTCCTCTAGGCTTCAAGAAGACCACGGGGTTCAGTGCAGGGAAAACGCAGCTGCGTCTGCAGTTGGGCTAGACCAGGAAAGACGAGCACAGCGCACCCTTCCCCGAGCCTGTGCTCAGGCAGGCGTCACTCATCCCTCTGAGCAAACCTCCCCACTCCACTGGACCCTCCAGTGACTCCTGCATTTCTCAGTAGCAAGACCAGATCCTGCCCGGCTGGGGCCCAGCTTCACGGCTTCTCCGGCCCCCTGTACTGCATTTCTCCTGCCTGGACGTTCAGTCGTGTTTGTGTCCCCTCGCCTGTCTCTGCTGGAATGCTCTCCACCCCCAGTTTCGTCACGGGACTTCTGTCCACTTCACACACCAGCATCTCTTCCTCAAACACAGCTTCTCCCACCATTACCCACACCTCCCTTCTCCTGGGGCCGGGACAGGCTCCTATATTCCTCCCCGAGGGCCTCCCTGGTTTTGTAAAAAGAACCATTATCGATTGAATGCAGGTCCTGCATCCCCAGGGCTTAGAGAGGCCTGCAAGTGTTTAAGAAATTGACAAGTGTCTCAAATCGTTTTAGGCGCCTCCATCAGAAGTCACAGTGGTAAGAGAAAGGTCAGGTGTAGACCACGGTTGGAAGAGGCTTGGCCTAGCAGAGGTCTCTCATAATACCCACACCGCCAAATGCCCAATTCCTGTTCTAAATCGGAGGGTGCTGCAGATGCACAAAGACCCCACGAGAGAGACTGTCTGGTCTTGTGGCCAGCAGATGGGCCCCGCTCACCTGCTCCCTGCAGGGGTCTCCCCTAACGGGGGGCCGCCCCTTCCTCTCAGGCACCCCTGTCTGCGGGGCCCCTCCTCTAGTCTAGCCCCGAGGCCGGCCAGCCTGCAGCCCTCACCAGGTTGGGGAAGTAGGGCCGGGCATAGAGCTTCTTGGTCTGCTCGCTGGGGGGGGCGTTGGCGATGTGCTCCAGGCAGAAGAGCTGTGGGACGGGGATGATGTCCTCCTCCTGCAGGCCCAGCTCCCTCTTGAGGATGCCGCGGTTCACATGGATACACTTCTGCGGGGGGTGGGGGCAGGAAGGGAGGGCGCTCAGGCGCAGCCCCGAGGAGCTGGCCTCCTTGGCGGCGACTGCAGGCAGGGGGCCGGCCCTCTGCAGCGGGGCTCAGTGCAGACGCCTGGTCTCTCAGGCTAGGATCTGCCAGCTCGTCAGCTCTGGGCCGGCTCCCAGTCCCAATTCCATGGTAACGTGGGGGCCCCTTGGGCTTTGATCCTGGCTAGAGTGGGGGACCTGGGCGAGGGCAAAATCGGTCCTCAGATCGTTGTCAGGTCCGTAGAGATGGACACCAGCAGTGGACCCACCGGGCACGTCCCTCCCCAGACCAGCTCACCCAGTGCCTGAGCCACCTCCCAGGTTTATGACAAAGGGCTCATGACCCTACGCCCAGGGTGCGTGTCACCAGGACTCAGGGGCTCTGTTTGGACCCCCACCTGGCTGCTGCCCACCCTGCAGTGCCCAGAAGCTTCCCCTGTTTCAAAGGTCAGAGCACAGCGCATGCCTTGGCTGGGAGCCCTAAGGACTCAGTGGGGCAAGCGGCGTTGTGCTAACGGGTGACCTTGGGCCCGTCCTTGCCCTTCTACAGGCCCCGGCTTCCCCGTTAGAGGTTGTTTACTTTCTGGGACATCCGCTTCTCACAGCTCGTGATTCGCGTTTTCAAAGATTTGAGGTGCCGGGCAGTTTCATCCAGAAGAGTCGAGAAGGCCCTGGGGTGCTCTCTGGAGCTCAGAGCTTCCTGGAGGAGCTGGGGGTGCTGAGAGAGCCCTGACTTTGGTCCAACACTAGCTGACTTGGGCCACCCTGGGGTTCAGATCAGTCTCCCAGCTCATTGGCATCAGCTCTGTGAGCCTCGCCATCCGCGTGGACAAGGCAAGGTCACTTCATAGGGTCCCTGTGAGGACTAGAGTCGGGTGTTGTGCGTGACGCTCGGTCAGTTATCACTGTGCAGTTGGGGACCCATTGCTGAGGTGGTCCTTGCCTTCCCCTGCCTTTTGGAGCAGGTCCCCCCCCATCCGTGGTCCGTACCTCTGCATAGTCATTCTGCTTCCTCATCTTTTTGTCAGCCAGAAGCTGGTTGATGGTAACGGCCTCCCTCCCTGTAGGAAGGAGGAGAGGGCAGGCAGGCTGGGGGTCAGGGTGGGCACCATGGTCCAGGGCTGGGCAGACTCCCGTCCTGGGGACGGCTCACTAGTCAGGCTGTCATGCCAGCCAGGGGCTATGGCGGGTGGCCCAACTCGTCTCCAGGGGCCCACTCTAGGTCAAATCACATCTGGAGACCCAGCGGGGTCTGTCAAAGGCCAAGGAGGACGCCCACCGCCACAGCCGGCCCCTCCGTCCCTGGCTGGAGTCGGGGAGCCTGCCACAGGCTGTGAGGCAGGCAGTCTGGGCCAGGTTAGCAGCGCCGTCAGCCCGCGCCCGCCTGGGCGCCTCCCTGCCTCCCGACCTGGCCGCCTGCCGCCTGTGGTCTTGACCGCGTTATTCCACGTTGTTCAGTTGCCCAGCTCTGCCATCAACTGAGACGACAGAGTCACTGGTGTGTGACAGGCAGTTCGTGCTCAAGGTCACCTTCGGAAGTCCTCGGACCGTGAGATCCTGAGCCCCACCCCAAAGACTGGTCTGAAGTTCTTCGTTTCTAGCAGACTCCCAGTTGGAGCGCTAAAGCTGCCGGTCCTCAGGCCACACTTTGAGAACGACAGCAGCACCCCAGCTCCCCTTCTAGGTCCCCAGAAGGGATAGGCCAGGACTACCATGGCAGCAGGCCCCACAGTCTAACCACTGCCTCCTCCTGAAGGGCGACCAGAGACCCGAAGTCCCCACGCCCAGATACTTCATCCAGCGTCCCCCGAGAGGTCCAGACGCTGGCGTTGGTAGCATCTGGTTTGTCCCCCTGGAGCACGGAGCCGGCCGTGTGTTAAGCTCCCTGCTGCATATATCCTAGCAGCCTCTCAGCTGCCCCAGGGTTTCTGGCTGATCTGCCCTAATACAACCAGAATTACCCTGAAAGGGAACACAACGTTCTAAGATGGCGTGTTTTATGCTCCCATGCTTCCTGAGGACCCCTTCCATCAGGAGGGACAAAGCGGAGGTGGCCGTCTGGAAAGGACACAGGGGCCCGAGGGGCTCCCTTACCGTTAGAAAGGAGCTGGTCCTTCCTAAGCCCTTCAAAGAGCATCGCATCTCCATAGCCCTCCTTCTGCCTCTCCTTGAACAGTTTGTAGCAGGAGCTGGGGCTGGCCAGGAGCAGCCGGAAGTCCTGGGGAACAGAGGAGGAGGGTCGGATGCCAGCTTCCCCTCCAGAAGCTTGCAGGAGTCTTTGGAAGAGGGAGGGAGACATCCCCACCTGCCCCCGACACAGACCTTTTTGCCCTCCACCTTGTACTGTGCGGGGATGAAGCGCATGAACTCGCAGGCATGGCCGGTCATCAGCCAGTCAGAGAAGAGCTCCACGGGGGCCTGGACTTGCTGGGCATGGAGGAAGTCCTGGAGGCTCCGACTCATGTTCCGGGAGTCCTTGCTAAAGGGAAGGTGGAAAGAATAGCCCAGGGGGTGGTGTGGCCCAGGTTGGCGGCCAACTGCTCCCTGAGAGCCAGGCAACCTTCAGGTAACACGGCGCGCTAACCATCGGCCAGGCCGTGGCAGGGGGCGGTGGTTATTAAGAATCCCTTACTACTGCACAGCGCAGGGAACGACATTGGACATCCTGTGATAAGCCGTAATGGAGAAGAATATGAACACGTGTACGTATAACTGAATCGCTTTGTGCAGCAGAAATTAAGACATTGTAAGTCAACTATACCTCCATAAAAATTGAAATTCTTTACTCTGGCTCAACTCAGGACTGAGCCAAGGGATTCTAGATAAAGACTGAGCCCCAGGACGCAAGTATTTCCTGGCTCTATAACAGATGAACAGCCACCAAGAAATCTAGCCACACCATCTGTGGCAGTACATCCCGTTGGGTCAACAGGCCGACCAAACGTGACGTGCTTCCTTTGAAACCCTGGAAATTGCCACTCGGAATGAGCAGTTCATCTGCCGTTCTCCCGCCAGTCTCCTACATGAGGACTCAGGGGACCTGACTTGATGGGTTAAGGCCCAGAGCAGATGACCTGTTGAGCCCCCTGGGAATCAGGTGGATCCAGGCAAACTTTGAGGGTCCCTCCCCTTGGTTTTAAGGCAGCCACCACCTGGCCTCCTGCCTCACCTGGGGTAAAAGCTGCTGCCAATAAGGACCCTGCCCAGAGGGTACTCTTTTCCTTGGGCCTTCACAGGGGGGGACACCATCAGTTTCCCAATGACATCTATGCTGGCCACCGTGTGGTCCTGGGTGCGCAGAGTCAGGTAGCCAACCCCAGGGCTCTGGAAGGAGACCCGGCCAGGGCAGCTGTCAGGAGACAGGGGCTTCAAGCCTCCGTCTTACCCATTCCAGACTCCCAGTAGAGTCCCAACCCCTCCCCCAGACGCCACCAGGGCCCTCTCCCCAGCACCCATCGCTTCCTGGCAGGCACCAGACCCGAGAAGGCGGACCAAGTTCAGATCAGTCAAATTGAGCCCCCACCAGTGAGTATTTCATGGGGAAATCGTCGAGCTTGGCGACCCGAGGGGTATCCAGGACCAAGGAGACAGTCTTGTGGGGAGCCTGGGTGTAGCAGAAAGCCATTTCATCCTGGAGGAGACAGGGAGATGGGGGGTGAGTTTCTCTCGCTCCATCAACTACTTTCCCACGTTCAGTTTTCCAGCCACAATGCTCCCTCTACCCAGGCCCCCTTCGGGTACAGAGAGACTCCCTCTGGCTTCCTGCAAACTCCTGTTCCACCCTCAAAACCCTGCTCAGACATTCCCCTGCCTTGGGGGCTTTCCCTGACCAGTCGCTCGGTTCATCAGGTTTAAAACCTGATGAGTCATCCAAGATTCTTCCTCCTCTCGTCTTCCGTACCCTAGTCCATGAACAGACCTCGCTGGTTTTATTTCCAAAATCTGTTCCCAGTGGACTCCTCTCTGGGACTGTTCAGATGAAGCCACCTGGGGTTGACGGCCTCTTGCCTGTATGACTGCAAGACCCTCCAGTCAGCTTCTCTTCTGTTCTTGCCCTTCCTAAGGTTGGCTCTATTTCTCAACCAGAGGGTCTCTTCATAACCTAAGTCAAGGACTTCCCTGCTGGTCCAGTGGTTAAAAGACTCCACGCTTTCCCTGCAGGGGCACAATCGGGGAACTAAGACCCCACGTGCTGTGCAGCACAGCCAAAGAGTTTTAAAACCCTAAGTCAGAGTATTCAACTCCCCTGATTCATATCTTTCCGTGTCACCTTGCTTGGGATTGGTTTCTTCCCTTCCTTAACTTGGCTTAATATTTCCCCGATAAATAAAACTCGGCTCTTACCTCTGACGACTGTTGGGTCTGGTCTGGCCACACCAGCTTTTCTGTTCCACACGGGGTGGATCTCAGCAGTTTCTGTGCCCGAAGGCCTCCTACTTCAGTCCACCCCCACCCCAGCCTTTGCACAGCCAGCTCCTGCCTCCTCAGCTTGAGGACTGTCCTGAGCACCCACACCCCTGAGGCTGATCTAGGAACTCAGCCGATCGTCTCGCTTTCCTGCTCTCACAGCACTTAGAGTTCTGTTGCGGTGAGATCGGGGCAGAGGTCGGTATTCCTTCATCTCTGCCACATAGAGCGGGGCTTGTTTGTGAACAGAGAACTGGACCTCAAAAGGCTGGGCTCGACACTTTGTGCTCAGCCAGGGTTGAGCTGGACCCTGTAGCTGGAGGTGTCAGATCCTCGGAAACCTGGGGCTTAGGGCTGTGTGTCCTGTGGTCCCGAACATGAGCATTCCGGAAGGGGAGGGGCTGGAGCCTAAGCTTTATCCTTAGTGGCTTGGGCTTGGGCAAGTCGTTTCATCTCGGCCCCCGCTGAGGACAGGGCCGTCCCTGGCCGGCTTAGCTCCGCTGGGGGGTTGAGTGAACGCTGGCGGGGCCTGCGGTGGGTCACTCATGGGCCCGCCCCCGCCCCTCGCCACAGGGCTGTTACCTGGAGCCACCGGCCTAGGCGGTTGGGGTCCTCGTAGACGGACGCCACCTGGCTGTTACTCCTCTCGCTCAGCTCAGTCACAGTGCTCACGAAGCCCTGGACCTGCAGCTCTCTGCCACGGGAGACGCGCCGGTCTGGGGAGGCTGCCAAACTCTCCCACCTGCCGTGACCTCTCAGTCCCAGGGGAAAGGGGCGCCCCTGCCCTCGAGGGGAGCAGAGTGCTGTCCCCCCGCTCATGGAGCCCCGGCTGGCGCGCCCAGGGTGTGCCCGCCCCAGCCTCACTCTGCCCAGCCCACGGCGAAGTCAGATCAAGAGTTGCTAGCGTCAGTCTCTGCTCTGGGTCCTAGGACCGGCTCGTGCCTGCCCTGCAGTCCCTTCCCGCTGCCCAGCGGTCTGGGAACTGCCTCAGTCTACCCAGGGGCGGTCTCTTCTCTCCCCACAGAGGCTGCGTTTTTTCCTCGAGAAGCCGAGTGCCCCCTTGAGATGGCCGTGCGGCTGTCATTCACAGGGGGTCGGGGCTGGGTGCTGAGCCCCGAGGCCTCGGTGCCACCGTGCGTAGCCCCAGGCTGACAGGCCCACAGCGCACACCCGGTCAGTGCTGGAGAGAAATGACGACGTTTGAGGCGGACACTGAGACCACCCCATTCTACAAACAGGTCCTCATGAACTGAAGGCCAGCACGGTCACCCTTGGGAAGTGTAAACAATTTGGGGTCTACTCCAGATCCAAAACTTGAATTGCTCTTCCATGCTCGTGTTCCAAATGAACCTATTTCTCAGCTCTACACAGACAAGACTGCAGGGAATGGAGCAGCTTGATAAGGTCTGGGACGTCTGAGGTGCGTGCTGGGGAGGAGATGCAGCCCCAGTCTCGCACACCATCTGTGGCAAAGCTGGGTCAAGCCATGCCTGAATACCTCCCCCACGGGCGAGTCTTTAGATCCGAGTTTCAGCAGATGCCTGCTGTGAGTGAACTTTTGTCTTCAGATACAGAAGGCAAAGACAGACCTGGAACCTGGATATCTGTTGTCAGGAGAATACCTCAAGCTCTGCCCTCCTCCCTTCTCATTCTGAAGCCTGGCTTTCCTCAGCAGACCCTACTCCCCTATCAGCCCCTTCCACGGCAGAGCTGTTTCTATCCTACCCCTCCACTAGGTTTGGAGGAGGGACGGAGGTCCTTGCCATAAGATGCTACATCCAGGCCACCAGACCTCTTCCGATCCTGGACTTGACAAGGTCTTATCTCTGCCCTCCCATCCCGGTGGTCTCCCCAGCTCCAAGATTGGCCGTCCAGCTCTACCACCTCCATCTTCCCCTCACTTTGTCTGATCCCTGGGTCTGCAGCTCGACCTCACTGGGATTCCTGCCTCTCAACCGCTTTTATTCCCATCAGCCCACATCTTTGCCTTTCTCCATATCCGACATCGAGTCTGTGATGCCCCATAACAATCACATGCTTGTCCTTCTCCTTGGGCTTATCTGCCTGGAAAAACCCCCACCCTGGTTGGATTTAGTTCTGTATTTATTCTTCTCTAGAACTCTTTACTGAAAACAGTTGGGGAAACCCCACACTGGCAAGTCTCTAAGGTGGCAACTTCACCAGGTCCCTGGCACCAGGCAGCCTCTCACCACTGACACTTCCTCCAAGCAGTGCGTCCCGCTTTCCCTCCTAGAAAGTGGGTGGGCTGGCCATTTAAGGCCCTGTGACTTGTCTGCTCTTTGCCCCATTATGTTTTCCTTTCTCCGCTGGATCTCATCCATTACCATCATTTTTTGCTTCCCTTAAAACAAAAAAGACAGCCTTCCTGGGACTTCCCTGTTGGTCCCGTGGCTAAGACTCCATGGTCCCAATGCAGGGGCCCTGGATTCAATCCCTGGTCAGGAATTAGATCCCATATGCCATAACTAGAACCCGGCACAACCAAATTAAAAAAAAACAACCCAGTGTTTGAGGGTCTGTTGCAGCCCCAGAGGCTACAACCTAAACACACCCAGCCCTGTCCACCGCCCTGCCGTCCTCCCCGCCCCTCTCCCCACCGTCTCCTGGTCGCTCACGCCTCCTTGCTGGAGCAGTCTCAGCCTTACCCTGTGCCCCTTTATTAATACCTGGCTTCACAGCCCTCGATCCTATGGGGACCTATGCTGTCTGCCTTTTGGTAAGAGCCGACGGGGACCGTCGCAGTCACCACTGCAACCCCTTCTTAAGTATCCAAACAAGCCCTGGATGACTGTCGTGGGGAAGGAGTTCGCCTTCCTGGTGAGAGGTCTAGTCGCCTTTTCCTGCCCTGCCGGCAGACGTAGCAGTTATAGAAACGACCCGGCCCGGCAGCCTGGGTCTCTTACCTGCACAGGTACACCTCTAACGGCATCTGGGTGCTGGGGACAAAGATGCAGGGGGCCACCCGGAACAGCACTGTGTCTTTGCACAGCACAGTCTCTGGAACCAGCTGCGGTGCAAGACGAGGTCCCCCTTATATCTCGCTGCGATGGAAGGCCTGGTTCCTGCCCACCCTCCCCCCAGGCCTCCAGCTGTTCAGCTCAGCGCACCCCACTGGGCCCTCACCCGAAGCTGACGACACCCCGGCCCCACCGTGCCCCCATCTTCTGCCCGGCTGTGTGAGGTCTCCTTCCTCCACAGTCCCTGCCCCGAGGGCTGCTTGGCTACTATGGGGTCATACCGGGTCTTGAGACTCTTCTACCAGGGAGGCCGAGAAGGAAATCAAGCCCGAGAAGCTGGCGGATGGAAACTCTAAGGCTTCAACGTAGAAGGTTTCCCTCAAGGTGCCCTTCACATCATCCCACTGGGGCGCCAAGGTATAGGCGTGCTGCTCAGGCCCCAGAACCAACTCGAAGGTCGTAGAACCATCATCTAGAAGGAAAGGAGGGCAGACCACACCCGATGTCATGCTCCTCGGGTCAGAAGCCAGGCTGGGAGCCCTGGGCTGGCTGTGTCCCTAGGTTCCTGGCGTTTGGGGCTTAATGGATAGCTAGATGTTTGTTTATCAGTGAGGGCCAATTGCTCTTTAAAGAGCTGCCGGGGGTTGGGACTCAAACACCTGCCTTCAGGAAGTGAAGGCTCATGGTGGTTCTATGCTTTGACCCACTTGGGAAGAGTGTCATAAGTCTTCAAGGCGAGAGACTGTTCAGAGACAGGCTTGGGAGCCTCATCCAGTACAAGCCGGGGCCCAGGCCCGGGCCACCAGCCTCTTGCTCTGGGTTGTAACACAGGGATCACCGAGTGGGGCTGTGGCTCCAGGCAGACGGGCTCCAGGTGGCTCAGAAGAGCCCCGTCGCAGGCACTAGGGCCGCCGGCTGCAGGCTTGGCCCGGGTGTGCAGCGGGCCGGCCGGCCACCCCAGCGCTGGGGACGCACACGCACGGCCCCTGCTCCCGTCTGCCTGCGGGGCTCCTCGCTGGCCCGGGCCTGGCCGTGAAGGGGTGAGACTCCCTCACGTCCCTTGCTCCTGTCTGCCTGCAGGGCTCCTCGCTGGCCCGGGCCCGGCCGTGATGGGGTGAGACTCCCCCACTTCCCTGCAGGGCCCCTGCTCCCATCTGCCTGCAGGGCTGGGGTGTGGCCCCCCGCCCCCTGGTCTCTCCCCTCTGCCGGGGCTGTCTCTCATATCTAGAAGCATAGCCGATTCCCTGTGGGCTTCCCTATAAACTGGCCGCTAAGTGGGGGGGCTGGGCTCACTGGCATCCTTGCCCCTTTGGGGGCAGCTGCTTAACAACCATCCGTGTTACACAGAAAAGGCAGCCGGGGACGTCCCTGGCATCCAGGTGGTTAAGCATCCACCTTGCAAGGTAGGGGATGCCGGCCCAATCCTCAGTCAAGCGATTAAGACCCCACATGCCGCGGAGCAGCTAAGTCCACATGCCACAACTCCTGAGCTCTTGTGCCCCAGCCCCCAAGCACCACAGCAAGAGCGCCTGCGAGATTCAGCAAAGACCTGAGAAGGCCAAATTAAAACAAACAAAAAAAAGGCAGCAGCAGGGCCGGCCACAGCGGTTACCTTCACCTGGAGGCCCTTCCTGCTCTCGTCCGCCCGGGCCTGGCCCTGCTCAGCCTGGCTTCCCCTGCGCCCTCCCCACCTCCATCCCAAGCCCCTGCTCGGTCCTTGGCTCTCTGTCCCTCTGCCCTGGGCTGTGGGAGCAGGCAACACGCTTATCCTTCTAGAGCTGGTGCCCCAGGGCACCGAGTAGGCACTTCCTTGAACCGTGCGGCTTTCTCCTACCTTCCATGGACTACTGGCCTAGAGGAGGGGCAGATGCCCTCTGATCTTCGATGGCACTTCTAGACCACCTCTTCATTCCTCAGGACTCCCGCCCTCTGACGGGCATGCTCTCAGATAATGCCACCTGCCGCCTTCCCCTCCGTACCCGACCGCCACCCTCACCATCCTGCCTGGGCTGTTTCAGCAACGGCTGTCTCCACCCCGAGCGTGGTGGGAACCATCTCCAGAGACCAGACCTTTCAGTCCACTTCTGCGACCTTATTTCAATGAACTCGAGGTCTGCACCGCCTTGGACGCCACCGTCAAGGCTCACACGCCCCCTGCAAAACAGAGCTGGCACCTTTTTCAGTCTTCTCGGCTCCTCCACACTCTCATCCCAGCCTCACACCTTTCTACAGGGCCTATATCCAGCCCCCGCCTTCACTCCCCTTGGCGTTCCCCTCGTGTTCCAAGATCCGTTACCCTACCCACTCCCCCGCACACACTGCCAGCTGCCCACCGAGACCTCAGACCCTGGCATTCAAGCCCCTGGAGAAACCGCCACACTGCAACCTCTGAGGACATGATCAATCAGAGAGCTGCCTCATAGCACGTGGAAACACCATTCTGTGTCCACTAACTCGTGCACTTCCTGTATTCAGAATACTGATTACTCATTCCTGTAACTTCTCCTAAATCCATGTCCCACCTCCATTGGAGGGTCCCGTCTGCACACGGGTGTGCTGTGTTCTGCCACCTTTAGATCCAGCCCCCACCCCGCTGCCCGGCCGTGCCAGCCCTCAGCCAGTTACTGCCGCCATAGACGTCCCTCTATGGTAGGTCCCTTCTGTGGCCTGTGTCCACTCGGCTTGCCTGTTTCACTGGCTTTTTGGCCACGCTGCATGACTCGCGGGTTCTTAGTTCCCCAACCAGGGACTGAACCCCGGCCACTGCAGTGAAAGCACCAAGTCCTGACCTCTGGGCCACCAGGAAACTCTACTCGGACTTTATCTCCACAGTTCTTCTCAAGGTCGTAATGACCGGCTCTGAGAACCGAGACTTTCCCGTTGACTTGGCGTCTTCGTCTCCCAACCACACCCGCTATAGTCAATGGTGGCTTTCACAGCAGCGTCTTGTTTCTAGAACCACGTGGGGTTGGGGGGCGGCAGCCAGAGGGCTTCAGGGACACATGTCCGGCTGCAACAGACCCTGAGCTGCTGCCCTAGGTCCCCAGCAACCTCCTGCCGGGGACCCTGCCCGGGGCGGGGATGGCCACAAACTGCCCTGACATGCTCACACTCACTCACTTTGTGGCCGGTAGACTCGTGCCTTCTCCGACTCTTCCTTGGAGGTGTGGAGAACCACCCGGTAATTCTTTGTGATGCAGCTGGGCCCCTGAACTTTCAGCACCATCTGGGACAAACTCTTTACTTCTGAACAAAAGAGAAGGTAAAGGTTTAGGGGCTTCTGGAGGCCAAAGCCCCAGGGTGGAGGGGGCAGTAGGTCTGGGGGTCGGGGGCTTGTGTTAACACTGGAGCTCCAAAGACCCCTGGCCTCCTGCCCTGGCCCAGGCCCGCGTCACTGTCTGCCACTCGCCTCCCAGATGGCCACAGGCAGCTTGCCGTCCTGGGCCTACTCCAGTGAGGCTGGCGGTTACCCTTTCCGTTGTAAGGGGCAGATGGGTCCCCACAAACTCCTAGATCAGGGCCTGGCATATCAGCCCAGCAGGGGTTCCCCTCCAGCTTTGGTGTGAACCAGGACACCCCATTCTACAGCTGAGACTTGGGATCTACATCCTGATCACAGATCAGGACCAGATCTAAGAGAGCTTTTGTCAGGACACTCAGGGTCCTGCCCCCAGGCTACAAGTGGGTTTTCAGGAAGCGTCTGGCCTACGCCTTGTAGGTCCTTGTTTAGTCCTCAAGCACCCATGATGTCCTTTGTATGACCCCCATTTTACAGGTGGGGAGACAAAACCAGGAAAGCTCACATACTCAAGTTCATGGCCAGGAAGTAACAGCAGTTTGTTATCTGACATCAGAGCCTGTGTTCTTGCCTCGGGGCCCCTTCCTGGCTCAATCCATTGACAAGAGGCCCAGAGCAGGGAGTGAGCTTGGAGTCTGGTTTACTGCAGGGTGGGGCGGAGCCCAGGGAGGAGAGGGGTGATGGGCCTTGGTCAGCGCCCGTTCTCACCTTCAGAGGAGAACACCTTGCTCTTGTCCACGGGCTGGCCTGAGACGGAAGGGCTGCAGTTCACAAGCAGGATGGCACCCCAGCCACTGGGGCCCCAGACCCAGGTTTTCTGTAAAGAAGACAGGAACACTTGTTCAGGCCGAAGCCAGGTGCATCCTCAGCTTTATAGATACTGCTCCACCTCGGGGTAGAGTCAAGCCTTCCTCCAGGGCGAACTCTTCATCAGAGTCAACTCAAGAGCCTACAGAACTGGACAGTAGCATCAGGTAAGAGGGCTGGGAGGAGGGCGAAGGTCTAGAGGCAGGTCACCAGTTTCCAACCTTGGCTCAGGGTCATAGGAGGTAGGGTTTGAGGAAAGTGTAACTCACTCAGTTGTATCCGACTCTTTGCAACCCCATGCACTGTAGCCCACCAGGCTCCTCTGTTCATGGGATTTCCCAGGCAGAAATACTGGAGTGGATTGCCATTTCCTCCTCCAGAGGATCTTCCTGACCCAGGGATCAAACCTGTGTTCCCTGTGTCTCCTGTAGTGTAGGTAAACTCCTTACCGGCTGAGCCACAGGGGAAGCCCCTGTGGATTTGAGGAGACATGTTCCATCTGAGGGGAGAGCTGACCCTCTGGCCTACCTGGCTACATGACCAGGCTAGGATGGGAGCCTAGTGACACCTAATTACTGACATTTTAATTTTTTGGAAGTGTTAGCAATTGATGCCACCCGTTCTTATTTGTATTGATGCTTTTGAACTGTGGTGTTGGAGAAGACTCTTGAGAGTCCCTGGGACTGCAAGGAGATCCAACCAGTCCATCCTAAAGGAAATCTGTCCTGGATATTCATTGGGAGGACTGATGCCGAAGCTGAAACTCCAATACTTTGGCCACCTAATGCGAAGAGCTGACTCATTGGAAAAGACCCTGATGCTGGAAAAGATTGAAGGCAGGAGAAGGGGACGACAGGGGATGAGATGGTTGGATGGCATCACAGACTCAAGGGACATGAGTTTGAGTAAACTCCGAGAGTTGGTGATGAACAGGGAGGCCTGGTGTGCTGCAGTCCATGGGGTCGCAGAGAGTCGGACACAACTGAGCAACTGAACTGAATTTGACTTAAGAGACACTATAAGACCTCCCTAGTCGTGCAGTGGCTAAGTCTCCGTGCTCCCAAAGCAGGGGGCCTGGGTTTGATCCCTGGTTAGGGAACTAGATCCCACATGTTGCAGCTAAGACCTGGCCCAGCCAAATATATGTGTGTGTGTGTGTATATATATTTTATAGAGACACTGTGGACACAGGACTTCCCGGCAGTCCAACAGTTGGGACTTCGCCTTTCCCTGCAGGAGTGTGGGTTCAATCCCTGACTGGGGAGCCAGGATCCTGGATGCCGCCACAGCCAAGGAAACCAAAGCATTAAAAACCGAGAAGTAATATAACAAATTCAATAAAGACTTTAAAAATGGTCATTAAAAAATAAATCTTAAGAAAAAAGAACTACAGAGGCCAAAACGAGCCTGTGGGCCAGGGCTGGCCGAGTCTGTGGTTGCTTCCAGCCTCACCTTAGCCTGTTTGTCGGCCGCCTCAAAGCGCCCGCTGCGGTAGATGTCCACGTCCAGGGAGAGCTCTGCAACAGAGGGGAAACGGTCTCAGCCACTGAGGCCTGCGGACGCAGCCTCTGAGCTGAAGGCAAGGACCCTCCGGATGGCCGAGGGCTGGTGGTAGGGTCCTCCAGCCTTTGGGGCAGGCTGCTGGCTTAGAAGACAGTTCAGAGACAGACGGAGTCTCGTGAGCCAGCCTGGAGGGTCCCAGGCATCCGTGGGTCTCTCCCAACCTCCCAGGGCCCACAGCACAGGGGCACTGTGGTCACGATGCCGTTTGTGCCTCTCGGCTGCTTCCCCGGTGACGCCTACTTGGAAGGCCCACCTCCCTAGACGTCAGGAACGCTCTTGGCGCTGAGTCACAGCCAGGGCTCAGTACGTGGGAATTCCAAGGCCCTTTAGGGCTGAGGATCTAGGCTTCTGCCAAGTATCACCATAGAGGCTCCTCCTGGGTCTTTATTCCCCACCTCCCGCCCCCTCCTCTGACCCTGCTGATTACCGTGTGGTTTACCCCAGTTCATAGCTCTTGACATCTAGGATGCTCTCTCTCAGCTGGAATGTCAGGGCCAAGGGAACAGCCCTCCTCTGCTGCCGTCCACTTAGCGAGGCCTGTTACCAACCAAGTACCGTTCTAGGTCCTCGGGATCCGGCAGCACACAGGACAGGCCCTGTCTGCTTTGATCTTAGGGATGCGTGCGTGTACCCACGCACACACCGCAGTGGCAAGGGGTGAAGAAATAAAAGGCACGTTATGTCCGATGGTGACATGCTGCAGGGAACAAGGGGACAGCAGGGTGTCTCAGCTTTAGATCAGAGAAGCCTCCTAAGTGTGAACCGAGGCCTGCAGGAGACAAGAAGTGACCCGTGTTAGTATCTGAGGTAAAAGCGGTTAGGATAAGAAGCGCACGGGGGCAAGTTCCAAGATCAGAGGCCAGAGTACCTAGGACAGGATGAGCAAAGTGAGAGAGAGGGGTCAGAGGGAGCCTGGAGCCAGGCTGGGTAGGTTGCGTGGGCAGTGATGATGCCAGCTTTAACCCAAGCATGGGCAAGCAGGAGCATGGGCAAGCAGGAGCATGGGCAAGCAGGAGCATGGGCAAGCAGGAGCATGGGCAAGCAGGAGCGGGCTCTGACTGGATGAAATGTTAGACAGCCTTCTAAAGAGGGGGCCTCTCTAGGGGCCGAACTGAGACTGGACCTGCAGAAGATCAAGGACGGAGCAGGAAACCTCGCTGAGGGCTGATCAGTGACCCGGGCAGAGGTGACCGGGCTTAGGCCAGGCTCAGAACTTCAGAAGCGGCGGGTGGCTGGACCTGAGCTAGACTTGAGGTAACCCGGCAAGATTCACAATAAACACGGGGAAGAGAATTCAGGGTGAACCCAAGGGCTTGGCCCTGACCAGCTGGAAGGACGGAGCTACCATCGAGCTGGACGCCGGGACTATTAGGAAAGAGACGTCTGGGGTAGGGGGGGTCAGCCGAGTGTTATTCGGTGTGAGACTTTGCTCAGACACTCAAGGAGCTATGTGGCCGGTAGGCTTCCGAGTTTATGGGAGACGCTGGGCTAGGGGGTTTTGAGTCATCGTGGGCTGCCCGAGCCTGCAGCACTCCGCCAGGCGGGTTGGGGGTGTGGGTGTGGCCAACGAAGGATCTAGAACCGGAATCTGAGAAGGAAAGGGCAGCTGTGGAGGAAATCTGGGCGCAGGGCCCTGTAGCGTTCCAGGTGAAACGGCTCCAGAAAGGACCACCAGGGTCACAAATGCTGCAGAAAGGCCCAGGGGGAGGAAGAGTGGGCCACCGAGGCGAGGACAGGAGAGGCTGTTCTGGTACCTGGGGCGGTGGGCATCTGGTCTGAGCGGGTTCAAGGGAAGGTGAGGAAGAGCTAAGGATGCAGAGAGGCAGGGGGCAGAGTTTGAAGACACCATGGAATTAGGTCTAAAAGCAGACATTATAGCTAGTTCCTTAAGAGAACAGGCATCACGACTTGTTTCTATTAAGGGAATAATTTGTTCTGGACCAATCTGAAAAAGGGCAGGAACTTCCCTGGCAGTCCAGTGATAAAGAACTCTTCTGCCAATGCAGGGGACACAGGTTCGATCCTCGGTCCCAGAGGATCCACATGCCGCGGGACCACTGAGCTCCGTGGGCCACAGCTACCGAGCCTGAGCTCTAGAGCAGGTGCTCAGCAACAGGAGACGTGCCGCCGTGAGACGCCCGAGCCCCGCAGCTGGGGAGCGGCCCCTGCTCCCGCAGCCATAGAAAGCCCCGGCACAGCAACGAAGATCCGCAGCAGCCCAAAATACAAACAAAAGTTTTTTTGAAAGAATACAGTGGAGGGCAGGAGGGGAGGCGGCTTGCTCCATCAGTAAGAACTGCTGAAGGAATACTCTTGAATGAGGGAGAGCTTGTCATCGTTAAGATCAACTTGGCACCAGACATCACCGACTATTAAGAGAAGCAGCCGTAGGGCCCTGACACAGGTGGGTGGGGGACGTGAACACGAGGGGTCCCGACAGCCTGTGTTCTGTTTAGAGAGCGAGTGAGGCTGGCAGAGCAGCGGCTGAGCGTTGAGGGAAGCGGGCACCGAATGAGTCCACAGGGGCCTCTCGTTACAGGGAGAGCCCCTGCCATTCCCCCTGGGCCGGGGGGACACTCACCAATGCCTGTGAGGTGGAGCACAGCCGTGGCCATGGGGGCATCCTCATCGGGCTGGTGGTAGAAGACCAGGACCTGTGGAGACCCCCCGGGACCCCCGGAGCATTAGCGGACGGGCCGGGGACAGGGCCCCGTACCCGGCTCTGGCCGCTTCCCTTCGGTCTCATGTCACAGCTTCTGAGCTTCCAGTGTCTCCCGGGAGCCCGCACAGGGTTACTGGGCTGTTGAAACCCCCGGTGTGATGCGCCACGACCCTCCACCAAGCCCTTCCACACCAAGGCCTCACCACTGCCCGTCCAGGCGGGTTCTAACCACAGGACAGAGAAATCAGGACTCAACTATTAGGCAGTAAAAGGGGTAGAACCGGATTTATGACCTGGGCTGTGCAGCTCTAGAGGTGAAGCTTTAAGCTGCCCTCCATGTCCTGCCCGCTACACCGCCCCTCCTAGGACCCCATAAGATGGGCCATGAGGATGTGGGGCCTCCAACGGGCCAAGCTGCCCAGAAACAGGCTGCTGGGGGTGGGGGTGCCTGTCCTGGGTCTCACAGCAACCTCTGCTTGCAGAGGAGTCTTCCTACTTTCGAGAAGGTGCTGGCCTTGCCCACAGGCCTTCATCACGAACCACAGAAGCAGCTGTTAGCTGGGGTCCGGGGTAAGCATCTCAGCCCTGGGGCTGCTGGAGGCGGGGCCCTGGGCACAGACGCTTCTCAGCTGCTCTGGACGCAGCTGGGCCACATCACAGCCTCAGTCCTTATCTGAGACGCTCGCTGAGTGTCCTACCTGTCTCTTGGGCTTCCCTGTGGCTCAGCTGGTAAAGAATCTGCCTGCAATGTGGGAAACCTGGGTTCAATTCCTGGGTTGGGAAGATGCCCTGGAGAAGGGAAAGGCTACCCACTCCAGTATTCTGCCTGGAGAATCCCATGGACTGTATTGTCCATGGGGCTGCAAAGAGTCGGACACGACTGAGCGACTTTTTCACCTGCCTCTTGGGGAGTCACCTGCCCTGGGCACGGGTGTAGAGGCTGGTGTGTACTCCCTCTCAGTCATCCCAGCTTAGCCCCCTGCTGACTATCCTCTGGAACATTCTGGCAACAAGAGCCCCCAGGTCCTAAACGTGCTTCCCTCAGCTGTGCCGGCTCAGCCTCACACGGGGGTCACCTGGGAGCTATGAGGCCCAGAGGATGGTTTGGTTGGCAGGGGCCGAGGCCTGGGCATCACGTGATTTTAATTACTCACCACCACTAACCGCTCAGATTTAGCCGAGCCCATTGTTCGAGCTGAGAGTCCACCTCTCTGCCCCGGGCCCCATCAGGGCGGCATCCTGCCCAGAGGATGGGCATGGGCTTGGGCTCAGATCCTGGGTGTGGCCCCTTAGGCTGTGGCTCCGTTTCCTCACACATGAACAGAGGGAACGCCGACCTCGGGAAACGTGACCTGGTACTCAGCATCGGACCCGTGGTAGCTCTTAAGTTTCATCAAGAGGCTCCATGTCTGGGAGACCAGCCTGAGCCAAAAAGCCTGAGTCCTACTGCTGAAACCTTTTAGGCCAGACTTTAAAAAAGCTAATTTGGAAGCTAGTGCGGTGGTCAGAAGCACGAATGGAGGAGACAGACACCCTTGAGCTTGAATCCCTGCTCAGCCAGTTACTGGCTTGAGCAGGGTGCGTCTCTGACTCCGTGCCTCAGTTTCTTTGTCTGTAAAAGTGGGTCAAAGTTTGGTTGCAAGCACTGAATGCGATCAAAGCATTTGGCTCTGAAGTTTTCAGACTCAGAGCTCAGGAAACCCCAGCTGTCAGGAGGGAGCCCCCAGGGCTTTTGTTAGCGCCTCCTGGGCAAGCTGCCCTCACCTCCCCCCCCTCCCAAGGCCTACCTTGCCCTCGTCCTCAGCGAAGTTGGGGGACGTCATCGCCACCAGCACGTCCGTGGGGCGTGACAGGGGCCAGCGGGGCGCGGCCGGCTTCTCCCTGCTCTCCACCGGGTCTGCGCCGCAGACGCGGACCACGACCCCCAGAGACGCGTCCACGGAGAAGGACTCGCACATCCGCGGGGCACACCTGGGGGCCGGCGAGCAGACAGAGCTTGGTGCACAGGAGCCCC
The DNA here is from genome assembly GCF_029407905.1 of Bubalus kerabau. NCBI lineage: Eukaryota > Metazoa > Chordata > Mammalia > Artiodactyla > Bovidae > Bubalus > Bubalus kerabau. Next base: position 189,107,387 of record NC_073626.1, read on the forward strand.
GCCTTCTCGTCCCGGAGCCCAGCTGGAGGGGGTGCCCCCAGCCTCTCCGCTGCTGAGGCCCTCCAACTCACAGTCAAAGCGCTTTTGGGTCCTAACACGCCAGCCTTCCCCTCACCACGCCCTGCTCCCAGGACCCCTTGCAGGCCCGAGACAAGCTGCAGCCCAGACCCCACCTCCCGCATCCGCTACCATGTAGTTACCAAGCTACATCTTATTCATGAACGCCCCCCTTCCAAGGGGGGGAGGGCCCCTTGTCTGAGCCACGAGGGCGGCCTACGGGGGAAAAGCAAGGCCTGGCAGGTCTGTGCCATGACCAGGGGAAGGCAGGGGTTAGGGTTAGGGTTAGGGTTAGCCTCCCATGGCAGCTCCAGCTCACAGGAGCCTCCATCAGTCCGCACAGCCTCCTCGGGGGTCACCCTCACCCCATTTCATGGGGAAGGGGACCGAGAGAGGGCAAGGCACGTGCTTCCAAGGTCCCACAGTCTAGGAGCAGTAGAAACAGGACTGGGAGGCCCTTAAAGACCCAAACTCAGCTCCTTGAGATGGAGCAGGACAGCGGGGTAGGTTACAGAGCGTGCAGTTAACCCCCGACTCCCGCGTAAGCCAAGGGCGCCCCAGGCAAAGAGCCTCACCAGCCTCCCCGCCCGGACCCGCTCCCAGCTCCTCACCCGCTGACGTCTAAGAAGATCTCCATGCCCAGCACACACACAGCGTGGGTTGGGCTGTCCAGGGACAGAGGGACGATGTTCCGGAAGGCCATGGCACGGCCCTCTGGGCTGACTACCCCCACCCGGCACGGTAACCTCTGACAACCCCGGGGTCGCTCCCACCGCCCGCCCCTCTTATGGGCCAGGGGCCTCCAGCCCGCCCCCTTGTTAAGGAGGCTGTAGCAGCTGCTGGAGTGTAACTGATTTCCTCCGCGGAGGTTTGCTGGGAGGAGAGGCGCTGCTGAGGTGCAGCTGGGGTCAGAGCCGGGGCAGCACCAATTCATTAAGCAGCTAATGCCTGCAGACGTGCAGGGGCTGGGGCTGGCTGCCTGGCGCTCCGGCCTCCAGCTGGAAAGCTGCTGCCTGGGATTGGTCAACCTGGCCTTGGTGCTGGAGGCGTAACTAAGCTGGGAGCTGTCAGGAGCAGGGATCTGTAGGGGGTGCGTGGGGCCCTGGCAGGAGAGGGGCACCGGGCAGCCCCTCTAGACTTTGGGGCCTCGATCCTAAGGTGTGGGCTTCCTGGAAAATGGTAACTGATGGACCAGTGGTTCCCAGGGCTCCGATGGCTGCAAAACTGACTAGCGGGTGGCGCCGGTTAAAGCTGCAAACTCCTGGGGTCCAGGCAGCTGCGCCCCTCCCCAGGTGGTTAGGGGGCTCCTTGAGCACAGCTGTGTCATCAGCTCCCAGCCGGGGGCGCGCAGGGATTGGTGGAAAGAGCGGACGGAGGACCCCCGCTGCGCAAGGTCCGCATCTCCGCTGAGTTCGCTGAGCCAAGAAATGAGAACACCTGCTGTAGCCCACGGGGCTCACCAGCCAAGTTTAGGACTGTTTGTTTTAAGGGTGGGTTAATCCAGTACTTTGGCCACCTCGTGCGAAGAGTTGACTCATTGGGAAAGACCCTGATGCTGGGAGGGATTGGGGGCAGGAGGAGAAGGGGACGACAGAGGATGAGATGGCGGGATGGCATCACTGACTCAATGGACGTGAGTCTGGGTGAACTCCGGGAGTTGGTGATGGACGGGGAGGCCTGGCGTGCTTCGATTCATGGGGTCGCAAAGAGTCGGACACGACTGAGCGACTGAACTGAACTGATGGTTATTCTCGAATACATATGACAGTCATATGGGTCCAAGTTCAAAAGGGGGCTTGCAACACAGTTTCCCTCCTTCTGTCTCTCCCATTAGTTCCCTAATGTGGATGCAGCCAGTGGCTTCGCGTTCTAAATCTTTCCAAACAGATGTTACAGGTCACCAAGCCAACATGAATCTATGTCCACCCCTCCTTTTCACTTTTATACTGCTCAGTATTCCATACCTTGCTACGTTCACTTCGCAGTATAACTCAGAAGTTCTTCATATCATGTACGTATGAGGTGTGTAAAAAAGCACCCTGATCCCTTTTCAGGGCTGTGTAGTATTCTGAGTAAGTTTCATCATGTACAGACATTTGTTTTCGATCTTTTGCCCTGGCACGTGATGCTGTGATGATTAAGCCATGTATAACAGCCTGGGGGGACATAAATTGGGTACCATGTGAAGGTCACTCAGTGAGCCGGGCTTGGTGACTTTGAGATTAAAAGAAAAACCTTTGCTGGAGGTTTTAAGTTTGCAGTGTAACTATCAGGAGTGGCTTTGTTCTGGGGGCTCTTGCAGGCAGGGGGTGGCCAGGAAAACTCTAAAATTTTAGCCCCTCAGATAGGAGGCACCGGCCATGTGTAAGCTCACACCCCAAATGACTCACTCACACCCAGCCGTCTGCTCATACACGTCAGCCAGAGGCTGGCTGGTGGGTGGGGCGGCCTGACTGGGGAGGGCTCAAGAGGGCTGGGCTCAGGGCTCAGGGCTCTGGAGCAGAACAGCTCAGGAGCTCGGTCCCTCCCACCCGAGCGCAGCCCTGCCTTGTGTGCGGCTCCGAGTATAGTTGTGGGGGGGGGCCCTCGGCCTGGTGCACAGAGACATCTCAGGCGCAAGAGGGGCTTGGCTGTGTCTAGAGCAGGTCCTGCTCCCCCTCTAGGGGACACTTGTTCACCACTGACTCCCCAGCACCCACAAAAGGGAGGGGCCTGGACACAGTAGGTGCTCAATACACTCTTGTGGCCCCAAATGACTAAATGACCCCCACTCCCCTCCCCCTGCCGGGCCGAAATAACCCAGTGGGCTTCCCTAGGTCTCCCAATGAAGCGAGGTGTTTGTGACCTTAAAACAGCTCTGCATGGATCTCCACACTTCCGCGCATGCTCATCCCATGTAGGAAGTCCTGCCTCAGCCCCGCAGTGACATTTCTGCATCACTCTGAGGTGGTCAAGTCCCAGTGTCCCTGGCGGACACCATGGTATTTGGGGTGGAGGCACTAACTCCCCAGCTGCTGCAGGCGATGGTTTCTGGCTGCTCACAGCAAGTCTCCCTCCTAAAATTGTCTACTGCCAGTTCCCGAGGTCATCATCACCCCGCCTTGGGGGCAGCTACACCCACCGTGGGGAGACAACGGGCAGGCTGCTTGTCTCAATTCAGGACAACTCTGAGGACCCAGCTCCAGAGCGTCCTGGGGGGGTTTCCCAAACCCTCGGTGGCCGCTGCTTCCCAGCTCATTATCTCCTGCTGCCCCGCCCCCACACCCTCCCAGGTGTGGTTCCTAAGAGCACCCCCACAGTCCCCCAAAAACCTCCTGCGAGGAAGCCTTCATCTCAGAATCTGTTTCCAGGAACCAGACATAAAACAGTCACCAATCTCAATTCAGATGTTTGAAAGTTGCTGTGCTGTGCTCAGTCGTGACCGTCTAGTCAAAGCTGTGGTTTTTCCAGTAATTTGATGTGAGAGTTGGACCATAAAGAAGGCTGCTGCTGCTGCTGCTAACTCACGTCAGTCGTGTCCGACTCTGTGCAACCCCATAGATGGCAGCCCACCAGGCTCCCCCCATCCCTGAGATTCTCAAGGTAAGAACAGTGGAGTGGGTTGCCATTGCCTTCTCCAGTGCGTGAAAGTGAAAAGTGAAAGTGAAGATGCTCAGTTGTGTCTGACTCTTAGCGACCCCATGGACTGCAGCCTACCAGGCTCCTCTGTACATGGGATTTCCCAGGCAAGAGTACTGGAGTGGGTTGCCATTGCCTTCTCCAAAAGAAGGCTGAGCTCTGAAGAACTGATGTTTTCCATCTCTCAAGAGTCTTCTCCAGTAACTGTGGTACTGGAGAAGACTCTTGAGAGTCCCTTGGACGGCAAGGAGATCAAACCAGTTAATCCTAAAGGAAATCAACCTTGACTATTCATTGGAAGGACTGATGCTAAAGCTGAAGCTCCAATACTCTGGCCACTTGATGCGAAGAGCAGACTCATTGGAAAACATGCTGATGCTGGGAAAGACTGAAGACAGGAGGAGAAGGGGACAACAGAGGATGAGATGGTTGGGTGGCATCACCGACTCGAGGGACATGAGTTTGAGTAAGCTCCAGGAGATGGTGAAGGACAGGGAAATCTGGTGTGGTGCAGTCCGTGGGGTCTCAAAGAGTCAGACACGACTGAACAACAACAACCCACTCCAGTGTTCTTGCCTTCTTGCCTAGAGAATCCCATGGACAGAGGAGCCTGGCGGGCTAGAGTCCACGGGGTCACAAAGAGTCAGACACAACTGAGCGACTAACAGAAGGGCTGCTCCGGCTTCTCAGGTGGCTCAGTGGTAAAGAATCCACCTGCCAACTCAGGAGACACAGGTTCAATTCCTGGGTCAGGAAGACCCCCTGGAGAAGGAAATGACAACCCACTCCAGTATTCTTGCCCGGGAAATCCCATGGACAGAGGAGCCTGGTGGGCTACAGTCCATGGGGTCGAAAAGAGCAGACATGAGTGAGCGACTTCGCTTCACGACTACAGATCTGCAGTACTTTGCCTCACGCCACTCTAAAGCTGAGGCGGTCTGTGTTTGAACTCTTGGTTGGTGTGTGTCCTGGAATGAGTGACTGTGTCCATCAAGAGTGCCAAAAACGGTCCTCATGGCAGTAAACTTTGAAGCGGTCTTTGAATACTTTTAATAAATTTATTTTGATACATGATGTTATCGAATATTTGGTCCAGATGTGTGTTGGGGTGTTTTTTCGGTAATTAAATCTGGCAGAAACAAGTATCTCCTTTAGGAGAGAGGAGGTATCAGTTGATGGGCTGGTTGAGTAAGAATTGACCATCCTTAGATCTGGGAAATCAAAGCTGCTGGAAAGATGCTGCTCCCATCTTTAATGCTTTGGTGGGTCACAGGAGGTCAGACCATCACCGTGGGATCAACCTTCTAACATAGTCTTGTAAAAATCAAGCTTATTGTTGAAAATACAAGAACATTGCTTTAAAGCCCTTCATGAGTATAGAACAGCTAAACATGAGAAGTAAATTGCTGTAACAGAGACAAAGCACCGAAATTATTCACGTAACTAAGCCGGAGCCAGGCCAGGAGCGTCCCGAGGCGGCGCCGGCTCAGGGCTCCACGTGCCACCACTTGAAGGGGAAGGGCTGGCGGCGCACGTTGGTGCCGCAGTGCACGTTCCCTTGCCGGACGTGGTAGGCATAGTAGTCGTCGAGGAAGGTGCAGTGGAGGCCCAGCGGCTCCAGCAGGGACCGCACCTCCTCCTCCAGGCAGCAGCGGCCGTTGATGACGGGCCCGAAGGGCTTGGGGATGCCCAGGTGCCGGCCCAGCACCAGCATGTTCACCTGCGGGGAGGGGGCGCCCGGGTCAGGGGCAGCCGCGTGCGGCTTGCGGCACCACCTGAGTGTCCCCCATAACAGCCCACTTCACAGGCCAGCAAACGGAGGCCCGGGAAGGCGATGTGAGCTACTGAAGGCGAGGGAGTGAGGCTAGGTCCTGTACCCAAGCCTTCGGACTCTGGGGTCCATTTCTCAACCCTTCCCCCCTCCTCACTGCCACCCTCCGGCAAACTCAATTCCTCAAGGCCCGGCTCCGCTGCCGCTGCCTCTGTGACGCGGCCCGTGACTCTCCAGACTCGCAACTGCTCATCCTCTGGGCTCCCACAGCCCCCAGCTCAGTGCCTGGCACACAGGAGGCACTTGATGCAGATCTGCCGAGACTACGATCCGGTGAATAAGCGGCTACACGCTTTATGGCAGTTTCCACGCACAGGCGTGATGTAAACAACGGTGCTTCCTCCACAGTCGTTCACATGAGGTGTCGCACTGGGAGGCGGCCGTGGATTCGAATCCCAGGACCGTTATACGGCTGTGCGGCCTCGGGCAAGTCACTTGCCTCTGCGCCGCATCAGCAGAAAGAGCCAACCAAACACATTTCCAGGTGTGACAGCTGGATGAGGACAGGCACGCAGCCTGGGCAGCGCTCAGTGAGCTCGGGGTCAGTCTCCAGGGCTGAGTCACTGAAGGGACATCTCGGCCCTCAGACTCGGCCCGTGCCAGCTGCCTGGCACTCTCGACTGCTCTGCCCGCTCCACGCCCAGGCCCTCGCCCCCAGCTCCTGGCACGGCGCCCTGTGAGGCCTCACAGGGAGGAGGAACCGAGTCAGCCCTGAGCCCTCTGAGACGCTGCACCCCCAGCCTCAGGCATCCGCTTTCTTTCCCCCTGGGCTAAACTGCAGAAAGAAATGAAATGCTTGGGGCCAAGGAACTATTCAGCAGTGGGGGTTAACAGGATGGTGCTTCCTCCTGTCTTGTTTGAGCCAAGGAATCTTTTTTCTAAGCAAAATTTTCTGCAATATCTCAAAGCGTAAAATAGAGACGAGTCTAAACCATGCGAGGGAGGCCCTGTCTTGGAACCCCAGGGTCCCGGAGAACCCAGTTTGCAGACCACCCGGCCTGACACAAGGGAGCCACACCCCAAGCTCTGAACCCCAGCTCTTGCCAGAGACCTGACTCCCCTGCGCATCGTCTGTAAAGCGGGGTGACAACAGTCATTCACCCCCAGGCGGTTGCCTCTTAAAGGCACTGTAAGCCGGAGAGGGCCACGCAAACCCCAAGGGGTGAGGAGACAGCCAAGCCTGCTGGATCCACAGCCCACGCGGCCTCTTAGACTTAAGACTGCGGGCAAAGCTGGGCAGGCTCGGAGGTCCGCATTCTCACCATGTTTGGGAAAAAGGCTTCGGCCTTGGGGGTCCCTCGCGAGTCTTTGATGAGCTTGAAGAGCTGCGGGATGTCCACGATGTCCCGCTCGGTCAGGCCCAGCTCCCTCTTCAGCACCGCCCGGTTCCAGTCGATGCATTTCTGGGGGGCGGGAGGAGGGGCGGCGGTGGGTGGGGTAGGGCGGGGCCTCGGGGGTCGGGGGTGGGGGTACAGGCGGGTCGGTTTAACCGGAGGACCTGAGACAGGGCCAGGAAGGCAGCGGGGCACCTCCTGGCCCCCCTCCTGCTTGCCTTTGCTCAGCCCCTGCCCCGGGCTCTGCTTCAGTGTCCTGCAATTCCCGCCGCTCCAGAGCTTGGCCTCTTGCACGTCTCCGTGCCTGTTTCTGAGTCTGCCCTGTCTTTCTCTGACTTTGCCAACTCTTTTCTCTCTCTCTCTCTCTCTCACACACACACACAGAGACATACACACACAGAGACACACACACACACAGAGACACAGACACACACACACACTCACATACACAGACACACACACACAGAGACACACAGACACACACACACAGAGACACAGACACACACACACACTCACATACACAGACACACACAGACACACACACACAGACACACACACACACACACTGACCCAGATCCCGGCACTGATCACCCGGAAGGCTCTGTCCTGGGCTTCTAACCTCGGGGAAGAGAGCTGGGCATGGGGGTGGGGGCGAGTGTCAGGTTGCTGGGGGTGTGACGTGCCCAGAATGGCCAGGCTAGTACCTCCACATAGGAATTGTGTTCTCTCAGTTTCTCGTCTGACAGAATGTCCTTTATTTTCTGCTGTTTTTTTTCTGTCGTGGAGAAAAAGAAAAAGAAGCAGGTGAATTCAGAGAGCCACTTTGCTCTTCCCCGAAGGTCCAGTAGGGACTCAGTTTTCCCATCTATAAAATGGGGGCAGCGATGATTCAGAACACACAGGTTTGTTATGAGTATCTGGGAGGTAAATGACTTTAATAAAGTAGTTTACACAGGGTAAGTTCTTATTAAGAGCGTTACTTTCAGTCCTGTAAATTCTCTCATCTCCAGAGGGATCCTGTTTCCTGAGGGGCAAACAGAGGCCTGACCATTGCCTGATGCTCCATGACTTGTACAGATACTAGGTGAAAACTCTCAGTTGTAGTGACTTCAACCTCTGACTCCAGCCTCAGTCTGTGGACATCATTGAAAAAAATATTTCATTCTCTGCTCCATCCGGATTAAACTTTTTTTCAGATCCTCAAACACATCTTGCTTTCTCCTGCCTCTGAGCCTTGGCTGTTCCTTCTGCCTGGATTATCTGGACTATCTTTAGTCCCATGCCACTGCCCCGTTTATCTGGCCAACTCCTGCTCACCTCTCATACTCAGGCCTGATCTTTGCCTCCTCCAGGAAACCTTCCTGGGGCTCCTCCCAGACACCCCTCAAAGCCCCTGTGTTGCTGCTTCCTGAACTCACTCTCCCCAGACTGTGAGTCCCGAGGGCAGGGACCTCCTCTTCCCTGTTCACGCAGCACCCCCAGCACCCGGCACAGTGCCTGGTGCCCGGTGGCTGGGCGGAAGATGCCAGTGGCCTGAGTGATTCCATCTGGGGATGGGAGACCATGTGCAGGCAGAGGAAGCTTCCCAGGGGAAAGACCAGGCGCAGCCAACTTACTCTTGACCCCTTGGAACAGCAGGGCCTCCCCATGGCCCTCCTTCAGCTGCTCCTGGAGCAGTCGGTAGCAGGCCCTGGGGCTGGCCAGGAGAAGCCGGAAGCCCTGGGGGCAGAAAGCCTGCGGTCAGAGGTTAGTTTGGTCCCTGGGGCTCCCGGGAGGAAGGCTCTGCCAAGGGTATGGGGAGTGGGGGCTTGGACCTAGGCTGGCTGCTTCTTCCATGCCCCCTTCTGGGTGAGGGAGAAAGATTTGGGAAGATAAGGTCAGTGTCCCCCACCCTCCCCGGCAGAGGCAGAGCTGAGTCTGGGAACCTGGGAAGGAGGCCTGTGGCTTCCTTCAGGCAGCCCCCCCAGACCACACCTTCTTTTGCACCGGAACGAAGCTCAGGAACTCGTCCACGTGGCCCACAGACAGCCAGTCAGAGTAGAGTCTCACCGGGGCCTGCACCTGCTGGGCACCCAGGAAGTCCTGCAGGGTCTGGTGCATCTCCTGGCTCTCCTTGCTGCCAACATAGGGGTGTTATGAGGAGACAGGTATGCTTTTGGGCTGTGGTGCTGGAGAAGACTCTTGAGAGTCCCTTGGACAGCAAGGTCAACCCAGTCAATCCTAGAGGAAATCAACCCTGAATATTCATTGGAAGGACTGACTCTGAAGCTGAAGCTCCAGTACTTTGGCCATCTGATGCCAAGAGCCGACTCACTGGAAAAAGACCCTGATGCTGGGCAAGATGAGGGCGGGAGGAGAAGGGCACGACAGAGGATGAGATGGTTGGATGGTATCATCGACTCGGTGGACATGAGTTTGAGCAAGCTCCGAGAGATGAAGGACAGGGAAGTCCGGTGTGCTGCGGTTCATGGGGTCACAAAGAGTTGGACGTGACTGAGCAACTGAACAGCAACAGCAGCAATGGGAGATGGGCTTCCCTGGTGGCTCAGCTGGTGAAGGATCTGCTCGCAGTTCAGGAGACCGGGTTCAATCCCTGGGTTGGGAACATCCCCTGGAGAAGGAAATGGCAATCCACTCCAGTATTCTTGCCTGGAGAATCCCATGGACAGAGAAGCCTGGTGGGTTACAGTCCATGGACTCACAAAGAGTTGGACACAAGTGACCGAGTAACTAACACTTTCCCTTTCATGGGGAGACGGGGGTGGGGGAGTCCACAAAGGTGGGAGTTACCAAGGAAGTCTCTGAGGGCCTGGGACTTGGTGAAGCGGTCAGGATTCTTCAGAGAAGGGGTTCAGACCCTGGGATGCCTTTTGTTATTATCATATCTCCTACCATCTGAGGAGTTTAGAAAATGTCACCCCAGTTTTACTGGGGACAACCGAGGCATGGAGTCAGTGAAGGACGTAGGGCCAGTCCTTAGCTTCTGCAAGCGCTGCCTGTTGACTCTGCCTGGACGCTGGTGTCGTGAGCAGCGTTGCCGTGGGGTGTGGAGCTGGCCCCACCGAGTCCATGCCCCCTTGTCAGCTGTGCGCCCTCACACACACCCCTTCACAGTCCCGGCCTCCGTGCTCCTCCTGCCCTGACCTCCAGGGGCCTTTGTGACCCGGCCTCTGTAATCCCCCTGCCCTGACCTCCAGGGGCCTTTGTGACCCGGCCTCCAATATCCCCCTGTCCTGAGCTCAGGGGCCTTCGTGACCTGGCCTCCTTGATCCCCCTGCCATGAGCTCCAGGGGCCTTCGTGAACCGGCCTACGTGCTCCCCTGCCCTGAGCTCCAGGGGCCTTCGTGACCCGGCTTACGTGATCCCCCTGCCCTGACTTCCAGGGGCCTTCGTGACTGGCCTCCGTGCTCCTCCTGCCCTGAGCTCCAGGGGGGCTTCGTGACCCAGCCTCCGTGCTCCCCCTGCCCTGAGCTCCAGGGGCCTTCGTGACCCGGCCTCCGTGAGTCCCCTGCCCTGAGCTCCAGGGGCCTTCGTGACCCGACCTCCATGCTCCTCCTGCCCTGAGCTCCAGGGGCCTTCGTGATCCGGCCTCCATGCTCCCCCTGCCCTGAGCTCCAGGGGCCTTTGTGACCCGGCCTCCGGGCTCCCCCTGCCCTGACTTCCAGGGGCCTTTGTGACCGGCCTCCGTGAGTCCCCTGCCCTGAGCTCCAGGGGCCTTTGTGACCCGGCCTCCGTGCTCCCCCTGCCCAGACCTCCAGGGGCCTTCGTGACCCGGCCTCCGTGCTCCCCCTGCCCTGAGCTCCAGGGGCTTTCGTGACCCGGCCTCCGTGCTCCCCCTGCCCTGAGCTCCAGGGGCCTTCGTGACCCGGCCTCCGTGACTCCCCTGCCCTGAGCTCCAGGGGCCTTCGTGACCCGGCCTCCGAGCTCCCCCTGCCCTGATCTCCAGTGGCCTTCGTGACCCGGCCTCCGTGAGTCCCCTGCCCTGAGCTCCAGGGGCCTTCGTGACCCGGCCTCCGTGAGTCCCCTGCCCTGAGCTCCAGGGGCCTTCGTGACCCGACCTCCATACTCCCCCTGCCCTGAGCTCCAGGGGCCTTCGTGGCACGGCCTCTGTGCTCCCTCTGCCCTGAGCTCCAGGGGCCTTTGTGACCCGGCCTCCGGGTTCCCCTGCCCTGACTTCCAGGGGCCTTTGTGACCGGCCTCCGTGAGTCCCCTGCCCTGAGCTCCAGGGGCCTTCGTGACCTGGCCTCCGAGCTCCCCCTGCCCTGACCTTCAGGGGCCTTCGTGACCCGGCCTCCGTGAGTCCCCTGCCCTGAGCTCCAGGGGCCTTTGTGACCCGGCCTCCGTGAGTCCCCTGCCCTGAGCTCCAGGGGCCTTCGTGACCCGGCCTACGTGATCCCCCTGCCCTGACTTCCAGGGGCCTTCGTGACTGGCCTCCATGCTCCTCCTGCCCTGAGCTCCAGGGGCCTTCGTCACCCGGCCTCCGGGCTCCCCCTGCCCTGACTTCCAGGGGCCTTCGTGACTGGCCTCCGTGCTCCCCCTGCCCTGAGCTCCAGGGGCCTTCGTAACCCGGCCTCCGTTCTCCCCCTGCCCTGAGCTCCAGGGGCCTTCGTGACCCGGCCTACAAGATCCCCCTGCCCTGAGCTCCAGGGGCCTTCGTGACCCGGCCTCCGTGCTCCCTCTGTCCTGAGCTCCAGGGGCCTTCGTGAACCGGCCTCGTGCTCCCCCTGACCTGACTTCCAGGGGCCTTCGTGACCCGGCCTCCGTGAGTCCCCTGCCCTGTGCTCCAGGGGCCTTCGTGACCTGGCCTCCGTGCTCCCCCTGCCCTGTGCTCCAGGGGCCTTCGTGAACCGGCCTCCATGCTCCTCCTGCCCTCAGCTCCAGTGGCCTTCGTGACCCGGCCTCCGTGAGTCCCCTGTCCTGAGCTCCAGGGACCTTCGTGACCAGGCCACCGTGATCCTCCTGCCCTGAGCTCCAGGGGCCTTCGTGTACCGGCCTCCGTGCTCCCCCTGCCCTGACTTCCAGGGGCCTTCGTGACCCGGCCTCCGTGAGTCCCCTGCCCTGAGCTCCAGGGACCTTCGTGACCCGGCCTCTGTGCTACCCCTGCCCTGAGCTCCAGGGGCCTCGTGACCCGGCCTCCGTGCTCCCCCTGCCCTGACTTCCAGGGGCCTTCGTGACCCGGCCTCCGTGCTCCCCCTGCCCTGAGCTCCAGTGGCCTTCGTGACCAGGCCTCCGTGCTCCCCCTGCCCTGACTTCCAGGGGCCTTTGTGACCGGCCACCGTGAGTCCCCTGCCCTGAGCTCCAGGGGCCTTCGTGACCCAGCCTCCGTGCTCCCCCTACCCTGACCTCCAGGGGCCTTCATGACCCGGCCTCCGTGCTCCCCCTGCCCTGACTTCTAGGGGCCTTCGTGACCCGGCCTCCGTGCTCCCCCTGCCCTGAGCTCCAGGGGCCTTCGTGACCCGGCTTCCATGCTCCCCCTGCCCTGAGCTCCAGGGGCCTTCGTGAACCGGCCTCTGTGCTCCCCCTGCCCTGACCTCCAGGGGCCTTCGTGACCCGGCCTCCGTGCTCCCCCTGCCCTGAGCTCCAGGGGCCTTCGTGACCCGGCCTTCGTGCTCCCCCTGCCCTGAGCTCAAGGGGCCATCGTGACCCGGCCTCCGTGAGTCCCCTACCCTGAGCTCCAGGGGCCTCCGTGAACCGGGCTATGTGCTCCCACTGCCCTGAGCTCCAGAGGACTTCGTGACCCGGCCTCCGTGATCCCCCTGCTCTGAGCTCAAGAGGCCTTCGTGACCCGGCCTCCGTGCTCCCCCTGCCCTGAGCTCCAGGGGCCTTCGTGAACCGGTCTCCGTGCTCCCCCTGCCCTGAGCTCCAGGGGCCTTCGTGACCCGGCCTCCGTGCTCCCCCTGCCCTGAGCTCCAAGGGCCTTCGTGACCCCGCCTCCGTGAGTCCCCCACCCTGAGCTCCAGGGGCCTTCGTGAACCGGCCTATGTGCTCCCCCTGCCCTGAGCTCCAGGGGCCTTCGTGACCCGGCCTCCGTGCTCCCCCTGCCCTGACCTCCAGGGGCCTTCGTGACCCGGCCTCCGTGAGTCCCCTGCCCTGAGCTCCAGGGACTTTCGTGACCAGGCCACCGCGATCCTCCTGCCGGGAGCTCCAGGGGCCTTCGTGACCCGGCCTCTGTGCTACCCCTGCCCTGACCTCCAGGGGCCTTCGTGACCCGGCCTCTGTGAGTCCCCTGCCCTGAGCTCCAAGGGCCTTAGTGACCCGGCCTCTGTGCTCCCCCTGCCCTGAGCTCCAGGGGCCTTCGTGACCAGGCCTCCGTGCTCCCCCTGCCCTGAGCTCCAGGGGCCTGGTGACCCGGCCTCCGTGCTCCCCCTGCCCTGACCTCCAGGGGCCTTCGTGACCCGGCCTCTGTGAGTCCCCTACCCTGAGCTCCAGGGGCCTTCGTGAACCGGCCTATGTGCTCCCCCTGCCCTGAGCTCCAGGGGCCTTCGTGACCCGGTCTCTGTGCTCCCCCTTCCCTGAGCTCCAGGGACCTTCGTGACCCGGCCTCCGTGAGTCCCCTGCCCTGAGCTCCAGGGGTCTTCGTAAGCCGGCCTCCGTGCTTCCCCTGCCCTGAGCTCCAGCGGCCTTCGTGACCCGGCCTCTGTGAGTCCCCTACCCTGAGCTCCAGGGGCCTTCGTGAACCGGCCTATGTGCTCCCCCTGCCCTGAGCTCCAGGGGCCTTCGTGACCCGGTCTCTGTGCTCCCCCTTCCCTGAGCTCCAGGGACCTTCGTGACCCATCCTCCGTGCTCCCCCTGCCCTGAGCTCAGGGGCCTTCGTGACCCAGCCTCCGTGAGTCCCCTGCCCTGAGCTCCAGGGGTCTTCGTAAGCCGGCCTCCGTGCTTCCCCTGCCCTGAGCTCCAGCGGCCTTCGTGACCCAGCCTCTGTGCTCCCCCTGCCCAGACCTCCAGGGGCCTTCGTGACCCGGCCTCTGTGAGTCCCCTGCCCTGAGCTCCAAGGGCCTTAGTGACCCGGCCTCCGTGCTCCCCCTGCCCTGAGCTCCAGGGGCCTTCGTGACCAGGCCTCCGTGCTCCCCCTGCCCTGAGCTCCAGGGGCAATCGTGACCCGGCCTCCGTGCTCCCCCTGCCCTGAGCTCCAGGGGCCTTCGTGACCCTGCCTCCATGCTCCCCCTGCCCTGAACTCTAGGGGCCATCGTGACCCGGCCTCCGTGAGTCCCCCACCCTGAGCTCCAGGGGCCTTCGTGAACCGGCCTATGTGCTCCCCCCACCCTGAGCTCCAGGGGCCTTCGTGACCTGGCCTCCGTGCTCCCCCCGCCCAGACCTCCAGGGGCCTTCGTGACCCGGCGTCCGTGCTCCCCCTGCCCTGAGCTCCAGGGGCCTTTGTGACCCGGCCTCCGTGCTCCCCCTGCCCTGAGCTCCAGGGGCCTTCGTGACCCGGCCTCCATGCTCCATCTGCCCTGAGCTCCAGGGGCCTTCGTGACCCGGCCTCCATGCTCCCCCTGCCCTGAGCTCCAGGGGCCTTCGTGACCTGGCCTCCGTGCTCCCCCTGCCCAGACCTCCAGGGGCCTTCGTGACCCGGCCTCCGTGCTCCCCCTGCCCTGAGCTCCAGGGGCCTTTGTGACCCGGCCTCCGTGCTCCCCCTGCCCTGAGCTCCAGGGGCCTTCGTGACCCGGCCTCCATGCTCCATCTGCCCTGAGCTCCAGGGGCCTTCGTGACCCGGCCTCCATGCTCCCCCTGCCCTGAGCTCCAGGGGCCTTCGTGAACCAGCCTCCATGCTCCCCCTGCCCAGACCTCCAGGGGCCTTCGTGACCCGGCCTCCGTGCTCCCCCTGCCCTGAACTCCAGGGGCCTTCGTGACCCGGCCTCCATGCTCCATCTGCCCTGAGCTCCAGGGGCCTTCGTGACCCGGCCTCCATGCTCCCCCTGCCCTGAGCTCCAGGGGCCTTCGTAAACCAGCCTCCATGCTCCCCCTGCCCAGACCTCCAGGTGCCTTCGTGACCCGGCCTCCGTGCTCCCCCTGCCCTGAGCTCCAGGGGCCTTCGTGACCCGGCCTCCGTGCTCCCCCTGCCCTGAGATCTAGGGGCCATCGTGACCCGGCCTCCGTCAGTCCCCCACCCTGAGCTCCAGGGGCCTTCGTGAACCGGCCTCCGTGTTCCCCCTTCCCTGAGCTCCAGGGGCCTTCGTGACCCGGCCTCCGTGCTCCCCCTGCCCTGACTTCCAGGGGCCTTCGTGACCCGGCCTCCGTGAGTCCCCTGCCCTGAGCTCCAGGGGCCTTCGTGAACCGGCCTCCGTGCTCCCCCTGCCCTGACTTCCAGGGGCCTTCGTGACCCGGCCTCCGTGAGTCCCCTGCCCTGAGCTCCAGGGACCTTTGTGACCAGGCCACCGTGATCCTCCTGCCCTGAGCTCCAGGGGCCTTCGTGACCCGGCCTCTGTGCTCCCCCTGCCCTGACTTCCAGGGGCCTTCGTGATTCGGCCTCCGTGCTCCCCCTGCCCTGAGTTCCAGTGGCCTTCGTGACCAGGCCTCTGTGCTCCCCCTGCCCTGAGCTTCAGGGGCCTCGTGACCCGGCCTCCGTGCTCCCCCTGCCCTGAGCTCCATGGGCCTTCGTGACCCGGCCTCCGTGCTCCCCCTCTCCTGAACTCGAGGGGCCTTTGTGACCCGGCCTCCGGGCTCCCCCTGCCCTGACTTCCAGGGGCCTTTGTGACCGGCCTCCGTGAGTCCCCTGCCCTGACCTCCAGGGGACTTCGTTACCCAGCCTACGTGCTAACCCTGCCCTGAGCTCCAGGGGCCTTCGTGACCTGGCCTCCGTGCTCCCCCTGCCCAGACCTCCAGGGGCCTTCGTGACCCGGCCTCCGTGCTCCCCCTGCCCTGAGCTCCAGGGGCCTTTGTGACCCGGCCTCCGTGCTCCCCCTGCCCTGAGCTCCAGGGGCCTTCGTGACCCGGCCTCCATGCTCCATCTGCCCTGAGCTCCAGGGGCCTTCGTGACCCGGCCTCCATGCTCCCCCTGCCCTGAGCTCCAGGGGCCTTCGTGAACCAGCCTCCATGCTCCCCCTGCCCAGACCTCCAGGGGCCTTCGTGACCCGGCCTCCGTGCTCCCCCTGCCCTGAACTCCAGGGGCCTTCGTGACCCGGCCTCCATGCTCCATCTGCCCTGAGCTCCAGGGGCCTTCGTGACCCGGCCTCCATGCTCCCCCTGCCCTGAGCTCCAGGGGCCTTCGTAAACCAGCCTCCATGCTCCCCCTGCCCAGACCTCCAGGTGCCTTCGTGACCCGGCCTCCGTGCTCCCCCTGCCCTGAGCTCCAGGGGCCTTCGTGACCCGGCCTCCGTGCTCCCCCTGCCCTGAGATCTAGGGGCCATCGTGACCCGGCCTCCGTCAGTCCCCCACCCTGAGCTCCAGGGGCCTTCGTGAACCGGCCTCCGTGTTCCCCCTTCCCTGAGCTCCAGGGGCCTTCGTGACCCGGCCTCCGTGCTCCCCCTGCCCTGACTTCCAGGGGCCTTCGTGACCCGGCCTCCGTGAGTCCCCTGCCCTGAGCTCCAGGGGCCTTCGTGAACCGGCCTCCGTGCTCCCCCTGCC
This sequence comes from Bubalus kerabau, assembly GCF_029407905.1. Lineage (NCBI taxonomy): Eukaryota > Metazoa > Chordata > Mammalia > Artiodactyla > Bovidae > Bubalus > Bubalus kerabau. The sequence goes on from NC_073626.1 coordinate 189,123,791, forward strand.
CTGACTTCCAGGGGCCTTCGTGACCCGGCCTCCGTGAGTCCCCTGCCCTGAGCTCCAGGGACCTTTGTGACCAGGCCACCGTGATCCTCCTGCCCTGAGCTCCAGGGGCCTTCGTGACCCGGCCTCTGTGCTCCCCCTGCCCTGACTTCCAGGGGCCTTCGTGATTCGGCCTCCGTGCTCCCCCTGCCCTGAGTTCCAGTGGCCTTCGTGACCAGGCCTCTGTGCTCCCCCTGCCCTGAGCTTCAGGGGCCTCGTGACCCGGCCTCCGTGCTCCCCCTGCCCTGAGCTCCATGGGCCTTCGTGACCCGGCCTCCGTGCTCCCCCTCTCCTGAACTCGAGGGGCCTTTGTGACCCGGCCTCCGGGCTCCCCCTGCCCTGACTTCCAGGGGCCTTTGTGACCGGCCTCCGTGAGTCCCCTGCCCTGACCTCCAGGGGACTTCGTTACCCAGCCTCCGTGCTCCCCCTGCCCTGACCTCCTTCGTGACTCGGCCTCTGTGCTCCTCCAGCCCTGACCTCCTTCGTGACCCGGCCTCCGTGCTCCCCCTGCCTTGACCTCCTTCGTGACTCGGCCTCTGTGCTCCTCCTGCCCTGACCTCCAGGGGCCTTCGTGACCCGGCCTCCGTGAGTCCCCTACCCTGAGGTCCAGGGGCCTTCGTGAACCGGCTTATGTGCTCCCCCTGCCCTGAGCTCCAGGGGCCTTCGTGACCCGGCCTCCATGCTCCCCCTGCCCTGAGCTCCAGGGGCCTTCGTGACCTGTCCTCCGTGAGTTCCCTACCCTGAGCTCCAGGGGCCTTCGTGAACCGGCCTATGTGCTCCCCCTGCCCTGAGCTCCAGGGGCCTTCGTGACCCGGCCTCCATGCTCCCCCTGCCCTGAGCTCCAGGGGCCTTCGTGACCTGTCCTCCGTGAGTTCCCTACCCTGAGCTCCAGGGGCCTTCGTGACCCAGCCTCCGTGCTCCCCCTGCCCTGAGCTCCAGGGGCCTCGTGACCCGGCCTCCGTGAGTCCCCTACCCTGAGGTCCAGGGGCCTTCGTGAACCGGCCTATGTGCTCCCCCTGCCCTGAGCTCCAGGGGCCTTCGTGACCCGGCCTCCGTGCTCCCCCTGCCCTGAGCTGCAGGGGCCTTCGTGAACCGGCTTGGTGCTCCCCCTGCCCTGAGCTCCAGGGGCCTTCGTGACCTGGCCTCCGTTAGTCCCCTACCCTGAGCTCCAGGGGCCTTCATGAACCGGCCTATGTGCTCCCCCTGCTCTGAGCTCCAGGGGCCTTCGTGACCCGGCCTCCGTGCTCCCCCTGCCATGAGCTCCAGGGGCCTTCGTGAACCAGCCTACGTGCTCCCCCTGCCCTGAGCTCCAGGGACCTTCGTGACCCGGCCTCCGTGCTCCCCCTGGCCTGAGCTCCAGGGGCCTTCGTGACCCGGCCTCCGTGAGTCCCCTACCCTGAGCTCCAGGGGCCTTCGTGAACCGGCCTATGTGCTCCCCCTGGCCTGAGCTCCAGGGGCCTTCGTGACCCGGCCTCCGTGCTCCCCCTGCCATGAGCTCCAGGGGCCTTCGTGAACCAGCCTACGTGCTCCCCCTGCCCTGAGCTCCAGGGACCTTCGTGACCCGGCCTCCGTGCTCCCCCTGGCCTGAGCTCCAGGGGCCTTCGTGACCCGGCCTCCATGAGTCCCCTACCCTGAGCTCCATGGGCCTTCGTGAACCGGCCTACGTGCTCCCCCTGCCCTGAGCTCCAGGGACCTTGGTGACCCAGCCTACCTGCTCCCCCTGCCCTGAACTCCAGGGGCCTCGTGACCCGGCCTCCGTGCTTCCACTGCCCTAACCTCCAGGGGCCTTCGTGACCCGGCCTCCGTGAGTCCCCTACCCTGAGCTCCAGGGGCCTTCGTGACCCGTCCTCTGTGCTACCCCTGCCCTGAGCTCCAGGGGCCTTCGTGACCCGGCTTCCATGCTCCCCCTGCCCTGAGCTCCAGGGGCCTTCGTGAACCGGCCTCTGTGCTCCCCCTGCCCTGACCTCCAGGGGCCTTCGTGACCCGGCCTCCGTGCTCCCCCTGCCCTGAGCTCCAGGGGGGCTTCGTGACCCGGCCTTCGTGCTCCCCCTGCCCTGAGCTCCAGGGGCCTTCGTGACCCGGCCTCCGTGCTCCCCCTGCCCTCACCTCCAGGGGCCTTCGTGACTCAGCCTCCGTGCTCCCCCTGCCCTGACCTCCAGGGGCCTTCGTGACCCGGCCTCCGTGCTCCCCCTGCCCTGACCTCCAGGGGCCTTCGTTACCCGGCCTACGTGCTAACCCTGCCCTGAGCTCCAGGGGCCTTCGTGACCCGGACTCCGTGCTTCCCCTGCCCTGACCTCCTTCGTGACTCGGCCTCTGTGCTCCTCCTGCCCTGACCTCCTTCGTGACCCGGCCTCCGTGCTCCCCCTGCCCTGACCTCCTTCGTGACTCGGCCTCTGTGCTCCTCCTGCCCTGACCTCCAGGGGCCTTCGTGACCCGGCCTCCGTGAGTCCCCTACCCTGAGGTCCAGGGGCCTTCGTGAACCGGCTTATGTGCTCCCCCTGCCCTGAGCTCCAGGGGCCTTCGTGACCCGGCCTCCGTGCTCCCCCTGCCCTGAGCTCCAGGGGCCTTCGTGACCCGGCCTCCGTGCTCCCCCTGCCCTGAGCTCCAGGGGCCATCGTGACCCGGCCTCCGTGCTCCCCCTGCCCTGAGCTCCAGGGGCCTTAGTGTCCAGGCCTCTGTGCTCCCCCTGCCCTGAGCTCCAGGGGCCTTCGAGACCCGGCCTCCGTGCTCCCCCTGCCCTGAGCTCTAGGGGCCATCGTGACCCGGCCTCCGTCAGTCCCCCACCCTGAGCTCCAGGGGCCTTCGTGACCCGGCCTCCGTGAGTCCCCTGCCCTGAGCTCCAGGGACCTTCGTGACCAGGCCACCGTTATCCTCCTGCCCTGAGCTCCAGGGGCCTTCGTGAACCGGCCTCCGTGCTCCCCCTGCCCTGATCTCCAGGGGCCTTCGTGACCCGGCCTCCGTGAGTCCCCTGCCCTGAGCTCCAGGGACCTTCGTGACCAGGCCACCGTTATCCTCCTGCCCTGAGCTCCAGGGGCCTTCGTGACCCGGCCTCTGTGCTACCCCTGCCCTGACTTCCAGGGGCCTTCGTGACCCGGCCTCCATGCTCCCCCTGCCCTGACTTCCAGGGGCCTTCGTGACCCGGCCTCCGTGAGTCCCCTGCCCTGAGCTCCAGGGACCTTCGTGACCAGGCCACCGTTATCCTCCTGCCCTGATCTCCAGGGGCCTCGTGACCCGGCCTCCGTGCTCCCCCTGCCCTGAGCTCCATGGGCCTTCGTGACCCGGCCTACGTGCTCCCCCTGCCCTGAACTCGAGGGGCCTTTGTGACCCGGCCTCCGGGCTCCCCCTGCCCTGACTTCCATGGGCCTTTGTGACCGGCCTCCGTGAGTCCCCTGCCCTGAGCTCCAGGGGCCTTCGTGACCCAGCCTCCGTTCTCCCCCTGCCCTGACCTCCAGGGGCCTTCATGACCCGGCCTCCGTGCTCCCCCTTCCCTGACTTCTAGGGGCCTTCGTGACCCGGCCTACGTGCTCCCCCTGCCGTGAGCTCCAAGGGCCTTCGTGACCCGGCCTCCGTGCTCCCCCTGCCCTGAGCTCCAGGGGCCTTCGTGAACCGGCCTATGTGCTCCCCCTGCCCTGAGCTCCAGGGGCCTTCGTGAACCGGCCTACGTGCTCCCCCTGCCGTGAGCTCCAAGGGCCTTCGTGACCCGGCCTCCGTGAGTCCCCTGCCCTGAGCTCCAGGGGCCTTCGTGAACCGGCCTATGTGCTCCCCCTGCCCTGAGCTCCAGGGACCTTCGTGACCCGGCCTCCGTGCTCCCCCTGCCCTGAGCTCCAGGGGCCTTCGTGACCCGGCCTCCGTGCTCCCCCTGCCCTGAGCTCAAGGGGCCATCGTGACCCGGCCTCCGTGAGTCCCCTACCCTGAGCTCCAGGGGCCTCCGTGAACCGGGCTATGTGCTCCCCCTGCCCTGAGCTCCAGGGGCCTTCGTGACCCGGCCTCCGTGCTCCCCCTGCGCTGAGCTCTAGGGGCCTTCGTGAACCGGCCTCCGTGCTCCCCCTGCCCTGACCTCCAGGGGCCTTCGTGACCCAGCATCCGTGCTCCCCCTGCCCTGACCTCCAAGGGCCTTCGTGACCCGGCCTCCGTGAGTCGCCTACCCTGAGCTCCAGGGGCCTTCGTGAACCGGCCTATGTGCTCCCCCTGCCCTGAGCCCAGGGGCCTTCGTGACCCGGCCTCCGTGCTCCCCCTGCCCTGAGCTCCAGGGGCCTTCGTGACCTGGCCTCCGTGCTCCCCCTGCCCAGACCTCCAGGGGCCTTCGTGACCCGGCCTACGTGAGTCCCCTGCCCTGAGCTCCAGGGGCCTTCGTGACCCGGCTTCCGTGCTCCCCCTGCCCTGAGCTCCAGGGGCCTTCGTGACCCGGCCTCCGTACTACCCCTGTCCTGAGCCCCAGGGGCCTTCATGACCCGGCCTCCGTGCTCCCCCTGCCCTGAGCTCCAGGGGCCTTCGTGACCCGGCCTCCGTGCTCCCCCTGCCCTGAGCTCCAGGGGCCTTCGTGACCCGGCCTCCGTGCTCCCCCTGCCCTGACCTCCAGGGGCCTTCGTGACCCGGCCTCCGTGAGTCCCCTGCCCTGAGCTCCAGGGGCCTTCGTGAACCGGCCTACCTGCTCCCCCTGCCCTGTCCTCCAGGGGCCTGGTGACCCGGCCTCCGTGCTCCCCCGGCCCTGAGCTCCAGGGGCCTTCGTGACCCGGCCTCCGTGAGTCCCCTGCCCTGAGCTCCAGGGGCCTTCGTGACCCGGCCTCCGTGAGTCCCCTGCCCTGAGCTCCTGGGGCCTTCGTGACCCGGCCTCCGTGAGTCCCCTGCCCTGACCTCCAGGGGCCTTTGTTACCCGGCCTCCGTGAGTCCCCTGCCCTGAGCTCCTGGGGCCTTCGTGACCCGGCCTCCGTGCTCCCCCTGCCCTGAGTTCCAGGGGCCTTCGTGACCCGGCCTCCGTGCTCCCCCTTCCCTGAGCTCCAGGGGCCCTCGTGACCCGGCCCTTCACTCTTATGCTTGCTCGGTTCTGTTTTAGCCCCTCTAACCTTGAACCCACCAAGTTCATTCCTGCCTCAGGGCCTTTGCCCATGATCTTTTCAAAAACTGTCTATTTATTTGGCTTCAGCGGGTCTTAGATGTGGCTTGTGGACACTTTGGTTGCAGCCCGCAGACTCTTAGCTGCTGCATATGGGATCTTGTTCCCTGAGCAGGAGTGGAACCCGAGCCCCCCTGTGTTGGGAGCTCGGAGTCTCAGTCGCTGGACCACCAGGGAAGTCCCTGCCCAGGAGCTCTCTGCTCCAGATCTCCACGCGGCCATGTCCTGCTTGTCATCGGGCCTGGGCCCCGCCCCAGAGAAGCCCTCCTCGGTCTCCCTACCCCACTTCCCTCTCCTCTTCTGCCCCACTTTTGTGCTTTCTTTACTGCTGGAAAATCTTATTTGTTAGCTTTTCTGTGGCGCGTCGTCCCCACCAGGACAGCGGCAGGGCTTGCCCGTCCTGTCCAGGGCCACACTCCCTGCCGGCTCCTGGCACAGGGCTCGCGCAAAGCAGGTGCTCAGCAAACATTCACAGACCCGAAGCGTGCAGGTGGCCGAGGTGAGCTTGGAACTGCTGGGCTCCTCACTGGGTGTTCTTTGCTGTATGCTTTGATTCCCCACAGTCCCTCAAGTTTTTTGGGCCCTCTTTTTTTTTTTCTGCACTGAGAAGCAGGCAGGGTCTTCGTTTCCTAGCCAGGGATCCACCCCACGCCCCCCATGTTGGAAGGGTGGAATCTTAAACCATGGGACCCCAGGGATGTCCCCTATGAGCCCTCTTGGCCAGGAGCCAGCAGGGAAGCCCTCTGCTCTGGCCTCTGCTGCGCCCCACTCCCCTGCACCCCTGAGTCTGCCGCCCCCTCCCCCCACCTCTCCTTACCTGGGGTAACCACTGTCCCCAATGAGAATCCTGCCCAGCGGGTACGCCTTCCCCCTGACCATCACTGGGGGGCTCACTTCCAGGTTCCCAAAGGAGTCGAGGTCAGTCACACTGCCCGTCTGGGGCCCGCGAGTCACGTAGCCAAAATCTGGACCCTGGGGTGGGAGGAGCAGGGGCCAAGAGTTAGAGAACCCAAGGTCTTGGGGAAGAGGGCGTGGGGTCCAGGTTTAAAGATGAGCTTGGTCACAGAAGAAACCCTCCGGCCACTGGTTCAGAGCAGGTCCCATTACTATCTGAGGGATTCTGAAGGAAGGCTGAGTCAGCGCGGGCAAGAGAGGGGGTTTATGAGTCTCTGAGGGGCGCCCGCGGCTTCTAAACCTTGCGTGTGTGTGAGCGTGCTCAGTCGCTCAGCTGTGTCCCACTCTTTGTGACTCCATGTATTTATAGCCTGTCAGGCTCCTCGGTCCACTGGATTTCCCAAGGAAGAATACTGGAGTGGGTCCCCATTTCCTCCATCAGGGGATCTTCCTGACCCAGGAATCGAACCCATGTCTCCTGCGTCTCCTGCATTGGCAGGTGGATTCTTTACCCCTGAGCACTGGGGAAGCCCACTTCATAAACCTTAACTCGGGTGTGAAAATGAATCTGCCAGGTACCATCTCTGTCCTCGGAGCAGAAACTACGGTCAGGAAGACTGCGACTCGAGCTGTCTCTACAGCAGACGCTCCTGGTCCACACGGGGCGCGTCCTGACCTGGGGCTGCAGTGGGCCTCCCCACGGGGCTGTGGCCCCTCGTCCTCGTGAGAAGACCGCGGGGGCGGCGCCCCTCCCACCCCGCGTTGGCTTCCAGCTGCCGCTGTGAGCCGACGGCTCTGAGCTCAGAGGTCTGAAGTCAGCCTCACGGGACTGAAATCAAGGGGTGGCAGGCTGGCTCCTTCTGGAGGCTCTGGGAGAGACCCCGCTTCCTTTCCTTTTTCAGCTTCTAGTGGTCAGCTGGCTGGCGGCTCTTCTTCCATATTCAGTGCCCATCACTCCAGTCTCTGTTGCTGACATCGGAAGTCTTTTCCCATCCTGACCCTGCTCCCCCTTCATGAGGGGCCTTGTGATGGCGTGGAGTCCTCCCAGGTCACCCAGGGGAGTCCCCATCACAAGGTCCCTGCCTTACTCTCATTCACAAAGCCCCCGTTCTATGTAAGATGGCATCTGCTTCTGGGGGTTAGGGCCCATTTGAGGGGCCATCATCCAGCCCACCTACTGAACCTCTAACCCTCTGCTTCTGTGCGTGCTCAGTCACTCAGTCATGTCTGACTCTTTGTGACCCCATGGACTGTAGCCCACTAGGCTCCTCTGCCCATGGGGGTTCTCCAGGCAAGAATACTGGAGTGGGTAGCCTATCCCTTTTCCAGGGGATCTTCCTGACCCAGGAATCGAATTGGGGTCTCCTGCATTGCAGGTGGATTCTTTACCAGCTGAGCCACCAGGGAAGCCCACCTCTAACTCTACTTCCTACAGATTGATGATTTGTACCCTGGGGCTTCACGGGGGCCACAGACGCCCTGAAACTAGATGCCAAATAGTGGGCTTGGGTGCATTTTTTGTGGGAAGATGCGTAGTCTCAAGGGGGTCTGTGACTCCACAGGTCTAAAACCCATTATTTCCAAATCCTTGCTTTCATTCTAAAACCCTTGCCAACCTGACCTCCTCCCCTGCTGGGCCATCAAAACTGCTCCCTTGAGCTCCTCTGGTGGTCCTGTGGTTAAGAGTCCACCTTGCAATCCAAGAGACACAGGTTCAATCCCTGGTCCGGGAAGGTCCCACTTGCCACAGGACAACGAAGCCCGTGCCCCCAACTACCGAGCCTGTGCCCGGGACCTGGGAGCTGCAATTACTGAAGCCCAAGCGCCCGGAGCCTATGCCACGAGACAAGAGGAGCCCCTGCAGTGGGAAGCCCAGCCCACAGCGGGCGGAGGCTGCACACAGCGGAGAAGCCCCCACAGCAAACACCAACCAAGCCACAGTCAGCATGCAAAGATGCCCCTCGGGGTCTCTGTGGCTGCAGTTAGCTCAGCGGGCAGTGCCTGGACTCCCTTGTCCACGAGCGGCGCCTGGGTCGGCTGGTCTCCCCCGGCCTTCCCACGCTCTCTGCACTTGGCGTTTGGGACACCGTGTGCTCCCGGTCTTCCTCCCTTTGCTCCCTCCGAGTCTCCTGTGCGCTGGGGGCGGGGGGCAGGGGGACAGACCTGGTCCTCCTTTCACTCCCTCCTCTGGTGGTCTCGCCTGGTCTCGAGAAATACCGTCCACGTGCTGACCATGGCCAGGCTCACAGCCCGGTCTGCACGTCCCTCCCAAACACCATGAGTGCGTCCCTGGCCTGCCTGATGCCCCGCTTGGAGGCTGACCAAACATCTCACACTTGCCCCAGTCAGAACTGCTGACCCTGCTCCCCACTCCCTCGTTCCCTGCCCGTCCCTTGGCCCTCCCCTCCCAGGGGGTGGCGCCTGCCCCCCACGAAGGGCAAGGCCTGGAGTCCCACCTTGTCAGTCCCGCACAGTGTCAGGAAGTCCTGTTCATTCTGCCCTCAAAGCGTATCCCAAGGGACTTCCCTGGTGGCCCAGGGGCTGAGACTCCTCACTCCCAGCGCAGGGACTCTGGGTTGAATCCCTGGTCAGGGACCTAGACCACACATGCCCCAAGCTCCCGCATGCTGAAACTAAGACCTGGTGCAGGCAGATCAGCAAGTAAATATTAAAAATAAAATCACATCCCGAAGCCGGCTGCTTCTCCACTCCCCTCGCCCCATCATCTGTCACCAGGTACAGCGGTCACCTTGTCCCCAATCCCCCCACCCTACCCTTCCTCGCTGCAGTCCATTCTCAATATGCAACCAGAGACTGCCTTTAATAGCACCAATCAGATCATACTCATCCTCTGCTGAAGACTCTGCAATAATTCTCCAGAATCTCAGATTCTGAAGAAATGGCCTCACAGTGGCCAGGAAGCCCCAGGACCCATCTCCCCCAGCGACACCCATCCCCGCCACATGCCTGCCTCTCCACCTCTCTGCCTCTTGCTCACTCGGTGCCCCCCTTCCGGCCTCCTCACCACTCCATGGACATGCCAGGCACGTCCCCCCTCAGGATCTTCGCACTGGCTTTCCCGCTGCCCAGAACCCTCTTCACCCGACGTCCGTAGAGGCAACTCCATCTCTGTGGGGTTTTGCTCTGGTGTCAGCTTCTCGATGAGGCCTCTTTTAACCATTCCATTTAAAGTCGCCATCTAATCCCCCCAGCGCTCTGGCAGCCGGCAGCCCTGTGATTCCGCTTTCTTTTCCTGTAGTACTTGACGTCACCTCCCAACATATAATGTAATTTATTTATTCATTAGACTTACTGTTCTGGCCTTCCCTGGGGTTCCAGTGGTTAAGAGCCTGCCTGCCAGTGCGGGGCCCACGGGTTCGATCCCTGGTCTGGGAACTAGATCCCGTGTACCGCAGAGCAACCAAGCACGTGTGCCCCGGCCACTGAGCCCGCACACCCGAGCGCCCACCCTCTGCAACCAGAGAGAGCCCGTGCAGCAGCGAAGACCCAGTGCAGCCAAAAAAAAAAAAACCTTATCGTTCCTGTCCCACCGCCCAGAACCCTCTTCTCCCAGATCCACCGAGTCAGCTCCTTCACCTCTTTGGAGTGTTTGCTCCACTGTTAGCTTCTCAAGGAGGCCTCCCCTGACTATTTCATTTGTCTATCTCTCTGAGCTAGAATGACAACGCTTATGAGGGTAGGCGCCTTAGCATTGCTCAGCAATAGATCCCTACGGCCTAGAACAGGGCTGGACACAGAGTACGTGCTCAAAGAATGTCTGATGAAGGGATGACAAATTCACCCAAGTCTCTGCCCTGGCTGTCGCCATGAGATGACAGGTGCAAAGGCCGCAGGCTTGGGTTGCTGCAGTCAAGGGGTTTCGACTGTCTGCAGAAGGGGGTCCCCCGGAGCGGGGTGTGCAGGAGATGCCCTGGCCATCGATCCCAGCACAGACTTAGAAGGTGTCCAGGTTCTCCTCCAGTCTTGCTCGTCCGTCAAAAATAAAGGTCTCAGAGCGGTGGGACAAATCCACCCTTAACACCCACTCACCTCCTGTCTTAACAAATGGAGAGCAAAACCTTGGTTCTGAGCTTTTGCAGTCCTTTGTGTGAAGATGGATTTAACAGCACTCTCTGTTTTCATTCCGTTTAACTTCAAGGTTAAACACTTCTATTTATGGCAAGCGCCCCTGGTGCTCCATTTACTGGTTTAAAGTTTACTGACGTCGCCTTGTAGAAGGAACGGCCCCCGTGTATCAGGCTGCGTGCCAAGTGCCTGGTGAACAGTGATGGCACCATGGCCCAGCCCCTGCCTGCGTGGTGCTTCCAGCTTATCTGGGAGGCAGAGGCTGGGAAGTAAGCAGGCTGGTGATGTATAACAGAGACTCCAGGAGGAACAGGCAGGTGGAGAATACCAGGGGCGTGGGAGGGTCCTTCTGCCTCAGGCTGGCCTCCCTGAGGGCACGGAGGCTGAGACCTGAAGGTGGAGGAGCAGCCAGACCCTGAACGGCGGCAGGCACTGCAGCCAGCGGAAACAGCAGGTGCGAAGGCCCGGGGTGAGCACAAGCCGGGCACGCTTGAAGACCAGGAAGGAGGCCAGTGGGGCTGGAGCCAGGAGAGGGGCAGGGAAGTGGCCCAGGGCTGGAGAAGCAGGTGCGGCTGTAGCCTGGTGAGGAGGTTGATTCTTATCCCAATTCTTTTTATAAAATTTATTTTTATTTATTTATTTGGCTGCATCAGGTCTTAACTCCCTGACCAGGCGAGGGGGAGTCTTAGTTCCCCAACAAGACGTTGAACCCACATCGCCTGCATTGCAAGGAGGATTCTGAACCACTGAGCCACCACGGAAGTCCCTCAAAAAGTAAGTGTGAAAGTGTTAGTCACTCAGTCCGGTCTGACTCTTTGCAACCCCATGGACTGTAGCCCGCCAGACTCCTCTGTCTGTGGAATTCTCCAGGCAAAAATACTGGACTCGGTAGCCATTCCCAGGGATCAAACCTGCATCTCCTGCATGGCAGATGGATTCTTTACCATCTGAGCCACCAGGAAAGCCCAGGGAAGTCCCTATCCCCTATCCCCAATTCTTTTCCTGAGTGATTTGAATCAAGCTGCCCCAGACCTGGTGGCTCAGATGGTAAAGAATCCACCTGCAATGCAGGAGACCTGGGTTTGATCCCTGGTTTGGGAAGACCCCCTGGAGGAGGGCATGGCAACCCACTCCAGTATTCTTGCCTGGAGACTTCCTTGGACAAAGGAGTCTGGTGGGCTGCAGTCCACGGGGTCACCAAGATCGGACACGACTGAGCGACTGAGCACAGTGACTAACAGCCCTGACCGACGTGGGGCTAAGGCGCCACCACAGCCTTCCTCTGTCTGAGGCGTCTATAGGAAGGCCGGCTTTCATTCCCATCCCCAAGAAAGGCAATGCCAAAGCATGTTCAAACTGCCACACAATTGTACTCATCTCACACACTAGCCAAGTAACGCTCAAAATTCTCCAAGCCCGGCTTCAACAGAACATGAACCATGAACTTCCAGATGTTCAAGCTGGATTTAAAAAAGGCAGAGGAACCAGAGATCAATTTGCCAACATCTGTTGGATCATCAAAAAAGCAAGAGAGTTCCAGAAAAACATCTTCTTTTGCTTTATTGACTATGCTAAAGCCTTTGATTGTGTGGATCATAAGAAACTGTGGAAAATTCTTAAAGAGATGGGAATACCAGGCCACCTTACCTGCCTTCTGAGAAATCTGTATGCAGGTAAAGAAGCAACAGTTAGAACTAGACATGGAAAAACAGACTGGCTCCAAATCGGAAAAGGAGTACAAGTATGTTTATTGTCCCCCTGCTTATTTAACTTCTATGCAGAGGACATCATGAGAAATGCCCAGCTGAATGAAGCACAAGCTGGAATCAAGATTGCTGGGAGAAATATCAATAACCTCAGTTATGCAGATGATACCACCCTATGGCAGAAAGTGAAGAAGAACTAAAGAGTCTCTTGATGAAAGTGAAAGAGAGTGAAAAAGTTGGCTTAAAGCTCAACACTCAGAAAACTAAGATCATGGCATCCGGTCCCATCACTTCATGGGAAATAGATGGGGAAACAGTGGAAACAGTGACAGACTTTATTTTCTTGGGCTCCAAAATCACTGCAGATGGTGACTGCAGCCATAAAATTAAAAGACACTTGCTCCTTGGAAGAAAAGCTATGACCAACCTAGACAGCATATTAAAAAGCAGAGACATTACTTTACCAACAAAGTTCTGTCTAGTCAAAGCCATGGTTTTTCCAGTGGTCATGTATGGATGTGAGAGTTGGACTATAAAGAAAGCTGAGCACCAAAGAATTGATGCTTTTGAACTATGGTGTTGGAGAAGACTCTTGAGAATCCCTTTGGTTGCATGGAGATCCAACCAGTACATCCTAAAGGAAATCAGTCCTGAATACTCATTGGAAGGATTGATGCTGAAGCTGAAATTCCAATACTTTGGCCACCTGATGCGAAGAACTGACTCATTTGAAAAGACCCTGATGCTGGGAAAGATTGAAAGCAGGAGAAGAAGGGGACGACAGAGGATGAGATGGTTGGATGGCATCACCGACTCGATGGACATGAGTTTGAGCAAACTCCGGGAGTTGGTGATGGACAGGGAGGCCTGGTGTGGTGCAGTCCCTGGGGATGTCAAGAGTCAGACACGACTGAGCGACTGAACTGAACCGAATGGCAGAGACGTCATGACCCCAACTAAATCCCTGCGTCAGCAGCACGCCGCACAGGAGAGCCAGCAAGTTAAACTCAGGTTTCCTTTCAAAGCCTCCTGCGTGGGCCAGGTCACCCCCTTTCCCTTCGGGGAACCGAAGGCTCCTTGGAAAGCTGTTCACCGCAGCACAGCGTGCACCCGCGGTCTTTCCTTCGTCTTCTCTGGGTGCCTGAGGTCAGGGGCTGTCAGGGCTCAGAGCACAGGCCTGGGGCCCCTCTGATAAAGCAGGGGCAGGGTGCTCATGGCCTGCTTTGAGTTCCAACTTAGCTGTCTTTTTGTGTGACCTCGAGAAAGCCGCTTCACCTTTTGAGCCTGAGTTTCTTCATCTATAAAATGGGCCTAGTAATAGCATCTACTATTAGAGGTTATCAGACAAATTAAATGAGCTCATGTAGGCCCTCAGCACTGTGGCTGCCCCAGGACGTGAGCCCCCAAATGTAACCATTTTTATAGTTGTTAACGTTTTTATTATTCTGTGCTGAGTTTGCAGGAAGCTACCCAGTTAGTCAAGCATGACTCAGTTATATGTTGCCCTCACCTGACCCCGTAAACACATGTAGAGACCTTGGCTGATAAAGTCACACCGAGGAAATGCCCACTCTGGTCCTGAACACCCTGCGTGTCCCAAGGGGAGCCCCTGAAAGTCACACTCCCACCTAAAAGACAGAGCCTCCAGCTGGATGCTGAGGAAGGTTCTGGTCCGGGCCCTACCCCCACCTTGCAGAAGAGCATCTTTTTTTCTTTTGGCTACACCACAAGGCATGAGGGGTCTTAGTTCCCTGGCCGGGGACTGAACCTGTGCCCCATTCAGTGGAGGTGCAGAGTCCTAACCGCCGGACACCAGGGAGGTCCCAAGAGCATCTGCAGTGGAACAAGAGTGCCCGCACCCGACCTACATGCTCAGCAGGGTTTCTTGAGGAACAGCTCGAGCTCATAGCCAGAAAGGGCTTTGAGAAAGGCAAACCCAGATCTCATTACATAACAAAAATATCCCAGCCAGAGGCTTTCTGAAGATTCAGTGGCTGAGACTCTGCGCTCGCAACACACGGAGTGCGGGTTTGATCCCAGATCAGGGAACTAAGATCCCGCAAGTCAAGCCATGCAGCTGAAAAAGAAAATTAAAATAAAATAGTAACTTTAAAAAGGGCTTCCCTGGTGGCTCAGCAGTAAAGAACCCGCCTGCCAATGCAGGAGACTTGGGTTCAATCCCTGGGTCGGGAAGATCCCCTGGAGGAGGAAATGGTGACCCACTCTAGTGTTCTGGCCTGGAGAATCCCATGGACAGAGGAGCCTGGAGGGCTACAGTCCAGGGGGTTGCAAAGAGTTGGACACAGCTGAGCACGCATACACACAGAGAAATACAAACTTAAAAACAAAGATAACGACAGATAAGACAGATAATTTAATAAAACTGCCCCTCCACCCGTGCGATGGCCGCTCGGCGTCCTGCGGCCCTACGCACCTGCGGGTGCTCAGTGTGGGGCGGGGGATGGAAGCCAGGAAGGAGGCGGGAGCCGGGCGTTCACCCTGCGCCCACCCCGCGCGGCACGTACCAGCATGCACTTGATGGGGAAGTCCTTCAGGCCTCTGTTCCTCGGGGAGTCAAAGACCACGGGCAGCGTCCTGTGCGGGGCTTGGGTGTAGCCGATCTCCATCTCGTCCTGCGCAGGGACAGGGGCAGGGAGGCTGTCACACCTGCTCCCATCGCCCGGGGCAGGGATGGGGGCTGGAGAACCATCTGCTCTCTCTCTCCGTGGGGTCAAGGGCAAATGCACTGGGTTATTCAACCCCAGAAGAGGGGCTCTGGGAAAGCAGAGCTTACTGTCCTGTACTTGAATCCACGTGCAGCGGAATCAACCTGGGTGCCCTTCACTCTTGCTCCTGGTGGGTGCCAGGGACCCATGGTGTACCAGCCATGGGCTCTGAGCTCGAGGGGCAACCCAAGAGCTGGGTGTTCAGCACCCAGAGCTAGAAGGGGAGGGGAAGGAGGGGAGGCATCCGCGGGAACACAGAGGGGGACTCCCAACGCAGCTGGGATGGCGCAGGGGAGACTTCTTAAAGAGGTTCTAGTGTGGCACAGGGGACTCTACCCAGCGCTCCATGATGACCCAAATGGGGAGAGAATCTAAGAAAGCGTAGATACACGTCTATGTGTGGCCTTCGCTGCAGATCAGCTGGTAAAGGATCCGCCTGCCCTGCAGGAGACCCCGGTTCTATTTCTGGGTCGGGAAGATCCCCTGGAGAAGGGATGGGCTACCCACTCCAGTGTTCTTGGGCTTCCCTGGTGGCTCCAATGGTAAAGAATCTGCTTGCAATGTGGGAGACCTGGGTTTGATTCCTGGGTCAGGAAGATCCCCTGGAGGAGGGGATGGCAACCCACTCTAGTATCCTTGCCTGGAGAATCCCATGGACAGAGGAGCCTGGCGGGCCACAGTCCACAGGGTCACAAAGGGGCAGACACGACTGAGTGACACAGCCCAGCACGTGTACGTGTCTAGCTGACTCAGTTTGCTGCAGAGCAGAAGCTGGCACAGCGTTGTGAAACACCGATTCTCTAATACAAATGAGCGATGAGAGTGAAGTGAAAGCCGCACAGTCATGTCCAACTCTGCGACCCCATGGACTGTACAGTCCATGGGATTCTCCAGGCCAGAACACTGGAATGGGTAGCCTTTCCCTTCTCCAAGGGATTTTCCCAACCCAGGGATTGAACCCAGATCTTGCGCATTGCAGGTGGATTCTTTAACAACTGGGCCACAAGGGAAGCCACAAATGGATAATAATAATAATAAAAGAGTGCTTCTGAGTTGGAGCCTGGAGGGCAGAGGTAATCCTGTCCCAAAAGAGGGCGGGTAAGGCCCCAGCTGAGCCCCTGGGACAGAGATGGGAGGGTGCAGGTCGGATCGGGGGCACACCTGGCTTGTATTCCAGCCGGCAGGCGTGACGTTGGCCATAAAACACTACTAGGCTGAACCATCTTGGGGGTTCAAACTGCCATTCTCTGAGATAAAGAATGGTGACGTTTCAGCCATTTCATCTGTTTGATCTAACACAGGTGGAATGATAGGAGAGGAAGAGAGGGCATTATTTGGGGGTTGTGTGTGTGTCGCGTCTGACTCTTTGCGGTCGACCCCGTGGACTGTAGCCCGTCAGGCTCCTCTGTCCATGGGATTCTCCAGGCAAGAGTACTGGACTGGGTTGTCATTTCCTTCTCCAGGGGATCTTCCTGACCCAGGGATCCTCCTGACCAGGGATCCTCCTGACCAGGGATCCAACCCGGGTCTTCTGCATTGCAGTCAGATTCTTTACCGTCTGAGTCACCAGGGAGGCCACATTTGGGGGTTAGAAAGGAGTGCTGATTGAGGGTGGCAGACGTGGGGCCACTGGATCGGGAGGTAGCTGAGAGGGGGACACGGGTGCCTCGGAAGACACTGGAGCAGGGCTGTGGCCTGGCCTGGAGGCAGGGCCACTGGACCGGCCGCTTGAGCCCTAGCCCCCGAGCTTCGCAGCATTTGTTCAGTTTCCTGAGGTCATCTGAGAATTTCCAAGCAGGAAGGAGGTCATCTCAGTGACACAGCTAGCAGGCTGTTTAAATGTCAGTAGGGTCACTTTCCTGAGCCTCCCCCGTCTGCGGGGACCCTAGGATGCTCTTAACTCCTCGCCCGGGGGGAGGAAGGGTGGCCAGCAGGATGTGGGGCCAAGCCCATGAAGCCGGGGCCCCGTGTCCCTGGACCCTCCGGGCGTGCCTCCCGCATGCCCAGCCCGCCTGCCCCGAAGGCACACACCTGCATCCACCGGTCGTCCACGCTCTCCTCCTGTGCACAGACGGTCAGCTTGCACTTGGCTTTCTTGGCCAGTGCGGTCAGTGACGTCAGGAAGTCCTCGTTTTCAAATACCCTAGAACGATCAGGAAGAAAGAAAAGGTCCTCGGTGCCCCTGATTCCGCACCCAGCGGCCTTGGCTGGGCTCTGAGGAGGCCGGCTGGACTCAGGGTGGAGCAGGCGCAGGAGCTGAGGCCGGGACACAGGACAGGACCCCCATGGTGGGTGTTTCGAGACCCCTGGAGCCCGATGGAGACCCCCACGCGCCCTGTCTGCCTGCTCTCAGCACACTGCTTCCCTGAACTCTGCTGACAACCCGGGGGTGGGACCAGCGGGCAACCTTCCAGCGAGCAGAAGGCAGAGCGCGGAGGTGAGAGTCAAGGTCATGCCACATGCATTCAGGTCCAGGCCTTGCTGGCTTCCAGGCTGCATCCTGACCACCAGGTTACACTCACAGCCCTCCTGCCCCCAAGTGACAGGAAGAGGCCGGGAGGGGGGGAAGGCCCCCCGAGGCCCTGTGTGGTTATCAGGGGCTCGCTGACCGCGGGATGGACGCCCGGGGCCCCCCGCCATGTGTCCTGCCCCGGGGTGGGGAACGCAAGCTCAGAGGTTGGTCAGGAACGGGCATTTGAAATGAGTGTCCGGGGTTCCGTGTGCAGGGCCGCCCTCGTGGGAGCCCCGAGGCCTCGCCCAGAGGACCAGAGCTCTCATCTTCCGGGTCTGGCGAAGTCCTAAGTCCCCCAGGCGCTAAAGCCACCCTCAGGATGCCTCAGGCCAGAAAGTGACAGGGAAACAGTGCCCATGATGTTCCCTGCCCGCTTATGGCTCCAACCAAGCCCCTGGCTGAGTGCCCACGATGTTCCCTGCCCGCTTACGGCTCCAACCACCCCCCGCCCTCAGCCGGCCGCAGCGGGAGCACCCCTGCCCCCATCCACACCGCCGGGCACGAAGCTCTCCGGGGTCCTGCTCCAGGGTCTCCCTGGGTGGGGTGCGTGTGTCTGGGCCCTGCCCCGGCCCTCCAGGGCCCCTCACCTGCATACGTACACCTCCTTCGGGGGCTGGGTGTTGGGGGTCATGATCCAGGGGGCCACACGGAAGACCACGCTGTCCTGGAAAAGCGGGCTTTGGGGGAGCTCCTGCGGGGGTGGGGAGGGCAAGAGAGGGGCTGTGAGAGCAGCCAGGCACACGGGGGGCCCCTCCCCAGCTGGGCCGGGGCCTGGAAGCCGAGCCACCCCCCGCTCCCCAGGCCTACCGGGTTGGACACGTCCAGCAGGGAGAGGTGGAGGGAAACGAGCCCCGGGAAGCTGGCGTCGGGGAAGGCCAGGCCCTCCACGTAGAAGTGTGTGCTGTGCCGGCCACCCGGGAGCTCCAGCAGGTGAGACGGGCGCTCTGGCCCCAGGACCGCACTGTACCGGTAGGGCTGCCGGCCCCCTGGGAGCGAGAAGGGGGTCAGCGCCGCATTCCTGTCTCTGAGGAGCCCGAGCCCCTTCTCAGGAGCAGAGGGTTGAGCCTCAGCCGCGACATCACCGGATGGAGGCCCAGGACTGGCGCGATGGGGGTGCCTACGTCCCCCCCCAGTGCTACAGAAAGCCCAGCATACGTGATGGTCCGTTCTTTCTCTCGCCCACTCCCTGCCTTTCACCTGCTCGCAGCTGACCCCGAAGGATCAGGGAGACAGCCTTTGTCCTTGGCCCCAGGGAGGGCACGGTCTACTGGATAAGTCGCTCCAGTCATGTCTGACTCTGCGACCCTATGGACCCTAGCCCACCAGGCTTCTCAGTCCATGAGATTCTCCAGGCAAGAATACTGGAGTGGGCTGCCGTGCCCGCCTCCAGGGGATCTTCCTGATCCAGGGATCGAACCCAGGTCCCTTATGTCTCCTGCATCGGCAGGCGGGTTCTCCACCACTCGCGCTGCCTCAGGGAGAGGAAAAGACAGTCAAAATCACAGACAGCAATGAGTGCTGGAAGGTCAGGGAGGGCTTCCTGGAGGAGGTGATACGTCCACTGAGGCAAGGGTTGGTTTGTGGCCAAAACAACGTCAGTCTAATCCCTGAGTTCTGAATGGAAGTAAGTCAGGTCGGGCTGCTCCTTGGCACAGCCCTCATAGGCCCCCACCCCGTACAGACGAGAAGCCACAGTCGTTTCCTGCCTCTGAGGCCGGCCCCTCCCCTCTGGCCTCTCTTCTCTACCCTGTTCACCCTCGTAAACCTTGCCTGGCGCTCAGCACACTGGCCTCCCTGCATCCTCGAGCCCGCGGGCACAGCCCACCTCAGGGCCTTTGCACCCTTGGTCCCCCCGCCCCAGAGTGCCTGATGTTCCTCCATCTCCCAGTGCTCAGCGACCTTCTGGGGGGCTCTCCCCGACCGCCCTCCCCCTCCCCTGCTGCATCCCTCTGTGCAGCATTTAGCGCCTTCTGAGGCTGCAGACGATTTTTCACGCATCATCACCCCCATCCTGCCGAGGGCAGAGACTTTGCTAAGTTCTTTGCTCTGTTCCCTGTGCCTAGAGCTGACCTAGCACGGGGTGGCGGGGGACCCTGAGCCACTGAGAAGCTACTGATGCTTCTGATCAGCAGATTGTTGAACACATGATTACATGTTACAGTTATTATGTGCAGTCAGCTTGGAGTCAACAACCCCTGTGGGAACTTCTCCGGCAGCCCCATGGGTAAGACGCCGCACTTCCACCGCAGCGGGAGAAGGTTCAGTTCCTGGTTGGGGAACTAGGGTCTTGCATGCCACATGACGTGGCCAAAAAAAAAAAAGGAAAACAAACAAAAAACCCAATTGCTTTAAAAAACAAGAACAAAACAGCTCCTGCAAGAGTTTGCGCATGTGTGTGAAACAGAGAGAGGAGCCGGACACACAAGATCAGCTTCAGCAGTGCTTGGGAGGGAGGGCGGGCCCTTCTCTGCATTCGCCCAGCACCAGACCTCGTCTGTTGCCTGCGTCTTGTCTGCCCCCTTTCTGTGCCCATCCGTTCAGAGAGGCCCTCCAGCTCGCTCCCTGCTGCTTCCTCGATTCTTAGACCCTGGCACGGGGGAGGTGCTCGGGAGTTTTCCTCCCGAGGAGGGTGTGGAGAGGCCGAGTCCCTTTGGCGGGGCAGAAGGCAACACTGAGGTGACAGCCAGAGACGACTCACCGTTGTCTTGAAACACCCTGACTTTGTCCATCTCAGATTTGGCCACGTGGAGCACCAGCTGGTGCTTGCTGAAAAAGTCCCCGGGGGTCTTGGTGCTCAGGGTCACCAGGGACAGGTCCTCCAGGTCTGGAAAGAGAAGGGCAAGGCCTGAGACGTTAGCCCCCGAGACCACCCTCCCCCCAGGACCACCCTTTATCTCGTCACCTGGCTTTATTTTCTTTATGCTCTTTCCAGTTTTTAAGTGACAGTTTTCATTTTAGAATTAAAGCGAATCAGGGTTTGGGCATGACCTCTCCCACCAGGATGAGCTTAGGATGTTAGCTTGGCGAGGCAGAAACCACATCTGTCTTGCTTGTTGCTTTGTTCCCAGCTCTGAGAAACATCCAGACCAAGGCCGAGCGCGAGGCAGATGCTCAGTAATTGTGGACTGAATGAATGAGTGGAGAAGTTTCTCCCCGGGGCCCGCGGGAGATGAACTGGCCTGAATGGTGGCTGACAAAGACGTGGGGAAAGCAGAGTCGGACAAGAGTCGCGTGGTTAAGGGCGCTGGAGTGGGTGGGGCGTGAGCCCTGGGTCTGTGTGAGCTTGGGGAGTCGTTTCCTCGCTCCACGCCTCTGCTTCCTTGTCAGCACGCAGGGCTAAGCACAGAGCCCGCGCGGAAAGGGTGCAGTCACGGGCGCCAAGTCCGCATTACAGCACCTCATCCTGGGAGGGTCCACACAGGCACGTGCGTGCCAGGCGCCGTGGAGACGCTGCTCCCTGGCATCAGGACACGCCAACTGCACGCAGCTTCAAACTGCATCCATCTAGGCCACTCTAGCAACTCCCGCAGGAAGGCAGTCGCTGCTGCCCTGGCCAAGTGACCTCACTCCCTGGGCTCCCGCCTGCAGTGCAGCTGAGCCGAGCGTCTCCCATCCTGGCCCCCACTCGGAGGTGTGCCAGCAGGGCTCCTAAACCTGCCCTGGTGCCAGGATGCCCGGGCTCAAATCCTGAGCCACACACTACTGGCTGTGTGACCCGGAGCAAGTTGCTTAACTTCCTGTACCTCGGTTTTCCCATCTGTAAAGTGGGATGAGAACCATACATACTTCTGAAGGATCAATTGAGTTAATAATTCTGAACTGGTTGGAGCAGTGCCCAGTCTGGCCGGGGCTCAGGGCCGCTCTGATCTGAGTTTGGGGCTCTAGTCAGGCTTTTATTTTAAATTATTTGGGGCCCCAGACTTGACCTGAGAGCAGAAATTTGGATTAGGCAACAGGCTAGGGATGGAACCTGGGCCCTGGAGGAGGCGCTGGGACGCTTGACATTGCTCCCAACCCTCCCCTGGCTGCTGTGTGACCTTGGGCGGGTCACTTGCCCTCTCAGGACCCTTGTCCATTCCTTCACCTACGTAACCCGTGTGCTAACAAGAGCATGCTTCCAATAAGCCTGACCTCTGAGCGCTGTTGCCAGGCTCAGGACGAAAGGCTTTACAAACAGACAAAAGCCCGATTTCCACTAGATCTTGGGGGTCGTTACCGTGGCCGTCAAGCTGCTCGTCCTTGTGGTCCACGGCGGAAGAGTCGGGGTTGTCTCTGTCACAGTTCACCAGCAGGATGGCGCCCTGCCCTCGGGGGCCCCAGGTCCAGGCCCTCTGTGGACCCAGCAGAGACAGGCAGGCTTAGGAACACGTGTGCCCTCCCTCTCTTGGGGAAGCCCGCCACCTTGCCCAGCTCCTCGCAGGCTTGCGTGGTTTACACATCTTGCTCCCACATCAGGTAGTATTTTGGTCCCGAGAGTGGATTTTTGCCTTCCCCCAAAGCCATAAGCAAATTCAGTTCATCCATTTTAGAAAAGGAACCCGAGGGACTTCCGTGGTGGCTCAGTGGTTACAACTTTGCCTTCTGGTGCCAGGGGTGTGGGTTTGATCCCTCAAGGAGGGGCTAAAACCCCACATGCCTCATGGCCATAAAGCTCAAAACGTAAAACAGAAGCAATACTGTAACACACTCAATAAAGACTTTAAAAATGTCCACATTAAAAAAAAGAAATACAGAAGCAATACTGTAACACACTCAGTAAAGACTTTAAAAAGGTCCAGATTAAAAAAAAAAATCTTTAAAAAAATTTAAAAAATGAAGATAGGAGCCCAAGACAGTAAAATTGATATCAACAGCTTTTAAAAACTGTTGAATTGGCAAACCAAGCTGAGCTAAACGTTTGTGTCAAGATTCAGATCTAAATAGTTCCTCTTATGAGAACTCTTAATTAACTCTTTCATGAAAGTGTGGGCACTATTCTTCGCAGCTGGTTGCTATCTCTGTGAAGATGAAAGCAAATGGAGCACCCCTCCCATCAAGACTCTAAACAGTGACGACATCTTCTGCTTGTAGCAGAGCGTCCTGCCCCGGGCAATGACTGCAATTTGGGAAAGACAGAAGGACGGGTTCCACCCCCAGAGCTGCAAGTCTTCCCTTCGCTGCTGACCGGTCCCACAGGGGACCTTAATGTTTGACAGGCCCTGTCGTCCTTAAGAGCACACCAGCGTGTGGGGTTGCCCTGATGCCCAGTGAAAAGGTCTTGGCATTTTCCCTGTCTGGGGCAGGGAAACTAAGAACTTGCAAGCTGCGCAGCGTGGCCAAAAAAAAAATATTAATTAGTTAATTAAAGGCTAGATCAGCATAAAAATGTGCAGGCAGCTTTGGGGTTTCCCCTGAGGTTTAAGGCAACTCGTCACCTGTGTACCCCAGCACCCTGCATTTCTGCAGCATACACTCCCTGCCCCACCCGCCCCCTTCCCTCGGCCATCCACTGCCTCTTTTCTCTATTATCCACCCCGTGTGAACCTCGCCCGCCAGTCGCATAGGGCATTTTTTTGGCCATGCTATGAGGCATGTTGTTGCTCTTTACTCGCTCGGGCGTGTCCGACTCTGTGTGACACCATGGACTGCAGCCCACCAGGCTCCTCTGTCGTGGGATTTTCCAGGCAAGAATGCTGCAGTGGGTTGCCATGCCCTCCTCCAGGGGATCTTCCTAACCCAGGGATTGAACCCGCATCTCTTATGTCTCCTGCGTTGGTGGGTGGATTCATTATTACTGGGAAGTCCCACATGCGGGATCTTAATTCTCCAGCCGGGGATTGAACCTAGGACCCCTGTAGTGGAAGCGTGGAGCGCTAACTACTGGGCCATCAGGGAACTCTCCACAGCCTAGATTTTTGGGTCAGGGTCCTGACCTGCCTGCAAATTTTCTCTGCTGTGCATGAATCTAGTTTTCAGTTTGTGGGATGACACGTTCTCTGAATGTGCAATCATGAAAATCTAGTTTTGCAGACTCGATGGGGCCTATATAAACCAAAGCAATAATGGTATTGGAGATTTTAATTTTCTTTTTCTTCTGAACTTTTTTCTTGGCTATATATGAAGCACACCGCTGTTCATCCCATCACCACCAGGGGGCGTGTGAGGCGAGCCCAGCAGAGTCCGGAGGCCATTCAGGGCCCGGCCGAGGTCAAGCTGTGCGTACCTTGTCCTTCACGCTTGCCGTGGGCTTCATTTTGCCAGTGCGGCTGATGTCTGCACTCAAGGAGATTTCTGAAATCCCAGCAAATAAGAGGAGAGGGTTGGTGAGGATACCAGACCAAGGATGGGGCACTTGGTCTGGCCCCAGATGGACAGTCCTTTCCCCAGGAGACTTACCTGCACGAAGGCTTTTTTGCTTCCCCTTCAGAGGAGACACAGGGTGTAAGACTCCCCATGTCCCCCAAGAAGAAGTCTGGCTGCAATTCAGACAGAAGAGCAGGGGCTCCTGACCACAGGCATCCTCCTTGGGTGGGAGGCCATGCCACAACCGGGATGCCAACCAGACCCGTGCGCCCCCCACCCCAGGGCTTCTGAAAGAGTTCCCAGCCACCCCAACGGGAGTGTGAGGCAAAGCTCCTGCAAGGAGGACACTTGCCCCTCACAGGAGCCTCTGGCCGCACCTTCAGCCCCCGTGAGCTTGCAGAGGGGGCACAGTGGCTGCTTCCGTCCCACCTGACTTTCCGTTCCGTGCACCATGGGACAAAGCACAGAGCTGCTCTGTCCACACGGCATGGGGGAGAAAGCACATGCTTCCCTCATCAGAACACTCGGCAACACGACCATTCCAGTGATAACCGAGCGGTGACCTTATGAGATCACAGAATGAGACTGGCCTGGATGACCTTGTGCACACACAGCTGTGTGTCAGTGCTGAGCCGGAGCGCACGGCACTCGGCGGCCAGAACGCCCTGGCTCCCTGGCTAACCAGCTGTGTGATCTCGGGCAAGTCTCTTTACCTCTTGTACCTCAGTTTCTTCACCTGTAAAATGGGATAATAACAGTGGCAATTTCATCGGATTGTTGTAAGGTTTAAATGTAAAGTCTTGGCACTCTGTCCAGCATAGAGTAAGTGCTAAATAATAATAATAAAATTGTTAAAATGTGTTTTAGTGAAATAATGAATGAAAATTATTTATATTCATATTTATTAATGAAATAAATAAATGACATTTATTATGAAATAAATGAACGAAACCTTCACATGCTGTTCATATATTTAATGTACATTTAAATAATGCTGGTATTATGATATTATTGTCCACTATGAAGGCAAGTTCAAACATACTTTATTTGAAGAAGAATACTAAATAAATATGAGTATAGATCACTGATATGGCAAAAATGGTGAAGGTGGGATGTAAATCATTTGGGGGATACTGGTCTGTATTATTGTATAAGACAGTATCATCATCTATTTTTCTCATAAATATTTGAGGTTTCAAAAAGGTATAGAGATTCATATGTCGAAAATCCACATGCCAATCCCTAAGCTGAGAAATAAAATACTGAGATGTAATTGAATCTCCCTGCAAATGCCCCATCTCCAGCTGTATTTGTGGTTCACTGACTGGGGAAGGAATGCTTATGAACTACCAGATGTATGGCTGTCTAGAATTTTTCTTTTCTCCACTTGGTCTCAAGTAAGCGTCGGGGTGTAGTCTCTCCTGCGCGGGGTGTGTGCAGGGCAGGGGGCTGAGCTCCGAGCTGCTGGGCATCACTTACCGACCCCAGTGAGGTAGAGCAGGGCTTCAGCCGGGGTGGGCACGGGTCCATGGTATGAAATCTGAACCTGCGGAACAGGAGCGAGCCGTGAGTGGCATCCTTAGTCATTCAACACGCACCACACGGCCTGCTGCATGCCGGCTCGGAGCGGGGTGCTGAGGAGACAAGGACGGGGCCCCCAGCCTATGGGGAACGCCCCAGCGCGTGGGGCTGGAGGGGCAGCAACACACTCAGGTGACCGTGATGCGTAGAAGGGGGTCCTTCGGGAGCCGGGCCAGGGCTCAGTCTGCCTGCCTGGTGTCGGGGTCCGGGAGGGACCTCAGGAGTCCAGCAGTTGGGGGTGTGATGGGAGAGGCATGAGAGGGAGGCTGGGGTGACAGCCGCAGGGAACGCTGGCCAGCAGGGGCAGGAAGGAGGCCTGAGGAAGCAGACTGGGAAAGGCTGGGCCCCAGCCCTCAGGGATCAGGGAGCAGGGGCTTTGAGCGGGGCTGGCCTCTTCAGGGCAGGTGCTGTTGAGATCAAGAGACACCAACCGCTGTCTCCCAAGGCTCCAAGTCCAGAGAGAACCCATCCGATGGGCCCCGCCTGGCCGAGCATCAGGAACCACGCTTCCAAGCAAGAGGGCCGAGGGGAGTTCCCCAGGGCAAAACCCAAGAGATGCCCCCAGAGGAAGCGGAGCTCCCAGGGGCCACACTGAGGCATGTGGACCTGCCCTGTAGATGGCGGGCACCCAGAGAAACGTCGCAGCTTCCGTCCCCTTGCGCCTAGACCGTGGCGTCCACCTCCTGACCGGTCGCCCTGCCTAGATCTAATCGACTCACTCGCTGCAGCCAGTGGCTCTTTCTAACGTACATTTACGGTCTTGCTGCTCCTGCATGAAAGGTTCCCGTTGGCTTCCTGTTTCCCCAAGAGAAAGAGGCCCCGGATGCCAACCCTCTGACACCGGCTCCCTCTCTCCCCGTTCCTTTCTTTCTACTTTTTCAGCTTCCCCGACACACATCTCACCCTCTCTTATCCAGAGTGCGCACTCGGGCCACATCCTCTGTGTTGAGCTCTAGCTCCTCTTTACCCCTCTCAAGTAGGTCATGCAGAGCACCTTTCAGCTTGCCGCTTCTTCCAGGAAGCTTTCCCTGAGTACTCACTGGCTGACCAGCTTTGATGCCCAAGGTCTGTTCCTACAACAGGAAATAACTCTCTGCCCCCGGGGAGAGACTGCTTGGCCTCCCCTGCTGGGAACAAGTGGTTATTGGCCCAGATCTGTGTGTGAGACCCTCCAGAGGGCCCTGATTATCCATCTATGGTCAATGTGAGTACAATGGGTTAAACGGTGATTCCCCAAAAGATATGTCCACATCCTAATCCCTGGATCCTGTGAATGTGACCCCATTTGGGGGAAAAAAAATGTTTGCGGATATAATTAAGGACCTTGTGATCATCCTGGGTTATCCAGACAGGCCTTAAGTCCAGTGACAAGTGTCCCGCTAAGAAGGAGGCAGAGAGAGACTGAGGAGGAGGTATGGGCCCCGGGGGCAGAGACTGGAGCCATGTGGCCATCAGTCCAGGGATGCCGACAGCCAGCAGCAGCTGGAAGAGGCAAAGAACTTTCTCCTCAAAGAACTGATTCCCAAGGACATGGTCCTGCTGACACCTTGATTTCAGGCTTCCGGCCTCCAGAAACGTGAGAGAATATGTTTCTGTTGCTTTAAAATTGTGGTCCTGTGTTACAGCAGCCGAAGAAGCTAAATACAAGGGCAAGGACCAGTTTCCCGGGGCTGCCGAGCTGTGCGCTTCCTAGTGGACACCACCGTTTCCAGTCGTTCGTCTTATCTGATGCTCGCCCATAGGCTGCAAGCACCACACGGGCTGCGATCTCACCTTCTTGTTCATTAAAATCTTCAGGGTCTGACAGTGCCCAGCACAGAGAAGGTGATTATTAAACATTTGCTGGATGAATAAATTTAGTCAAAACCCTGACCTCCGTAAGCCCCCGACATCTCAATGTGAGTATGCTACGGCTGGAACAAGCTGTCATGAGCTCTGCCGAAGACAAGGAGTCTCTGTCTTGTTAGGACCTGTCGGGGCCTGCTGACCCCAGACAGGCCGAGGGGCGGGCCTGTCGGGACCTGCTGACCCCGGACGGGCCGAGGGGCAGACCTGTCGGGACCTGGTGGCCGCCCCGCCTCCCAGCCCCGCGCTGCCCTCACCTGCTGGTCCCCTGTGCTCTCGCTGGCCGCTCTCAGCTTCAGGCTCACGTCCAGCCCAGGCTCCAGGCGCCACTGGGACGAGCCTGTGGGACTCTTCTTGGCTGGAGGCCTGTGGGCGACCTTCACGACCACTCCTGGGGAGGCGGTGATGCTGAAGGACGTGTAGCCCTTGGGGGCAGAGCTGTGGAGGAGACAGACAGGGAGGACAGACGGAAATGGTGAGGCGGGGCCTGGCCCACTGTGGCCAGCCCCAGAGCTCCTCCTTTCCCGCCAGTGCAGAGACCACAAGGCAGCCACACCGACGCTGACCGGTGGGAATAAGGAGGTTTTCAGGAGGCAGCGGGCTTCCCCGGTGGCGCGGTGGTAATAAGGAGGTTTTCAGGAGGCAGCGGGCTTCCCCAGTAGCGCGGTGGTAAAGAACCTGCCTGCCTACGCAGGAGACATAAGAGACACGAGGTCGATCCCTGGGTTGGAAAGATGCCCTGGAGGAGGGCGTGGCAACCCACTCCAGTGATCCTGCCTGGAGAATCCCATGGACAGAGGGGCCTGGTGGGCTACAGTCCATGGGGTCACAGAGAGTTGGACACGGCTGAGCGACTTAGCACGCACACATGCCCGCAGGAGACAATGAGGAGCAGAAAGGAAATCCCCTGACCCAGAGGACTGATTCTTGAACTGGGAAGGGACACACCAGGGCACATGCATGGATGTGTGCGGAGAGTGAGGTGCACACCCAGAGGTTTGCACACAGACGTGCACACACAGGGGTGTGCACACGTGAAGAATCACACAAGCTTCTGCTTCTGGAGTCGTGGCAGCTTAGTACTCTAGCAAAACAACTGGACTGTGCTTAGAGCACAGTCTTGTTTAACAATTTATCCCATTTCTTTATTTGGCTGCTTTGGGTCTTAGTTGTGGCACTCGGCCGCAGTAGGCTCAGCATATGGGACTTTAGTTTCCAGACCAGGGATTGAACTTGCGTCCCCTGCATTGCAAGGCGGATTCTTAACCACTGGATCACCAGGGAAATTCTTAGAATATACTCTTTGATGCATTGCTGAGATATGGAGAGTGACAGAAGTTGTCAATAATTCCCTTCTCTATGTGTACATACACACGTGTACACCCACAGACACACACACCTCACTGTGGTTAAGAATACCAAAGACAAACAGATCTTAAAGGTTTCCAGAAAGAAGAAAAGTCTGGTCACCTATAAAGGAATAATAATTAGATTGAAAGTAGACTTCTCAACAACAGTAATGAAATCCAGAAGACAGTTAAGTAACATCTTCAAAGTATCTTGAAAAAATAACCATTAACTTTTATTTGTGTACATAAAGTTATATTTTAATATAAATGTTTTCAGGTGAAGAAGAACTGGCATTTTAATTTAAAACCAATGCATACCTTAAGAAGAAGATATCTAATGTTAGAAGCATCTGGATGCAAGGAAGAATGGTGAGCAAATAAAATGGTAAATACTTTGGTTAATCTAAATAGTATTGTCTGTATTTTAAAAGTTTATAAAAATATCAAAATTGTGAGATTAAGAAAAAAAAAGGCAGACTGTAAATTGGGAGGGGTAATGACAGTTAAAGTGTTCTGAGGTGCTTGATTGAAGAGAGGATTAAGATAGTGTTTAATCCCTGGTGGCTCAGATGGTAAAGAAACTGCTTGCAATGTGGGAGACCCAGGTTTCACCCCTGAGTCAGGAAGAGCCCCTGGAGGAGGGCATGGCAACCCACTCTACTACTCTTGCCTGGAGAACCCCATGGGCAGAGGAGCCTGGTGGGGTACAGGCCACGGGGCGGCAAAGGGTCGGACACGACTGAGCAACTTTCACTTTAAAGATTTTATTATTAAAATGTAAAGGTATTCTCCGAAAGAATAGAAATAGAGTCCATAAATTTCCATACATGGAGAAAATGCAATAATTTTTCAAGAGAACAGGAAAATTTCCTTCAAAAAGGCAAGTACAGAGAAAAAGTCAACATAGAAAAAAATGGACAACTGAAAGGTAAATGGTAAAAACAAGTTTCCTCTTCTGTAAAATGGGGACAGCGCTGCCTACCTCACAGGGGGCTGACTGAGCTGTGTGTGCCAAGCGTGACGTGAGTGTTGCCGTGACTGTGTGAGCCAGCGGGGCTGGAACCCCAGGCTCGAGGCCTCCCCGATGGACAGACTCCCCCGGCGCAGGGTGGCTCGGATGACGGCGGGCCTCCTCTCCCCTCAGTCCTCACCCTCTCAGCCTCCTGCCAGCCTCCGTGTCCCCGGGAGGCCCCAGACACTTCCTGCGGTTCTGCCGCCCCGCTTCAGGAGTCAAGCGACACTCAAGGAAATGTGCCAAACTGTCCTCTGGGCACTGTTCTAGAAGCACAGATGCCCACCTCTGGTGGCGGAAGCTGGAGGCTGGCACTGTGCCCACCGACAGCGGCAACGACCCAGCCATGCCCACCACGAGCGGCTTAGACCACCCTGTTTAGCCTGGCACGGGGCTTGGGTACAATAGGGGTTCAATTAGCATTTGTCGAAGGAAGGAATGAACGAAAGAACAACCACCGGGGCAGATCCAGCGTTGTACTAAGTACTCAACAAACATTTTCAAGTTTTTCACACTTGATCCCTGCATGCACCCTACAAAGTGGGTATAATCCCCATTTCACAGATGAAGAAACTGAGGCTCAGTTGCCCAGGGCATCTCAGCTAACCAATAGCAGGGCCAGACCTCCGCCTCCGCCGCTCCATGCCAGAACCTGTCTCATCACACCCGTGCTATTACCCACCCACGGAGGGAGGCTTGACCGAGCAGCGCAGGGCAGCATAGTGCAAGGGGAACCAGGCCAGGGCCGGGAGATCCGGAGGCCAGACTCATTCCCAGGATCCACGCACTCTGCGACCTTAGGCAAGTCACAGACCCTCCCTGCGCTTCACGGCCTCAGGCATGAAAGGATGTGGTCCAGCTTGCCCTACTAGATTTCCTTTGCGGTGAGGCCCCGGGGAATCCCCGCTCATCTGTGGCGATGAACCGCTGCCTCGAGTCCAGGAGAATCCCAGGGCCACTCGGATCCTGGCTCTCCGGCTTCTCCCCGGCAGTGGCCGCAGCTTGAGCCAACCCGCTTGTGTGGCAGCAGAAGCCGTTCATCCACAGCCCCAGGGCGGCCCGCGGCCCCAGAACGTCCCCTGCTCACCTGTAGACATCCAGCTGCGTCTCGGTGCCCAGCACACACACGGCCTGGGTGGGCTGCCCTGGGGCCACGTGGACCACCGTGCCCCAGGCCATCGCTGGCTGGTGCGTCCCTGTGGCTGCAGGAGGCCCTGGGGCCGCTTCCTTTATCTGCCCAGCCCCGGCGGAGGCCGTGAGTCAGCGCCTGCGGCCTGTGGCTCAGCCCCTCCTTCTCGGCCCCTCCTCTGTCCGGGAGCTGCCCCCAGGCCCGGGACCCGATTTGGCACTGGTGCCAGGACTGGTGGCAGGCCGGCTCGGTCAGCGTCCTGGCAAGAGCTGAGGGTTTCGGAAGCCTGTGAGCGGGGCTGCCGGTCTGAGGTCTCATCCCCCCGCCCCATCCCCCCTGTAGCCGTGGACACCTGGGTCCATCCAGACAGGGTATCAGAGAGGAGAAGGCGAGGCTGAGGCACAGACCGGGCTACACCTTCAAAGAGGAACCAGGAAAGACAAACACCGTATACGAACGCACGTATATGGAATCTGGAAAATGAGACTGATGAACCTGTTTGCAGGGTGGGAATAGAGACGCGGACGTAGAGGACCGACTTGTGGACACAGCGGGGAAGGGGCGTGGGGGACGAGTTGAGAGAGTAGGACTGACACACACACGGCCGTGTGTAAAGCAGACGGCTAGTGGAAGCCGCTGCTCGCCGCAGGGAGCTCGGCTCGGTGCCCTGCGATGGCCTGGGCGTGGGACCAGGGGCAAGCAGGAAGAGCTCTGGAGGGAGAGGGGTGTGTGTGTAGCGGATGCCCTTTGCTGTACCGCAGACACTAACACAGCTTTGTAAAGCAATTACACTCTGATTAAAATAAGCAATAAAATAAAAGGGATTTAAAAAAAAGTCTAACCAGGTTTGGGACAAGTCACCCCAGGCTGGGTCACTCCCGTGACGGCTCAGTCTCCTGGGTTTTCTCCTGGGTGTGTGCGGCATCTTTCTCTGGCCTTCGTGTGGAGAACTCACTAAGGCAAGCCTGTGAGGTGGGTTAATTCCCTCATTTCATCCTCACAGAGGCTCTCTGAGGTCGGCACCATTATCATCCCCATTTTCCAGAGGAAGAAACTGAGTCACGGAGCGATTTCATGGCTAGAAAGTGGCAGAGCCGGGGTGTGAACCAAAGGCATCCTGCTCTGGGCGCAGCATTCACCGCCTGCCCGTGCAGGTGAGGGGGTGGGGGGACGGGCCCCACAGCCGACACCCAGAGCAGGCGTGCTCGGGGATCTGGAGTCAGCAGAGTCCTCTCTGAAGCATACGGATCTGCAATGGTGTCTAGTTTCTGCTGTACAGCGAGGTGGATCGCTTATGCACATACACGTTTCCACTCCTTTTTAGAGTCTACTCCCGTGTCGGTCATTACAGAGTATTAGGTCGAGCTCCCTGTATACATAGGAGGTTCTGCTACACGTAGGTTCTTATCATTAATAGTTAGCTGTTTCACATCTAGTCGTGTGTATAGTCAATTCCAGTCTCCTGATTCATCCTTCCCTCCTTCCTCCCTTGGTGATCGTGCTTGTTTTCTGCATCTGTGACTGTTCCTGTCTTGAAAACACATTCGTTTATACCACTTTTTAAGATTCTGCATATAAGCAACATCATATATTTGTCTTTCTCTGTCTGGCTTTGCTCATTATGACAATCTCTAGGTCAACCCATGTCACTGCAAATGGCGTTCTGTCCTTCTTTTTCGTGGCTGAGTGGTGTTCCGTTGTGCACACACACACCGCACCCTCTTTCCTGCTCTCAGCGGCCGCTCCCTGCTGCTGTAAACGGTGCTGCAGCAAACGCTAGGCTGCACACGTCTTTTCCAATTACGGTTTCCTGGGAGCTCTATTTTCAGTTTTCTTTTAAGGAACCTCTACACTATTCTCCATAGTGACTGAACCAATGTATATGCCCACCAACAGTGTAGGAGACCTTCCTTTGCTCCACACCCTCTCCAGCATTTATTGTTTGTAGACTTTTGATTCTAACCATTGCGACTGGTATGAGGTGATACTTCACTGCAGTTTTGATTTGCATTTCTGTAATAACGAGCGCTGCTGAACATCTTTTCACGTGCCTTTTGACCATCTGTATATCTTTGGAGAAATGTCTATTTAACATATATGGAAGTTTTTAATTTTTCTCTGGCTTTGAAACAAAGCATTTGCCTCATTAATTAAGAGCAGGACTGTGGGATTAGTCAGGCCTGAGTTCCAATCCTTCTTCCTGCCAACGTCCCCACGAAGTAGCTCCTATTGTGATGCCCCCATTATAGATGGGGGCATTATAGATGGGACCATCGAGGCTTTAACATGTGAACTGGGGGTCAATCAGTTCAGTTCAGTCGCTCAGTTGTGTCCGACTCTTTGTGACCCCATGGACAGCAGCACGACAGGCCTCCCTGTCCATCACCAACTTCTAGAGCTTGCTCAAACTCATGTCCATCGAGTCAGTGATGCCATCCAACCATCTCGTCCTCTGTCGTCCCCTTCTCCTCCTGCCCTCAATCTTTCCCAGCATCAGGGTCTTTTCCAATGAGTCAGTTCTTCACATCAGGTGGACAAAGTATTGGAGTTTCAGCTTCAGCATCAGCCCTTCCAATGAACACCCTTTAGAATGGACTTTAGAATGGACTCTCCTTTAGAATGGACTGGTTGGATCTCCTTGCAGTCCAAGGGACTCTCAAGAGTCTTCTCCAACACCACAGTTCAAAAGCATGAATTCTTCAGTGCTCAGCTTTCTTCACAGTCCAACTCTCACATCCATACATGACCACTGGAAAAACCATAACCTTGACTAGACGGACCTTTGTTGGCAAAGTAATGTCTCTGCTTTTTAATATGCTGTCTAGGTCGGTCATAACTTTTCTTCCAAGGAGCAAGCATCTTTTAATTTCATGGCTGCAGTCACCATCTGCAGGGATTTTGGAACCCAAGAAAAGAAGTCTCTCACTGTTTCCATTGTCTCCCCATCTATCTGCCATGAAGTGATGGGACCGGATGCCGTGAACGGGAGTGGGAGACACAACTCGGTCCGTTACACCACTGGACGTGAAGGCTGTTTACAGATTTTCCGCGTCATAAGCAACACTGATGTGCTCATTGTGCCCGTGCCTGGGGTTATCGGCAGGGCCTTTGTGGATTTATCTTTGTCCCTCTTTATCCTTTTGCAGAGCACTCAGTTCTTTTCCTGAAACGTGCCGCAGCTTGTCATTGCGTGTGTGTGTGTGTGTGTGTGTGTGCGCGCGCGTGTGCGTGTGTGCGCGTGGGTGTAAATGTCGGTGCCCCGACAAAGCCTGACAGCAGGGCCCCTGTTGGTTTCGGCTGCACCTCGGTACCCAGCACAGCTCCTGACGCATCGTGCGTGCTCACTAAACCCCTGGGACTGAAGACCAGGGTGTTCTCCAGCACCCAGCCCAGCACTTGACCCATGGCAGGGCCCCTGCGGACAGCTTCCTGCGAGGCTCCCTGAGGCCCGCCCAGCCATCACTCTCGCAGAAGACATTAACCCTTTCAGAGCCTTTGGTGACTTTGGGACTTGGGAAGCAAAGCCTTTTACACGTGAGGGCAGCTGGCTCAGAGTCTAGGCCAGAAACCCTGGAGAAAGAGGGCCTTTCTTCCCGCTGAAACGCAGAAACTCCAGCCCAGCTGCTCCCTGGGAGGAAGTCAGGCTGAGCCAAGGGTTGCCCAGTGCCCTCTGGGCAGTTGCCCCTGCGCTGATGTCCCAGGGACCAGCCTGGCTCTCCTCCTCCTGGATCTCCTGGGTGATCGTGATGGCGTCACCCTGGGTAAAGGAACTGGAGTCAGGAATCTTTCCCGGAGACTGAGGAGAGGACTGCATATGCTGCAAAGTCGCGTTTGGAGGCGACGGCGGGACCATTCCTTCAGTGTTCTTCATCCACTGATACAGTTCAGAGTCGGTTACTTAGCTATTCATGGAATGCCTCTGAAATCCCTGGCACTCTTTAGAGTCTAATGAGGTTTTGTCTAAAGCAGATTTAAAGGATGAAGGTGATAACAGACATGGCCATGTGCTAGTCTTGCCGCCAAGTCCTTGGGCTGCATTCTTTCTTTGTGTTTTAAACATTTAGTTAAGTTCAGTCGAGTCTCGGTTTCGGGATCTCCCGTCTGTGTCTCAGTACGTGCACTCTGAGTTTCAGCGTTCACACACTTGGTTGCGGTACGTGGGCTTGGACCCTGGCCCCCTGCATTGGGAGGGTAGTCTTAGCCACTGCACCAACGGAGAAGTCCCGGGCTGTGTTACTTCTAATTCTCGCCGTAACCCAATGGGCAGGACCTGGTCTTGTTTCTGCCGAGGTGAGAGGCGCTGTGCTCAAGGCCAGGCGGCTCTTAGGCGGGTTTCAAGCCCAGCTCTGTCTCACTTGCTCTGCTCTCTGATGCGGCCCTTACCTGCGTCAAGCCGCTGGTAGGCAGCACCTGTCATCCTCACAGCAAACGTCGTCTGAATTACACTCTCCCCATTTTCCAGATGAGGAAACTGAGAGCTGCAGGGGTTAGGGAACTCGCCACGGCCCTCACCGCTGCAGACGGGAAGTGGTGACTCGGGCTGAGCTCTGCTCGTCTCCCTCCGTGCACCACGCAGCTGCCTCCTGCTCAGATCCCTCAGCCGAGGGATCTGAAGTCCCTTGGAGCACAAGGTCCCCAGCCTGTCCATAGCTTCAGGTAGAAAATAGGAGTGTGTCTGCATTATCCAGACTGGCCCGCCCTGGCAGGCGCCCCCTCTTATTAAGGGGCTGTCTAAGGGCTCCGGGCCGGCCCTCTCTTCCCCTTTCTGCTCCCGCAGGCCTGCAACACCCCAGCACCTCACCCTGCTCTTCTGCTCAGGATCCGTCCAGGCTCGGGAAGGATTTGGGGACACTGACTCTGATGGACCGTTTTTACTGCACCCACTCATGTGAACCCCACAGCGGTGTGATGGGGGGAAAACCTGTGGGTCGTTGACAGATGGCATTACATCAGGGGCTGAGACGGGAGGCAGGATACCCATGACCTTCACTATGTCATCTTTGAGAAAAGGCCGGGGAGCCAGCTAGATGAAGGTCAGTGCCCCTGCATCCCTTCTCCGGAGCTGTCCAAATGTAGCCCCCACCCTACCTCTGACCCCCGGTGTCCGCACCCCTTCCCTAGCATCCAGGAGTTCTCCTGGGGACCGCGAACGCGAGCATGTTAGCACCACGAAAGCAGGAACTTTCTCCGCTCTTTGCCAGTGTCTGGCTCAGAGCAGCTGTACAGAAACACTGTCTCTCGTTAAGAGGAAAACACCATTTGTTTTAAGGTACAGCCTTGCTCCATCACAGTTTGCGGAAAAGACTCTCCTTCCTCCGTTGAATCGCTTTTCAACTTTGTCCGAGACTCAGCTGGCCACACTTGTGAGGGCTGGGTTCTCCACTTCCCTTCAGTGGTCTGTCTATCCACACGGTCTTGACTCGTGTAGCTGAATCTTGAAACGGGGTAGACTAATTGCTCCCCCTTTATTCTTCTTTGTCAAAAGAGTTTTAGCTCTTATTGTTCCTTTGCAATTTTTATAATTTTAGAGTAATCTTATATATACCAACAAAAAAAGCTTTCTGGGATTCTGATAGTAATTGTATTAAACCTCTGTATCAGTTTGAGGAGGGTGGACGTTTTCCTGTGCTGAGTTTTCCAATCCATGCGAACGGCCTGCCTCTCCATTTACTTAGACCTTCTTTCATCAACCTCTCATAGCTTTCAGCATGCAAGTCTTACACGTATTTTGCGAGATTTACACCTAAGTATTTGATTTTGGGGGACTGATCGTAAGCAGTATTGTATTCTTAATTTTGCCCCCGGGGTTCATTGTTAGTATATCAAAATTTAATCGATTTTTATCTATTAATCTTGTATCCCATGACTTTACTAAACTCATTTATTAGTTTTGGGAGTTTTTCAGTGGATTCCCTGGGATTTTCTGTATAAATAATCCTGTCATCTGCAAACAGGGGTGGTGTTATGTCTTCCTTCCTCATTTGTATATCTTTTACTTCTTTCGTTGCTTTATCTCACTGGCTAGAATTTTCAGTATTAAGTTGAATAACAGTGGCAAGAACGATCATCTTGTTTCATTCTCAGTCTTGTGAGGAAAGCGTTCAGCTTTTCACCATTAAGTATGTTCTTAACTGTAGGCTTTTTGTAGACGCCTTGTATCAGGTTGAGAAAGTTCCTCTCTCTAATCTGCAAAAATCTGAATCATGAATGACTATTGGATCTTTCAAAGGCTCTTTCTTCATCCATTAATATGGTTTTTCTTCTTCACCGTATCAAGGGGGTGGATTGCCTTGCGTTTTGTCAAACAGAACACTGGGCATCGACAACCAGTGCGAGGAGAGGGCGCCAACTGCTTGGAGGATAACAAGGTCATACAAGGTCAGGCACCACCAAGAGAAGTCCAGACACTTCTGCCCACCGTACCTCGGTACTGAAGTTGCCAAGAAAACAGCCCAGTAAAGCCCTGGATGGAAATGCTTTTGCTCACATGGAGCAGAGAGAGCGCGTCAGCTCTGGAGCGCCCAGCAGTCCCTGGCAGCTACCAGGTGCCCCCAACACCCGTGGCAGGGCTGCTGGCTGAGGGCACCCAGCTCGTGCCTCAGGAGGAGAACTGCTCCGCTTCCTCCAAGAGCCTGAAATGGTGAGAGCTGAGGGTGTGCCTCGGGGCTGTTGAGTACACGTTTAAGCAGAGTGCTTATTGATTCTGAAATAGGGACGATGTTCCTGAGCAAGGTGGCAAGTCTGGCACAGGCTGCAGGCCTCTCAGTCTCTCGGTGAGGAACCATTCCAGGCCCAGGCCCCGCTCTGAAGTGGCCTGCTGCTGCTGCTGGTAAGTCGCTTCAGTCGTGACCGACTCTGTGTGACCCCATAGACGGCAGCCCACCAGGCTCCCCCGTCCCTGGGATTCTCCAGGCAAGAACACTGGAGTGGGTTGCCATTTCCTTCTCCAGTGCATAAAAATGAAAAGTGAAAATGAAGTCGCTCAGTTGTGTCTGACTCTTAGTGACCCCATGGACTGCAGCCCACCAGGCTCCTCCATCCATGGGATTTTCCAGGCAAGAGTACTGGAGTGGGGTGCCATTGCCTTCTCTGCTGAAGTGGCCTCGGGAGCCTAAAGCCTGCTCAGACTGCATTTATCAACAGTCTTGAGTATCACACCAGCGAGCATCCCTGAAATACACCTCCCTTGGTCATAATGTGTAATTCCTTTTATACATTGTTGAATTCTATTTGCTAACATTTTGTTTAGAATTTATATCTATATTTATAAATGATGCTGCTGTGTAGTTTGGAATTCTTCTGTACCCTTTTTGTCTGGTTTTGGTAACAGGGTAATATTTGCCTCATTAAATGAGTTGGGAAATGTTCCCACCTCTTCCATTTTTCTGGAAGTGATTATGTGGAATTAGTGTTAATTCATCTTTAAATGTTTAGTAGAATTCTCCAGGGAAACCATTTGGGCCAAGATATTTTCTGTTTTGAGTGTTTTAAAATTATGGATTACATTTCCTTAATAGATAAAAGGATATTCAAATTATCTATTTCATATTGGATAAGTTGCATTCCTTTGTGCTTTTCAAAGAATGGTCCATCCCATCCGAGCTGTCAAACGTCTGTGTGTGGAGTAGCCTGCGGTACCTTTTATCAAACTTTGATTGTCTACAGGCCCTGTATTGATTATCTCCACTGCATTCCTGATACTGGTAATTTGTGTCTTTTCTCTTTTTTAATTTGTCAATCTAGCTAGCTGTTTGCCAATTTTATTGATCCTTTCAAATAACCAGGTTTTTTTTTCATTGATTTTCTCTATTATTTTTATTTTCAGTTTTGCTAATTTCTGCTTCTATCTTCCTTCCTTCGGCACATTTCTGTGTCTTTTGCTCTTCTTCATAGAGTTACTCAATGGGAGCCGTACTGACTTTAGATTTTCCCTTTTTTCTGGTTTAAGCATTTAATACGATACATTCCTGCTCAACACTGATGAGTATCACCTATTTGGGTATGCTGTCTTTTCATTTTCACTCAGCTCAGTGTATTCTGAGATTTCCCTTGAGATTTTCTCTTTGACCCATTGATTGTTTGGAAGTTCATTATTCATTTTCGAAGCGTTGTTTCCAGTTGGACATTTTCCTGTTATTGTTTTCTAGTTTGATTCCGCTGAGTCAGAGAACACATTCTGTATGATTTCAGTTCTTTTAAATGTGTTGAAGTTGCTTTATGACCCAGGGTATGATTTATCTGGTACATGTTCTGTAGGCCCTTGGAAAGAATGTTTCTTCTCAAGTTCTTGGATAGTTCAGTCCCCTTCAGTTGCTTAGTCTTTTCTGACTCTTTGTGACCCCATGGACTGCAGCAAGCCAGGCTTCCCTGTCCATCACCAACTCCTGGAACTTGCTCAAACTTATGTCCATCAAGTCGATGATGCCATCCAACCATCTCATCCTCTGTCGACCCCTCCTTCTCCCGCCTTCAATCTTTCCCAGCATTAGGGTCTTTTCTAAGGAGTCAGTTCTTTGCATCAGGTGGACAAAGTATTGGAGTCTCAGCTTTAGCATTAGTCCTTCCAATGAATATTTAGGACTGATTCCTTTAGGATTGACTGGTTTGATCTCCTTGCAGTCCAAGGGACTCTCACGAGTCTTCTCCAACACCCCAGTTCAAAAGCATCGATTCTTCAGTGCTCAGCTTTCTTTATAGTCCAACTCTCACATCCATACGTGACTACTAGAAAAACCATAGCTTTGACTAAATGGACCATTGTCAGCAAACTAATGTCTCTGCTTTTTAATATGCTATCTAGCTTGGTCATAGCTTTTCTTCCAAAGAGCAAGCGGCTTTTAATTTCATGGCTGCGGTTACTACCTGCAGCGATTTCGGAGCCCAAGAAAATAAAGTCTCACTGTTTCCATTGTTTCCCCACCTATTCACCATGAAGTGATGGGACCGGATGCCATGATCTTAATTTTTCGAATGTTGAGTTTTAAGTCAGCTTTTTCACTCTCCTCTTTGACTTTCATCAAGAGGCTTTTTTAGTTTTCTTCACTTTCTGCCATAAGGGTGGTGTTATCTGCGTATCTGAGGTTATTGATATTTCTCCCGTTAATCTTGATTCCAGCTTGTGCTTCATTCAGCCCAGCGTTTCTCATGATGTACTCTGCATAGAAGTTAAATAAGCAGGGTGACAATATACAGCCTTGACATACTCCTTTCTCAATTTGGAACTAGAATGTTGTTCCATGTCCAGTTCTAACTGTTGCTTCTTAACCTGCATACAGGTTTCTCAAGAGGCAGGTCAGGAGGTCTCGTATTCCCATCTCTTTCAGAATTTTCCACAGCCTCTTGTGATCCAGTCAAAGTCTTTGGTGTAGTCAATAAAGCATAAGTAGATGTTTTTCTAGAACTCTCTTGCCTTTTCAATGATCCAGCAGATGTTGGCAATTTGATATCTGGTTCCTCTGCCTTTTCTAAATCCAGCTTGAACATCGGGAAGTTCACGGTTCATGTATTGTTGAAGCCTGGCTTGGAGGATTTTGAGCATTACATTACTAGCGTGTGAGATGAGTGCAATTGTGCGGTAGTTCGAGCATTCTTTGGAATTGCCTTTCTTTGGGATTGGAATGAAAACTGACCTTTTCCAGTCCTGTGGCCACTGCTGAGTTTTCCAAATCTGCTGACATATTGAGTGCAGCACTTTCACAGCATCATCTTGCAGGATTTGAAAGAGCTCAACTGGAATCCCATCACCTCCACTGGCTTTGTTCTTGGGTAGAGTGTTCTATAAATGCCGATTCAATTCTGTTATGGAGTTTTCTGTTCTTCTGAATTTTTTCATCTGGTTGTTCTCTCAAGTGTTGAGAGACAGGTGCTGAAGTCTCCAGTTGTTACTGTGAACTTGTCTGTCTTTCCCCTCAGCTCTGTCAGCTCTTCACGCCTCTTGCAGCGCTTGTGTTTGGAGCACACACACGTAGGGCTGCCGTTTCCCGGTGGGCTGAATCTTTTATCATTGTCTTATGTCTCTCTCTGTTCCTTGTAAATTTTCTGCTCTCAAGTCTGCATTGTGCATGCATGCTCAGTCGCTCAGTCGTGTCTGATTCTTTGCGATCCCATGGACTGTATCCCGCCAGGCTCCTTTGTCCACAGGATTTTACAGGCAAGAATACTGGAGTGGGTTGCCATTTCCTCCTCTAGGAGATCTTCCCAACCCAGAGACTGAACCCAAGTCTCCTGAGTCTCCTTCATTGGACAGACAGATTCTTCACCACTGAGCCACCTGGGAAGCCCAAAGTCTACATCATCTGATATTAATAAAGCTATTTCCAGCTTTCTTTTGGTTATTATTTGCATGGTATATCTTTTCCATTCTTTTGTTTTTCAACCTACTTATTTTTATATGTTTGAAGTAAGTTTCTTGTAGACAGTATATAGTTTTAAAATGTATTCTCCTAATCTCTGTCTCTTAATTGGTACCTTTAGAACATTAATATTTAATGTTATTATTGATATATTAGGGCTGAAATTTGCCATTTTACTATGTATTTGCTTCTGTTTTGTTTTCCCTGCCTTCATGAGGGTTACTTCAATATTTTTGAGGATTTCATTATTTTGATTTATCTATAGCACTTTTGAGTTCATCTCTTGTCATAGGAGACAATGGTGGGGCTTCTGGTCTCAGCCGATACCATCATGGTTGGGAGACACAAGCGTGCCCTGTTATTACTCTCCACCCCCGGCCCCGTGTGTGAACGGGTAGTCATGACAGTCCTCCTCCTCTGCTGGCCTCCTGTAAAATAAAGGAGCAGTTTTATTATCTCAAGAAAATAGCAACTAGATGTGTTTTGGGGGCAGGAACCTGAAACATAAAGTGATTCTCCCCTGGCCACAGAAGAACCACTGAGCCTGTGGTTTTTAGTTACTATGACAACAGAGAACTCCAAGTCCATGTCATTTGAAGGGATAACAATTTATCTGAATTCAAGCTATACCTTCAAGGTAATTCTTTCATTCGCTTTGAGTCTGGACTCCTCTACAGGACTGAGGCTAACTTTTTTCAACTAATTGCTTTGCTGCCTGGGTGAATTCCAAATGCTTTCTCTCTCTCCTCTGGTTTTTAGCTATTCACATTTCATCCAGTTGGATAATGCAGATCTCAGGCATTTGTCTGGACTGCCAGGGATCTGAAAAGGCGTGTGGACCCAGGCAGGCTCAGAGCCCAGCCTGTCTTCCCTCCCCCACTACCTGACCTGGATGGTGGAGAGTAAGAGCTCAGATCCACTTCCCTCTTTGTGGGGAGGAGGCTTCCCCGCTTTGGCAGGGATTCATTCAAAGGGCCAATTCTTTTCATCTTTGGGAAAAGCAACCAGCTCATTATTTGAGAGTTTAAAGTAGGCATTTCCTCCCACCCCCATAGTCGAGGTTCTGTCTGTAGCTGCTGGAGGAAACTCAAAATGCCTCCAGGGTTGGAGCTT
The DNA here is from genome assembly GCF_029407905.1 of Bubalus kerabau. Lineage (NCBI taxonomy): Eukaryota > Metazoa > Chordata > Mammalia > Artiodactyla > Bovidae > Bubalus > Bubalus kerabau. The sequence continues at coordinate 189,165,527 of NC_073626.1, forward strand.
TGTATCCTGCTGATGGATACTCCCCAGAGAAGACTTCATATTTCGCATGGTAGGGTTACTGAGTTCCACAGTCTCCTTTTAAAAACATTTATGGGACATTTCCCCCTTCTTCCTACAAGTGGCTGATAATAACAAGTCTGCGGGGGAGAAGGCTAGTTGGAGGAAACACAAATAAAAATACTCCCTGATTCCATCAATCACTTTTGCTGTTCGGTCGCTGTCGTGTCCAACTCTTTGCAGCCCCATTTCTGGCACATAATTTTATTTCCTTCTGTATTTCATATACAGAGTTTTAAATTTCATGTCTTATGGATTCTTTTCTGTTCTTATATACTTTTTGTAAAATTTCCAGTCCTTACCCCAAAGGTAATATTATTTTTTTAAGTAGAAAGAGAAATTCCTCCTCATTGACGTCTCCTGGTTCCACTCTCCGCTGGCAACCTCTGTTAGCAGTTAAGCGTGGATTCTTCTAGAACTTCTTCTAGAGCATTATAAATGATTGGATTAAGGCCAAAACTACTGCTGCACAACTTTTTTCACTTTACAGGACACCGACAACTTTCTATCTTGTACATTTAAATCCGTTTTTTCCTTCTTTTTTAGTACATTTAAAATTTTAAAAATGTGTTCCAAGTAAATCATGCAGAATTAAAACCATTTCCCTAGGTAATGATTACTACAACCACCCCGACTAATCCAGTTAGTCATTTCACAGGTCACTTCCTTTTGTAGCCAGATTTTTTCGCTTAACTCAAAGGCACTCATCCTATTATTGTAAAGCCTTGCAGGTTCATGCAGTGGTGGTTTCATATAGTCCATCAAACGAAAGGACCAAGTTTTCCTGCCCATTCCCAAATGCCTTTACATTTTGAGCAAGCATGATTCTCGTTTTTTGTTATTATGAATCAAAAAAATAGACATTTATCTCTGAATAGGATCACTACCTTGTTTATTTTTTGGAAGATAGCATTCCTACTATTTAAAATAGTTTCCAAAGGATAATACAGAATCACAGCCCTATAAGCGGTTCACAGGGAAGCTCCCTTCTTCCCGGCCTTCCCAGCAGCTTGTGTTTGGTTTCATTTCTGCTCTCTCGACGGCTGCATTTTGTGTCTAGCTCCTAATGAGACTGAGAAATGCTCCAGATGCTGTCATCTTGCTTGTCTGCCCTTCATGCTCTGGTTTAGAGCACTTTTGATCAGGCAGGAGCTTAGGGAGGGAAGGGGCCAGAGCCAGGAGCCGGGGCCTGTGGGCAAGCTGTCGCCTCCTGAATCCGTAGCTTTGCTTTTTCTGGGTAGACTGTGATTGTCTTTCTCCAGCAGCAACTTGAGGGCTGAAACTGGAGCTGTGTTAAAATAACACTGCCATGCAAACCTGAACCTAGAGCCGGTTTAAAGGAACACTGACACCTCGTGTCCCTCTCAGCCAGGCTTGCGGGGCCAGCTTGCCCGGATTTGTTTGTTCAGTGGTTTGACTCCCAGCCGGGAAGCCGGCAGGCAGGGCTGGGATGGTCGTGGGGGTCTGGGCGCAGCCTACCTGCTGGGGGACCGGCTTCTTCCGCCCTCCCTCCTGGTTGCTCCAGACCTCACTCTGCGGCCGCTCACCAGGGAGGGCTGCCGCGCAAGGACTCCGCGAGTGCAGCACGAGCAGACCTCTTGGTCCTCTGACGTCCAGGGCTCAGAAGCCTTCACGGAGGAGGATGAACCCTGGTTGCTGCTTGTCTTCGCATCCAGGGCTCTTGTCCCGTCTCTCACCGAGCGGGGCCTCCAGTGGCTGCTTAGTGTTTCTTGTGCACGACTCTTTCACTCAGGTATCAGGCATTCGCTGTGTGCCAGGACCTCTTCCCTAGTTGAAGGGGGAAACCTTCGATTTTTCTGGGATGTCCTGCTTCCAAGTGTGATATCCCAACACATGCTTTCTTGACTGTCTTCGTGCAGAGAATTTTCCAGTGTGTGCCCAACTAACAGCATTGACTAGCAAGTCCTGGGCTCCGGGCAGGCTCCAGGCAAACCCTTGGCACACATCACCTCAGTGGTCCTCATATCAACCCCAAGAGGAAGGGGTTGTCACCCTCATTCTGTAGGCAAATAAAAGTAAAAGTGAAAGTGAAAATGAAGTCACTCAGTCGTGTCTGAGTCTTTGCGACCCCGTGGCCTGTAGCCCACCAGGCTCCTCAGTCCATGGGATTCTCCAGGCAAGAGTCCTGGAGTGGGTTGCTATTTCCTTCTCCAGGGGATCTTCCCAACCCAGGGATCAAACCCAGGTCTCCCGCATTGCAGGCAGACACTTTAACCTCTGAGCCAGGGTAGGCAAATAAACTGAGGCTCAAAGAGGTGAAAGGGCTCAAACAAGATCTTATACTGGTGGTAACGGAAATCAGGATCTGAACCCATATCGAGCTGATGGCAAAGCCTTAACCACAAGGCTCTGCTGGCCAATTAGGAGGGAAAATGAAAGACCCCAGGCCCGCTGGTCTACTGACTGAGACTCATTCAAAGACATCAGCTGAGGACACCTGCACCTGGTATTGTGCCCGGTATTAGGGCCACAGAGACAGAAGGGTTCTTGCCTTCACGGAACATCAACAGAAGTCAAAGACACAGAACCCACAGGAGACCTCTCTCTCTCTCAGAATATGTACATATGGCTTCCCCAGTGGCTCAGCGGCCAAGAATCCGCCTGTGAGGCAGGAGACATGGGTTTGGTCCCTGGGTAGGAAAGATTCCCTGGAGGAAGGCATGGAAACCCACTCCAGTATTCTTGCCTTGAGAATCCCATGACAGAGGAGCCTGGTGGGCTACAGTCCATGGGGTCTCAAAGAGTCGGACCCGACTGAAGCTCCTGAGCATGCATACACACTGTGTGTGCATGGCAGGAATTTTAAGGAGTCAGCTCACACGACTGGAAGCTGCTGCTGCTGCTAAGTCGCTTCAGTCATATCCGACCCTGTGCAACCCCATAGATGGCAGCTAGTGAGTCCCAAATCTGCAGGGCAAGCAGGAAAGAGCCCCAAGGAAGAGTAGATGTCGTGGCTTGAGCGTGAAGGCAGTCCACTAGAAGAATTACCTCTTCGTTGGAGGATGTTAGCCTCTAGTCTGTTAAAGAGAGAAGGAAATGGCAAGAACCCACTCCCGTACTCTTGCCTAGAGAATCCCGTGGACAGAGGAGCCTGGTGGGCTGCCGTCCATAGGGGCACACAAGAGTCGGACGTGACTGAAGCGACTTAGTAGCAGCAGCAGCAGCCGCAGTCTGTTAAGGCCTTCAACTGCTTGGATGAGGCCCCCCACATTACAGAGGGTGATCTGCAATATTAATCTCATCTAAAAATGCCTGCACAGCAACATCCGGACTGATGTGTGACCAGATATCTGGGTGCCATGGCTTAGTTAAGTTGACACATAAAATTAACCACCATAGACCATGTAATTTAAGATAGGTGTTCCTTTTTATCCCCCTTATCTTTAAAAAAACTTTGTTGAGCAGCAGTTGGCAAGTATAATTGTGAACATTTAAAGTCTCAGCATGACGATTGATACGTGTATACACTGCAGAACGATTACCAAGATCAAGGTAATTAGCACATTCACACTTCACACAGTGACTGTTTGATAATCTGCATCTGGGTGTGTGGGAGAATCCTTGCCATCCACTCTCACAGCCTCTAAGCGTGTGACACTGTGTTATTAACCACAGTCTCCATGCTGTGCATTAGCTCCTCAGAAATCGTTCCTACAACTGAAAATTTGTACTCAAATCGCTCTATTTTGATTTAATGGAGTTAATCACTCTGTTTTGATTTTAACTTAAATCACTCCACTATTTTCTCCTCATCCAGTCTCTGGCCACCACCATTCTAGTCTCCATTTCTGTGAACCAGAATTTGCTTCTATTTTTTAGATTCCACACATGTGTGGTGCCATACAGCATTCAGGGCAGGTTTCTCTCTCTTGTTTACTTCATTAAGCTTTTTATTTGAAATAGAAGGTTCACAGGGGGTTGCAAAGGCATTACAGAGAAGCCCCATTTACTCTCAAACAAGTTTGCTCCAAACCAGGGCGTTATGGACACGGACACAGGTCCAGTCTGCGTGTATTTGGTGCCATTTTACGACACAGTAGCTTACTCCAGCTGCATCTAGACTGTTCCTTCACTGCAGAGACACCCCTTGGTGCCACCTCTTCAGCCACTCCCACCCACCGACCCCTCCACCTTCCCAACCCCCTGGGAACAGCTGTATGTTCCCCATCATCATAATTTTGTCATTTTGAGAATATGACAGGTGGTCGTTTTTCTTGTACGCTGGTGTTTAGCTGATTAAAGGACAAGGCATAGCTGATTAAGGATGAGTGTTCTTAATGCTAATGGGTCACTTTCTCTTTTGAGCATTTAAAGGAACCGACAAACATGCCCTTAGCTTCCCTTCATTTTTGAAAGGGGAAACTGAGGCTTGGGGCAGAGCCTGAGGTCATGGTTGAGTTGGTGCAGAACCAAGACAGGAGTCTGCTTTCTTGGCTCCCTGTGAGCAGTCTCCGTCTCCCAGCAGGGGCCCGGGGCAGCGTTCGTAGCTTTGGTTTCCCCAGAAGGAGATGCCGAGATAAGAGTCTGAGTGCAAGTCTTTATTTGGGAGGCGCTGCACCCACTGGAGAGCAGTGGGAAAATGAGGCAGGGAGGGAAGTCAGGGAAGGTGTGTCAGTGAGCCTGTTTCCATGGTTACCACCTGGGGCTGCTGGGAGCTTGACCCTCTGGGGAGCCTGGGAAGCGGAGTGGAGCTCACGCCCCCCAAGCGAGCCACCCAGGGGCACCAATGTGCCTACTCCCATTGGCCTTGGTTAACGGCCGCTCCTGGGGGTGAGTGCCCTGCACCTGGGCCCAGCACTCAGAGGATGCCTCAGGCAGGGAGCAGGTGCTGGTGCTCGGGGCTGGAGCTCTCGGCAGGGGATGGAGGGCGCGGGCAGCGTCCGTCAGAGCAGGGAGAGGTGTCTGCCCCCTTTAAGGAGCAGAGGACACTGGGGACACGCTCCACCCAAACACGCACGTGGAACGTTCTGCCGGCAGAGTGACGGTTCACAGACGAGCGGACTCTCTCCCTCCAGCGACCCTTCCTTCCTCTCCCTGTCCCTCCCACCCGGAGAGAGTCAAGGCTTTCTGACCGCTGCCCCCCACCCACACGCGCCCAGGAACTCTTCCGGAGAGAGGTGCCTGATGATTACAGGCTGGTCGCCCACGTGTGAGCACCCTCCTCTTCCCTGAGCTTCAGAGCAGCTGGACTCCTGGCCGCCCACCCCCAGCTGCCCTTCCCGAGGTTGGCAAGTCCTCTGCCATCTGCTGCCGGAGGTGGGGATCTGCCCTGGTTCCGTGTGGGCCATGGCATGAACTTGAGCCACGCATGCATGCTTTCTGCAGTTGCCTCTATCTGTGTGCACTTCTGCAAACGGCAAAATGTACCATGTATTCAGAGGAGGCTGTAACATGCAGCCATTTTAAGGGGTAAGAACAGAGTGAACGTCACATCAACCCCACCCAGGCCGAGGCATAAAAAGTCCTTAGCACCCCTGAAACTGTGTGAGCACACCTCCCTCCCCGCTTACAGCTTACAGACTGCTTTGGATTTCTACATAGGAAGTCATTCTTTCCAAACCTTCGACCTTTTATTTCTTTCTCTTGCCTTACTATACTGCAAGAGCTTTCTGTTGAATGCTGAATAACACTAATGATCATGGACACTCTTATCTTGTTCTGCACCTGGAAGGAACGGTTTCAACACTTCATCATTAAGTATAGTTTTCGATGTGGGTTTCTTGTACATCGGTGGTTGTCGAGCTCTACCAGCGCTAGAGTTACCTGGAAGGCTTATTAAAACCCAGACTTCTCCCCAACCTCAGCCCCCAGGGTTTTGGATTCAGTAAGCCTGGATGAGGCCTGAGGGTTTCCATCTCAGACAAGTCCCCTGGCCATGCTGATGCCCTCTGAGAACCACTCTGGTAGAAATTCTTTATCGGGTTAAGGAAGTTCCTTTCTATTCTCAAAGTTTTATTTTAAAATCATAAATGGAAGGTTTTTTTTCAGGGTTTTTTTCTAATTTATTGAGACAATCGTGTCTTTTCTTCTTTGCTCTGTTAATCTACCAAACTGACTTTCTGAGACAAAGCTCGCATTCGTGGGACCCATTTGATTTGATCTGATAGTGTATAATCTGATCCCTATCCTCCTTTTTGAATGCAGTTGCTAAGAGTTTTACTGAGAATTTTTTTTGCCTTTATGAGTTCCCTGCTGTGTCTACAGGTCTCCTCTCTCGTGCTGTTCTTGTCGAGTGCAGCGCTGAGCTTGGGCTTCATACGAAAAATATGGACGTCATTATAGTCACCGCTGCTGCCGAGTCGCTTCAGTCGTGTCCGACTCTGTGCGACCCCACAGACGGCAGCCCACCAGGCTCCGCTGTCCCTGGGATTCTCCAGGCAAGAACACTGGAGTGGGTTGCCATTTCCTTCTCCAATGCAGGAAAGTGAAAAGTGAAAGGGAAGTCGCTCAGTCGTGTCCGACTCTTAGCAACCCCATGGACTGCAGTCTATCAGGCCCCTCCCTCCATGGGATTCTCCAGGCAAGAACACTGGAGTGGGGTGCCATTGCCTTCTCCACATGCCCTTACAATTGAACTTATTCTGCCGTGTCTCCTTGCCTGTTGGCCTTGCCTCCCTGCTAACCTGTGAGCCTCCTAAAGGGAAGGTTCATGCCAGCTCATTCACTGTTATATCCTCAGAACCTACCCCTGAGCTCGATACAGAGTAGGGATAGCTGTGCTTATTTAGAGTGGTATGGAGTGAGGTCCCAGGGAGGCTCCAAAGGGACGGGGTGTACGTACACGTGGCTGATTCTCAGGCTGCCCTGGCAGCTCAGGGGTAAAGAACCCGCGTGCTAGACAGGAGAGGTGGTTTGATCCCTGGGTCAGGAAGATCCCCTGGAGAAGGAAATGACAACCCACTGCGGTATTCTTGAGTGGGAAACCCCATGGACCAGGGAGCCTGGTGGGCTACAGTCCATGGAGTTGTAAAGAGTCAGACTCAACTTAGCAACCAGACAACAGTGAGCTGATCCCCGTTGTTGTACAGCAGAAACTAACACAGCCCTACAAAGTAATTATAGTCCAATGAAAATATAATACTGTAGGATTAAATAGAATAAAGTGAGGATTAAATAGCTATACAGTAAGAAACCAACAACTATAGTAAGGCATTCATCCTGTCAGGGATGAGGGGGAACAGAAAGTCAAGAATAAGTTTTGGCTGGATGCTTCCTGTTTGCCAGGAGCTGGCCCAGTCCTCAAGCCATCCAAAAGGTCAGCACTGTTCACAGTTCCCAGATGAGCAGAGGCCCCCCCCAGGCAGTCTCTCACCAGAGCTGTGAGGTGGCTGAGGACACAGACGCTGCCCCAGCCTTTGAAAAACCTGAGGGTGTGGCAGGAATCGCTTTACATGCCGCCTTCCGTCTGATAATGAGAAGTGGATGCCCAGCTGTGGTTCCCTTCTTGCAGGGGCCGCTAGGAAGCTCAGAGTCTAATTTGAGCTTAGCCAAAAGTGCTAGCTCGATCCTCACGGCCATAGATAGGCTTGTCCTTTCCCACGGCCTTTATGTCTGAGACTGTTTCCTGCTTTGAGGTCTTTATTTTTCTCTACTTTTTAGTCGCCTTTTTGCTGAACGTTTCCTTATTCTAAGTAGGCTGGAATCCCTTGAGAAACGTGTCAAGGGACTAGAAAATGAAAAACAGGCATTAAGTGGGCCTCCCTGGTGGCTCAGTGGTGAAGAATCCGCCTGACAATGCAGGAGACATGGGTTCAATCCCTGGCCTGGGAAGATCCCAGGTGCCGTGGAGCAACTAAGCCCGTGGCCACAACTCCTGAGCCTCTGCTCTGGAGCCCGGGAGAGGCAACGACTGAGCCCACGCGCCGCAGCTTCCGACGTCTGCATGCCCGAGAGTCCATACTCTGCCACAAGAGAACGCACCGCAACGAGGGGCCCACGCGCCGCAACTGGACAGAGCCCTGCTCCCAGAAGAAAGGCCTGCATGCAGTGACGATCCGGCTCAGCCAGCATAAAGAAATAAACTGCAAAATAGGCAACGAGTACACTGCCTGAGCTGCCCCGGGCCGATCGCTCACGCGAAAGCTCCTTCCTGAATGACGCCCTGTCCATGCCCGCTCAGGTCTCTGCTCGCCCAGGCCCTGGGAACTGCCTGGGGGAGCTATCATTTCTGTGATGAAGATGTTTCAGATTGAGATAATTAACACTGAGATGCTGTTCCTCAGGATGCTGAGACTCATTTAGAGACCCAGGAAGTGTTCAAATAAGAAACTACGGAGCTATCTTTGCTGTTGGCCTTAAACCCTTCAAAGACAGCTCACTCCAGGGAGTTGCTGATTGCGCTTCCTTTGCATCTGCTGGTTCACAACACACACACACACTCACACACTCACACACACACACACACACAGCTGATGAGCGCTGATAACACTCTTGGGGTTTTCCAAGCATGTGTTCCTCTCTAGGAATTCCAAGGGTGACTCCTGATCCCCTCCTGCTGATCGTATCAGCAGCCACCTCAGATCCTTGCTACCCACCTAACAAGAAAGTGTGGGGAAGCAGGAGATCCAGCTCTGGTACCCAGAACTGATGGGGACAGACTTGGAGTGACAGAGTTCAGCCCCTCTTCCACTCCAAGCCTCATGAAAACCTGTCCAATGCTGGGTTCAGCTTCAGCTTGTAAGGGAGTAACCGCTGGCACATCGTGGTGGGCAAATCGGAGACGCCACTGCCCGCCCTCCAGGGAGCAGCCAATGCTTATACCTATGGCTTTTCTCGTTTATTTTTTATTTAATTGATGGATAATCGCTTTACATGGTTGCTTTGGTTTCTGCCATGCCTGTTGTCTTAATGAGGGCTTTGCTGACCCAACTTCTTATGGTAGCTCAGCTTCCCTGGTGGCTCAGCTGGTAAAGAATCCACCTGCAATGCAGGAGACCCGGGTTCAATCCCTGGGTCGGGAAGACCCCCTGGAGAAGGGATAGGCTACCCACTCCAGTTTTCTCGGGCTTCCCTTGTGGCTCAGCTAGTAAAGAATCCACCCACAATGTGGGAGACCTGGGTTCGATCCCTGGGTTGGGAAGGTCCTCTGTAGAAGGGAACAGCTACCCACTCCAGTATTCTGGCCTGAGAATTCCACGGACAGTCCATGGGTCACAAAGAGTTGGACATGACTGAGAGCCTTTCACTTCACTTTCAACATCTTATGTGTCCAGCTTAACCTAATAAACATATATCATTAGAAAAAAAAGCAGGCAAGGGACTTCCCTGGTGGTCTAGTGGTGAAGACTCCGTGGTCCCAATGCGGGGCTCCGGGTTAGATTCCTGGTCAGGGAAGTAGATCCCACTTGCTGCAACTAAGACCCTGCACAGCTAAATAAATAAGGTGGAAAAAGCAGGCAAGAGGCTCCGAAGGTGGCGGTGCAGAGAAATCAAGGCTTCAGAGATCAACACCCCTGCCTTTTTCGCTTGCTCAGGCAACCTACTTCAGGTTACAGCCTCCGTCACACGGCTGTTTGCGGGGTGCCAGCTCCTCTGCCAGGCTCCTACTCAGGCCTGCCACTCTGCTCACAGCAGCGCCTTCATGTGGGTACTGTCACTGTGCCCGTTCTACCAGGAGGAGAGTAAAGTTCAGAGAGCTTAAGTAATCCGCTCGAGGTCTCAGACCGGCAGTGGCAGGGCTGGAGAGCACACCCTGGCCGCCTGGCCCCAGCACCCAGGCTCCGGATGATGCCGCAGTTCTCGTGGGCACACGGTTGGTGTTCACCAGGCATCCGCGGGACTAAACGAGGGTGGGCTGGGGAGGCAGTTCCGGCTCCTCCCCACCTGCAGAGCTCTCCCGTGCTGGCAGATGAGCCTCAAGCTGCTTCCACGTTGGCACAGCGCTGGCTTCGTGGCTGTGGGCAGGGGAGCAGGGACCACGGAGATGCGTCCCCGTGTGCCTCTGGCTGCCTCTGAAGCCCTCCCTGAGGCCGTTCCTCCACTTCCCTTGCAGAGACCCTTGACTCTTTCATCTCTCGCTGGGAAATCCCACTCTCAGGGGCCCTTGCTCAGCAGGCAGGACCCAGGACCACCGCATGGATGGGGCTGGGGGGGTGAGGGGCAGAGAGGAGCCTGCAGGGTGGGCCTGCGCTCTCTGGCCGCCGGAGAGGAAGACTCGTCTGCGTCCTGAAGGGAGGACACAAGGGGATTAGGGATGAGACTTGAGCTGAAGACAGACAGCGGGGCCCCCGCAGTCTCCCTCTGTGAACCAGGTTTCTCTCCTGGCCCAGCCTCCCTCTCCTCCGGGTTCAGGGCGGCCAGGGGCCGACAGGGAAGCCCTCTCCTGGTCTGTAAGGTGGACCCCTCACTGGCGGTGGTCGCCCAACCAACGCCACATTTCCCAGCGTCCCCTGTGCCACGCGATGCTGAGTCCTCACTGCTGGACCAGTGTCCCCTGTGCCACGCGATGCTGAGTCCTCACTGCTGGACCAGTGTCCCCTGTGCCACGGGACGCTGAGTCCTCACTGCTGGACCAGTGTCCCCTGTGCCACGGGACGCTGAGTCCTCACCGCTGGAGAGGAGGCAGGGGTGGCGTGGCCCCGGGGATTCAGGGTGGGCACGGTTCTCCAGCCTCTCTTCTCCTCCAGAGGCTCGCGGTCAGGGCCCAGAGTGAAGCTGATAGGGCCTCCGTCAGCCTGGGCCCCTGAGTGGCGGCGTGGAGCAGAGTGCCCCACTGCCCCCAGACATGTGCTCACCATTCGGACCCGAAGCGCCTGGGCTGCTGGCCTGAGCAGGAAGGAAGCGCGTGGGGTGTCCGGGCCGTCACACACTCGTGGTCTCTTTGTTAGAGCAGCTGGCCTCCCTGGACCCATGCTGCTGCTGCTGCTAAGTCGCTTCAGTCGTGTCCGACTCTGTGCGACCCCGTAGACGGCAGCCCACCAGGCTCCCCCGTCCCTGGGATTCTCCAGGCAAGAGCACTGGAGTGGGGTGCCATTTCCTTCTCCAATGCATGAAAGTGAAAAGTGAAAGTGAAGTCGCTCAGTCGTGTCTGACTCTTCGCGACCCCATGGACTGTAGCCCACCAGGCTCCTCCATCCATGGGATTTTCCAGGCAAGAGCACTGGAGTGGGTGCCATCGCCTTCTCCTCCCTGGACCCATACTTACTCCCAAACCACTCCCATTGCTTTTTCCTCCCTGGCATCACCATTCTTAGCGAAGTCAGTAAAGCTAAACACCTTCTAGATATGTGTTCCAGACAGACTCGTGGATGCATACAGCAGGAAACAGTGCCAAGAATGGCCAGAGCCACGTTGTCTGCTAAGGAAACGTGGGAAGAATCTGAGACACGCTGGCAGAAAAAGCTCATTCACAGCAGTGAAGAGGAATGGATTACAGTGACCCGGCTGTGTGTCAGAACTGTCTGGGAAGCTTTATAATATACAGATGCCTAGGCCGAGAGATTTGGTCTCGGGAGGCCTGGCTGGAGGGGTTGGTGGCCCAGGAATCTGTGGTTTTAATGACTCCTCCAGGAAATCTTGTGCAATTTGTTAAGGAACCTCTGGCCCAGCAAGAAAATTTGAATGCAGCAGGAACTGTCTGGTTATTGGAGACGCCATCACAGCCCAGGTGGCTGCCGTAAAAAGGAAGCTGTGTGTGAGCTGAGTCGCTCAGTTGTGCCAGCTCTGTGCGACCCCATGGACTGTAGCCCACCAGGCTCCTCTGTCCATGGGATTCTCTAGGCAAGAATACTAGAGTGGGTTTCCAGTTCCTTCTCCAGGGGACCTTCCAGACTCAGGGATGGAACCAGTGACTCTCACGCCTCCTGCATGGGCAGGCAGCTTCTTTACTGCTACTGCCACCTGGGAGGCTTAGAAGAAGACTGGAGTGGGTTGCCACGCCCTCCTCCACGGGATCTTCCTGACCCAGGCATTGAACCTGGGTCTCCTGCACTGCAGGCGGATTCTTTACTGCTGAGCCACCGAGAAGGCCCAGGAGGAGGCCATGGCCCCCGAGACTGCTGGCTGCAGATGGGGGGAGGGTACTGGGTCAGGGGAGGGGCAGAGATGCCCAGGAGGACGGTATGGAGGGGGTTGTAGACTCTCCATCCTGGCTTCGGGGCGGCATCATCGCGCCGCTCTTGGCAACACCCCAACCTCCAGACGGAGTCTCCAAGGGGGAGGAAGACTGCCAGGTTTGAAAGCCTTCCAGGTGATTCCAATTTGAGAGCCACAAGAATGTCTGGTTAAGAACCAGGTTACGGAGGTCACCCATCCAGGCTCGAACTCGTCTCCCCCACAAACTTGCCACAGCTCCGTGACCCGGGCAGGTTTCATCATTCGTGCCTCAGTGTCCTTGTCTATAAAGTGAGATTAATAACTGCAATTTCACGCTAGCCTATTGTGAAGAGCAGACAAGATGATGTGTGTAAGCAGCCCGGCACACGCCCAGCGCGGCCCACGCTCACCGTCACTCCGCCATAGCGGGTGGGCATGATGGTGACCTTGTAGGAAAGGACAGCCCCATGGACTCTGTCCGGTCGTCCAGAATTCCTGTCCAGCCACCCTCCCCTGGAGCCTCAGCCATCCCGCCCGATGCTCCTGTCCTGTGGGGTTGCGGGGGAAAGGTCAGGAGACCACAGTGTTGGGCAACCTCCTGCCAGGGCCCTGCAGTTACTCTTTCCTGATTCTGAATGCAGCGTGAGTCAGGCGGGCCCGGGGCCGCCCGAGCCGTCAGTCCCTATGAGAAAGACAGGCTCCTCTCCTGTCTGGGCAGGAGCCCCCCCCGGTTCACTCTCAGGTTGCTGAGTCCAGCAGGCTGTGACCTGAGAGTTGCCAGGACAGCCTTCCCTTCCTCTCAGGTCCGACCTCTGGGTCTCCAAGGGCCTTTGCCCTCTATTAGAATGCAGACATTGGGAGTATATATACACAGCGGTCACGTGGAGAGGGCCCTGGGGGTGTTACATAACAGTCATCATTTATCAGGTATTACATGCCAGGCACGACTAAGCACCTCACATAACCCCACACAAGCTCGGTGAGGCGGTTTCCATGCCCATTTTATGGAGGAGGAAACAGACTCAGAGAGGCAACGTGTGCCTCCGAGAAGGGCCATTCAGCATCGGGTCATCCGACTCTGGGGCACGTGGCCCTTCCCTCCGCGTGATGCTTTGTCCCGGGGCTGCGGTGTGTGGGGTGTGCGGGCACAGTGCCTGGGCGTGCTCTGTCCTCTCTGCCCTGAGTCAGGCCCTGGCGGGGAGTGGAGAGGGGCAGACCGCTTCAGACTGGGCACAGCGAGGCTGCAGGAACGCGGGCCCCTCCTCCGCCCGCTGCCTCTGCCGCCGGCTCTCCACCCTGTGGGGCTGCAGGCCTGCCCCGCTCCAGGCCTCCGCTCGACCCTCCCAATGCCTGGAAGCTGGCTCCCCCGCTCACCCACCGCTCCAGGCCACCCTCCGGCGTCAGCTCACACAGCACCCCCTGTCCCGCCAAAGCAGGTCGCCTCCCCGTTATTCTCCGGCCCTCACTGGCCCCACTTTAGGGCACTCATTACAACTTATAGCTATTTGTGCTTCTTTCCTCGCTGCCTCCCTAGATACGAACTCCTGAGGGTAGAGATCGTGTCTGGCAAACAGGAGACGTGCGTTGAATATTTCCAGAATGAACGAGTGAGGCGTTAACAGGGGTTTTGAACAAGCGTTTGCTAGGATGTGACAGCTGGCCCAGTCAAGCCACCTTCCGGCTCCCTTGGGACCTCTGTCCTCGCTCCCCAGGGTCAAGCCGACCCCGTGTGGAAGGAACCACAGTATGGGTGGGGAGGGGAAGGACTTGCTGCACAAGAACTCAGGCCTCACTCTGGTCTCCCCGGGGCTTTCCAGGGACCAAACCGTGCACCGCAGGCAGCCATCTGGGGCGGCCCCGGTGGAGGGGACCCTCGCCCCAGGCTTGATGAGGCAGCCCGCGGTGCTCTTAGGAGCCACCCAGCCTGCATCCACTGGACCCCGGGTCTCAGGCCAGTGTTGAGGCTCAGGACTGAACGCAAGTCCTGGAGGAAGAGTTCACGGACGGCACCTCTCCTGCTGACTCCATGACACCTGTCAAGAGGCCAAGCTGGATTTCAGAGGGGCTAATTGTGGTCTAGATTGTGGAGATCAGAAGGGCCAGTCTGGTTGTGGTGGCCAGAATAACCGCCCCCCAAGGGGGTCCATGTCCAAACTCCCAGAACCTATGAACATGTTACCTTACATGGCAAAGGGGAATCAAGGCCGCAGATGGAATTAACGTTGTGAATCAGCTGACCCAGAGACGCTGGAGGAGCCTGGCCTATCCAGCTGGGCCCGATCACAAGGTCCCAGGAAGTGGAAGGCGGCAGAAGAGCTGGGGGAATGTGTGACGCTACAACACAGGCTCTGAAGCTGGAGGGAGGGGCCACAAGCCAAGGAGTGCAGGAGGCCCTGGAAGCCGGGAAACAGAGAAGCGATTCCCCACTCGGGCTGCCCGGAGAAACAACGCCTTCCAGACTTCTGACCTCCAGAATCTAAGATTATGAATCTGCTTTGTTTTAAGCCGCTGAGCTGGCGGCAGTTTGCTAGAGTGGAGGAACGCACGCACGGGCTATACTGCTGCCGTGCGACAGGTGACGGCGTCTGCGGGGGCCCGGGTGGGGACTGATTTTGCTTCCTCTGCCATCGAGGCGAGGTTCCTGCAGGAGCCTTCCTGGAGCACAGGAGTCACGCTTGAGCCGCGAGAAGTGTCTCAGACGTGTTGCTGGGTCCACCCGCGACCTCACGAAGAGGACCTCATGGTCAGTCTGGGGGCATCCGGGGCGAGAAATGCCTGCTTGGGAACTCATCTGAGTTCTTCCGATTTTAGGCACTTGCCATCTGGAGGCATGTTACCTCCACTGAAACTCTTTCAAAAAATACAGTTTTCTCAACACCCTCATTGGTCTCAGCTTCCCTTGGAAGTGGGCTTATTCTGTCGGAATCCGGTCATGTGAGGGGGGTGGGAGTCTATTTCAGAGATTCTAGGTAAACGGTGGCCAGGAGGGTGCTGGGGGGAGGCTGTGGGATCTTCGCTAACCACCCGGAAACCACCCAGCCCTGGGGCTGAGTGAGTTATTCTGAGGCTTGCATCTCCAGAGAGAACACCGGGGTTTGCAGGGAGGAGCACAGGGAGCGACCTCCCGGGGCTCCAGAGCAAGCCCGCGGGGCCTTTACAGGGTGGCCACGGCCTCCCTGTGGACAGGAAGGAGGGAGTCACTCAGGGCACGCGCAAGCTTCCCCAAGGTCCATACCCTGGCTTCCCATTGCCACACTCACAGTGCAACTTTCCGGCCACAGCCCAGACCTTCGCCCTGCCATGCTCACTCGGTCCTGGCAGCCGGGCATTTGACCCCTAGGCTTGCATTTTCACATCGTATCATTGCAACTGGCCATGGTGACCCATGGGATGAGTCCCGTGGCCAAGATGGAACAACCTCACAGTCTTAACCAACGTTTGGGCTGCTCAGCCTCAAATTCCTGGAGGCCTAGGCAAGCAGACGCTTCAGCTGCAAGAAAGCCCTCTGCTCCTGCTGTCTAGAGGGAGCCAAATGAGGTTCACACTGTTTGTGTTTCTGTTGATTTATTAGCCAGTGACGGAAGCACAGCTGACCCCACACAGAGCACCCATGGAACGGACATACACCTGGAGAAAGCCACCCCACCCCTTTCCCTGCCCACCTGAGCTCAGACTGGTCCATCCCCAGAGCCCTCCTGTCCTGAGTGGTCTCGGTGGGTTTGGCACCACCAGGCCCCCTCTCCTGAGGGAAAGCAGGACATGGAACATTGACCTGGGGTCAACAGAAAGCCCAGGACTAATTCTACCAGGGGTCTCCCCTCCTGCAGAGAGGCCCAGGGTCACTAAAGCATCTTATGTCTTATGAGGGATATTTTTCACCCTTATACCCAGTCTTCCCAATCTCCAGGAATTTCCCAAGCCAGATTTCTAAAGGTCAGATGATGAGATGTTTCTCAGGCTACGTAAGGAGTCGCTAACATTGCTTCAGCATACGTCTAGAAGCACGTGCTCTGCTGGGTGCTGGGCAAAGGCGATTTCCACAGCTGGTCAGAGTTGGAATGCTGGTCCCACCTCAGTCTAACAGACCTCTGCTCCTTCCCTGTGGGTGAGGCTCTGGGCTAAATCTCTCCTGTCCTGTGACTTTAAGAAATGAGTTCCCCTGCAGAGCGAGAGGCAATCAGACCAAAGCAGGATCGTGGGTCCTTCCTTCATTAGGACATACAGGCCAAGAGGGCAGAGGAGGGGCGTGGACGTTTCTAGACTCCAGAGGGAACTAGGCTCCACACAGAGGACTTGGGGGTGGAGAGGGGAATGTCTGGAGGAGTCCCCGTGAGTCATGCAGATCTGCAAGACAGACCACAAGGAATGAGGTCCTTCTTGGGAAGCCAAGGGGGTCAAGTCTGAGAACCGCATGGGCGGCAGGCGAGGCGTGTGAACACTTGGAGGAAAAGGCCTCCGAGCAGGTGCTCCGTCCGGAACCTTGGGGTCTCTTGACACTTATTGTTCAGGGGCCTGTTTCGGCCTCCATCGCCCAGGCGGACGGCCCACCCCAGGGGTGAAGGGTGGAGGGGGCTGGCTCAGGGCTCCATGTGCCACCAAGTCCAGGCCAGGAGCCTCCAGAGGCGGCGCCAGCTCAGGGCTCCACGTGCCACCACTTGAAGGGGAAGGGCTGGCGGCGCACGTTGGTGCCGCAGTGCACCTCGCCGTGCAGCATGTGGTACGGGGTGAAGTCGTCGATGAAGGTGCAGTGGAGGCCCAGCGGCTCCAGCAGGGACCGCACCTTCTCCTCCAGGCAGCAGCGGCCGTTGATGACGGGCCCGAAGGGCTTGGGGATGCCCAGGTGCCGGCCCAGCACCAGCATGTTGACCTGCGGGGAGGGGGCGCCCGGGTCAGGGGCAGAGTCGGCTCCCACCCGGCGCCGTCTCTATGCTCAGCAGGGCCTGGCGCTGTCTTTGAAGCAGCCTCGCAAACAGCCACTCGCCCCCTCAGGCAGCGAGGGAGGGACTTGGCCTGGCAAGAACTCTAACCAGAGCTCACGATGAGAACTTCTCTCTCTGGCGGCTGCCCTCCTCGTTGGTAGGCAGCTGCCATGTCTGTGCTACGGAATCCTGAACTCCCAGGCTACAGCTGATGGGACCAGGGTAGATGTGTGACCCAAGCGGGGCCGATCAGATTCCCTCCTTGGCTGGTGCCGTTACCATGGTGGGAGAGCTGAGTCTCTCTCTCCCTGTGTCTGCACTTCGGTGTGGCCATATTCATGTCTGTCCCCAGGGACACAGAGGCTAGGGAGGCCAAGCAAAGGAGGAGGCAGTGGTGGGGGCGGGGGGGCAGGGATGAGCACTGTAGCCGTGGAAACAGAAGCTGGTTCCAGGCCCTCCTAACGCCCCCCACAGCGGCCACCCCTGCCACTGGCCTTCCTGGGGTCCTTATGCTAAATCTTCGGCTCTGGCCGAAACCCACTTTGGTGGTCTTCTGTTCCCTACAAACACAAGAATCTGGAGTGCTGCACAAGCTTCTGGGGGCACAGGCCTTATTGCAAAGCCTCCTTGGAGATGCAGGAAGGAAAGGGGCTTTGAAAGAGGGGAAATCAAAGAGGGCAAACAGTCAGAAAGGGGAAGGAGAAGGAGGGATGAAGCAAGGGTGGTGTGGACAGGCTGCCCGCAAGCCTCTGACGATGGGCGGTCTGGTTCCTCCGAGGGATGGAGGTGGGGAGGGCTCGAGAGGGAGGGGAAAGAGGCAGGAGGGAGCTGCGCAGCTCGAAGGGTGGGCCTCAGAGAGCACCCGGGGGTTGACTGTTAGAAAGGCAGCGAGTCTCAGGCCCCTGCGGAATCGGAACACCTGGGGTGGGGCTCCGAGGTCCCCGTATTCCAGATGCAAGTTCAAGTTTCAGAGACACCAGAGGCAAAGCCCCCAGGCTCAATCAAAGGCCACTTCTTCCACGGAGCCCTCTTGGGTCTCCAGGCCTACCTCTCAGACTGGAAGTGCTTTGTTTCACCTCTGAACTGGCACACCACTTTATCACACAAGGTAGATCTTTGGGACAAACCCTCAGAGAGGTGAAGTGAGTTTCTCCTCGACCAGATTTGACTGGCAGCCCCTTGGGAGCAGGGAGCAGCCTGAGTCACCTCTGCATCTCACACAGGGAACGTTAAGTATGCAGGGAGTGGGTAGGTGTCCAGGAGCTGGGGGAAGGGCTGTCTGACCTTCAGGTGGATGCTACCCGCACGGCCTCACGCAATCTTTCGCTCACTGCACAAATACCAGGTGGGTCCCCGGGAGGAGAAGACGGCCTTCCCAGATGGCCCCGGAGTGCAGACTTGGCCAGTGAGCATTTCATGGTGATCGTGACAACCGGTCAAGAAGAGGTCCTTCCGCTGGGACCGTGGGACCTCTGAGTCTCCCTGCCCCCAGCCCCGGCCCCTCAACCCCAAACACAGTGGCGGCGGGCGTTTGGCCCCCGGGGGAGTGGAGGCTTGGCGCCTAATCTGACAAAACCCAAAGTCCTGGCTGACGGCCTCACCAAATCTGGGAAGAAGGCCACGGCCTTCCTCCTCTCCATCTTGAAGAGCTGCGGGATGTCCACGATGTCCCGCTCAGCCAGGCCCAGCTCCCGCTTCAGCACCTCCCGGTTCCAGTCGATGCAGCTCTGGGGAGGGGGAGGGGGGAGTCAGGGAGGCCTTGCAGGTATGGTGGGGGGAGGCCCACAGGGGCATGTCTGGTTAAGGATGGACAAGATGCCAAGTGCCCACAGGTCAGCCCTCCACACGAAGCTACTCCTTGTGAGCCTTCATCAGAACATGCCTGCTCGGTCCCCCCGCCACAGCCTCACCCCCTGGCAGGGGGCATGAGAGCGTGGCTCAGGGTGCCCCGTCCTCCACCCACTCCCTTCTCTAGAGCCTCACTCCTCCGGGATCTCCTTCAGTCTTACTGTTCAAAACACCAGACACGGCCAACTCCCACATTTCTACCCCCAGCCACTATCCCACAGACAGAGGAGCCTGGCGGGCTTCAGTCCACAGGGAAGCAAAGAACTGAACAGGACTAAACACACACAGGAGCCACTTTACAAAGCCCAACGCTTTCCCTCAGCTCAGACGTGCAGGTACAACCAGCCCTGCGCATCTCCACTTGGGTGTCTGACGGGCACATCAGAGGTGAGGAGTCCAAAGACAAACTTTCATTTCTACCCACCCCTCCACGCCCTCCCTGCTGCATTCTTCAGCTCTGGAAACTAATCGCTGCTGCTGCTGCTGCTAAGTCGCATTAGTTGTGTCCGACTCTGTGAAACCCCATAGACGGCAGCCCAACAGGCTCCTCTGTCCCTGGGATTCTTCAGGCAAGAACACGCAAGAACGCTGGAGTGGGTTGCCATGTCGTTCTCCAATGCATGAAAGTGAAAAGTGAAAGTGAAGTCGCTCAGTCATGTCTGACTCTTAGCGACCCCATGGACTGTAGCCTACCAGGCTCCTCCGTCCATGGGATTCTCCAGGCAAGAGCACTGGAGTGGGGTGCCATTGCCTTCTCCGAAACTAATCGCTGCTCAGGCCCAAATGCACTGACATGTCTACGCTACCTTACATAGCTAGCGGCAGCTTGCCTACAGCACAGGGAGCTCAGCTAGGGGCTCTGATGACTTAGAAAGGTGGGTAGGGGGTGCGGGAGGGCAAGGAGGGTGTTACACAGCGGACCCACTTCCTCTAAAGCAGAGGCTAACACGCCGTCATAAAGCAATCAGGTTCCGGCGTGGCTCAGGGGGGGAAAAAAGTCCGCCCCCAAGGCACGAGGTGCAGGAGAGGTGGGTTCCATCCCTGGGTTGGGAAGATGCCCCCGAGGAGGGCCTGGCAACCGCTCCGGTACTCTTGCCTGGAGACTCCCTCGGACAGAGGAGCCTAGCGGGCTACGGTCCACTGGGTCGCAAAGGGTCGGACACGACCGAGCGACTAACCACGCGCACGCGCACTCCAGTTAAAGAGAAAACCCTGCAGTCATTCTCGACGCCGCCCTCCTCTCACTCTGCCTCCGCGTCAACAAGTCCCGGGCTCCTCCATCTGCTTCCAAAACGCACCGATCTGACCCCGCCCCGCACGCGGGTGGAGCACCGTCCCCCGCGGCTCCGGCTTCTTGCGCTCTTTCACCACGCGGTGACCACGACAAGGCTCCTCACAGCTGCCCCCTCGCAGGAGTGGAGCTGCCAAGGGCCCGCTGCGAGCTCCAGCCCTGCAAGCCAGCCCGTGCGGGCGCCCGAGGCCCCCACCCGCTGCGCAGGGCCAGTGGCTAAGCAGGTGTCTCCAAGCTGACCTGACTGGCTCGCCCTGCTTTGCTGAGCCTGACCCGGGCTGCAGGCTGTCAAGGACCCGCCGCCCTGCCTTCCCCCCACCAGCTCGCCCTGCCGCCTCCACTGGCTTCCTCCCTCCCTCTGCAGGCATGGTCCCTAATTCAGCCCCTGCGAGGGTCACCCCAGCCCGGGCGTGCGCTTCTCAGAAGGCCCTGCGCCAGACATTGTCTGTTCTTCTGGACCCATTGCCCCCTTCTTTCCTGCGCTGCCTCCTGGGAGGCTGACCCTTGGGAACCAGGGGCTCCTGTACCCGCTGGCTTCCCGCTGGGCTCAGCCCATGGGGGCGGTGGCGGAAGGTGGGAGCGCTGCTGGGGGAGTGCACTTGGGGTCACGGCAGGCTGGCTGTGCAGCCCCAGCTCCTGTCTTACAACCTCTTTTTTTAAATTTCTTTCTTTAATCGGGGGCTAATTACAATGTTGTGGCCGTGTCTGGAGTGACCCCTCCAGGCTCCAGTAACATGCTCCTCGGCCAATTCCTCCAGGCCTGGGGGAGGTGAGAGCTCCCCTCTTCCAACCCTGGGGATGCGGAATAGGCCCCTGCTGATTTCCTCAAACCGCCCTGCGCCTTTGTAATCGTCCGTTTACTGAACCGCTCTCTGGTTATCTGCTTGCAGTGCCCTTGCTTCCTGCTAGGACCTCCTGTCACCACCCCGCCCCTTGCCGTAATAGAAGACAGATCCCTCAGCCCAGCAGCAGAGAGATCATTCCAAAGCCAAAGTCTGATCGAGTCTGTCCTGTGCTCGGATCCCCAGACGGCCTCCAGTCGCGCTCAGAGTCACAGCCAAGGCCCCAGCGCTGCCCTGCGGGGCCCTGGGTGGCCCCATCTCTCCTCATTCCTCTGGGGCCCCCAGCTTCGTCCTTAAACGCTCCAGGCCTCTTCGTTCCGCCTCAGGGCCATCATCTGTGTTGTTCCCTCTGCCGGGAATGCTTGTCCTTGCACGCACCTGGCGTGGCCCCTCATTTCTCTCGAGTGAAAGCCGGGATTTAGAGACTCTGGGCCTGTCACCCACCCTCCCCGAGCTGTCCTAAACCGTGGGCCTCAGACCTCTGTCCACAACCCCGTCCCCAGACATGCCTACCCCCACGCCTGGCCCGCGGCCCTGGTACCTGCACAAACTTATTGTAGCTGATGAGGTTTCTGTTAGAGAGGACCTGGCTGATGGAGACGGTGTTGACCTCCTGGTTGCCTGTGAAGGAGAGGGGCAGGGTGGGAGCGGCACCAGCAGAGGCCAGGCTCAAAGGCGAAAGGCTGGTGAGCCGGCAGCTCCCAGGCGTTTCCTCCTGGCCTCTGAGCAAGCCTGGGTGTGCGAGGACGGCAGGGGCGGGC
This sequence comes from Bubalus kerabau, assembly GCF_029407905.1. Classification (NCBI taxonomy): domain Eukaryota; kingdom Metazoa; phylum Chordata; class Mammalia; order Artiodactyla; family Bovidae; genus Bubalus; species Bubalus kerabau. Next base: position 189,187,299 of record NC_073626.1, read on the forward strand.
AGCACATGAACGTGAGGCCTTCATCCGAGCACATCAGACGTGGTGATGCTGCTTACTGGAAATGTAACCCCCACCCCCACCGGACATTGGATGATGATCGCTTGTTTTTTGGCTAGTGGTGGGGCGCGGAGCTGGGTCACCCACCTGCCCACCAGGACCCGCCCTGAATGGACACTGCTGAACCCTGTCCCTGACCTCCAAGAGGCGACTGCTTGGCAAAGGGGCTCCCCCAGACCCATCTCTCCTGCTGGGCTGATGAAGTGCTCGTGGAGACAGGCAGGACAGGGGAGGTCAGAGCCAATGTCTTGAGACACTCACAGCTCCCATTTACTAATCTCTCACCCTGCACAGGCCCTGAGTCCAGGGCTCCACACTCAACACCTCATTTAGTCCTCACAGCCACCCCACAAGGCATGCATCAACACCCCCACTTTACAGATGAGGAAACTGAGGCTTAGAGAAGTAAAAAGATTTGCCCCAGGTTTTGCAGCTGGGAAATGGGGGTACTGGTGATTCAGACCCAAGCCAAGTGCTCAGGAAGGGCTGAAGCCTCGACCAAGGGCTGGACCCACCTGCCCACGTGCAGGCTCGGTCCCCCCACCCCCGTTGGAGTGGAGACGCGGATCCACAGCATCCCCACTGAGGCCGCTGGGCCAGCGACTTCCCCTCGCTGAGCCCTGCATTCTCGGGTGTGAAGCAGACTGAGTCGCCCTCACAGGCCCTCTTGAGGTCAGATGGGGTCAGATGTCTGGAGCACGCAGCCTGGGCCCTGGCACACGGTGGGGGACCACTGAGGCGCCGGCCCGGTGCCGCTGCGCTGGTATCAGCTCTCTGGGGCCACCCGGTGGTTACATGTGGCTCGACAGCTGTGAATCCCCACGCTGCTCAGCTCAGCCTCTGGGCCCTGCTCACCGCAAACCCCTGCTTCTAAGGAAGATGAAGACGGCCTTCCTTCTGCCCGGTACATGAAATTTGGATTTGAGAATTTTCCAGGTTTGATCTGAGCTCAAGGAGTCTGTTCACAGTCCCGATGGGAGAGAGGGGGATGGGGCAGCTGTATTTCTTCCATTTTACAGCTGGGGCTCCAGGGGGTGGGAAATAGATGTGGGAAGTTACATGTGGGAGCTTTTAAGTTCTGTGAATGCTTTTCTCTTGGAGGGAGGTTTGGTCCATGGCAGGAATGTTCCTGAGCCCGGGCTCCAAGCTCCCAATAGATGTTCCACTGATCAGTCAGATTTCATTCGCAAAACACAAACTATTCAGACTTTCAAGACAGCGAGGGGCAGAGCATCAAATCCCAAGTGTTAGGCCCTTTGGCGCAGAGGCCCCTGTATGACTGAGCCGGTCACACACCCCAGAGCAGACCCTGTCTCTGAGTGGCCGTGGCCAACCTCCCATCATGCACCGTGGCACTCCCTGCCAGACCGTGACTCTGCTGTGCCTGCGGCCAACCCCCCATCATGCACCATGGCGCTCCCTGCCAGCTCTGCCCCTGCTGTGGACTGCGGGGCCTGCTGAGCCAAGGGGTCTCAGACCTGGGGGACAGGCCACCTTACAGCAGGACATTCCCCTCTCAAGCCGTGATGTGGCAAGGGGGGACAGGAAAGCGGCGATGAGGGGCACAGCACCCACCGGCAACCCCTTGGAACAGGAGGGCGCCCCCGTGGCCCCACTTCTGCTTTTCCTGGAAGAGCTTGAGGCAGGCGCTGGGGCTGGCCAGGAGCATCCGGAAGCCCTGTGTGCAGAGAACAGACTCAGCTGAGACCCTCGCCTCCGCTCGGCTCAGTCTCAGGCCCAGAGCTGTCCCCTGGGTCCTCACCTTCCCGTCAGCGACAGGGACGAAGCTCAGAAACTCATCCACGTGGCCGACTGCCAGCCAGTCCACGAAGAGCTCGACAGGCGGCTGCACCTTCTGGGCGTGCAGGAAGTCCCGGACCACCTGGGTGACCCGGCGGCCCCTTGACCTGGGGCCCAAGGGGTCAAAAAAACTTTAACTAAAGAGAATATACGCAGAAACAGAAGGACAAGAGTTCAAGATTTCTGCAACGTCTGTGAAAAGCTTGTGCTGCCTTTGTAATCAGGAAAGATGATGAATAAATATATATTTAAGTTACACTCAAGGTGAGTTCTCTACGAGGCAGACACAGGCAGCTCAGTCACAGCTTACCATCCCAGTCTCCCCATCCAGGCAGATTCTCAGGACCACCCTCAGACCCATCCTCATGCTCTCCAAGTGACAGATGTCACCCGCATATTCAACCCGCGGCTGGGCAGTTCTTCCTAGAGTCTAACTGACATCTCTCTTGCTGCAGCCTCAGCTTCCCACATATCAGCAGGGAGAGAGGGTGATCTTGTCTCACAGCCCCAGGATTTTATTTTTGTGAACTCAAACCCCCTTTTATTCTTGCCTTCTGAAAAAGTATCGAATGGCATGGCCCAAACGTCCTCTGTGAGATCATGCGTTTGAGGACAGGTGGTCCCCTTCAAAGCTTCTGGTTTCACCTGTTATCTGATCACAAGTCTGTTCTAACCACTTTGCTGAATTTGGTTGGCTCTGTCTTGGTCTATTCCCACAGCAAATAACCGTTGTCACATGATTCCTTTTCTTTTCCATCAGCACCCCTAGGTCGTGTTACTCCCCTTCTTTGCATCACTGCTGTCTCCGTTTTCATGTCCTGTACCCCCTTTTCGCTCTCAGGGAAAGATCTGATATTAATCATTTACATCGTAGTGTGAACAAGCCTTGATTTAAATGCAATTTCTCCTGGGACTGTTGAGGCTTAAAACCGTTTTCTTATAATTATTCACTGGTATTGACATGGATTTATTTTCTGAATCAGAAGACCCAAGTCTAGTCATAACTTTGCCTCCTGTGTGACCTTCCTCGGGTGACTCACCCTCCCTGGGCCCACTTGTAAAATGAGAGTGTTGGACGGAATGAGCTCTTGGGGCCCTGCTTGCCCTGGGCATCTCAGACCCCTTGAGATGAGTGTGGACGATGTCTGGGGGGCAGTCCTCTGCTCCCAGCACCACGTGGACTGCCATTTCATCACTGATCCTCTCTGCTTCTCTTCCAGGAGTGGGACGGCCTCCCCCAGCCACCATCACCACCCACCCTCAGTCTCTCACCCAGGCAAGTTGCCTCCGAAGAGGATCCGCCCCAGGGGGTACTTCTTCCCGTTGGCCACCACAGGGGGGCTGACCTCCAGGTTCCCGAAGGAGTCCAGGCCGCTTACAGAGTTGTCTCGTGGTTCCCGGGTCACATAGCCGAAATCTGGACCCTGGTTGAGAAAAAAGGGGAGACCCCCTTGGTACCATAGAGAGTGGAGGCTTCTCCCACTCCCTGAGGAAATGGAGTCAGGCTTGAGGTGGGCAGGCTCAACAGGAAGAGCTTGAACCAACCTGCTGGGCTCTAAGCTCCTTAAAGATGGGGCGAGAGTGGCCACCCATTCTTCAGATGGAAACACTGAATCAAAGATGGACATCTGAGCTGACTGCTATTTCCTGCATGCTCAGATGCTCATGCCTACCGAATCTGGGACACACACAGCCCTCCAGCCCTGCTGCCGTTTCAGAGTGTGTTACTCCCCCTGGTCACGAGGATACAGCAGAGAGGGCCAGGCGGTCCCCACACCCCCATTAGATGTGGAGCCGGGGCTGTGGCCACTCTTTTGTCCTCTGCGTGTCCTCCCATCAGTCCTGCCCCAGGGCAGGTATCTGGCTGCTCTAGAGGGGCCTGTTCTCGGGGCCTAAGGGGCAGGTGATGGTCCTCTGAGCCTCAGCTTTCAATCTAGGAAAAGGGACAACTCCCCCAGGGTGTCTCTTAGAAGGAATTTAGACAGTCCTGAGGCCAGGAAAGAGCTCCTCCCACCTTCATGCCCCAGCGAGGGGTGGGAGAAGCCTCCACTCTCTATGGAGCCAAGGGGGTCTCCCCTTTTCTCTCAGGAGGGGTCCGTTGGGACATATTCTCTCCCTTTTTATGGAAGTAGAGTTGAGTACAATGGTTTGTTAATTTCTGATGTAAAGCAAAGTGACTCAGTTATACATATGTATATATATACGTATTCTCTTTCTTATTCTTTTCCACTGTGGTTCATCGCAGGATACTGAAGGCGGTGCCCTGTGCTGCACAGCAGGATCTCGTGGTTTATCCATCCTGTGTGTCATGGTTTGCATTAGCTGAGCCCAACTGCCAGTCCTCCCCTCCCCTCGCCGCGTCCCCCTTGCCAACCACAAGACTGATCTCGGTGTCTGGGAGTCTGTTTCTGCTTCATAGGTAAGTCCATTTGAAGATACCCGCTTTATTACCAGTAATAATGCCAGCTATCTATGTTTGTGCTTTCTCTGCGTTGGCATGAAGAAGCTTCACAAACATCTCTGAGACCTGGGCTAACATATTTTTACTGATGAGGAAATTGAGGCTCAGAGAGGGGAACTTACTCATGCAGGGTCGCATAGCATGTAGGTGACAGAGCCGGGCTGTTCTGCCTCCAGAGCCCATGTTCTTTTTTTAACTGGAGAATAATTGCTCCACAGTGTTGTGTTGATCTCTGCCACATGGCGTGAAGCAGCCCTAAGTATACAGGCGTCCCTTTCCTCTTGAACCTCCCTCCCTCCTCCCACCCCAAAGTCTATGTTCTTAACAGCTGCACTCTCCTGCCTCCCCTCCCCATCTGGGGTTGCCCGATTTAATAAATAAATACAGAGCATGCTCAGTTCAATTTGAATTTTATATAAACAATAAATGTATTTTTAGTATACCCCATGCAGTGTCAGACTTTATTTTTCTGGGCTCCCAAATCACTGCAGATGGTGATTGCAGCCATGAAAATAAAAGACGCTTACTCCTTGGAAGGAAAGTTATGACCAACCTAGATAGCATATTAAAAAGCAGAGACATTACTTTCTCAACAAAGGTCCGTCTAGTCAAGGCTATGGTTTTTCCTGTGGTCATGTATGGATGTGAGAGTTGGACTATAAAGAAAGCTGAGCACTGAAGAATTGATGCTTTTGAACTGTGGTGTTGGAGAAGACTCTTGAGAGTCCCTTGGACTGCAAGGAGATCCAACCAGTCCATCCTAAAGGAGATCAGTCCTGGGTGTTCATTGGAAGGACTGATGTTAAAGCTGAAACTCCAATACTTTGGCCACCTGATGCAAAGAGCTGACTCATTTGAAAAGACCCTGATGGGGAAAGATTGAGGGCAGGAGGAGGACAACAGAGGATGAGATGTTTGGATGGCATCACCGATTCAATGGACATGGGTTTGGGTGGACTCCGGGAGTTGGTGATGGACAGGGAGGCCTGGCGTGCTGCAGTTCATGGGGATGTAAAGAGTCAGACACGACTGACCGACTGAACTGAACTGATGCAGAATATGGGACATACTTATGCTAAAACAGTTTCATGGTTTAGCTGACATTCAGCCTTAACCCAGCTTCGTCTATATTTTACCTGACAACCCTACTCCCATCCCTAAAGAGCACAGCTCCCAGTCTGGCCCTCGGGGCAAAGCCCCTCGGCCTGCAGGCCCAGCTGTGGTTGCGAGCACTCACCAGGATTCTTTTGTAAGGGAAGTTCTGCAGCTCGCCATTCCTGGGGGAGTCAAAGACCACCGGGAAGGTTTTGTGTGGCGCCTGGATGTAGCCCAGCTCCATCTCATCCTGCAGACCCGGGGGACACCAGTGGTGGATGGTCAGCAGCTTACCCACCTCGCCTGGCACTCAGGGCTTTGGGGAAGACAGTTCACTCCGCCTCAGGCCTGCTCTGCCCTTTGAGGACTGAGGCGGGCAGAGGCCATGATACCTGCTGCCTGGAGGAAGGGCTGGAGGTTCAGGGGTGGGGCTCTGCTTACCTAGGGCCACAGAGCAAGGCAGGTCAGGAATGAATGAGGACACGGCCTCAGGGTGTCCCTGTGCTGGGTCACAGGGGAGTGGGGGCAGAGAGGGCTTCAGGGTGGCCTGAGTTGGACAAAGAGGCTGCTAGGCACCAGCCATTACACATGGCCTCCGCGTGCGGCCCTGGGAGACTGACAGCAAGCAGGGCGGAGACGGCCTGAGGAGGCACAGACCTGCCTCCTTTCGAGCACGCGCCACGCCCAGGTCAGTCTTGAGCCCCTGGGTCCTGGAGGCAAAGATAACCCAGCAGTGACACACGGTGTGTCCAGCGAGAAGCTCACTAGAATGTCCCCGGCCCAGCTCCAAGCATTTCACGAGTGCTAACCCCTGTAGACCTTACAGTACGCCCGTGGGGAGGCACCGTGATCATCCCATGTCACAGCGATGAAAGCGAGGAACAGTGCGGTCTAGTTATTCGCCCAAGGGCACACAGCTAGTCAACAGCACAGCCAGGATCCAGACCGAGCCAGTTCTTGCCCTAGCATCCCGTCCTGAAACAACTCCTGGGACGAACTTCCAACTGAAAGGAAAGCTTCTTAGCTTGGTGCTCAAGGCCTCTCACCTCAGTTCTTACCCTTTGCAGAAACTTGCGTGCATGCTAAGTCGCTTCAGCCATGTTCAGCTCTGTGCGACCTTATGGACAGTAGCCCACCAGGCTCCTCAGATTCTCCAGGCAAGAACACTGGGGTGGGTTGCCATGCCCTCCTCCAGGGGACCTTGCTGACCCAGAGATGGAGCTGGCATCTCCTCTGCCTCCTGCACTGGCAGGCAGCTTCTTTACCGCTAGTGCCACCTGGGAAGCCCTCACAGGAGCTTGATCCTGGCCAAGGAGAACAGCTGCTGCCCCTTCTCACATCTCCCACCTCTGGGCCTCTGCACAGCCCAGCCCTCTTCCAGGACCACCCTCACCAGCTCTGCGGCCCGAAGCATCTCGCCTCACTGAGAGTTCCTTCTTCACTGACAGGGCATTGTCAGGAAGATGAAATGATGATGGGCATGGCCTGCAGGGAGTGCTCGATACACCACACAAGTCATTATCCATTCGCCAAATCTGGTTCAGCTCAAACGCCCCCTCCAGGCAGTCCTCACTGATCTCCTTCACAGACAAGGGTGATTCCACCCGCCTCCAGGACCCCAGCACCCCTGCTCCGTCTTAGACAGTTGGAACAGCGATTTCCATCCCATTCATTCTCTGCACCAGGGCTTCTCAGCCTCGGCTCTCTTGACACTTGGAACCAGCTAGTTCTTTGTCGTGGGGGCTGTCCTGTGTATTGTAGGATGTTTGGCAGCATCCCTGGGGCAAAAACGACCTTCCATGGAGGATCACTGGTCCAGGCCGTTGAGGGCAGGGAGCGGGCGTCCCCACCTCTGCCATCACGACCGCCCCCAGTACCTAGCCCAGATCCTGTGGGTGAATGGATGTCATATTCAACGTCAGTGTGCCTGAGTCTCCAGAAGGTTCTGGAGAGGGGGGAGAGCTCTGGGTCTAGAATTAGAAAGAGCAGGGCCCTGGGGAGGGCGGACGTGGCCCTGGTCCTCCCGGATATTCCCAGCAGCCCCTGCGTTGGAGGGGCCGCCTCTCCCGCAGGCCGGGGTCACTCGATGCGCTCACCGCCCAGAGGCCGCGGTACCTGGATCCAGCGATCGTTGCGGTTCTCGGCCGGCGGGCAGACGGTCAGCTTGCAGCCGGCCCTTCTGGCCAGCTCTGCCACCGCATCCACGAAGCACGTGTTGTTCTTCACACTGCGGACGAGCCCAGGGAGAGTGTTCAGGACACAGGCAGACACAGGGGCCAGAGCAGCCAGCAGGGTCAGAGGACACCCGGCCCCCACTCACCGGCACACGTACACCTCAAGGGGCGGCTGGGTGCTGGGCGTCATGATCCAGGGGGCCACTCGGAACACCACGCTGTCGGTGAAGATGGGGGACTCGGAGAAATCCTGCAGGTTGAGACCGGAGGGGAAGCAGACTGGCCTCGGGGCCCAGCGCCTGGCTTGGTCAAGGACCACTGTGGACTCAAGCAAGCTGCTAGCTCCTTAGTTTCTGGAGAGGCAGCTGCGGGTGGCCAGGATCCTCCACGCCGGGGGCACCTACCTCTCCTAGCAGGGAGGCCGTTGCCCACCCTGTCTGTCCTGGCCGCCCCTACCTCGTTGGAGTCATCCAGCAGGGTGACGTGGAAGGTGAGGAGCCCCGAGAAGCCGGCGTCGGGGAAGGACAGGCCCTCCACGAAGAAGCGCTCCTCGTCCCCGTGGAAGCGGCGCACCTCGTAGGACACCTTGTTCTGGCCCAGCACGTGCCGGTACGCCTCGCAGGAGTCCTCGGGGCCTGGCAGCGGGCAGAAGGGCCTCGCGAGGGGCCCCGGGAGCAGGAAGCATCGCGCAACCTCCCCAACACAATGGAAGCCACACAACCACCCCCGCTTCTCACCTCCCACTCGCAGAGGAGAGAGAGGCTTACACCCGAGTGCGGGCAGGTCTGGGTGGGGCAGGGAGGGCGTTCCTCTCTAAGGCGCCGCTCAGATCTTTCAGAGGGCAATTTGGTGGCATCTAGCAAAGCAATGTTTACCCCTAACAGCAAGTCCCTGTCTAGGTAGGTGTCTTTCCTATAAAATACAAATGGAAGGTGTTCGCGGATTATTTACTGAGCACCTACGATGCCCCTAGGAGGTGTGGTTCAGGGCTCAGGACACCGCTGTGAGCACGGTCCCTGCCCTCCAGGAACCGAGATTTCTGCAAAATCAAAACACCACAAAAACCGTACATTCATGGGACCAGATCAGTTACAGCACCTCCACGCTTTGGAATATGACGCGGCTATGGAGGAAGGCAAAGCAGAGCTAAACAAACACACAGAGAGACGTGAAGGATGCATAACTTGGTGAGAGAAACCATGTGGAAAGCAGAATGTGGACACACGCGCGCGCACGCACGCACCAAGCACGGTCAGTGCACATTAAAAAATGTCAGGAAGAACACACACGAAATGGTCAACAGAGGACACATGTTAAGAGTCAGGTTTTGGAGCTGGGTAGAGAACTCTCATTTTTAACTTTACATACTTCTGTATTTCTAAAATGAGCGCATTACTACTTGTATTGTGTTGCCCCAAAAGTTACACCTTACAGAAAAACCCAAATACATATTTGTATTTTTTGAAGGTATTATCCTGCTTGCATTCGTGATAATGACATTGTAGCTATGTAAAGCAATGGTTTGGGGTTTATCGGGGTGGGCGGGAGATGCAGACTCAACAGAGGAGCCAGGGTGTCTGGGACTGGCTTTAAAACACTTCAGCAAACAAGAAAGGATAGATCAAGTAAGAGAAGCAAAATAGCGATCCTTGTTGAGTCTGAGTGGTTGGCATATACAGGTTCTTCACAGTGTTCTGCTTCTGGGTATGCTTGAAAGTTTTGATAATCAAAATTTTTAAACGTGCTTAAAATATGTTTAAAAATGCATTCATCTGCTAAAACCATCTTGGGCACGGCTGTGCCAGGGACACCAGGCAACCAGTCATGAAACTCGCGCATCTGATGCTTCTTCCTCTGGGCCCTCAAGGCGGCCCCGGAGCCAGAGCAGAGCCTGCACCCCAGCCTGGGTGGGGAAACTGAGCACCCCCCACCCCCTGGGCAGGGAAGGACAGGCATCAACTCACCACAGGCATGGAACACCCGCGCCCGCTCGGCATCAGCGCTGGAAGTGTGGAGGACGAGTTTGTGGTCGTCAAACAGGGCATCGGGGCCTTGTGTCCGCAGAATCATCACAGACATGTCTTCTAGGTCTGGGGAGCCAGACACAGGGCAGCTGCTCAGGGGGCCTCTAGCACCCCAGCCCCTCCCCAGGGCAGAGGGTGCCAAGTCCTGGGTCTCTGAGCCCCAGCTCTGCCCGCCCCGTGGAAATACTGAGAGCCACCAGGACAAAAGCAGGAGCATGTCTGTACACGTGTGACGTGGTGAGATGCTTCCTGCTCTCTCTGTGCCTCCGTTTCCTCCTCTGCCCATAGAAACAGAAGTGCAAAGCGGCCAGCCTGCTGCCTGGCCCGGGGCAGGTGTGCAGGAGCAACGTGCGGTGAGAAGGCCGTCCGGGCAGCAGGCGGCTAAGGGCTCTCCTCTCAGGCCCAGTGTCACTCGCTGCTGCCCTGGGCCGGCCCCTCCCTCCCGGAGCCTTAGTGCTCCAGTCTCTGAAATGATCCTGCCAACTTTCAGAGTAGTTTGGGCATCTCGTGGGTGAAGCCCCTGACCCACACCCAGGACACCGCCAAGGCGTCCTTCATGGGGCTGTGTACGCGGCTCAGGATGGACTTAGAATGTGGAAAATGCTCAGCCGTGTCTGACTCTTTGCAACCCCATGGACCATACAGTCCATCAAATTCTCCAGGCCCCCATGAACTACACAGTCCATGGAATGCTCCAGGCCAGAATACTGGAGTGGGTAGCCTTTCCCTTCTCCAGGGGACCTTCCCAACCTAGGGATCGAACCCAGGCCTCCCACATTGAAGGTGGATTCTTTACCAGCTGAGTACACCAGGGAAGCCAAAGAAGACTGGAGTGGGTAGCCTATCCCTTCTCCAGGGGATCTTCCTGACCCAGGAGTCAAACCTGGGTCTTCTGCATTGCAGGCGGATTCTTTACCAGCTGAGCCACCAGGGAATATGGGGCATCTCTGAAATCCAGGCCAGCGATGCCGGTGGGAAGGAGGCTGGATTTGGGGTTATGGGAACCTTGGACCTGCCGCAGGCTGGCTGAGTGACTTCGGGGATCCCCTGACCTCTGAGTGTCAACATCGTCATCTCTGAATTTGGGGGAGGCCGCCCTCCTGCTTGGATGCTTAGATGAGAATTTGGGGAAAGGCCCTGACGCACAGTAGGTGCTCAGTGTTAGCACTTTCCAAGCCTGGAGGGGGAGGAAGAGGAGGCCGCTCCTCTCCAGAGCTCTGCCCTGGCGGGGGTGCCCGCTGGCGCTGGGGTGCTGGGGAGGGGCAGGTTTTCAGGAACGTTAAGGCGCGCCTGGAAGCTGAACCTCTGGCCCCAGGCTCTGCCTTCAGAGCCCCCTTCGTGGGTGAGACTCCCGGCAGGGCGGCCGAGCGGCGGCCCTGGAGCCCCTCACCTTGCAGGCAGCGCACGTGGTGGTCACAGTTGTCCTGGTCGTCAGAGCTCATACTGTCTCTGTCGCAGTTCACCAGCAGGATGGCTCCGTGCCCACGAGGTCCCCAGACCCACTGCCGCTGCCGATGGCAAAGCACAGCGGTGACGGGGGCTCTGGCCAGGCCTGCGCCCCCTCCCCGGCTCTCACCCCTCCTCTCTTCTCTGCCCTGAGCCGAAAGACAAGCTCCAGGAACGCAGCGGCTCCTACTACTCAAACGACAGCCTCGTTCACAGCGGTCTGTGGCATGCCTCCAGCCAGCATCCCCTTTTCCAACAGGCAGCTTTCTGAGCATGAGGTCCGTCTTCCCTCCTTGGCTCCTGCTGCTCCTTCCAGCTGAAACGCCCTGCCTCTTGCCGAACTCTGGAGCCCAGCTCAGGCGGACTTCTCCCTTGCTCACAAAGCCCAGCGTGACCTCTGAACTCCCAGTGTCTTCAGCATCACCACAATTCAGCCCAAAGTTCTTCTATAGTTTCGGACTTGGTAGATTTCCTTTTCACATAGGTTAGGAGGTCCGCATGCTACAATCTAGCTTACTGCCTGTTTTTCTAAATAAAGTTTTATTGGAACACTGTCACATCCTTTTCCCCATATTGACTACATAGCTCTTTCATCCTACACTGGCAGAATCGAACTGTTGCAGCAGAGACAGGATGGCCTGCAAAGCCTAAAACATTTACTATCTTGCTCTTACAAAAAAAAAAAAGGTTTCCCAACCCCCAGCCTAGATTGAAAATGCAGAAGGACTTGTCCCTACAAAGGGAGAATAGCCCAGGGCTGGGCACGCACATGCTTACAATTCTTGATGATGCTTTTTCTGCCAGTGAAAGACGATCCCCAGCCATTCTTGGGTTGGCTCCACTGGCCTTGACATCAGCTGGGAGGCAGGGGGATACCTCTAATGACCCCACCCCTTTTAACCCAGCCTAGAGCAGCTGCGAACTCCATGTCCCTTTCTGGGTCCAGGCAGAGATAGCCTACCTTGTCCACAAAGTCCCTGTCCTGCCTGCCTTCACAGTTCAGGTCACAGTCCAGGGTGATATCTGCAAGGACAGGGCAGAGGGCGAGTCACGACAAGCCTCCCAGGGGCCCAGCACAGGCCCACGACCTCCGCCTTTTAGCCTCAGTCTCAGGGCCCATTCTGGGGCCAGACAAATGGAAGTCATTTCCAAGAAGACGCTACCCAGAGGTAGGAGCATTTGGAGCCTTCCTCTCGGGGCTGGGGAAAGAGGCCTTGGGGAAGATACAGGGTCAGAGCAAAAACCCAGGTCAAATGCTGCCCCGTCCAGGAAGCCTTCCCTGAATTCTCCCTCTTCTGCCCCCCTGTAACCCTCACTGTCTGGGGGACACTCTGCCCCGCGCCTGGGTTGCCTGGGACATTCTGGGTCTGTATGAAGCTCCCTCGTCTCCCAGGGATGGGCCAGTAAGCCTGGGCTTTGGTGTCAGACAATCGTGGATGTGGACCTAGGCTCTGGCACCTACTGGGCTCTGAGCCTCAGCTTCCCCTCGTATCCCTGCCTCCATCCCACCTTCTTAACCACTCTCCCCAGAAGCTGGGGGAGGTTTTACAGTACACATGAAACCTTCAAGGGAGAGAGAAAAAAAATTGAAATGATTTTTAAATATGTGAAAAGACGCTCAACCACCATACAAGAAGGGGATGAGTCTCAGAAACATAAGGTGGGGCGAAAGGCACAACGTGACCCCACCCAGACAGAGGCCAAGGCAGGCAAAAATAGATGATATGATTTGGGTGTGCCTATTCAGATGACAAAACCGTAAAGAAAGGAAAGGAAATATTTATCACCAGACAGTGGTTACCGTAGGGGAAGGAGCGAGTTACGATCAGAGAGGGCTTGGGGGTAGTTTGGGGTGCTGGTCATGTTCCCTGTTCTGTTTCTTGACCTGGGCGATGGCTGCTCAAGGGTTTGCTTTCTAGCTGTTCTTGTATCCGCCCCTCCAACCCCGCCAACACACACACACTCATATCGGGTTGGCCTAAAAATTTGTTCGGGTTTTTCCATAAAGTGTTAAGAAAACCAAACTTTTTTTGCCAAACCAATACATACGTATTTTTCTGTATGTGTTATTTTCCAGTAAACAAGGTGTGGGTGTGTGTCCGGGGAGGGGGAGGCAGGGAGATCCCCAACCTCAGTCCTAACTTAACGGAGGCAAAGGAAAGCAACCATGAAGCGCTGACCTCTCAGGCTGGAAAAACAGAAAAGGCTGGAAATGGACAGTGTTGGCAAGACACTCCCCTGCGCTGTTGGCAGGTATATAAGAAGGTACGGCCTTTCGGGAGAGCCATCTGGGAGTATCTATCACGGCTGAAATGTTCACTCCCTGTAACTCAGAGGTTCTGCTTCCAAACACACCTCCTGCAGGCAGACCTTTTCAGCTCTCTTGCTAACTTTCTTGCCCTCCGAAGTGGCTGCCCCAGCGTGAACCCCACCCCTGGCAGAAGGAGTTTCGGTCCCACATCCTTGGCAGCTCTATGTTGAGTATCTTTTCATTTGGGTTCTGAGCACTAGGATTTTCTCCACTGTGATTTGCTGGTTTCGGTTTTTTGCTTATTTCTATTAATTGTTTGGTTGTTCTTTCTTATTGATCAGCATTCTCCATTACCTGCAAACGCTGATCCAGGCATACACATTGCAAATTGCTTCTCCTAGTCTGACTTTGTACTTGTCCTCCGTTATATAGAAGATTTCCATTTCAGTAGAGTCTAATTTAGCAATCTTGCCCCCAGTGGGCTGTGCTTTTGTTTTGCCTTGTTAAAGAAAACTTCTGACTACTTTGAAGTTGAAGAGACGTTCTCTTCTAAAAGCTTTAAAATGTTGACTTTCACCTGGACTTTTTTAAAATTTTATTTTTAATCGGAGGATGATTACTTTACCATATTGTGATGGTCTCTGCCACACATCGGCATGAGTCAGCCAGAGGTATACATCGTCCCCTCCCTCTTAAACTCGAGTCCTCCCACCTCCCTCCCCGTCCATCGCTCTAGGCGGTCAGAGCACCGGCTTTGGGTTCCCTGCGTCAGACAGCAAACCCATCTGAAGTGTGTTTTTGAGGATGATATAAGCTGGGGATCCAAGTTTCTTGAGCACCACAGGATAAGCACAAGTGCCTGGGCCTGAGTTCCGGTTCTCCATTTGCCCCGCTGGTGTTTATCCAGCCCGGCACCACCTTCACCCTGCCCTTGGCTGAGGCCCCCGACTTACCCACACAGGTGAGGTAGAGCACCGCGTAGGCCAGGGGGGAGGAGTCTCGGCTGGAATGGTAGGAAATCTGAACCTGTGGAGAGATGGGCCCAGGGTCAAGCTGGCTGAAACTAGGAGCCTGGCCCCAAAGCACAGGTCTTGGGGGATCTGGCAAGGAGGGGAGGCGCTCCCCGGAACCTCTGTGCAGCCACCAACCCAGCTCTTCCTTTAGCCTTCTCTGCCACTTATTTTTCCGTGCCTCGGTTAGCTCATCTGTACAATGGGAACTATTTGTGAGGGATTCCATGGAGACCTGCACCCCAGTGCTGCTGCTGACTCCTGTGTGATTTTAGCAAGCCCCTGTTCCCCTTAGGATCTCAGTTTTGCCATGGATAAAACAAGGAGCTTGGTGCTGAGACTAAGACCCGGTACAGCCAAATAAATCAATACATTAAAAATAAAATAAAATAAAATGAGGAGTTTGCACTGGGCAGGGCGTAGGGACACCCTCCTAACTGTGGGATTTGGACAGGCCTTTACTTGAGCCCAGCGCCTCCAGGTTCTGTGACCTCCGCCAAGGCCCTTCACCTTTCTGAGCTGCCTCAGTTTGCTCCTCTGCAATATGGGCTTTATACAGGTCCCTACAATCAGAGGACGGTAGTTCAGATTTGAAACAATCCATGGAGAAGACTGATCCGGTAGGAAATGCCCAAGAAATACCAGCTCTTGTTATGAGAGGGCAGGGGGCGGGGTGTATGAGCCGGCCCAGCGCTCCTGAGTCAGATGGCCTGGGCTGGCAGAGGACACCCGGGAAAGTTACTATGCTGTCTGGGTCTCCGTTTCCTCCGCTGTGGAGCGGCGCTGATAATGGCTCCGTGGGACTGATGACAGGTTGTTCGGATTAAAGCCGGAAAGCGTGGGACGTTTGGCACCGTGCCCACAGCACACGCCCGACAGCTGTTAAAGGTGAGGCTGAAGACGGCGATGATGATAAAGCGAACTCCAGGCGGATGCATCGAAGCCGTTTCACCCTCCGCCCTCCTCCGGAACCCTCCCTCCTGATGCGGTCCCTCAGCTCTCCGGCTCTGATGTCCTGTCTCTCAGGGGGCTCAGGAACTTACCGAGACCTGTCCCTCCTCAGTCCTGAGAGCCCCGAAATCCTGCAGCTGCGAACCCCTGAGTGTCAAGCCCCAGCAGGGATGCTCGCTTCAGGCACACGGTTACCTGGACCCCGGACAAAGGCAGGGACGTTCTGATGGCCCTCCTCTGTCCTTGTGGTCCTCGGGGCCAAGGAATTCAGAGAGTGGCAGCCTCCGCAGTGTCTCTGGCTCAGTGCTGGGCGCCCATCGCAGGCTGGTCCACCTTCTGGCAGGGCTCTGGGGGCCTCTGTCCTGACCCTCACCCACTCGGCTACTCACTGATCACGTGACTTCAGGTGAGCCACGCCCCTTCTTGGTCTATCTCCTTGTAAAATAGATGGTGGAGTCCTGCCCCACCTGCCGCATGAAACTCCCTGGATAGGCTAATTCGGATCCCTGGGTGGGAAAGACATGGGGCTCACGGAGGGAGCTTGTCCCCAGGAGTCAGGCAGGTCTGACCCCTGAGCTCTAGTTCCCCCACTGACCAGCTCTGTGGCCCCGGGATGGTTGCTCTGAACCCTAGTGCCTCCCCTGAGAACCGCGCACGAGATCCCCGCCTCTGAGGCCGTAGTCAGGGCTGGACGAGAGCACGCTGCCTAGTACTGGGCGCCCGGTCAGTGCTCCTCAAAGGGCCAGTTTCCCGAAATGGCGCTCCTGATGTGGAGTGGGAGCCTGTGCCTGCAAGACAGACCTGACTCCCGCTGCCCCAAGCTCACGGGCCACCCCATCTCCATTTTTCAAATGTCCCCTGCCCAGAGGCCAGAACACTGCCTCCAGCCCTGCCGTGGTAGACTCGCTCTTATGGCTGAATGGGCAGAGAGAGGAGAGGAGGGCAGGCACCCTGCCTGAGAAGGGAGCCGGGTCAGGAAGGCTGCAGGTTAGGGAAGGTGAGGCCCTGAGGGAAGGGGCCCCCGAGGCAGCTGCTCCCCTGTCCACCTCTGCTTTCTCTCCCTCATTCATAGTAACGGGGACCACGAATCGACCCTCAGCCTCAGGTGGGGAAACTGAGGCTCCGAGAGGTGACGAGAGTGGCCAGCAGACCCACGGCTTGTGTTCCTACGTCGCAGAGCTGGCGGCTCCAGGGCCGGGCTCTTGCCCTCTGGGTTACCCCGCATTCTGGATAAGAGAGGGCACTGGGCCCTCGTGGAGCTGGGTCACCCCCCACCCCCAGTCACCCCCAGACAAGGGGGTGCGCTCACGTGACTGTCGTCAAGCTCGTTGCTGGGAGAGTTCATGACCACGATGATCTGGGAGCCCATGTCAAACTGCCACCGCCGGGCATCCGCACGCTCCCGGTCCCTCTCCGTGTTGGGGCAGATGTAGATGTCCACGCCGGGGGTTCCGTAGACCTCGAACATCTCTGTGCCCTCGGGAACTGACCTGGGAAGGACGCAAGCCATGGGAAGTGCTAGGGGGCAGCCCTCGCTCAGATGCTTGAACTCTGGCTCAAACTCTTGCTTCCTCCAGGCAGCCTTCCCAGACTACCCCAGGCTTCTCAGATCCTTCCAGCAAGCTCCTAGGAGTCAAACTTGGACCCCACACACATATACACAGTCTCATTCCCAGGTTCTGTGTTGGTTAACATTTCCCTTGTGAGTTCTCCAGGTATTCATTGTAGGGCTAAAAAGTCCGTGCTGTCCGATGGCCCTGGGACTTCTTTCAGCTCTAGCTGGTCGGGCGTCTTGTTTGAAATCAGTCTGCTCCTCCTGATGGTGTGTGTGTAGGGTGCCCATGCGCATGCAGGAAGGAGCGCCCACTGCCCCAGAGCCTTCAAGCCAGCTGGAGCGCTGAGGACAGCTCTGCCCAGGGCAAAAGGTGGGTCAGGAGGCAGTGGGGTCACACAGGGAGAGGCCTCTGTGGGGAGAGGAGCCGGAAGGCTTCCTGGAGGAAGCAGCACACACCCCAGCCGGGGGACAACTGGCTGAGCTCTTGCTATGTGCCAGCCGTATTCAAGCTTCATTACGTATATTGTCATGTAATCCATTAAAAAAAAACCCAGGTAGGTACTATTATTATCTCCCATTTTACAGACGGGAAAACTGAGGTTAAAGTAACCTGTCCAAGCTCATGGAGCTAGTAGGTGGCAGGACTGGGATTCACATCCAGGCCTCCTGGCTGCTGAGTCCACATTCTTATCCCGGTGTAATGGCAACAGAAGTCGAAACCCCCAGGGCCCCCCCCCGAACGATTAGCATGGTGGGCTCGACTAAACCTTCCCAAATATCGACTCATCTGATCTTCTGCACAGTCCCATTTATTGGGGGGAAACCGAGGCTCAGGATGGGCAAGAGGCGTGCCCAAGCTGCACTGCTGTCCACAGTCCCCCTCCGCCCCAAGGCCCTCTCCCTGCTCTGCCTCCACATGGAAGAGAGCAGGCCTCCTTCGCTCCTCTGCTGGCACGATTCTGGCACTTCTCAGCACAGCTTCCCTTTATAGAAAGAGAAATATACAGAGCCCAAACTGTACTCCATCAGGCGGGTCCCTCACCAGGTAGGAGGAGCTGACGCACCTGTGTCTCCTCCCAGGCAGGGCTGCCAGGTTTAATAAACTATAGCACATGCAGTCAGACTCGAATTTCAGGTAACCAACAAACAGTTATCTTTTTTTTTTTTTTGATAACAAACAGTTATCTTAGCATAAGTACACCTCGTGCAATATTTGGGACATCCTTCGACTAAAAAAATTACTCATTGTTTGGACCTCCAGTTTAACTGAGTGTCCTGGGTTTTATCTGGTAACTGACTCCCAAAGCTGACGTTTCCAGAGCTCTATTCTGCTGAGCCCTGGGTCTGTGAGCCAGACCGTTGGGGGACAGGGAGAGCCTGCAGTGAGAGGTGTGGGGACACAGAGATGGAGAGACAGATACGGAAGCCAGAGACACAGAGACTCACGCAGCTGGACCCGGTGTGAAAGGCCCCCAGCCCTCACCCCCCCGACAACCCCAGGTGCTCCTTGGACCCCAGGCCTCCCCAGCTAGAGCGGCACAGCTTGGGTGGTCCTTCAGATGTGACGCCCACCCAGTTCCCAGGCTGCAGACTGTGGTTTGGGGTATTTCAGCCCGGCTCTCCTGTACCTTCCCAGCCCAGGCCCCATGTGAGCCTCCAGGGGGACCCCAGATGAAGACGGAAGCAGCCCTGTGCAGGAGGGTCCCAAAGAAGCCAGGGGCTCAGGGGTACCAGCACCAGGGTCAGGACACAGGTTCTAGACCAGGCTGGGCTGCCCTACAGCCAAGTGGCCTTAAACAGCTCACCTGGCCCTGCAGCCTTGCCTTTAAAGCGGGGCAATGACAGCCACTGGGCCAACCGAAGGCAACCGTGAGGCTCAAACACAATAACAGATGGGGCAGTCTTGGAAAACCACCGGCCAGGAAGGCGGATGGGGTTATTAAGGTAAATTAGGACATAGGAGGCGGGCACACGGGAGCAGGCTGAGGCCGGGACTGGGGCGTCTGGGGAAGCTTCTCAGAGAAAGGGGTGAACTAAGGGCAAGGAGGAGACACAGCTAAAGGGAAGGGGTTCCCAAGCAGAGGAGGTCAAGGGCAAACTCAGGCTGCAACGAGCTTGTTGTCATTTCATTCCTATGTAGTGGGAGCTAGCGCTGGTTCCTGAGTACGAGGGTGACCGGCGGAGCCGTGGTGAGGTGGCTAAGCCTGAGGGCTCTGGGGCCAGGTTGCCTGGGTTCAAGTCCAGCTCCACTGCTCACTGGCTGCGTGGCCTTGACCTCTCTGTGTCGGCATCGATTAAGTGGGGATGATGAGCAGATGAAATGAGTGCGTTTGTATGATGAACAGAATGAGCGAAAGTTGAGGGCCCCTGCACCCGTGCCATTATTTCCCTGCTGGAGAAACTGGGGCCCAGAAGAGATCAGACTGGAAGGCAGTGCCTGGAACCCCGGTTCAGGGTTTATACCCCCCACACAGCTGTGTGTTAGGAAGACTGAAGCGGAGGCTGCTGGGGGAAGCCCTGCGGCAGGATGGGAGGATCTGAGTTCCCCGGTGCCTGGAGGGCATGGGAGGTGGCCCAAGGCTCACCTGGATGAAGTTCCGCCTCCGGTCAGGCCGCCCCGAGCACAGCCTGCTGCTCCAGATGGCACCCCAGCCCAGCCCTGGGCACACACAGCTGGGGGCTGTGCCCTCCCCCACACGCAGGACCTTCCAAGACCCTCTCCATCGCCAAGTCCTCTCAGGCAGCTTCAGGACGCCACAGCCTAGGAGCTGGTGCGCGCTGGGAAAAACATGGTGGAATGACCCACAGTTCTGGTTTGCCAGGGACCGGGGCATTTCCTGGGGTGCAGGACATTCAGTAATAAGACCTAGAAAGTCTTAGGCAAACAGGGACCGCTGGTCACCCTCATGGCATCAACCTCAGACCTACTGAAAATGCCGATTCCAGAACCATAAGTTCTGCACGCAGAGCTCTTTTAAACCACCTGATGTCCAGTGAAGTCTGAGGACATAGCTAAGGAGGGGTGTCTCAGAAATGCTGGACCTGCCACCCCGCCCAGGGGGCGTGGGGGGACGCAGCGTGAGCTCACGCACTCCTGGGCATCCAGACAGCTCAGGCCTGCCTTTATGAGAGTGATGATGCAGATGGCGCCCCAGGCCACCGGATGTCAGTACTATTCCCCCACCTTACAGATAAGAAAAGGGAGGCTCAGAGACGACAGGCGACTTGCTCAAAGCCACGCAGCTGGTGAGGGACAGAGTCAGGACTCAAGCCAGCTCTGTCCCCACTCCCTTGCAAACTCAAACCCACCCTCTCCCTCCCAGCTCTTAGGACCGCCACCTCTGGGAAAACTAGGCATTTTAGAGCCGGGAAACTGATGGGAAAGGTTCTCTGTCACTGAGAAAAGAAAGGTTGACGAGATGACCACCAAGGTCCCCAACGAGCTGGCCCATGGCAGCAGGGGAGACCAAGGCTCAGAGCGCTCAGGATGCCAGCTGTCCCTCTCTGTTCGGTGAGGTCCCAGATTCCCAGCCCCACCAGCCTCACCAGAAGAACGCCATCCAGGAACTCACTGCCCTTCCTTAATCCTACGTCTTCCTGCCCCTGGACAATGGCGGACGCACACACCCCTTTTACAAAGTCCAGGTAGTAGAGAGTTAAAGATGTGTCTGCCTCCCAGACTCTGCTCTCTGCACAGGCAGGCCAGAGCTGTACACCAAACAGAATTTGTGGGAGACCGAGGGAAGCTGCTTTGTCTAACCAAGGAGGAGGCTCAGAAGCCTCTGTGAGCAGAGCCTGAAAGCCACTCTTCAATGCCAACCTCTCTGGGGCACATATGTGGAAACTGAGCCTCAGGAAGGAGCAGAAATGTGCTCAAGGTGACATAGCAGAGGGTGACGGGACCAGGGTCAGCACTCAGGGTTCCTGCCCCAGGCACCCCAAGCCTCTTCATTCTGTACAACGGCCTCTGCTGAGCTCATGGTGAGCTGTCTGTCCTTCCAACTAGGGACGGCGTTCTCAGTCCTGGCTGCGAGCCAGTGCGTGGCTCATCACGCCTGTGTGTTACCCCGAACAGGGAGAGCAAAACCCCTTCACCAAGCCTGGGCCACCTCCAACTCAGTGGAAAGAAGGAAGATAGGTTTAATCTGCTAGTGATTAGAGATCCCGAGGGGTCTTGATCGTCCTGCAAGGCTCTGCCTCCAGGGAGCCCGCCCTGACTGCTCAGTTCAGTTCAGTTCAGTCGCTCAGTCGTGTCCGACTCTTTGCGACCCCATGAATCGCAGCATGCCAGGCCTCCCTGTCCATCACCAACTCTCGGAGTTCACCGACTCACGTCCATCGAGTCAGTGATGCCATCCAGCCATCTAGCCTGTGTTAATTTCTCTTTTCTCCTCTCCGCCTTCTCCCAGCAGGGCTCACAGGTTTTTCTGCCATCTTGTGGATGGTTTGGGGACACTCGAGGCTGTCTCGAGAGCCAGGGAAGAGACTTAAGATGATGATGGGGGTGGTAATAATGGCAGCAGTTACCATAATTGAATGTTCACGTGCCAGGCATCGCCTACGTGCCCTACATGCACGATCTCAGTAGTGCCCACAGCCCTTTGAAGTGAAGGCCAAAGTGCTCGGGCTGCATTCTGGCCCTGCCTCTCCTCTCTGGCTGTGTAACAGGGGGCAAATGACACAGCCTCTCTGTGCCTCAGTTTCCTCATCTCTGAGACGGGGAGGAAGACAGTACCCACCTCGCCGAACGGATGGAGTATTAGTTAGCGTTAGTCACACGCACTCTAGGGCAGTGACGGGCATGGACCAGGCTCTAGGCACCACTGCTGATATAATTACGACCTTCATTCTACAGATGAAGAAAGAGTGACATGGGAGGTTAAGTGACTTTCCCAAGGTCAGACAGCTCTCAGGAGGCAGAGCCAAGACCGACCACCACGTCCACTGCCTTTCTCCTGTTGACCCACAGTCTGAGCACCCAGGATTGCCGAATCACAGCATCTCCGAGTCGGAAGGGACTTTAGAAGTAATCTGGTCCCGCTTGCTTGCAAGACAAGACTCCTTCCCACAGCACCCCTGCGAGGTGGTCCAGCCTCGGCTAGAATTTCAGGACAGGGTTCTCAGAGGTCAGAGGCCACATCTGCTCGTTCACCACTGTGTCCCCATGCCTAGCACACACTAGACCCTGAAGGAATATTAATACCTGATGAATGTGCCGATGAACAGACTAGGAGCTCCTCCCCATCCCCGAGACGGGCTGGTTATTAGAGGCCCGAGAGTCTCTCATTTGAGGCCAGAGGCTCCCCCCTCCACCCCGTGGCTGTCCCACCCACAGCCTCCTCTGTGAACCCCAAGGATGGCCTATCTATCCACATCACCCCAAGACACTGTTGCCTCTGCCACTCACGGTCCAAGGCTATTCTCCATCCTCTAGAAAGTTCTGCAGGGGAGGAGCCGGTCCCAAGCTTCCTCTGGCAGGTCAAACAAGAGACACAGCTGCCCGACGGGCATGGGGTAAGCAGGGCAGGTGAGTCACCCCCACGGGCATGCAGAGCCGGGGGAGGCGGTGGCACCAGCTGGCACGGGCACCCCTCCTCATCTGGGGCTTCTCTCTGCGTTGGGAGCAACCAAGTCCCCTTCCCAGTCCTCACTGCCCACCCACCCTCAGCCTGCTGCAGACCAGCTCCTCAGCTCCTTTCCTCTAGTGCCCTGGGACCAACCCCATCTCTGCTTCTAAGTTAACTCCAGTTTTTAAAGTCCTGGTTTAAAATGCTGGTTCTCAGGTGGGGGTGACCTTCCCTCCAGGGCACACTGGGCGATGTCCAGAGGTGTTTTTGGCCATCACAAGTGAGGGGTGATCACTGGCATCTGCTGAGAGAGGCCAGAGACACACTGCTTAACATCTCCCAGGGCACAGGCTGGCCCCTCAGCAAGTAATGACCATGCCAACAGCGCTGAGGCTGAGAAACGCAGGCTCGTCTCAGGAGAGCGCGGAGAGCTTCGCGATGGGAAGAGCAGCGCGGTGTGGCTTCTCCTCTCCTACCCCCGGAGTACCTGCGTTCCCCGCTCAGCCTTGGACCTAGGACCCCCGAGGACGCCTGGAGAAATAAAGTAGCTGGCTTCCTGGTGGTTCCCAACGCCCAGCTCCTGAAACCCTGCCAGAACTCTCCTTTTCCACCAGGGGGAGAGAGAGAAGACAGGGACCTCCCCCCAGCCTCTGGCTTTACGGCCACGGCGGTAGCAGGGGCGTAAAGCACCCGGTGCTGCCCTGTAAGCAGCAGGCAGTGGAAAGCAGACACGGCCAGGAACGGCTTTAAGCGCTGGCTTCGCCACTTGGTAGCTGTGTGGTTGACCCAACGGCTTGCTCTGTGGAAATGTGGCCTCCATTTCCACATCCACCAAGCAAAAGAGAGCTAGTAATAAACTCAGCTCCTCGGGTTGTTGTGAAAGTCAAGTTTGGGAGTTAAAGTTCAAGGATTAAATTCAAGAGGCTTGTCAAGCTCTTAGAACAGTGATTGGCACAGAGTAAGTGCTTTGTTGAGTGTAAGTGATTTCTTTTTTTTTTTTTTTTTTACAAAAGGATGGATGCCCCGCTTGCAGAGCTCACAAGCTGGGGGTGCGGGTGCCCCTCTTCCTAGTCTTGTGTGCCCAGTGAGACCCCAGCCCAGCCTGCAGGGTCGTCAGGATGGGGGCAAGTGCCCAGCAGCCTCCGAGGCCCTGAACCAGAGCGACAGGGCCTTTCACCCTCATTTAGTCCCCCACACTTCACGCCCCTGGCTGGGGTCTTGAAGAAGCCCGGCTGAGAAAGGCAAAGACCTCCTTGCACGCCTGGCTGCTGTTCCAAGGCCAAGACTCAGGAGAGGGCAGCCAAGTCAGGAAGCGCCCCAGACGGCCTGCAGGGAGAGTCCGGGGTCGGCACCAGGGGCCCCCAATGCCCACCCCCAGGCTTCTGGCTCTTACCCATAAATGTCCACCAGGGTCTCGACTCCAGCCACACACACGGCACTGGTGGGGTGTTCCAGGGACACGCGCACAATCCTCTGCAGAGACATGCTGGCCTCTACCTGGGCTTGAGCCTCAGATGCCCCTTGGCATGTGGTTTAAAAGACCCTGGCCCCGCCCTGCCAGCCCCAGATGCTAGTTCATTGGCTCCAGTCCCAGAAGCCCCGCCCCTTCCCGGAGCCACGAGCTCAGGATTGGCGGGAAAAAGCCGGGAGTTCGCATATGAACCTGTGGCTCCCACCCAGGCCCGCAGACAGTTAATTTCTCACTTTAAGGGGAGAACGTTAAGTCCCTTAGGTACCTGGCCAGGGCACCAGGACCCTGGAGGGGTCACAGGTGCAGAGTGTTGATCAGGGGACCATTCTCGATTTCCACTCTCAGCCTCTTCACCCTCTTTTTCTGTCTTTTCAGAGACAAGATGTTGTCAGTGGGGAGCTTCTCTGCCGTGCTGGGAAAACTGGTGAAAATGCAGATCCCCAGGTCCAGCCTCCAACTTGATAAGCAGCCTGGCATCTGGAGTCTTGTTTTTTTTTTTGCACCACTTTTCAAGTCTTTATTGAATCTGTTACAATATTGCTTCTGTTTTATGTTTTGGTTTCTGATCCTGAGGCATGTGTGACCTTAGCTCCCCAAGTGGGGGTCAGACCTGCACCCTCTGCCCCAGAAGGTGAAGTCTCAACCACCAGATCCCCAGGGAAGTCCCCTGGAATTTTTGTTTTTTTACAAGCAGCCCTATAGCATTTCTGAACTGAACTGAACTATAGCATTTCAAGGCATTTTGAGGAACACCAGTCTTTTTCTTAAGAGCATGGGTTTTTCAGGCTGGATTGCCGCCCTGCCGCAATTACTTCCTGAGTGACCAGGGGCAAGTCATTTAATTGCTCTGTGCCTCAGTTTGGCATCTGAAAAATGGTCATTGTGAGGGTTAATGGGGACAACGTGAGAAGAGCTCTAGTGTGGAGCTCAGCATTATTTTATTATGGGTGTTGTTGTTATTGTTATCATTATTATTATTAGATGCAAAAAGCTTCTGGAAACACCCTCTGGCCAGGAGGAGCATAGAAGGTCAGAGCAGGAAGTCTCCCACTTGTCAGGTGGGGAGACTGAGACCGGGGAGGGCATTTGGCCGCCTGACACGGTGGGAGCAAGGTCTCTGGGAGAGGAGTCTTGGGCTGGGACCCAGGCTCCACCAGGCGCCGGCTATGTAGCCCTGGGGCTTTGTCCCCTCGTGGTGCCCTCATCCGTGGACAATGCGGCTAGGCCCCAGCCCAGCAGAGATAATAGCAGACACACCCTGCCCAGGGAGGCCCAGAAGGTGCTGAACAGAAGTTTCCTCCCTCCTCCCTGGTGATGCTAACAGTTTGGGGCAGGGTGGGGACAGGATCTGACCCCGAGTCCCCGGCTGGGGCTGTTTGCACAAGTTCCAGGATCTCAGCAAGTCTAAGACGGGTGCTCCGGTGCCCCACGCGGTCTGCAGAGGGTGTTCTTCGCAAGGAGAGAGGCTGGTTCCAGTGACAGCTTCGCCTTTCGGGCTGTAAAATGGCTCGGGGGCTGAGCCTGCTCTGGCAGCAGTCAGAGCTCAGGAGGAAACGCCGGGCAGGAGACTTAGCCTGTCTGTGGACAGTTGGGAAACAGACGCACAAACCACGGCATCCCTCTGGGCCTGGCCCGCTGTGCAGGGACAGGACCAGCCTCCTGATCAGAGCCCCGGATCTCTGTACGTGGAGGTGGACCCCTGCTTCCCCTCCCCCCAGAGAACGCATGCCAGCTTTTAGAAGGAGATCTGTGGTTTAGTCAGACTAAAGTGTCTATGACTGACAGGCAGCCAGTTTTTGCTTTTTAGTCCACAACAAACCTCAAATAAGGTGAATGAGTGAGCGAGTGTCAAAGGAGCATTTCAAGGCAGCACCAAGGATGTAGGATACCTTCAGGCCTCCGAAATCAGACCACTGAGGCCAGGTAGCTTAGTAGGTTTCGAGGCAGGAATGAAAGGGAATCACAGTGGCTTGTGGCCCTGAACATCAGTCCTGCTGGGGACTGTCCCACGCTGCGGACAGACCCCCCCAACCCTCTACCTTCTCTGAGAGAGGAAGCAGACAGCCCAGGGAAGGGAGAGGGATTAAGAGATAGGATCCACCCTCCTCTGATAACCGTCTTAGCAAAGCAGGAAGCCTTAGGGCAACGGTCATGTGCCGGCCATTCTGCTGTGTCAGCCTGCCTGCCTGGCACTAGGGGCTCTCCCAGCTGGGTAGGAGCTGCCCATGGCCAGTGGAAGTTGAGCCAAGGAGCTGATAGCATAGTGGGGGGAACTGAAAACAGCCCTCCCCGCCCCCGCCCACAACCTCCACCATACTGACTTCCCCCGCCTCCTGCTCACGGCCCAGAGAACAGAAGCAAAGAGACAGGCCAAGGAAGACATGCGTGTTGACATTTTTATTCATCAGAAGGAAGGTGACCGGTCACCTGGAACATTCTCAGAGGGAGCAGCCGTTCCAGAGCTCCCGGCCCGCCCCGCCCTCCCCGTCCCTCATAACGCCCACTCCCCTCCCGCCAGCGGCCCTTACCCCGAACCCTGGCTGCACACCTTTGGCAACTGAAGAGCCGCCTTCCCCTCTTGGCTCAGCCCAGGGACATCAGGATGGTGAGCGGAAGGCGCCCAGGTTAGACCAGGGCGTGCAAATCGGGTTCCGCGGAGCCTCCTGGAGGGGCAGGAACCAGGCACCCCGCCCCGCCCCCGAAACCAGAGCCGCTCGGTTTTCATCAATTTCACAGGCCAATATCTGTGGTCGAGGCGCCTCTGATGGCCAAGTGGTCCGTGGTTAAGAGGGTTTAAAGGGCAGGAGGCTCGGTCTGAGTCTCAGCGGGAACCAGGGGCTCAGAGCTTGGAGGCTGGCCCCAGAGACTGGGGGGAGGAAGGCAGGCGGGTTCCCCCTGCCCCTGCTTGTCGCGGGAGGCCCCCAGCCCTGTGCGCCGCCGGCTTGCCTGTGCCCGTCTCGGTGCCCTCACCCGGGGCCAGGCTGCCAGCTCCCCGTGGCAGCTCCGCCTTCCCTCCCGGGGGTGGGGGGCGCACACAGGGCCCTTCCTCACAGGTGGAACCCAAGTCGCATGCCGGGTGGCAGAGCTGCTGGGAAAGACTGGGCGAGCCTTCCCTCCCACTGCCTGCAGAGCGAGGGGAATAATTAAGGGCTATTAAAGGAAATTAAACCGCACCCGCAGAGATAACCTAATGGTCCCTCCCACCCTCTCTGACATCGGGGCCTCCCCTCCTTGCTGGGTCTGGATCAGCCAGGCCTGATCTCACTCGGAGCCCAGACTTCAAAGCCTGGGAGGCTGTGGGGGCGGAAGCAGGTCCCCCTCCCGCCCGGCCTGCCTCCTCGCCCTGGCCTCTCCGTGTTGTCTGAGCCAGATAATTAAAGGCTTTCCAAACAGGAAACAAGCGCCCTTCTGAGGATGGAGGCAGGCATTAACAGGGGTTTTGATGCCTTTTCTTTTTAAAACAGGCCCAGGGACACCGAGTTTTCCTGTCCTGATTTGCCTGTGTAAATATGGCTGAGGAATGCCGGGAAGTTACAGCCTGGGGGTCTGCTGCAGGAGACAGTAGCTGGTAAAGGAAAGAGGGGCCCCAAGTCCCTCTTCCTGGTCTTACTTGAGTCACAGGTGGCCTAGAGACCCAGGGCCCAGGCCCTGTGGGCCCCATTCTTGGTGCAAACACGGAGGGAATCATCTCAGAACCGAGGTGGGCAACTGAAGTTGAGGCACCCCCGAGGGCACGCGTGACCACCCCGGACCGTGCTAAGGCTGCTGACCGTCTCCAGAATCTCTGGGAGCCATGGGTGGGGAAGAGGCAAGGGGGCGAGGAGGGCCATCCTTCTCGAGCTGAGTGGCGGTGACCCTCCCTGTATCCTGGTACCCGTGGTGACTAGCACGCTTGGGGGCGCTTGCGGGGGGGTGCACACGGCCCCCCGAGGATGGCGGCCAGGTGGAGGCTCTTCACGCTGGCTGGCTTCCCTGGCGGGGGGTCGGGAGGACGCCGGGCGGGCTGGCTCAGGGCACCACGTGCCACCACTTGAAGGGGAAGGGCTTCCGGCGCACGTTGGTGCCGCAGTGGATCTCCCCGAGCAGCTTGTGGTAGGCTAAGTAGTCGTCGATGAAGGTGCAGTGGAGGCCCAGCGGCTCCAGCAGGGACCGCACCTCCTCCTCCAGGCAGCAGCGGCCGTTGATGATGGGCCCGAAGGGCTTGGGGATGCCCAGGTGCCAGCCTAAGACCACCATGTTCACCTGCGGGGAGGGGGCGAGAAAGAGGCCTTGCTGCCGGGGCCGCGCTACACCTGGGCCCCTTCTTGGTCCAGGTTTGGGCAGACCCACCCCCAGGGCCTGCTCGTCTCCTCTCTCATCCCTGGGCACCAAGGGTGGCCCTCAGAACTAGGGCCTCTGGAAGCAGCAAAGATACAGATGCATAGTTGGAAGAGAGGGTTGATAACAGGCAGGGTTTGATCCCTGGTCAGGGAACTAAGATCCCACATGCCACGCGGCATGGCCCAAAACTAAAAAGTAATGATGATAACAGGCAGGGCTGCCAGTAACATACGTGGTAACGTCACACCAGTAAAAGTCACCCTTCCTCCAACACTTTCCTTGTATCAGAAGATTAGATAACAGTTCTGTTAGAACAAGACTTGACCATCATCTGCCAGAAAACTTGTCGAGCAGAAGTGCCCATCTACAGGTGCATGGGTCACAGGTGTGCAGCGTCTGTGCAGAACACACCGTGCTCGGCCGTTCCTGGAGCCCTGATCATGGCTACCGTTTCCTGAGCATGCTCCAGGTGCCAGGTAGCATCAGTAAACCTCACAGCCTCGCTGCGAGGCCATGCCTTGGACAGGTTAATAAGGGCACACAACCAGAGGACGGGGAGACTGAATTGTGACTCAGGTCTGACTTATGCCGACGCCGCACTCCCTTCCCTCTGCCAGAGCACAGCGCTGCGGCTGCCGGGGCACAGAGAGGTGGGGGCAAGGGGGCAGCTGTGTTTGTCTCCCTGGAGGGGGCCCTAATGAGGGGAAGGGAAGTCTGCCCGTTGCAAGCAGCGGAGGCTTCTCAGAGGCTTCTCAGAGGGTCTGGCCCCAACGGCCGGCCCGAGGAGCTGTCCGTGGTGTTCAGAGGGACACTGGCTCGCTGGGTCATCTCAGGGTCGGGTGGGCGGTCTGACGCACGCCTCGTCCCTGGCCCCACTCCCTCCAGCCTGCCCTGCAGGGCCATCTGCTGCCGGGACCAATGTGGAGCTGGGAGGTCCGGCGGCGTCAGTCCCATGGCCTTGCCCTGCGCTGCCTTGCTGCCCGCTAATGGGCCGGAACATCAGGGATGGAAGGGGGGCATGCAGAGGGGCACAGTGCGGGGGGAAGACCCGAGGCTGGCATTCAGGGATGCGGCCAGCCCGGCCCTGCTCCCCGAGGACTCGGGGGACAGCAGGCCGATCCATCTGCTCCCTGGAGACCCCAGGCAATGACCTCTGTGCTCCAACAGGCTCTCTCTGCGTCTGACAAACGGGGGTTAACCGAGCGTTCCCTGAGAGTCCTCCGGTGTGGACACACCGGGGTCCTCTAGCTGGGTCTGTCCTGCAGCCGGAAGATGCCCATAAAGGGCGGCGTTTCGGAGAGGGGGCTCCCAGCAGGTGTGGACAAGGCTGCAACCCAGGGAGGGCGACCACGGCTGTGGGCGCCCCCCTCCAGCCTCAGCAGAGCCGGAGCCAGGCCGACCTCTGGGGCTGAGATGCCTGGTGCAGTGGCATTAGCCACAGGTGGTGCTGACTGAGTAGAAATTTGCTCTTCAGTCGCACTGGCCACATTTGAAGCGCTCAGAAGCCACATGTGGCGGCTTCCACGTCACGCTGGCGTAGAAGGCTGCCGTCGCCCGAGAAGGCTCTGACGGCAGCGCCTCAGAGCAGCGGTTCTCAGCCGGGCCGGCGTTGCCTTTCGGGGAGCGTTTCGAGCATCCTACGGTTCACAGGACATCCCCCACCCCCAGCAGACGGAACCTTCAGCTCCGGATATCAGCAGAACCGAGGGTGTGAAGGAGCCCACAGCGAGGGGTGAGGAGTGAACGCGTCCTGCCTGAATCCAATCAGGACCTCACGATTCACGCCCCATCCTTGGCTTGTCCAGCGACAGGGATTCGAGCTAGAGCCCCCAGGCTGAAGGGGGAGGGTCTCCCGTCCTGGGAGCCCCTACTCGCTGTTGCCAATGCCTCCACATCCTTTCCCAGGGGGTTGAGGGGCACTCTGGGCAGCAGGGGCCCCAGCCGTGAGATCCCAGTGGCTCATCTGCTGCTCAGCTGCCCGCGTTACTGACAGCCAGGCTGCCCCTGGGGAGCAGGACAGGCAACCAAGGCACCCGAGCAAAAGCTTGGAGCACTGGACCCAAACCAGGCTCCCGCTCTCCATTTTCAGGGGAAAAGTGCTCCATCCTGGGGCCACCCTGGGCACCACAGGGTGTCTGGCTGTCTGTGGCCTCCACCCACCAGATGCTGTGGCATCCTCCTCGTGGAGCAGAGTGCCCCGAGGCAGGCAAAGTCACCCTGGTGGGAACCTGTGATGAAGATGCTCTCTATCTGCCCCCAAAGGTGAGTCCTGCAGAGGCCCTCGGACAGGGAGGGCTTCTCCCCCGGACCCCCGACTGGCCGCCCACCAGGACTCCCGGGCCCCCAGGGCAGAAGGAACCCCACCTCCCTTGGCACCCTCACCATGTCGGGGAAGAAGGCTTCTGCATGGGCATCCTTCAGGGAGAACAGCTGCGGGATGTCCACAATGTCCTGCTCGGTGAGGCCCAGCTCCCGCTTCAGCACCTCCCGGTTCCAGTCGATGCACCTCTGGGGGGTGAGGGGAGAGGCCCCAGAGCCCAGGGAGCCGGGAAGGGGCAGCGTCAGCTGAGCCCTTTAGCTCAGGCCACCCCCACGCAGGCCCCCTGCGCCCTTCAGCTGGTGTGAGCCTCACGACAGCTTTCTGCCACTGCTACCCCGGATGGGACACTGAGGCTCGAGAGACCTGCCCAAGGGCACAGAGCGAGGAAGGAGTGGGCCTGGGGTTTGCACCCCAGCGCTTTCTGGTTCCTTGAGTGCCTGCTGCCACCCCCCCGGCCACTCACGCTCTCGCCCTGCTCAGCGGACAGGGGAGAAGCGGGCCTCTTCGCACTGACTGCGTGGACTCTGCCAGGCCTGCCCCGGGCACACTCAGGCATGGGCCCCCCACTCCTGGGGCCTCCTCCCACCCCATCTCCTCATTAAGTCTCCCGGACCCCCACCTTCCCACCCCTCACCCCTGCAGACCCCCACCTCTCCCGTCTCACAACACTTCTCGGGGGAGTCAACATTACTCCATAGAAGCCCATCGTTTCCCCAGAATGGACCAAGACCTCCCCCGTCACACTAGCACGACGGTGTCTGTTCCATCAGACTGTGGGTCCCAAGAGAGAGGCCCTGCCCTGCCCACAGGCCTCAGCAGCCCCAGGAGAGTCCCCACCCCAGCGGTTCCCGGGGCTGCTCCCCCCTCCACTCCCCTCACCTGTGCGTAGAGGTTGTCATTCCTGAGACGCCTGTCGGCCAGCATCTCGTTGATGCTTCTCTTCACCTGGTGCTCTAAGCCTGCAAGAGAAGCAAGACTGTAGCCGGCTCAGCGAGCACGGCCTCGGGCCGCCTGGGGCCTGGGCTAAACAACCGGGGCCACAAGCTTCCACCCCAGCCCCAGGGTCTGAAGCTAGAACAGAGGAAACCAGGAACTGGAAACCCTGATGGGGCTAAGGTTTGGCATTATAGGGGACTGGAATGCAAAAGTAGGAAGTCAAGAAACACCTGGAGTAACAGGCAAATTTGGCCTTGGAGTATGGAATGAAGCAGGGCAAAGACTAATAGAGTTTTGCCAAGAGAACGCACTGGTCATAGCAAACACCCTCTTCCAACACAACAGAAGACTCTATACATGGACATCACCAGATGGTCAACACCAACATCAGATTGATTATATTCTTTGCAGCCAAAGATGGAGAAGCTCTATACAGTCAACAAAAACAAGACCGGGAGCTGACTGTCGCTCAGATCATGAACTCCTTATTGCC
Organism: Bubalus kerabau; assembly: GCF_029407905.1. NCBI lineage: Eukaryota > Metazoa > Chordata > Mammalia > Artiodactyla > Bovidae > Bubalus > Bubalus kerabau. Next base: position 189,219,230 of record NC_073626.1, read on the forward strand.
AAATTCAGATTTAAATTAAAGAAAGTAAGGAAAACCACTAGACCATTCAGGTATGACCTAAATCAAATCCCTTATGATTATACAGTGGAAGTGAGAAATAGATTTAAAGGACTAGATCTGATAGATAGAGCGCCTAATGAACTGTGGACGGAGGTTCGTGACATTGTACAGGAGACAGGGATCAAGACCATCCCCATGGAAGAGAAATGCAAAAAAGCAAAATGGCTGTCTGAGGAGGCCTTACACATAGCTGTGAAAAGAAGAGAAGTGAAAAGCAAAGGAGAAAAGGAAAGATATAAGCATCTGAATGCAGAGTTCCAAAGAATAGCAAGAAGAGATAAGAAAGCCTTCCTCAGCAATCAGTGCAAAGAAATAGAGGAAAACAACAGAATGAGAAAGAGTAGAGATCTCTTCAAGAAAATTAGAGATATCAAGGGAACATTTCATGCAAAGATGGGCTCGATAAAGGACAGAAATGGTATGGACCTACAGAAGCAGAAGATATCAAGAAGAGATGGCAAGAATACACAGAAGAACTGTACAAAAAAGATCTTCATGACCCAGATAATCACGATGGTATGATCACTGACCTAGAGCCAGACACCCTGGAATGTGAAGTCAAGTGGGCCTTAGAAAGCATCACTATGAACAAAGCTAGCGGAAGTGATGGAATTCCAGTTGAGCTATTTCAAATCTTGGAAGATGATGCTGTGAAAGTGCTGCACTCAATATGCCAGCAAATTTGGAAAACTCAGCAGTGGCCACAGGACTGGAAAAGGTCAGTTTTCATTCCAATCCCAAAGAAAGGCAATGCCAAAGAATGCTCAAACTACTGCACAATTGCACTCATCTCACACGCTAGTAAAGTAATGCTCAAAATTCTCCAAGCCAGGCTTCAGAAATACATGAACCGTGAACTTCCAGATGTTTAACCTGGTTTTAGAAAAGGCAGAGGAATCAGAGATCAAATTGCCAACAACTGCTGGATCATCAAAAAGGCAAGAGAGTTCCAGAAAAACATCTATTTCTGCTTTATTGACTATGCCAAAGCCTTTGACTGTGAGGATCACAATAAACTGGAAAATTCTGAAAGAGATGGGAATACCAGACCACCTGACCTGCCTCTTAAGAAACCTATATGCAGGTCAGGAAGCAACAGTTAGAACTGGACATGGAACAACAGACTGGTTCCAAATAGGGAAAGGAGTACATCAAGACTGTATATTGTCACCCTGCTTATTTAACTTATATGCAGAGTACATCACGAGAAATGCTGGACTGGAAGAAGCACAAGCTGGAATCAAGATTGCCAGAAGAAATATCAATAACCTCAGATATGCAGATGACACCACCCTTATGGCAGAAAGTGAAAAGGAACTAAAGAGCCTCTTGAAGAAAGTGAAGGTGGAAAGTGAAAAAGTTGGCTTAAAGCTCAACATTCAGAAAACGAAGATCATGGCATCTGGTCCCATCACTTCATGGGAAATAGATGGGGAAACAGTAGAAACAGTGTCAGACTTTATTTTTCTGGGCTCCAAAATCACTGCAGATGGTGACTGCAGCCATGAAATTAAAAGACGCTTACTCCTTGGAAGGAAAGTTATGACCAACCTAGATAGCATATTCAAAAGCAGAGATATTACTTTGCCAACAAAGGTCCATCTAGTCAAGGCTATGGTTTTACCAGTGGTCGTGTATGGATGTGAGAGTTGGACTGTGAAGAAAGCTGAGCGCCGAAGAATTGATACTTTTGGACTGTGGTATTGGAGAAGACTCTTGAGAGTCCCTTGGACTGCAAGGAGATTCAACCTGTCCATTCTGAAGGAGACCAGTCCTGAGTATTCATTGGAAGAACTGATGCTGAGGCTGAAACTCCAGTAATTTGGCCACCTCATGCGAAGGGTTGACTCACTGGAAAAGACTCTGATGCTGGGAGGGATTGGAGGCAGGAGGAGAAGGGGACGCCAGAGGATGAGATGGCTGGATGGCATCACTGACTCTATGGACATGAGTTTGAGTGAACTCCGGGAGTTGGTGATGGACAGGGAGGCCTGGCGTGCTGCGATTCATGGGGTTGCAAAGAGTCGGACACAACTGAGTGACTGAACTGAACTGAAATCCTGGTGATGGATTATAAGCTCCTTGGGAGAGGACTCCTGAGCTCATGGAGGCCCTAAATAATTGCAGTGTGTGCATGCTAAGTCGCTTCAGTCCTGTCCAACTCTTTGGGACCCTATGGGCTATAGCCCGCCAGGCTCCTCTGTCCATGGGATTCTTCAGACCAGAATACCGGAGTGAGTTGCCATGCCCTCCTCCAGGGGATCCTCCCAACCCAGGGATCGAGCCCATGGTTCTTACGTCTCCTACGTTGGCAGGCAGGTTCTTTACCGCTAGTGCCCCCTGGAAGCCTAGTAATTACAATACAGCTACTCATTGGAAAAGACTCTGATGCTGGGAGGGATTGCGGGCAGGAGGAGAAGGGGATGACAGAGGATGAGATGGCTGGATGGCATCACCAACTCGATGGACAGAGTCTGAGTGAACTCCGGGAGTTGATGATGGACAGGGAGGCCTGGCGTGCTGCAATTCATGGGGTCGCAAAGAGTTGGACACGACTGAGCGACTGAACTGAACTGAACCATTATTGAACACCCACTGTGCTCTGGGACTCCTATTATATTTATTATTGATTGATCATTCCAGCAATGCTGGATCAGGTTGGTTATCACAGCGCATTCAGAAAGAGGAAACAGAGGCCCTGGGAGGTTCAGAACGCACCCTTGATCCCAGAGTCAGCAGGCGGAGGCTGGGCTCTGGATCCAAACCTGCCCTTGCGGAAGGCTGCGCCACATGCCTTCCAGTGCTGCACGCCCCAGGTGAGAACACTGAGCTCCATGGTGGGGAAGGCGGGGATGCTGAGGGAGCCAGCTAGGTCTGTAGAGGGGGCTCCACAGAGAGGCCCTGAGCACCCTCCTGGCTCTGCACCTCTTCCCCTCCCTGCTGCATAACCCTGGGCAAGCCTTCTCCTCTCTGAGCCTCAGTTTCCTCCTCCGTGGAAGGGGATACAGAGAAGAGGTCGGATGATCTGATTGGGCAAGCGGGCGGAAGTGTCTGCAGACAGGCATGAGGGAGGGCCCATAGCTTCCTGCTTCTTTCTCCTCTTGGGCGGTGGCCAGGAGCAGCCCCGCACTGGAGGGGGCCGCTGTGCCTGGGGCAAGCCGCGGGCCGTTGGCTTCCATCCCTGGCCCAAGCAAGGGAAAGCCCTCATCTTTGGCTCCCATAAGGATGTTGGGAAGATCAGTGATGAACTCTGAGCTGAGAGCTGGCAGACAAAGGGCCTGTAAGCGCAGCCTGGCCATGATGGGCATCAGTGGTGCCCAGGGCTGGCAGCCAGAGGGCAGGATCTGGTGGGGTAATGGGCTCACTGGCACTCACCGTCAAACTGGGCTGCTTCCCCATAGCCCTCCTCTTTCTTCTTTTGGAACAGTTTGAGGCACGCGCTGGGGCTGGCCAGGAGAAGCCGGAAACCCTGGCACGGAGGAGGAGGAGTGGCTCAGTGGACAGGCACCCCCCGAGGCACGCGCCCCCGACTCAGGAGGGGCTTGGGTTCCCAGGCCACACTGCACGTGGCGGTCCCCCGTCCATCTCCCCCACCAGCCACAGGCCTGTCCGAAGTTCCGATCCTCCAAGCCACGCCACACTTCCAGACATTTGTCCGTGACCTTCTCCTCGCCTGGAAGCCCTTCCCCATTTTGCCCACCAAGAAACTTGACCACTGGTCACTAGGAGGCCTCCCCTCCCGGCTGCCTGCCCCCCGTGGGCTGTGCCCTCCTTGGTCACCTCTGGAAGGAAGTGAGTGTCTGACATGTTGGTCCAGTGCCCGCCATCTGGAAGTCTCACCCTGCTAGTTAACTACCCTTCTGAGCCTCGGTTTCTCCATCTATAAAATGGGGGCAATGATCATAGTGCCCTCTTCTTGGGTTGCTAGAGGATTCAACACGTTAAGACATGCACACCTAATACGTGCTCGGTAAATGTTACCAATTATTACCAGTGTCATTCCTGGGTCTTGGCTGAGAGGTTTGGATCAGAGCAGATACCCAGTAAGTGTGAAAATGGGTACACGAATCATCAGAATATGAGTGCCCTGCCGACCCGGGCTCTGACCTCCTCCAGGAAGCCCGCCCGGATGCACACCGCCTGGCCCAAAGGGCATCTGACCCCAGGCTTTCTGTGGACGGAGGTCATGACCCAGTGTCAGGTGGCCTCGCCCTCTCCCGCCCCATCGGATCAGGGTGGGGCAGGGTGGCTGAGGCAGGAGGAGGGGGGACTTACCTTTTGGTCGGAGGTGGGAACAAAGCTGAGGAACTCGTCCACGTGGCCCACAGAGAGCCAGTCGGAGTAGACCTCCACGGGCGCCTGCACCTGCTGGGCACCCAGGAAGCCACGTACCACCTTGGCCATGCGCCGCCCGCCAGACCTGCTGGGGGAGAGTGCAGGGTGCCCTCGCGCCCGCCGTGTGCCAGCGCACTGCAGGCCCTTCCCAAGCCCTTCCCAGGCCTCCGTCAGCGCTCTGAATGGGCCTCTTCAGTCCCCGCATCCCGGCCCCAGTCTCCAGCTGCTTCCAGGGACTGTCCATCCTGAGCACCACACGAGAGCCTGTCCCTCCCTCACCCCCAGGTACCCTCCCCTGCCCACAAAACAGTCAAATGAGAGCCCTCCCTCTGCCAAAGAGAACTGGAGACCCTCATCTCAGCTCCCGAGATGCAGAGAGGGTCAGCTCCTCACCGAGGCCCTCAGCCTTTGCTTCCCAATACGACCAGAACCTGGCAAGGCACCCCCACCTGCTCAGTCCAGCATGTCCCATCTCTCACTTTCTTCGTGTTTAACTCCAGGGTCGCCTTCTTCCTCTACATGGACTTTGGAAATGGCAATGACCCTCCCACTCATTCCCGAGCTCTATTTTTCTTTACAGTCCTTGGTGCTACTTGGCACACTGGACATTTCGTTTGCTGTCTGGCATCTCACTAAGCTCCCAAAGAGCCTGTATTTCCCTGCATCCCTAGCACCTCTTATAGAACAGATGCTCAGACATATTTGTGAAGGTCTGTTGGACAGCTGCGTAAGAGTCCGCAGTCTATATAACTCGAATGCGTCATCGACAGAACCAGAAGGGAGACCCGACCCGCAGTGACGCATGAGACATTGATTTGATTTGGGGGATGGGAACGTGGAAAATGTTTTCCCTGTATTTCTATTATTTTAACATAGTGTTGGCAATTTTAAAAGACCTGAGATGGTGGAAAGGAATGAGACTTCGGAAATTATTCATGAGCAGAAAGCAGGAATCGGAAACGCATCAGGGGGAGGGGGACAGAGCCCTAACCTAAGCCTGACCCCCCTTGGGGCTCTGCGGCCCTCTGCCTGGTGGCCGGGGATGGGCCGGATGACTCCCGCTCTAGGAAGCGTCAGACCTGGCCTCTGAGTCACATCAGAGCTGCCACCAGGAGGCAGAATTGCCCAAGATCGGTTTAAATGTGAGGCGCAGAGCATGGAGAGCTCAGGGCAGTGGGAAGGAGCGGGCCTTTGCTGAGCCCCTCCTGCGCGTCTGCCCGGGGCTCCTCACACTCGGCATCTTACGTAATCCCCATGACGACCCTGTGAGGTGTGTACAAGTACCAGGCCCAGGTCGTGATCTGAGTGCACCCCCCACACCCTCTGCTCACTCTGCTCCACCCCTCTGGCCTCCTTGCTGGTCCTCTGATGTCTCCAGCTCATCCCCGCCTCGGGGCCTTTGCACTCCCTTCACATTCTCCTCCCAAACAGCCACATCTTTAACGTCTCATTTCCTTCAGGGAAATGTCAGCCTCCCACCATGCTTCTTCTCTTTAACACACTGTATTTGATTTACTTATTCATCAAGGTGGCTTATTGTCTGTTTCTCTCTGCTAGAAGGTATGCAGGTGGTCCATTTTGTTCGCTGCTAAGCTCAGAAGCTGAGACAAGAATATAGGACAGCAGCCTGGAGTTAAATTTTAATTTGGGGTCCAAAGAGGAAATCTGATTTCTGACTATTTGGCTGACTTGCTGTGTGATCCTAAGTGGTAGCTGTCCCTCTCTGAGCCTCAGGGCCCCATCTGTCCACCAAGACCTTTGCTCCTGGTTTTCAACACGATGGCCAATGGGGTGGGACCCAGATGTGCTGGAGACCCTGCATCTTCCTGTCTGGGGTCCTTGCTCTGGGCCTGGGAGTTTCTAGAACATTTTTTTTATCCCCAGCACTGGGCCTCAGACCTGGCATATAAGAAGTCTCCATATGTATTTATTGAATTGACAGATGCATGCATGAATGGGTGTGTCCTCTTCTCTAAACCTCAACCTTCTCATCTGTAAAATAGGGATCGTAGTCATCCCAGCCTCATAAGGCTGTTGTAAAAATCAATGGGTGTGATCTGGGTAAAGCACCGTGTTCATGGCATGTAGGTGATCAATAACTTTGATCCATTGAGTTCCAACCTGCTTCATGGCAGATCCACTGCTAGGGGTCCAGCTAAATAATATCTAAGCATTTGGAAGGTGCTTAATCTGAGTTCTTTTATCCCCAGAAACAGCTATTATAAAGCTTCAGTTCAGTTCAGTCGCTCAGTCGTGTCCGACTCTTTGCAACCCCATGAACCGCAGCATGCCAGGCCTCCCTGTCCATCACCAGCTCGCGGAGTTTACCCAGACTCATACGACAGGAATTTTTTTTTTTTATGAGCCCATTTCACTGATGAGGAAACTGAGGAATGAAGTATAGAATAATTTGTTCATTTAACCATGTGCCTGATTTATCCCCAGTACCTTCACCAGTGCCTGGCACATAGTTGCTGTGAAGTCGCTCAGTCGTGTCTGACTCTTTGCAGCCTCATGGGCTGTAGCCCACCAGGCTCCTCCATCCATGGGATTTCCCAGGCAAGAATGCTGGGTTGGGTTGCCGTTTTCTCCTCCAGTGAAACTTCCCCACCCAGAGAGCAAATGCATCTCCTGCATTGCAGGCAGATTCTTTACCGCTGAGCCCCCAGGGAAGCCCTGCACATAGTAGGCATATAATAAATATTTTTAAATGAAGTAATCAAGCACCTGCGAGGTACCAGGCCCTGTGGTAGGCACCGGTCAGGCCCTGTGCCCCAAATCATGTGGCCAGTGAGTGGCAGAGCCAGGACTCAAACCCAGACACACCGGATGTTCAGAGCCTGTGCGCCTTCCCCTCAGATCCCTCCGGGAGGCACAGAATGACTCCCCAGATGTCCAGGGCCTTCTGCACCCAGGGCTGTGGGCAGGATCCGGCCCCAGGGCGGGGCTGGGCTTGAGTCACCAGCAAGGTGAATGGACTCCTCCAGTCCTGGCCAACCTCAGCCCAGGGCATCCAGCCTGGGCACCCAGCTTCACACCTGGGTTGGCACCAGGAAGCCTCACCTGACCCAGAACGCTGAGGCTGCCAAGGTCACCCTTTGAGGCTGGGTGACCTTCCCTCAGCATCTGAGGCTGCTCCAGGCCCAAGACCAGACAGCCAGGGCTTGGAGAGGCAAGCGGGGGTACCCCTGGGCTCCAGGCCAACCCCACACACAGGGAAAGGCCACCTCTGGGGCCTGCGGTGGGCTCAGTCTTTAGGCAGGAAGCAGGGGCTTACACTGGGATCCCTGGGCTACACACCCCATTCTTCAACTGCCCGCAGGCTGGGTGGGGACCCTGGGGACCCTCCCAAGAGGATTTAACAGACACTGTCATCCGTCTGGAGCCCTAAACCCTAAATACCTTGTTTCCTGCTCGATGACAGCTGCCCAGGGTGGGACCCACCGAATCGCGTCTGTCAGCTGGTGTCCTGACTGCGGCCGCGTGGTGACGCCTGCCCCCTTTCCCACTGTTGCAGGACAGCACTTATTTTATCTCCTCCCCAATCTCCTCCCCAGAGAAGTCAAGGATCCATTCCTACTTCTGTGCTGGATTATTTATCACCTCCTTGCTCTTCTGATGTTTCAAAAGCAGCCAGAAATCTGCTTTTTATATGAAGGTTCCTGATATATATATGTTTAATGTTGGCGACTGGGCTTCCCCACTCGCTCAGTGGTAAAGAACCCGCCTGCCAATGCAGGAGTCTGGGGTTCAATCCCTGGGTCAGGAAGATCCCCTGGAGAAGGAAATGGTGACCCAGTCCAGTGTTCTTGCCTGGAGAATCCTATAGACAGAGGATCCTGGAGGACTGTAGTCCACAGGGTCACAAAGAGTTGGACACCACTGAGCAACAAAACAGCAGCAGCAATGTTGGGGACTAATCACGCCCGTAAAGTTCTAGGCACGTCAGAAGACTGTGGGCCACTAGTTTGGTTTTTCCAAAGATTCTGTGAGCTTTTCGATCTAAGATTCCAGTCCTCTGAGTCTTTGATTCTAGGAGTCCATGCAGGAAGTTAGGACCACTTCTCAGACTGAAGAGCTGTGTCTGTGTCTGTGGGTGGGGGGGGATAGATGCCGCCTTGCATGCCCCGGGCCCCCCCAGAGCCTCCAGCCCCATGCCCTACCCGCTCCCCGGCTTCTCACCTGGGGAGGCAGCTGCCGATGAGGATCCGGCCCAGGGGATACTCCTTGCCCTCCACCACAACTGGCGGGCTGACGTCCAGGTTGCCAAAGGAGTCAAGGCCGGAGACACCGGTGGACTGGATTTCCCGGGTTACGTATCCAAAGTCAGGACCCTAGGGGAGAACCAGGAAAATCCACACCCCACCCCCGCCAAGGAGGGGTCAGTTTGAACAGGAAGAGACAGCTCTCGGGGTAGGGGCCGAGTGGTGCTCCTGCAGGAATCCACTCCCTAGAAACAACCTCTATTCGATTTTCACAAGGTCTCTCTGTTCCTTGAGCGTTGTGCTATTGAAACCCACCTCCCCAAAAAAGACGATAGATTCATGCATGGGCATAACTGACTCACTTTGCTGCACGCCTGAAACAAACACAGCACTGCTCAGCAACTGTTCTCCAACAGAAAATTAAAAGTTTAAAAAATACGTTCCATTTGGTAAGCAATACCCAAGCCAATAACAGAACTGTAAGTAGAAAATCTCAAATGTTTGGAAATGAGACAACACATCGTAAAGAACCCGTGGGTCAAAGAAGAAATCAAAGGGGAGATTACACCGTATTTTGAAGTGAGAGGTAATAAGCACGCAGCATGTTAAAACCCGTGGGCATTCCAGTAAATAGCATTTCTTGGGAACGACATAGCTCTAAAATCATCAGGAAGAGAAAGGGTCGAAAAATCTTCGTTTCCGTTTCCAGCTAGGAAAAGAATGGCAAATTAAACCTAAAGGAAGTAGAAGAAAGGAAACGATCAAGACACCAGAAAGACAGTGTTAGTCACTCAGGCACGACCAACTCTTTGTGACCCCATGACTGTAGCCCATCAGGCTCCTCTGTCCATGGGATTCTCCAGGCAAGAATACTGGAGTGGGTTGCCATGCCCCCCTCCAGGAGATCTTCCCAACCCAGGGATGGAACTCACATCTCCTGTATCGCAGGCAGAGTTTTTACCATCTGAGCTCCCAGGGTAGAGCAGAGATCAGTGGAAAATACAATGGACTGGTCAAGCCCAGGGCTTGGGGTCAGGCCCTTTGTGGACGCAGACTCAGCCTGCAGGGCTCATGGTCACCTCCCTGGGGACTGACCTCTGACCCGTCTTGGGTGGGGTAACGGCCCTGTTCTGTGTGACCAGGAGCTCCTGGACATCCCTAGTGGAGCCCCCAGGACTCGGGCATTGTCCTGGCCATGGGGGAGGATGCTAGTAAATAGGCGGAGGCGGGTGCTCTGGGGCAGGGACCCCTCAGAAGGCGGCTTAGCCTAGCGGTCAAGAGCAGGGGCCGTGGAGGCGGCCCCTCTGGCTCTACATCTCGGTGCCGCTGCTACCTAGCTCTGTGGTCTCTAGTGCTTAGCCTCTCTGAGCCTCAGTAAGGAGGGAATAATGATAGTACTCGTTCACAGGAGTCCATGTGGATTAAATGAGCAACTGTGAGAAGCTGCGGGGGGGGCCTGGAACTCAGGGCGTGGTCGCTGGAGTGGCTCTTGCCGCCCTCCTGTGCCCGGCAGGCAGCGTGGGGCCTGGCACGTAGTAGGTGTTCAGAAAACACCGACTACTGAGGAGAGGCCCCGGCACACAAGCAGGAACTGTGCGGGTCACTGAGGATGCGTGCCCACCAAAGCGCAGTTTGCTCTCCCCGGAGCTGACTCGTCTGTTCACAGCCCCTGGGGGGAGACCAGGGCCCCTCCCAGAACAGGGGTGATTTGCATTTCATCTACATACTCCTCCCCAAGCCTCCCCCTAACTCCCCGCTCGCCAGAGCCCCCCTCCTGCGTCCCTTTGCAGCCCCTGAAGGACTGGGGCCAGGCAAGACTGCACAGTGGGTCCCGCAGGGGCAGGCACCCACGGTGGCTGCACTCTGCACTTTGCCACATACCAGTATCCTCTTATAAGGGAAATCCTTCAGGCCTCTGTTTCGGGGGGAGTCGAAGACCACGGGGAAGGCTTTGTGTGGGGCCTCAGTGTAGCCAAACTCCATCTCATCCTGGGAAGGTGAGAAAAAAAGGCCTCTATGACCGCCTCGGTCTCGCATTGAGAAGGGGCTAGCGCCGCAGGCCCGGGGTGGGCAGGGCAGCAGACCTTCCCCAAGACCTCGAGCGGGCAGGAGGTCCCTCGGGGACCCAGCTGGGGGAGGGCTCTGCCTGAGCCAGAGGCCCTGGGGGGAAGCAGGACACACCGAGCGATGCAGGCCGTGGGAGAAGAGGGCTCCCCCAGGCCGCGCGCCCACCCTGAGTCCTGGCAGCCGGCCCAGCTTCTCTAGGGAGACAGAAGCCGGGCGAGAGCCGCAGAGGCCGCTCCCCAAAGCCGGGGTGGGGGACGGGGCTTGGGCTGCCCCCCGCGCCCAGGGCTGCTCCTCGCCCACCTGGATCCAGCGGTCATTTCGGTTCTCAACCCGAGGGCAGATCATCAGCTTGCAGCTGGCTTTCAGTGCCAGATCGGACAAGTCACTCAGAAACTGCGCATTCGGGCCATGAGAGTCTAGGACACTGCAAATCACAGGAGAGGGCAGGGAAGCGGGGCTGCTGACAGCAGCCTTGGGGGTGGACGGAGGGGCCTGGGTGCCGTCCGTGCTGGGCCCGGGCCGCCCTCGGCTCCACACACAGTCCCCACACTGGAGAGGCTCGTGGGCGAGAGACAGAGACGGACCACGTGCCCACATCCCATCAGGCAGGAGTGATGGGGAGGGGCAGGCCCGGGACTCTGGGCCCTGCTGAGGAGACCAGGGACTGAGTCTCACGGCCACGGGGACAGTGAGGGGGAGGCGCCCATTTCCTCCTGTCTCTCACAACTGGCCTCAACAAAGGCGAGTCAGCAAAGTGAAAGAAATGGCCCCCTCCTGTCTGAACACCTGAGCCGGCTCACCAGAGCAGACTCATCTGACCACAGCCTTCCTTTTGACTTAAGCTCCAAGTCGTCTACAGCCCTTTCTGGTGGTCTGACCTCCTCTGCAGGGCCCTGGAGTAGCCGTGCCAGTCCAGGCTGCCCTGCCCATCCAGGGGCTTGACAAGGATTCTGAGAGATGGCAGAAGGACCAGGGACCCAGGTGTGGCCGGGACTCACAGATGGTCCTGGAAGCTGAATTCTCACGCACTCTGCAGGCCCAGGGGCACAGCCTGCTCAGAGGGAGGCTGGGACTCCTGCCGCCCCCAGGAACCTGAACAGGGCCTGGCCCCTCTGCCTGGAATAAACCCAGGATGTTCCGGGACTACTAAAGGCAGGGCAGGGTAAGGATGGGGAGCTGCAGCTGGGGCCTTGGCTGCTCAGAGCCGGTGGGCTGATGGCCCAGACAGCTCGCTGCTGTCCGTTACCCAGGCGTGCCCATGGGGGCCCTCGGTGAGCCCAGCCGGCGAGCATGCAGGGCCAAGCCCGGTACCGCGCTCTGCTCCTGTCTCTGGGAGTCCAGAGGCGACAGGAGAGCTGCGGGAGGGAGAGGCCTCACCTGCACACATACAGCTCCAGGGGGGGCTGGGTGTTGGGGGTCATGATCCAGGGGGCCACGCGGAAGGCCACGGTGTCTGTGAAGAGGGGCACCTCATGCAGGGTCTAGGAGGAGAATGGGGACTCAGTGGGTCCCCCAGGGAGCCTTATCAGGCCTCGGGAGCCCCAGCCCCCAGCCTCCCAGCCCTGGAGCCTCCGGCTGAGCCCTGAAGCTCCCTGACCCCGTCTCCGGCCCCAGCACCGTACCTACCTTGGTATCTACCAGGCTGACGCTGAGGGAGACCAGCCCCAAGAAATTAGCATCGGGAAAGCTGAGCCCCTCCACATAGAGGCGGATCTTCCGCTCCCCGGGCTGACGGGCCACTTCGTAGGACAGGTGCTGGGGCCCCAGCACCTGCTCATAGTCCAGGAGGGAATTCCCACCTAGGGAGACCCGAATCAGCACGGGGGCCAGGCTGGCGCAGGGTCATGTGATAGCCGGGGGCACTCACTGTCACGGTAACTCTGGCTGCCCAGCGCTGACGCAGGGGTGTGGGGCATGGGACAGGAGACCTGAGGCCAGGAACGCAGGTGCAGAGCCAGTCTGCGTCAGAGCGACTCGGGCTCCTCCCCAGCAAGGGCTAGCTGCGTGACCTCAGCTCAATGACTCAACCTCTCTGAGCCTCAGTTCCTCATCTGTAAAATGGGCTAACATTACGTTTCTCACGAGGTGGGTGCAAGCTTTACATCGGACAAGGAAATAAAAGCAGCTGGCCCCGAAGGTGGAAACAACCCAAATGTCCATCCGCGGATGAAGGGATAAACAGAATGCCCACACGGCATGTCCTTCATCCATAAAAGGAATGTAGTACCAAGACGTGCTGCAGCACAGATGAGCCTTGAGGACACTATACCAGGGGAAAGAAGCTTGACACAAAAGGCAAACACGGTATGATTCCATTTGTAGGAGATGCACAGCACGAGTGCGTCCATAGGGACAGAAGGGAGGTTAGCGGTTGCCTAGGGCTGGGGATTGGGTGGCGCTAGTGGTAAAGAGCCCACCTGTCGACCCAGGAGACACGAGAGACAGGGCTCAATCCCTGGGTCGGGAAGGTGCCCCGGAGGAGGGAACGGCAACCCCCTCCAGTATTCTGGCCTGGAGAATCGCACAGACAGAGGAGCCTGGCGGGCTACAGTCCATGGGGTCACAAAGAGTCGGACGCAGCACAGGGCTGGGGGTTGGGGGATGGGACTGTCGCTGTTTAATTGCTCAGGCGTGTCCGACTCTTTTGTGATTCCACGGACTGTAGCCCATCAGGCTCCTCTGTCTGTGGAATTCTCCAGGCCAGAATACCGGAGGGGGTAGCCTTTCCATTCTCCGGGGCATCTTCCCAACCCAGGATCGAGCTCAGGTCTGCACTGCAGGCAGATTCTTTACCGTCTGAGCCACCAGGGAATGTCACTAAATTGTTGACTTGAAAATGGTTACTTTTATTTTCTGTGAATGTCATCTCAATTTTTTAAACAAAGCTTCTGGGGCTTAGCCGTTCTGGCCCGTCTCCTTTCCCCGCCCCCGAGGGTCGTCTGGGAGGCGGTACCCTAGCGTGTCCTCACAGCAGGAAGGCTTGTCTGCTCACCTAGGGACACGGAGCTTATGTTCTGCAATTGCAGTGAGTATTTCCAGGCCAGACCCCTCCCTAACTTTCCAGCACTGCTGCAGAGAAGAAGCATCCTGGCTCCTGCTGGAATTTAGCTTCAATGAGTTCTGAGTCAGTCTGAACAGTGAAGAGGAAGAAGGAAGAGGTAGGAAGGTCTCTTGCTATTTATAAAAACGAGTAAGGTCACCTCAGGGTTAAGGACTGGTTTTGTTTTGTTCTAAGCCACATTGTTTGATTAATAAACTCTCCGGCAGCATAACTGGATTCCAAAGGCAGGGCTGGGCCTTGGCTTGCTGTTCCCTGCCCCCACCTCGCCCAGCCTGGACAGCACTTGCCCTGCCTTGAGAGCTCAATCTGTGCTGACTCAGCAGAGGAGGGACGGGGTCGGGGGAGGGCCAGGGCCGTGGAAACAAGAGGGGCTTTGGTGCCCAAGAGACTGACTTGGAATGCCTGCTCCACTCCCAACTCGTTGTATGAACTCAGAGCAGTGAATTCACATGTCTGAGCCTCAGTTTTCCCCTCTGCAAAATGGGTCTCGCTTGGGACCCTCTTCCTTGGGCCATGGATCCTGTTGTGATGCAGTGGCTGCTTTTAAATGGTAGTGAGAATTACAAAATGATGATGGAAGAAGGGAGAGATGTGGACAAGAGAAGAAAGAAATGATTTGGGAAGCAGAGGCTGGAGCAGGGAGGGAAGAGGCCCCTCCAGGCCACTCACCCCGGGCGCAGAAGACCCGCATTCTTTTGGAATCAGAAGGCGGCACGTTCAAGACCAGCTTGTAGCTCTCAAAGAGTGCATCAGGGGCATCGCAGGTCAGCACCACTGGGGACATGTCCTGCAGGTCTGGAGAGCGTGGCCCCGTGAGACAGCCATGCGCCGCCCCCCGCGCCATCCCGGGCAGCCCGTCCCGTCTGTTGCTCACCATCCCGCGAGGCCAGCTGGGTGTCGGTGAGGTCTGTCCCTTCGGACCTGAGGCTGTCCCGGTCGCAGTTCACCAGCAGGACAGCCCCATAGCCCTCAGGGCCCCAGCGCCAGTGTTCCTGTGCAAAACGAGAGGCCTTAGGGCCAGCGGGACCCAGCAGTCTCTGGGAAGGGGTTCTGGACTTGGCTGGAGCTGTCTGCCTTGTTAGCTTGGAGACTTTTGTATTCCAGGTTTACTTGAAGATTTAAAGAGGGATAATAGATTTGGAGAGCTCCAGCTCTCCAGACCCAGAGTCACTCCACGCTTGTGCGGTGAGCAACCTGAGCAACCGTACACAGCAGCCCCTCCCAACCACCACCCGCAAAAGGAGGGGGGCAGTGCCAAGCCCAGAAGTGGCCTCTGCCAGGCTCTTCAGTTCTGGCCCTGCCTGGGGGCCGAGACGCCTCGCCCTGACCTTGGGAGGGCGAGAGAACTACTGGGACTCTCCCCACCCGGGTCCTCTCCTGGGCCTGTCCCAGTGGTCCCTGATGTTCACTTGTGATCCTGCAGGCCCTACAAGGAGGATGGAGCTGACAGGTGGGGATGAGGGCTGGAGTCCTGCCTCTGTGATCAAAACTCTTCCTGACCTGCCTCTGCTTTATTCTCACCAGACTCTGCAAGTCAGAGCTTATTTTCCCCATTTACAGAGAGGGGAAAGAGGCTCTGGGGAGGTGAACCCTAAGTCACAGAGGTGGGATTCAAACTGGGGTCTGGGGGACCTCACAGGACCACTGCTAACCTACATGGACTCTTGTCCACCCTCTCTGTATCAGGGCCCAAGATATGCTTTGCATCACAGGCCGCACTCACTGCCTTGCTCAGCAGCCTTGTGCAGTGAGCAACCTGCACACCCATCCAGGGCGGTCCTGCCCCATCTTGTCCACAAAGGACCCCAGGCTTCCTCCCTGGGGTCCTTCCCCACAAATTTTACTTTCTATCCTTCCAGGATAGCCTTCAGATACTTCCTGTGGGATAATGCCCAGAGCCCACCCCACCCTCTGTCTCTTCGGAATCTAACCAGGGTAGTCCATGCCGCCTCCTCTACCGGAAGTCTTCATTCAGCCATTTGACAACCTTTTATGAGGCACCTATCATGCTTAGGGGTCCAAACACAGCCCAGGAAATAGAAAAGACCTCAAGCAAAAGATCCCAGGTGTAGGGTAGCACCAGAGAGACCCAGAGAAGGTAAGCTGTTTTCCAGGAGTCACACAGCACGCTGATCACACAGTGTCAGGCCCACTCATGCTGATTGGAAGTCCTCAGATGGCTTCCCCACACTGCTGGATACACAGAGCCCAGGAATCCATCACCCTTCTGGAGGCAGAGCCGTCCCACCCTAGGACCACCCCCAGGTCTGCCTGTCGACCCTGCCGTCTTGGGACAGCTAGAGGAGGCCCACCTTGTCGGCTTGGCTCCTACACAGAGCCCAGGAATCCATCACCCTTCTGGAGGCAGAGCCGTCCCACCCTAGGACCACCCCCAGGTCTGCCTGTCGACCCTGCCGTCTTGGGACAGCTCGAGGAGGCCCACCTTGTCGGCTTGGCTCCTTTTCACCTTGCCCGTGCGGCCAGTGTCAGCGTCGAGGGAGATGTCTGAAAAGAGATGGGGAGGGGTTACCTGGGCTCCCCGGTCCCCTGTCCCACCATAGCGTCCAGGTCGGGGCAAGCTTTGACCCTGCCCTAAGCCCAGGAGAGCCGGGCAGCCCTGTTCTGGGGACCACACCCAATGCCTGGGAGGCCCACCCCTGTGGCTCTGGGTTTTGAGGGACCCAAGCCTTGGGCTTTTGACTTTCTCACTCGTCTGCATGCCCTGAATTGCTAGCCCTTGGGGGCCCTGACTCTGGAGGCCAGGACGAGGCCTGAGCTTCCAGTTGCTGGGTCCGCAGTTAGGGCCGCTGCCAGGGATCTGGCTGAACGTAGCGTGCAGATCCCCACGTTTAGTGACGAGCCTTGGGGCTCCGGGACTCTGGATGGAGGAGGCCTGCTGTGGTCTGGCTGGCCTCCCATGGGCCACGGGCCATGCAGTTTCTAGGTTCCTGTGGCTGTGAGCACAGCTGGCGCTCCGGTGCTGGGGGTCTGGAGCAGACGGGCGGCCTCTGAAGAAGCCAAGCTCCTCGGTGGACGAGGAAGATGGCCGTGGGCCTCCCTGAGCCCCTCAAGCAGCCAGCGTGGCGGGGAAAGGGCAGGGGCCGTGTTGGACCAGATGCGGGACTCACCTGCGCCTGTGAGGTAGAGCACGCTGTGGCCCAGGGCCCCGCGCACCGGCTGCCCGAAGTAGGAGATCTTCACCTGCGGGGACACGGGCAGCCCTGAGCGGGCACGGCCAGGCCTGCAGGGATGGCTGAGGCAGGGGGCGGAGGGGACACCCCAAGGGCCCTGCATAGATGGGGGATGGGGGCCCCGGCTGCTCCCTGCTGGTGAAGGCCTGGGGCCCACGGGCTCTGCGCCCGGATCCAGAGCCACTTTCTCCAGCTGGAGAGAGCGGATGCCTCCCTGGCTCCCAGAGCTGGGCTGAGGGGCCAGGAGGGCCAGACAGGGTGGGGGCAGGTCCCCAGGGGGCAGCCGGACCCTTAGGAATCCATGGGGAGGCCAGGGAGAAAGAATGAGGGAAGGGGCAGTCATCACCAGTGACCCAGGCAAGGTAATCAGTCTCCCTAAGCCTCTGTTTCTTCATCTGTAAAATGGGAACAACGACCCTTCCCACCCCACGATCGCAGCCCATGCTCACAGAGCTTTCCCCATGGCCCAGAGTCCATGCAAAGGGCTCGACCTGGGCCTCTCCGAGAGCCCCCAGGCTGGGCCCAGTAGTCGGGGCTCAGAGGGGGAGTCTGAGCTCCAGGGCCCCTGCTCTCAACAGCTGCACGGCCCTCACTTTCCCCGTGTCACTGGAGAAAAAGCTGAATCAGTGAGTCTGGGGTCACTGTGTGTGTGGCAGGTGCCTGGGGGCGAGTGAGAAGGTGTCGTGTCGTCTGTGAGAGAGGTTTCCCACTCCCTTAGGTGGGAGACACACACGCATCCAGGTATGCACCTGTGTCCGATGCATGCGTGTATGTGTGTGCACGGCTGTTGCTGAGGACGCCTGTCTGCATGGGAGTGGGCGGGGCCTGTTCGGGGTCGGTGTGGAGCTGGGATCCAAGGGGGTGTCTGTGAACTTGCGGGGGCGAACAGGCAGGCTGTGCCTTTATGGGAGCCTTCATTCCTGCATGTGTGGATGCTGGCCGTGGGTGGGTTTACAGGCTTAGGTGTCTATGGGCTTGTTTCGGGATGTGTCATGGGTGTGGATTTGGGCATCGTAGCCTTGTGGGGCTGGCTGACTAGGGCAGTGTGTGAATGGAGTGTGCTTTGTCGGGGGCTCTGACCTTCTGCAGGGAAGGGACCTCTTACCTTGAGGTCGTTTAAAGCCTTACTGGCTGCATCCACGGATATGACCACTTCCACGCTGGCATCCAGGGGCCAGTAGGCCCTGCCTGTGGGCTCTGTCACCCGCGCTGGGTCATAGACCATGAAGATCTTCACCCCGGAGCTCCCAGAAACCCCAAAGTTCTCAGCGCCCTCGGGCACATCACTGACAGAAAAGAGAGAGGGGAGCGTCGTGGGTGCAGAAGAGACCAGCAAGGGAGGGGGTGCTGCCAGGCGATGCAGACAGCACCCCCATGGCTGGGGTGGGGCATGGGGGTGCCCCTGGCCAGGAGACCAACCCGGTTAGGCCCCAGGGCCCCATCCCAGCTCTCCACATATGCCCACGTGAACTGCCCTGAGCCCATCACCCCCTGGCCTCAGTCTTCCCATCTGCAACACAAAGGGCTTGGAGCAGAGCAAGGCTGCAGAGCTTTGTTTCAGGGGCAGAGTTGTTTCTGCAGACCTTGAATGGAACCCTGGGCAGAAGGTGGACAGAACGGGCCTGAGGGTGATGCCGAATCATAGTGTTTAACCCTTCCGCTCCCATAGCGGCCCCTGAAACTCCAGAGAGCAGAGACGGAACCCCTCTGGACAACCCCAACCCCACCCCTCTCCCGAAATGTGATTCTTTTTTAAAAAATATTTCTATTTATTTAGTTGTGGTATGTGGGGTCTTTGTTCCCTGGCCATGGATTGAACCTGGGCCCCCTGTATTGGGAGTGCAGGGTCTTAGCCGCTGGACCGCCTGGGAAGTCCCTCTGTTCTGATTCTTAATCACACCGTTAGTCGCTCAGTTGTGTCCAACTCTTTTGTGACCCCGTGGACTGTAGCCCACCAGGCTCCTCTGTCCATGGGATTCTCCAGGCAAGAATAATGGAGTGGGTTGCTAAGTCTCTTCTCCAGGGCATCTTCCTGACCCAGGGATCGAACCCGGGTCTCCTGCATCGCAGGCGGGTTCTTTGCCGTCTTAGCCCCCAGGGAAGCCCCAGTCAGACTGTTATGTGTTGCTCATCTCTCGTGCTAGGAGCTGAGGTCCCTGAGGGCACAGAGTTTTGTCTATTTTGCTCATTGCTGCAGCCCAGAATCTGTAACAGTGTTTGGCTTGTAGTCTTTCTCGTAAACACTTGTTGAATGCATGAATGGATTCAGTTTCCCCTACTCCGCCAGGGCGTTCAGGCCCATCTCTACCCGGCACTACAGCGCTTGACTGACGCCAGTGCCCAGTGCAAACTTCTCCTGTTCCCCTGACGCCCCGCAGCCACCTGATAGCCCAGAACTCAGGGCTCCAAAAAGGTCGGGTCATGGAGCCCCTGGTGTGCCAGCCCCCAGGCAGGAGCACCCCTCTTCTGGGCCCGCACGCTGCTTCTCACACCACAGCTGCTCCCAGCCACAGCAGAGAGGGGCCGGTCTTCTGGACCAAAGACCCAGAGGGGTGCTCTGCAAACTCGGGCTGCAGAGTACCTGAAGCCAGGCTGGCGGGGCCTCCAAGGGCGTACCTGTCCTTCCTTGCTCCCTGACTGACCCTGCGCTGTGCAGCCCCCTCTGCCATCCCTGGGGGAGGCCCCAGGTTTCCGTGAGGCCCTTGGCCGTGTAGAGTGCATGCTAGAGGGGTGCTGGACAAGGGAACTACATGTCAAGCTTCTCCACTGCCGTCCCCCAAGACAAAGCCATCAGCCTCAAGGCCACCACCCAAGGTCAAGGCCATGTGCAGATGTCCACCTGACTGCCAGAGGGGTCCTTCTATACAGCTCCTGTTTCCATTCTTTCCCAGACTCCTGAGAACCCAGCCAATATAAACCCCCCTGGAGAAAACGGACAGGGCTCCCTAATCCCCAGCGTGGTCACTTAGTCCCCACAAAGCACCGGGCCCAATGGTGGTCGTGGTTCCAATAATCCCGAGTCCCACGCAGGATCTGGAGCACTGACGTACATCCCAGCCCCACAAGGCGGTTATTATTCTCCCTGTCTTAAAGATGAAGCTGGAGCGAGGGGCTGCCCCAGCGGTCCAGTGGTTAAGAGCCTGCCGGCCAACGCAGGCACCACCGGCTTGGTTCCCGGCCCGGGAGGATCCCGTGTGCCGCTTCTAAGCCATTAAGCCCGTGCTCTGCCCCAAGAGGGCAGCCCAGCTCGCTGCAACTGGAGGAAGCCCAGGTACAGCAGCAAAGGCCCAGAACAGCCAGCAATAAAAAGAAATGGTTTTTAAAAATCTCTAAAGATAAAGCTTTATCTGGTTTAGTCTCGCTCCACCGAGACCGCTGACTCTAGAGAACGCCTCACCCATGACTGGAGCCTACGACTCTGCAGCTCCGTCACGATTCCACACGTGGAGTTGCACCTGATCTGCTCATTCTGTCCCTGATAAACAAGCTGTCCTAAATGCACAGTCATAAACGCACGTGTTGTGAAGGCTGATGGGTTTCCTCATCTGCGCCCGAGAGGAAGAAGAAACCGAGACGATGAAGACGCTGCCCCTTCACCGGAAAGCCCCGCACGGGCGCCTCCTCACAGGCTTGTGTCCATCTCAGCACATCAGCTACAGGCACCAAGTTTAATCTGCGTTATTCACCTTGTCTTCGTCAATAAAACAATAAACGGAGTCCTGATTTGTAGATGTTGCCAATTTCCCTGGTTTAAACACTCCCACTAAGGTCAGTTTCAAGTTATCATCGCAACATTGTTGAACCCAGAGTTGCAAAGAGATGCAAGAGGCCCCTACATGCCACTCTCCTGCCAGACAGAGGGAATGCTGGTGGAACACGGGTGGCGGCGGGATGCAGTAAAATGTTTGGAAACAGATGCGTGTTAAGTATTTTTTATCTTTTTTTAAAAGTACCGCCCATTTATTTTTTGATTGATATATTTTTTTTTTAATTTGGCTACATCTCACAGCATGTAGGATCTTAGTTCCCTGACCAGGAATCAGACCTACCCCCTGTATGGGGAGCACAGAATTTTCACCACTGAACCACCAGGGTAATCACTACCATTGCCTTTTTAGATTTTTTTATTTTTGGTTCTGCTAGGTCTTCATTCAGTGCTCAGGCTTCTCCTGGTGGTGGCTTCTCTTGTTATTACTGTTAAATAAACTGTATTTAAAACAATGGTGGGGGGCTTCCCAGGTGGCTCAGTGATAAAGAACCCATCTGCCAATGCAGGAGATGCAAAAGACAAGGGTTTGATCCCTGGGTCAGGAAGCTCCCCTGGAGGAGGGCATGCCAACCCACTCCAGTATTCTTGCCTGGAGAATCCCATGGACAGAGGAGCCTGGTGGGCTACAGTCCATGGGGCTGCAAAGAGTCGGACACAACTGAGCAACTGAACAGGCAAGCAATATACAGTGTAATTTTAAATAATAGCTGTGTTTGACAACAGGCTTGTAAACTTCCTTAAAAAAAAAGAGACAACCAGGTCCCCTTGGGGAGGCATCCTGCTTGCTGCTGAGTGTTCACGCAGCCGCCGTTCTCCAGCCTCCCCTGGAGGGACTCAGCCTTTTGCCAGGGCGACCGTGCGCTTTTCTAGCTGTGCCGGGCACTGGTCCTTGACTGTCTTTGCTGTGCTGGGTCTCTGTTGCTGGTGGGCTTTTCCCTCATTGCTGGGGGCTACGCGTCTCTCATTGCAGTAGCGTCTCTTGTGGGGGAGCACGGGCAATGCTCCACATGCCTTGGCGCTTGGGTTCTCTGCATTCAGAATGTTCAGCCAGGAGCATCCCTGGGGCCTCGGGGCCTCATCTCTTTTCCGAAGGTGCCCTGACTGCCCTGTTTAAGGCAGTGGCGGGGGCTCGTGGGTGGCACCATGGGCCTCACACCCCCTAACCGCGTGACCCAGCTGCACCTCGTTCCAGCCCGTGGCACTTGTCACGTGACATGTCACATGTACTGCACACATTTCCCTACTGTCTCTCCCATTTCTCTTCCTGGAATGCAGGGAACTTCCCGTTCTACTTTCACTAAAACTGTGGTCATCTCAGCACCCAGTGCGGGGCCTGCTTGTGGGCAAGAAGTACAGGAAGCCGTTGTTTTATGGACGAGGACGAGACAACCCGGGAACGTGGAATGGTAACCAAGCAGAGCCTATGGACCCTCCTGGAACAGACGTCCCCGCCCTCCTCCACATCCTCCACCTGCCTCTTGCTCGTAATAAAACTTTAGCCTCCTAGGCTTTCCTTGAGTTCCAAAGAGTAAACTTAACCAGGAAATCGAGACAATGCAGAAGCAAAGGAGAACAGCCAAACAAGACAAAACAATGTCTTAGCTGTTCAAACACTCAAGGACCTTTACTTCCTCCTCACAGATAGAGACAGGATTCTGAGCCATACCCTGGAACTGTTTTGCAGATACTGAACCCCCCTCCACCCCAGGTGGAAGAAGTTAATTGTATGCTGCCCACAAGCACGTAGACCCAGAAGGCTGATGGGGCTGACTCCCGATGACCTCACCACCAGCCAATCACGAGAATGTCCACGATCACACACCCTACAGCCCTTCCCCTCACTCTGCCTTTAAACACCTTTCAGTGAGATAGAGCACACCCTCTCACCTCATGCAGAAACTCAAGATGGCGTAAAGGCTTAGACATAAGACAGGACACCATAAAAGTCCTAGATGAGATCATAGGCGAACATTCTCTGATATAAATTGTACCAATGTTTTCTTAGGTCAATCTCCCAACCAAGACAATAGAAATAAAAACAAAAACGAACAAACGGGACCTAATCAAACTTTTAAGCTTTTGCACAGCAAAGGAACCCATAAACAAAAACGAAAAGACAGCCTACAGAACGGGAGAAAATATTTGCAAATGATGCAACCAACAAGGGCTTAATTTCCAAAATATACAAGCAGTTCATAAAACTCAACAACGAAAAAGCAAGCAACCCAATTGAAAAATGAGCAGAAGACCTAAGATAGACATTTCTCCAGAGAAGAAATACAGATGGCCAATAGGCACCTGAAAAGATGCTGGACAAGCTAATTACTGCAGAAATGCAAATCAAGACTACAGTGAAGTATCCCCTCACACCAGTCAGAATGGTCATCATCAAAAACATCTGCAAGCCAGAAATGCTGGAGAGACTGTGGTGAAAAGGGAAGCCTCCTGTAAACTGTTGCTGTGCGTGTAAAGTGATACAGGCATTTGGAGAACAGCATGGAGGTCCCTTAAAAAAATGAAAAATGAACTATCAAATGACCCAGCAATCCCACTACTGGGCATATACCCTGAGAAAACCATAACTCAAAAAGACACATGGACCCCAAGTTTCTTTGCGGCACTATTTACAATAGCCAGAACATGGAAGCAACCTAGATGTTCATCGACAGATGAATGGATCAAGAAGACGTGGTACATATACACAATGGAATATGATACAGCCGTAAAAAATGAAATTAGGTCACTTGTAGTGATGCGGATGGACCTAGAGCCTGTCATACAAAGTGAAGTAAGTCAGAAAGAGAAAAACAATGATTATATATTAACCCATCAATATGGAATCTAGAAAAAAGGTACAGATGAACCGATTTGCAGGGCAGGAATAAAGAGGCTGACTTAGAGAATGGATATGTGGACATTAGGGGAGGAGGGGAAGGCGGGGCGCACCGAGGGAGCA
Source organism: Bubalus kerabau (assembly GCF_029407905.1). Classification (NCBI taxonomy): domain Eukaryota; kingdom Metazoa; phylum Chordata; class Mammalia; order Artiodactyla; family Bovidae; genus Bubalus; species Bubalus kerabau. Next base: position 189,242,874 of record NC_073626.1, read on the forward strand.
GCTTTTACGCACAAACCGCTGTCCATGAAATAGACGGCCAGTGAGGCGTGAGGCCAAGCAGGCCCTAGGAAGCATCACTAAGAACAAAGCTAGTGGAGGTGATGGAATTCCGGCTGAGCTATTTCAAATCCTAAAAGATGACATTTTAGAGTGCTGTACTCAATGTGTCAGAAAATTTGGAAAACTCGGCAGTGGCCACAGGACTGGAAAAAGTCAGTATTCATTCCAATCCCAAAGACAGGCAACGCCAAAGAATGCTCAAACCGGAGCTCATTTCACAAGCTAGCAAGGAAATGCTCAAAATCCTTCAAGCTAGGCCTCAGCAGTACCTGAGTTGACGGTGTGCAAGCCGGGTTTAAAAAAGGTAGAGGAACCAGAGATCAAGTTGCCAACATTCGCTGGATCATAAATAAAGCAAGGAAATTACAGAAAAATGCCTACTTCTGGTTCATTGTCTATGCTAAAGCCTTTGACTGTGTGGATCACAACAAACTGTGGAAAATTCTTCAAGAGATGGGAATACTAGACCACCTTGCCTGCCTCCTGAGAAACCTGTATGCAGGTCAAAAAGCAATAGAACCAGGCATGGAACAATGGACTGATTCAAAATTGGGAAAGGAGTACGCCTAGGCAGTATCTTGTCGCCTTGTTTATTTAAGTTCTATGCAGCGTACATCATGCAAAACGCCAGGCTGAGTGAATCACAGCTGGAATCAAGAGTGCCAGGAGAAATACCAACAACCTCAGATATTCAGATGATATCACCCTAACGGCAGAAAGTGAAGAGGAACTAAAGAGCATCTTGATGAGGGTGAAAGAGGAGAGTGAAAAAGCTGGCTTAAAACTCAACATTCAAAAATGAAGATCATGGCATCTGGTCCCATCACTTTATGGCAAATAGATAGGGAAAAAATGGAAACAGTGGCAGATTTTATTTTTTGGGGCCCCAAAATTACTGTGGATGGTGACTGCAGCCAGGAAATTGAAAGATGCTTGCTCCTTGGAAGAAAAGCTATGACCAACCTAGGCAGTGTATCAAAAAGCAGAGACATCACTTTGCCAACAAAGGTCTGTCTAGTCAAAGCTATGGTTTTTCTAATAGTCATGTACAGATGTGAGAGTTGGACCATAAAGAATACTGAGTGCTGAAGAACTGATCCTTTGAACTGTCTTGCTGAAGACTATTGAGAGGCCCTTGGACTGCAAGGAGATCAAACCAATTAGTCCTGTAGGAAATCAACCCTGAATATTCACTGGAAGCACTGATGCTGAAGCTGAAGCTCCAATACTTCACAGCCACCTGGTTCAAAGAGCCGACTCCCTGGAAAAGACCTTGATACTGGGAAATATTGAAGGCAGGAGGAGAAGGGGACGACAGAGGATGAGATGGTTGGATGGCATCACTGATCCATGGACATGAATTTGAGCAAACTCCAGGAGATGGTGAAGGACAAGGAGGCCTGGTGTGCTGCAGTCCATGGGGTTGCAAAGAGTCAGACACGACTTAGCAACAGAATAAGCAAGTGGGAAACTGCTGCAGAGCACAGCGAGCTCAGCCTGTGCTCTGAGATGACCTAGAGGGGTGGGAGGGAGGCTCTGGAGGGAGGGGATGTGTGTACACACACAGCTGCTTCACCTCGATGTCCAGCGGAAACCAGCACAACATTGCAAAGCAATTATATGCCAAAATAAATACATAAATAAAAAGTCTACAAACAAAAACGAAAAATAATTACCATATGATCCAACATTGCCACTCCTCAGCATACATCTAGACAAAACTGTAATTCAGAAACATACGTGCATCCCTGTATTCAAAGCAGCACTGTTCACAATGGCCAAGACATGAGAACAACTTGAATAGCCATCAACAGATGAATGGATAAAGAAGATGTGGTGCATATGCACAACAGAATACTACTCAGCCATGAAAGAGGAGCTTCCCAGGTGGCGCTAGTGGTAAAGAGCAGTCCTGCCAACGCAGGAGACTCAGGAGACGCGGGTTCCATCCCTGGGTCGGGAAGGTCCCCTGGAGGAGGGCATGGAAACCCACTCTGGTATTCTTGCCTGGAGAATCCCATGGACAGAGGAGCCTGGCGGGCTGCAGTCCGTGGGGTGTCAAAGAGTTGGACACGACTGAGCGACTGAGCACGCACAGCCACAGAAAGAATGAAACGACGCCTTCTGCAGCAACATGGTGAAACTAGAGATTATCATTCCAAGGGAAGTAAGTCAGAAACACAAATACCATATGGTATCACTTGCATGTGGAAATCTAAATTACAACACAAAGGAACCTGCCTCTGGAACAGAGACAGTCGCAGACACAGGGAAGGGGCTGGTGGCTGCCTACGGGGAGGGGCCGGGGAGGGCTTGTTACAGATAAAACAAACAGCAAGGCCTCACTGGACAGCACAGGGAGCCACCTTCAGTGTCCTATGATAAGGACGCCCCTGGTGGTCCAGAGATTAAGAACCCGCCTTGTGATGCAGGGGACTTGGGTTTGAGCCTTCGTCAGGGAACTAAGATCCCACATGCACAGAACCACAGCTGGCGAGTCCACGTGCCACAAGGGAAGATCCTGGATGAAGCAATGCCGCTGAGGCCCAAGGCAGCCAGATTAATTAATCAATTTAAAAAATACTCTATGATAAACCATAATGGAAAAGAATATGAAAAAGAATGTGTATTCATGTATAACTGAATCACTTTGCTGCACAGCAGAAACTAGCACATTGCAAATCGACTAGACTTCATCCAAAAAATACTAGGAAAAAACACAACCAGCACCCCTCTCCATTACCCTGTCTTTAAAAACCTTTCCCGCTGAACCATCCAGGAGTTCAGGTCTTTCAAGCACCAGCCTCCTGGACTCCTTGCTATGCCTGCACTTAGCACTGCCCTTTCCTTCGCCACAGCCCAGTGTCTGTAGCCTGGCTCTACTGTGTGCTGGGGAGCGGCCCAAGGGGTTCAGTGACGAATGGCTTTCCCTGGACCCCCAGCTGGCAGGTTGGTTGAGCATGAATTTGAATTCAATCGATCCAGCCCCAGGGCCCCTGCTCACACACCCTAAGAGCAAGTCAGCAGGAGCCCGGTGTGTCTAGCTGACTGCAGAAGGGTTTCCAGCTCCATGGAGAGCCTGGGGACTATCACTGCTGACGCAGCCCTTTCAAGGGAAGCAGGGTTCCTTGGAGCCAATCCCCAGCTTTGGGCAAAAGTTGACATTTCTAAGTCACAGCCCTGGGCACACAACCCTTTATTTGGAATCTTGGTAGAACATCATAATAATAATAACATAAGAAGGGGCGGGAAGGGATACATTGGAAGACTGGGGTATAAGCACTGCTCTCCTGTAGGCTCAGAATCCATCCACCAATGCAGGAAACTCAAATTCAATCCCTGGGTCAGGAAGACCCCCTGGAGAAGGAAATGGCAACCCACTCCAGGATTCTTGTCTGGGAAATCCCATGGACAGAGGAGCCTCGTACAGTCCATGGGGTTGCAAAGAGTTGGACACAACTTAGCAACTCAACAACAGCAAATATATAAAATAGATAACTAAGAAGGACCTACTGTGTAGCACGGGGAACTCTACTCAATACTCTGTAATGGCCTGTAGGGGAACAGAATCTAGGAAAGAGCAAATATGTGTGTATGTGTAACTGATTCACCTTGCTGTATAGCTGAAGCTGACACAGCATTGTAAGTTAACTCGTGCGTGCCAGGTCGCTTCAGTCGTGTCCGACTCTCTGCGACCCCATGGACTGCAGCCCACGAGGCTCCTCTGTCCATGGGGTTCTCCAAGTGAGACAACTGGAGTGGGTTGCTGTTCCCTTCTCCAGGAGACCTTCCCGACCCAGGGATCGAACCCGAGTCTCATAGGTCTCCTGCATTGGCGGGCAGGTCTCCCTGCTCTCTGGGAGGCGCCTATTTAGGCCCCACTCCCTTCCACGCCCGTCCCCCCATCCAGGTTGCTTCCCTAATGCTGCCTCTCAGGGTGAAAAAGGCAGGTGTCTGCGGTTGGCCCAGCAGGAGGGGTTTTTGTTGTTTTGTGCGTGCGTGCATGTGTGCGTGCGTATGCATGTGCGCGCGTGCGTGTGAGTGCATGTGCATGTGCGTGCGTGTGTGTGTGCGTGCGTGCATGGGTGCGCATGTGCGCGCGTGCACGTGTGCGCATGTGTGCGCGCGCGCGCGCGCGCGTGTGTGTGTGTGCATGTGTGTGCGTGTGTGTGTGTGTGTTTGCAGCCCTCCGGGGAGGGCCTTTGTCTCCCGTGTCTACAGGCTGTGCCAGGCCGGCCCCTGGCCGTCTGGATTCTCATTCCCTTGGCGTGCCCCCTCCTCCCCTGTCCCAGGCCTCCAGGACGGACTCTCAGAGCCTCTCCCCGCCTCTCAGACTCCTGGGTCTGTGGGTGGAGCCGAGCATTAAGGGCCGCTCTGGGGGTGGAACAGGCAGGCGTCCGCATCGTGAGCCGCAGGCCGCTCACAGTGGGACTTGTCTTGGCTGCTCCTCAGCTGCTCTGCGGCTCACCCGATCCACGAGCCAGACCTACCTCCCCCCACCCTCACCTTCCACCAACTCATCGGCATCTGTGTGGTCCAGTCTCCCAGTGCAGCCCCTGGACCGGACCAAACCCCGCCATACAGCTTTGGCGTGTCTCCAGACCCAGAGTCAAGTGAGGATGTGGATTTGAAAGTACCCCTTTATTAAATGAAAGGGACTCGGTCATTACCATACCAGAGGCACCCAGTCTCCCGGGTGTCATCAGTCATTAGCTTTACCGTCATCGCCACTGTGAGCATGTCCCTTCAACTCACAGCTGGGATGCGGATGGGAGAGGCCGCCTTCTGCACTCTTCGAAATGAAATGAAATGCAAGTTGCTCAGTCGTGTCCAACTCTTTGCAACCCCGTGGACTGTAGTCCATGGGATTCTCCAGGCCAGAATACTGGAGGGGGTAGCCTTTCCCTTCTCCAGGGGATCTTCCCAACCCAGGGATCAAACCCAGGTCTCCCAAATTGCAAGCAGATTCCTTACCAATTGAGCTCCTCCAAATGCCACCCCTTCCGTGGAGCAGACTGTGGGCTGTGTGAGGCATATGGCCTGGGACTCGGTCACTCAACTGCTCTGAGCCTCGATTCTCCTCCTCAGTAAAATGGATGTAATCCAAAGAGCTACTTCCCAGGGCTGCTGGGCAGATTCCATTAGACGCTGCATTTAAAGTACTTGGCATGGGACTTCCCTGGTGGTCCCGTAGTTAAGACTCCGATCTTCCAAAGCAGGGAGCGTGGGTTCAATACCTGGTCAGAGAACTAAGATCCCACATGCCTTGTGGCGTGACCAATAAATAAACATTTTAAAAAGGAGAGAGGTATACCAAAGTGCTTGGCGTGCAGTAGGTGCCTAAGTGCTTGGCGTACAGTAGGTGCTTGGCGTGCAGCGGGCGCCTACGCGCTTGGCGTGCAGCGGGCGCCTACGCGCTTGGCGTGCAGCGGGCGCCTACGCGCTTGGTGCCGTCACTGCTGGCACTCTCACTCTTCCCGGAGCGCCCAGCAGCCCAGCCCAGTCGGGCCAGGGCCCTGTGCCCTCCCTGTGCCCCGAAGCCCCCGTCCAGACCCTCCTTGCAGCCCCCACAGTCTGTGTCACCCAGAACAGCACCCTGACTCATCCTCACCCTGGGCCCCGGCTCAGAGCAGGGCTGGGTTCACCAGCTTAATCAAGAGGCTGCAAGGAGAATGGAGTCAGCTCTTAGAGGGATCTCACAAAAGGAGGCACAGAGGATGGGGAAGGGATCCAAAGCAACCGGTCATTCCAGCCTGGCTCACTTGCTTTAACTACGTACGTGCCCACCCACCTGGTCAGGTATGAGGACAGCACGTTTCACAGGCGATATTGGGTAGGGTAATACCAGGGTGGCATTTTCAAGCACCTAGTATGTGCCAGGGGGCTTCCCAGGTGGAGCAGTGGTAAAGAACCCTCCCGCCTATGCAGGAGATGCGAGGGATGTCAGGAGGATCCCCTGGAGGAGGAAATGGCAACTAACTATAATATTCTTGCCCAGAAAACCCCATGGATGGAGGAGACTGTTGGGATACGGTCTGTGGGGTGCAGAGTCAGACATGACTGAGCACGCACGTACCATGTGGCAGGCACGTCGTCAGCTTCCGACACCTGCGAGCGTATCTACGCTTTACAACAACCCTCTTAGGTGCGTGTTGCTGTCCTCGTTTAGCAGTTGAGGAAATCTTTTCAGCGAGGCTGAGTGCCCTTCCTAGGATCACACAGCTGGCAAAGAATGGAAGGGGCAGCAGGCTTGTCTTCTCTCTTGTGCCATCCCGGCCAACATTAAAAGGCGTGTGCGTGCTCTGAGTGTGTTCCTGGCAGGGACTGGAGGAAGGAGATACCCAGAGAAGATGTGGGAAGGGAAAAGGGAAACGCTGAAACCTTGCCACACAAGCTCTTTTACATGATCCCCTGGGAGCTGACAGGATGTGGGGCAGTGAGGCAGGAAGGGCACATGCCCTCCTCCCCCTCCACGCACCCCAACTTTGCAGGGGTGAAGTCAGTGCCGACCAGCAGGATGGCATGACCTTCTGTCCCCTTTCTACCCTTAAAACAATGAGACTCTGGAGTATCTTCACAGGCCTTGGGTCAGAGAAGAGTCCCAGAGGTCATCCTGGCCAGCTCCCTGCCCACTGCAGAACTCTGTGCTCGAATACTTCCTGTGACAGGGAGCTCACTACCTCACACCCTTTGGTACTTTGACAGTTCAGAGAAAGAATTAGGAAGTCTTTCCTTTTGCTCAGCTGCAACCTGCACCCAGAAGCTTCCTCCTCCTGGGCCGCCACAGGCCACACTTCATCTCAGCTGACCGCCTGGTCCCTGGGGAGAGGAGAAACAGGGCAGGCATGGGGCTGCTCCCATGCCGTCCACCCCATGCTTGGACCACACCAGTATCTGGGGATGATTCCGGGGTCAGGGGGCCCTCTGCCCAGCCGAGGGTCTGGGAGGGGAGGGCACACTGGTGTTGACCCAGCCTAAGCTGGGGGAAAGGCTATGGGCTGGCAGCAGAGAACCAGGGTGTGCGGAGGCTTGACCACGACTCTGTGCCGGGGAGAGGCCAGGGCAGAAGGGGGACTAATGCGACCGGATGCAAAGCCTGAGGCGCAAGCTGGTAGGCAGCCCTTGGGCAGAACAGACTGGCCAAGCCTGTGGCTTCCCCTTCACACCTGATCAGCCACCAGCCTGCCCGGGAAGGGCCACCCTCCAGGTGTCCTGGTCGTGACCCGACAAGTCCTCTCTGGCACGGCCAGCTCTGGGGTCCCTCCTGCTGGGGGGCGAGACCTGATGTGACCAGCAGTCCCCGGAGGTGGCCAGCCCTAAAGGACGCAGCTCCCCCAGGAGCTCATGACTCTTGTTGCTGCTGCCGGCCGCTCCGCCTCAACACGAATTTCCCGAGCGCCCACTGTGGCAGGGGCCACCCTGGGCACAGGAGAGCAGAGATGAATCACCCTGGCCTCACAGGACCCGCCCAGGGCAGGGACAGCACGGTCTCCGACGTGCTTTAGCTCTGTTCTGATTCCATCCCCGAGGCCCCTGCCTGCTGACCAGGGCAGTTGCCAGGCTTCTCATTTTACAGGTGACGTGAAGGTCACAGGGGGCCACACATGGGTGGGACCTGAGGTTTGACCTCACTTGGGTCTGACCCCAAAGCTCATCTGCCCTGCGCCCACCACCCCCGCGGAAACCCAACCACATAGAGGATTCCCCAGTAATGGGCGGGATATGTGACTCTGGGCAAGCCTCTCGACCTCTCTGTGTCTCCGTCTTTGTCTGCAAAACAGGGATCTTAGGAGTCGTCACCGCACAAGCTCATGTGAGACTTGACGGAGAGAGTGCCGTACGCACTGTGACTGAAGGCCCTGCCACCGTCATGGCATACCGTCACCAGGGGCCTGGGCAGCAGGCGGGCCTGGCGGAAGAGGATCCTGGCACCCCCTTCACTCTCCAGTCTGGCCAGAAACCAGGTGAGCGATTCAGCGGTGAGCGTCCACATCCTGAAGGCTCTCTTAGCCCCCAGAGTAAGGTGGGAGCCCCTCAGGGGTGGGCATAGATTGTCTCGTCTCTAAGCGCCTCAGCACAGCACAGAGCTGGACAAGGAGCAGCTGTCTCGAAATGTCTAAGGGACCGCAGACGGCTCAGAGCCCCGTGTGGCTTTCTCTTTGGTCCTGCCCCGGTGCTGGCTGTGGCTGACACAGTTGGGAGGGGGGTGATGAGGCCCGCGGACGCCCCGTCACAGGCTGGGATTGCCCCCTGCGTGCAGAACCACCCCAGGAGCAGCGGCATCATGCCCCTCTTTCTTTCCTTTCCAGAGAGACCTGACGCCCTGGCGTTGCTCAGCTAAGGCCACATCCAGGGAGCCTGCATGGAGGGCCTGGGCCAGGCCTTCCTCCTCTGGAACCCCTGCCAGCCCAGGGATGGAGGTTGGAGGTGGCGGGGCAGCTTTCATCCCAGCAGAGGCAAACAGGGGCTGGGGGCCAGAACATCTCAGAGGCGAGCCCTGAATGGAAAGTCAGAATCACGGCTCACTCCTCCCCTCTCAGACTGTCTCCCCTTCTGCTACAGAGGAACTGCACGGCTGTGCTCCTCAGATCATGCAGCTTCTCATCTGTGAAAAGGGGGCCAAATTCACAGGCGATATCATCCCCTTCTAGCATGGGAGGACACTGGCACAGAGAGGCTGAGTAACTGGCCCAAGGTCACACAGCCCGCAGGACCACGACGTGTCGCCAGCCCTCCCGCGCTCAGCAGTCACCAAGCAGCGGCATCAGTGGGACCTCCTCCTCGGGGCCCAGTCAGCGTGGGGTCCAGCCTTCTTCCTCGTCTGTGTCCGGAAGCCCCAGCCTCCTCCCCCCGACACCTGTCAGCCTGGCACAGACCACAGCCTCGGCAGGCTCCTCCTGAGGAACTCCTGACCTTCCCTTTGCCCACGCTCCCAGCAAAGTGATGGAGACCCAGGTGGGGGCCGAGGGGTCCTGCACGTGGTTAAGAAGGTGTGTTGGAGAAGCGCTTGGCAGGGCTTCAGGCGGCCTTGGGCTCAGATGCAGGGCAGCGGGGCTCTTTGCTCTGGGCCTGGATGCGCTGCAGACTCAGCACAGGTCTGCCCCTGCCAGGATCCGGCAGGCCCCAGCTCCCCTGCCCTGGCCCCTGGTGGCAGCATTTGGGATCCCCACCACCACCCACAGCCCACAGCTGAGGCCCCTCCTGGGCTTCCCGGGGGCTGAGGTCCTCGGCTGGGTGTGGCCTTGCCAGTCCCTTCCGGCCCCACACCCTACACCCCACACACCTTTGAGCATCAGGACCACTTGGCGGAGCGGAACAGAGGCTTAGAAACCACAGCAAAGGGAAAGAAAGCGTCTGTGGACCGAGCAAAGCGGAGGACCACCCATCACAGGGGAAGCGTCTGGGGGTCGAGGCACCTCCATCGGGGGTGAGCCACCCCCGCCCTTCCCCTGCCTCTCCAGTCTTTTCTCAGGGTCCACCGCCAGACCCTGCCTGCCCAAGGAGAGAGGAAGCTGGGAACTGCGGGGGAGGAGAGGGAGGTGGGGTTGGAAGTGATGGGAGCAGGAGACGGAAGAGAAGACGGTCAGGCACAAGGAGAGGTTCGGGGACCAAACAGTGGGAAGGAGAAGTGGGGCGTGGGCGGAGGTGCCGGGCAGGGGCTGCGGGGCGGAGGAGGGGAGGGAAGAGAGTCCGACAAGGTCCGTCTCGGGACAGAGGGTGGCACGGGGGCCGGGGCATCCGGACACTCAGGGGGTGGCTGACCGCCGGTGCCCTCTCTGAAGCCAGGATTGCACGTTTCAAGAAGTCACAGTCCATCATTTCACATCCAGATTGGGTGTGGCCGCTGCTGGCTCCGGGGACCTTGCAGAGGACCCCGACCTCATACCCTCCAAGAACCCTCCAATCTGAATGCTAACATCACTTCCTATAAAGGAATGGATTCAGTTGCAGGACGGAATGAGGAGGAGGGGGGTTTCTCCCTGGAGCTTAAACCCGGGTCCCCGCCCGGCACCGGGAGCCTGTCGGTCATCAGGAGCTAGTGTTGGGCACCAGGCCTGTAATTACCCCACGAGGAGAACAATTACGCTTCACGGTACTTCTGCACAAGTTAAAAGCGTTAATTTACTCAGTGTAAACATCAGAAATACACAGACCACAAGTTTTACAACTCCGTTTAGGCATGTTGGGTTCTTGAAAAGCAGGGAACCCCAGAGAAAGAAGTGGTTTGGGTCTTTTCTCCGGCTCACCTGAGAGCCCCTGAAGAGACCCCCCCCAGCCCCCCACCTTCCTGGGCTCCTGGAATTCCAGCCATCTCAGGTCTAAGAGTCTATCTGGCTTTGAGGCTTGTGCGGGGCTGGGGGAGGCTTAGAAAAAACTCCAGGAGAGCATCCCAGCCTCACCCGGCCAGCCTTCCCCTCCATCCCCGGGGACAAATGTTCATGTGGTCTCCAGCCCAGGGCTGTGATTCTGGGCACACAAGGAACCCCGACCGGATCACTAATGCATTCCTCAGGCCACACTTCCTCCTTTTTGGCAGAAGTCCTCTGGGGACCGCTTCCAGGCAAGGGAAACAGAGACGGTCCGGGCTGTGTGGCCAGACGCAGGGGGTCGCCAGCCTGCCAGGTTGAGAGGGCAGGGTCTGTAGCACATGCTATTTCTAGGGCTCCTCAGCCTGGGCCACCCCCAGGACGCACTATTATCCCAAAGTAGGTGTTTCCCCAAATAACCAGTCTGGAGCGCACACCGGGGAGTTAATCGCTTCCCGTGACGTCACCCCCACACGCCCATCTCCAGCGGTTCCGGAGGGCTGGGACCTCAGCCCAAGTGACTGGCGCTCCCCTTTTCAGGGGGCGTCCCCCTTCTACCAGCAAGGCCAATCAGAGGCCCCTTGCTCAGCCTCAGCTGGGGTGGGGCACCCACAGCAGGGGTGGGACAGCCCCGAGTTCACCAAGTACAGCCCCTTCCTCTTGACAGCCAGGGCCCCAGAGTGGGCTTCAGGACCCCCTGCTCCTGTTTTTCTTGGCCACGCGTGGGATATTCGTTCCTGGACCAGGGTTCAAGCCCACAGTCCCGGTGCTGGAAGCTTTAACCACTGGACTACCAGGAAGTCCCAGGCGCCTCTTCAAACCTGGGGGACAGGCCACGCCCCCTCCCTCCACCCGGCTCCGATGAGCCACGTCGCCTGGTCCCACCTATCAGAGACCTCAGAGGCCAGAAGTTCTTCTCAAGGTCTACTTTGGAAACAACCTGTTGCAGAACTAACTTCTGTTTTCCAGAGACCCTCACGGCTATGATGCAGTCCCCATCAACGTCCAGGGTGAGGGCTCCTGAAGGACCCCGGGCGAGCGGGTCATGCTGCTCACCAGGACCCCACCGCAGCCCCTGCCCGCAGAGTCGCACCACCAAGCAGCTTCCCTGAGCCCGCAGCAGGGCCACAGCCCTCCCTGGGGATGCTGGGGGGGCTTGGTGAGCCCTAAGGTTTACGGGCACATTGCCTCGCGTACCCACCGCACAGCCCATCTGCTGCTCCTCCAGCCTCTGAGACATGATGGGAGGAAAACGGGCCCACAGAGCCATCAGACCTGTGGCACGGCCCCTCCCACAGGGCAAGGGCCCCACACAGGCAGGCTCACATTTATTGCCCTCCCCCAACCCACTACTGGCGCTTCCCAGGTGGCACAGTGATACAGAATCCGTCTGCTAATACAGGAGATGCAAGAGACCAGGATTCCATCCCTGGGTCGGGAAGATCCCCTGGAGTAGCAAAAGGCAGCCCGCTCCAGTGTTCTTGACTGGGAAACCTCATGGACAGAGGAGCCTGGCGGGCTACGGTCCACGGGGTGGCCAAGAGAAGGACCCAGCTGAGCACACACGCACCCACAACCCTTTACCATCAGTGATCTTGCGCCCCCATTTGTCGAAGAGGAAACTGAGGCTCAGAGAAGCGCGGCAGCTTGCCCAGGGCCCCCCAGCCACCAACGGAGCTAGAATGAGAAGCTGAGTCTGTCCAAGTCAAGTGTGGGTGCTTTACCACCAGCCTTAACTGAACAGGGGACTCAGGTCATCCTGCCGGGGCCCAGAGAGGGCCTGCGGCTTGGCACACGCCAGACAACGAGTCAGCAGCGGAAGCAGAAGCAGAACTCCCATCTCCTGGCTCCCAGTCAGAGGCTTCTCAGAAGGGCCTGAGGTTCTGCAGTTCCCTTCTAGAAGCAGCCATCCCCTGGGAGAAGAGCAGGGGTGGAATAGGAAGACAGGGCTCACTAGAGACCCTGTCCCCGCTCTTGATGGTAAAGCATAGTCCCCAGATAAAGTAAGGGACGCCAAGCTAAATCTGAATGTCAGTTACTTTTAAAAATACAAGTATGTCCCACGCAATACACTAAAAAAAAAGTTATTTTTTAAACCTGAGATGTAAACTGGGTGTCCTGCATTTTCATTTGTCGAGTCTGGCAACACTGTGGTAAGAGGGCAGAAGAAAACGGGGTCTCCGCTGGCCGCCCAGATGCTGGAGAACCGCCCCAGGCCAGGGCCCCCAGGACAGCTGGGAGCTGTGGCCTGGCCCCCGGGGCCCCTAGCTCCCTGCGCCCCCGAGGTCCCCGCCCCAGAGCCAGGGCAGGGGCGGCAGGAGGGCCCCGGGAGCGGGGGCTCCCTGAGGCCAGGTGAAGGCTCTGGGCAGCCTCTGAGGCCAGCTCAGACCCCAGCTTGTACCAGAGCCCAGCTCCCACCTGCTCTGGGAGGCAGACCCTCCTCGCCTTGATTGCCCCCTCCCCGCCAACACACTGGGCTGAGTCCTGGGCCCCGTGCCCCAGCCTCATCCCCATCACCCTCTCGAGGACACAAGCCCCAGGCTCCTCTAAGCGCCTTCGTTTATGAGCACACCGAAACATACGCCCCGGGCCTGTTCTCAGTCCTTTTCCTTTGCCAGCACGTTCACTCCTTCCCCAGCTCGTCCCTTCTCATCCCAGTCGTCCTGGCTGGCCTCCAACGACCAGGCTGCCCCACGCCACCCCTCCGCCTCAGAGAGAGGGGCTGTCGGCGAGAAACGGAGGGCAGAATCAGCAACAATTCTTTCAGAACGCAGAACCCAGACCCCAGAGCGCGGCCCCAGCGCTCAGAGCTGGAACCCTCGCCCAAGGGCTGGAGGCCAGAGACGGGACCCTGGTGCCGGAGCCAGGGCCCCAGCAGGGACCTGCAGCCTCCCCCGCTCCCGGCGCTGCAGCAGCTCCGCAGGCTCTGCCGTCGTGACGGCCCCTCGTCAGCATCCTCCGCGGTGCCCGATTCGGCCTCCGGGGGCCAGCCCGCTGCTGCAGGCCCCCCAGCCCCGCCAGCCCTCTGCCAGCCAGGTAGGCGCCCCTCGGCCCTCACCTGTGAACGTCCAGGTGTGTCTCGACCCCCACAGCGCACACGGCATGGCTGGGCTTCTTCGGGGACAGCTGCACGGCCCTGCGCTGGGCCATCCCGACCCGCTGCATCTGACCTCTGTGCACCCTGCTCCCAGGCTCCGCGCCCAGGCACCTCGTTGCCAGGAAGGGGAGTGAGTTCTGACAGGCTGGCGCTTTCCTCCTCCCTTTTAATTTCATCCTCTGACCTGAAGAGCCTGCCCAAGCCCGGTCCCCACCTCCTGGCCCCATGCCATCCCTCTTGGCCTGTCAATCCAAGAGGCTCAGGGAGGAGGTACCAAAAGCCTCCCTGGGGAATGGGGAAGCGGGGCTTCAGCTGAGGCCCCCGGCGGAGCAGAGCTCAGCTGCCAGCAGAAGACAAGTCCCCAGCCCCAGCCCCTGCTCTAGCTTAGCTTCCATGCTCAGACTCTCGGCGACTGAGTCCACACAGCAACGAGGCGATGGTGGCAGCGGATTCTGAGGGCACTGTGCTGCCTGAGTGGCCTGCAATCTTATCTCGTAGGTTAGCACCTCACTGACCAGGGGATTTTCCCAGAAACTATTGCCCGTGGGCTTCCCTGATGGCTCCGATGGTAAAGAATCCACCTGCAATGAAGGAGACCCAGGTTCAATCCCTGGGTGAGGAAGATCCCCTGGAGAAGGAAAGGCAACCCACTCCAGTATTCTTTCCTGGAAAATCCCAGGGACAGAGGAGCCTGGCGGGCCACAGTCCATGGGGTCACAGAGTTGGACACGACTGAGGGACTCACAGTGCACTTCACTTCAGGGCCTGTGGTAAACACTGAAACATCTCCAGTTAATAACTTTGGGGCAACAAAAGACCTATTAATACATCTCTGGTCAATAATACATCAAGGAATCGGTTAGCGCATACAAGCACAGAGCGATCAGACTGTCCGGGTTCAAGTCCCAGCTCTGCCACTTAACAACCTACGATCTTGGCAGGTTCGTCAACGTCTTTAAGGCTCCGTTTCTCCACATGTAAGATGATATTTGTAGCCATAGTGCCTGCTCCATTGGATGGATGTGGGGTTACCCGGGCTAAGTGGAGGAGGGTTAGCGCAGTGCCTAGGCCTAGGATTCACTGGAAGAAATGCCGGCGGCTATTACTGGTCTCCTCACTTCACAGGAAGAGAACCGTGGCTGCAGATCACGCCACAGGTCAGCACTGGAGCCACGGCCAGAGCCACGGCCTCACGGCCCGCACCGTGAGCCACGGCCTCACGGCCCGCACCGTGAGCCACGGCCTCACGGCCCGTACCATGCCAGGCGTGAGCTGATGCCTTTGCCCGCTGACTCCAGAGATGGTGGGAGCCCCCAGGCCGGCTTCCTCAGCCAGCCTGTGGGGAGGACCCTTGAAAAGGGGCTCAGAGCAGTGGGCCGGGTTCTTGTTTCTGAAAGTCCCCTCCTTGCAAGTCCAGCAAGCACTGGGTCCACCTGTCCTCAGCGGTGGTGGAATTCCAGTGGTTCGCTTGACAGACATCCGTGGGACACCTACTGTCTAGCACCCCATTAGATGATGGCGGCCCAACTGTGAGCAAAACAGACCACCATCCCTGCTCTGGTGGCATTTATACCCTCGGACAAGTAAAGGTACGTAAGTGAAGTGTGGGTGACGTCAAGAGTGTAGCGATGCTCTTCTGCGATATCCAGGCAGGAGTTGGTGATGGCTTGGTCCCGGCGGTAGCTCTGAAGGTGGTGAGAAGTGGCTGAATTTTGAATGCATTTGGAAGATGGAGCTGAGGTTTGCTGATGGGTTGGAGGTGATGTGAGAGAAAGAGAGGGGTCAAGGGTAAATGCAGTGGTTTGGGTCCCGGTAACTAGGTGGCTAGCGTTGATGTCAGAGAGATGGAGAGGGCTAGGCGTGGGCAGGTTGGGCCGGGGGATCAGCCATTCGGGGTTGGATCTGTCAGACGTGAGACATCCATTAGAGTCCTGAGTGGGGACAACTAATTTCAGAGGACACGCTTCCTCCGTGCTGGGCATGGGCGGGGAGGGGGCACTGGCAAGGAGGAAGCTGCCCCAGGAATTGCAGGTTCACCCTTCAAAGCCACAGGTCCTCTCACTCCAGGAAGTCACTGCACAGAGTGCACATCCCACATCCACAGGGCCAGGGTGGGAGGATGAGAAGCAGAGAGAGACAGAGAGAGGAGAAACACCTTGCCCAGGGAGCTGCCATTCTGATGGGGAAGGAGGGGGACACATCCCCACCTCCAGAAACACCAGCCCGATAAGGGAGATGGGGATCACAAGAACGGCATAAACGTTTGTTTGATTTCCAAGATCTTCCTGGAATGATCTTTCTTACAGCCAGCATGCCTGACTACAGCTGCTCCCCTCTTCTTTGGCTGCACTGAGACTTCGTCGCCGTGCGCAGGATCTTAGCAGTGGCATGCAGAATCTAGTTTCCTGACCAGGGATCGAACCCAGGCCCCCTGCATTAACCCCTGGACCGTCAGGAAAACCTCATGCCTGATTGCATATGCTCTGGATCTGCAAAGTTCATCCCACCCAAAGGCACTCAGGCAGAGTCTAGGTGTGCCCCCACAGAAACGGAACCTGGCAAAGCAGCACTTCAGGGGTATGTGAGGGTTTTGTTTCCCTCACCTTCACCCTTCCGCATCAACCAAGATCTGAGCCATTTTATCTGTAATGCAGTGTGGGGTGTGAAAAGCAGGTTCCTGAAGAGTACGTGGGGATATTCTCATTAGAGAAGGATGGCTGGGTGGATGGATGGGTGGGTGGGTGTGTGGGTGGATGGATGGGTGGATAGGTGGGTGGGTGGGTGGGTGGATGGATGGGTGGGTGGGTGGATGGGTGGATAGGTGGGTGGGTGGATGGGTGGATAGGTGGGTGGGTGGGTGGGTGGATGGATGGGTGGGTGGGTGGGTGGATGGATGGATGGATGGGTGGGTGGGTGGATGGATGAATGGATGGGTGGGTGTGTGGATGGGTGGGTGGGTGGATGGATGAATGGATGGGTGGATGGGTGGGTGGGTGGATGGATGGATGGATGGGTGGATGGATGGATGGATGGGTGGATGGATGGACGGGTGGATGGAGGGGTGGATGGATGGATGGATGGGTGGATGGGTGGGTGGGTGGATGGATGGATGGATGGGTGGATGGATGGACGGGTGGATGGATGGGTGGATGGGTGGGTGGGTGGATGGATGGATGGATGGGTGGATGGGTGGGTGGGTGGATGGATGGATGGATGGGTGGATGGATGGACGGGTGGATGGATGGATGGACGGGTGGGTGGGTGGGTGGGTGGATGGATGGACGGGTGGATGGATGGATGGACGGGTGGGTGGGTGGGTGGGTGGATGGAGGGGTGGGTGGATGGATGGACGGGTGGATGGATGGATGGACGGGTGGGTGGGTGGGTGGGTGGATGGAGGGGTGGGTGGATGGATGGATGGATGGGTGGATGGGTGGGTGGGTGGATGGATGGATGGATGGGTGGATGGATGGACGGGTGGATGGATGGATGGACGGGTGGGTGGGTGGGTGGGTGGATGGATGGACGGGTGGATGGATGGATGGACGGGTGGGTGGGTGGGTGGGTGGATGGAGGGGTGGGTGGATGGATGGACGGGTGGATGGATGGATGGACGGGTGGGTGGATGGATGGATGGATGGATGGGTGGGTGAATGGATGGATGGATGGTTGGGTGGATGGAGGGGTGGATGGATGGATGGATGGGTGGGTGGGTGAATGGATGGATGGATGGTTGGGTGGATGGAGGGGTGGATGGATGGATGGACGGGTGGGTGGATGGAGGGGTGGGTGGATGGATGGACAGGTGGGTGGGTGGATGGATGGTTGGATGGGTGGGTGGATGGAGGGGTGGGTGGATGGATGGACGGGTGGGTGGGTGGGTGGGTGGATGGAGGGGTGGGTGGATGGATGGATGGATGGGTGGGTGAATGGATGGATGGATGGTTGGGTGGATGGAGGGGTGGATGGATGGATGGATGGGTGGGTGGATGGACGGGTGCGTGGGTGGGTGGACGAGGCGTGAGAAGGAGGAAGGCAGGTTGGAGCATAAGGAGCTGCCTGCAAAGGTGGTGATAACGGCGGCCCTGACGGCCGAGCCGACACCGGGGCGGCGCGGCACTGACGATGTCAGCAAGATGCCAGCCAGCGCATCCATGGCCATCGCCACGTGCCAGGCACTGTTCTAGGCCCTTCCATGGATCCACTTAGCTAATCCTCACAATAATACTAGGTGACAGGTTCTGATTAAGCCTGGATCCCAAGTTCAGACCACAGCCTGGGTGTGCAGGATGTGCCTTTTACAGGTGGTGGGCAGTGCAGGGGAAGGTCAGGTCACAGTGTCCTAAACAGACATGTCCTCAGAGCTGGAGGAAGGAAGAGGAAATAACAGAGAGTGAGCAGAGAGGCTGAGACGAACACAAATATCCCCATTTTAGGGGGGAATAAATCGAGGCACCGAGAAGTTAAAGCCCCCCTCCAGATCTGCAGCTGGAAAGTGGTCAGTCTAGGACCTGAGCCCAGGCCTTCTGACTCCAGATAGACTCGTCCTGTAGCCCAGGCCCTTGGGAGGTGGAAAGCGTGTCCTTTTTACCCTCTTCCTTATGCTTTGCACAGATTCTGTGAGCAAATATTTTTACTTTTGAAAAAAATAAATAAAGTCTCTCTTGGCAGAAAAATAAGGAGCATTTCCTGCTCTCGGCCTCCCTGCCCACCCCCTTCCTCTGGTTCTCAGAACACGTAAGATAGGAGGACCCGCCCCGGCCCCTGCCCTGCCCGCAGCCCGCAAAGCGTGCACACCCAGGCTGTGGTCTGTGTGAGCTTGGGATTTCAGGCATGACTGGTCAGATTTGGGACGTGGGGCGGTGGGCAAGCTGAAGGACATCAGGGCCCCCCGCCCTCTGGCCGGCAGGACACAGCTGGGTTCGCCTCACACACGGCGCCCGGCAGGGGCGGAGGCCTGGGGACCGCTGGGCGACCTTTGAACAGCAGCAGGGCTCCAGGATGCCCCTGGAACAGCCCAGGGAAACGGAGGCAGGGAAGAGGTCTGGGGGTGGAGCTCTCGCCCAGGCCCTCATTTTCCCCATTCTTCAACAGCTTTGGGGGGGCAGTTGACATGTGCCAGGCATGACTCATCAGGGAGAAAGACCAGCCAAGCCCCTGTCCGCAGGGCACAGCGAGCAGCAGCAGGAGTAAACGGGGCCGGAGGCTGGGGTGAAGGGAGGAGGTGAGGACGCACAGGACTGGGCCCCAGGCAGAGTGGACGGGTGCTGCTGGGAGTAGTCTGATCAGGGAAGGCCTCTCTAGGAAATGATACTGGAGCAGAAATCTGAAAATGAGACCTTTGGGATCTCAAGGAATCTTCTGACCTCAGACCACCCAGGGTTCCATTCTACCCGCACAGCCTCCCTGTTTACAAAGTAGGGTGGTTGAGCTCTGAGTTCCCAAACTCAAAAGCCTTCAGCGGTCAGGTAGATAACAGGTGTGGAGCTTCCAAGTGTGAGACAATAGGGGTGAACGGCAACTGTGGGAGAGAGAAGAAAGCCCGCTTTGACCAGTGCATTGAAATTCAATATTTCTCAGAAAGAGAACACTTTGATTCAAGCGAAACTAACTCACTGGCAAGTCAGACCTGACCCTTGGGTCTTTAGCTAGAGACCCCAGCATTGAGTGTCTATGAATTGGTAGGTGCTGCGTGCTCAGTACTTCAGTTGTGACTCTTTGTGACCCATGGACTGTAGCCCGCCAGGCTCCTCTGTCCGTGGGATTCTCCAGGAAAGAATACTGGAGTGCGTTGGCATGCCCTCACCCCAGGGGATCTTCCCCACCCTGGCATCGAACCCTCGTCTCCTGCATTGCAAGCGAATTCTTTATCCACTGAGCCATCTGGGAAGCTGACGGGGAAGTCATATGATGCCCATGGGCATAAACTACCTGGGCCCAGGTGAGTCTTGACACCTTCAGGGTGTGGAACCCGCCAATCTCAGACCTTGTGACCAGTCAGAGTGGGTTCTGGACAGTTGCCATGATTGCTGACACCAGCTGCGGGCTCTCCCACTCTGGTAGGGTGCCCCTCAACATGCACGCACACAGAGTCTGTGCCCGAGCTTACAGGGACAGCCTTAGAGGGCGGGAGGGCTGAGGAGCATGTACAGCTTAGCTCCTAGAACCCCACCCTGTGGCCTTCTCCAAAGCCTGCTCTCCGGAGCCCCGCGGGGCCAGCCCCTCTGCTCTCCAGAATCCTCGCTGTCAAGCTGGAACGGCTCCTGGAGGCCATCAGACCAGCCCCTCCATCCTCCAGCTGGGAGCGCCAAGATCCAAGGCTTTCCTTCCTTATTCCTTCCTTCACTGGAAAACAAACAAGCGAACATCTGCTGGGCACTTCTGGGATATAGATGCTGCTCTCGAAACCAGAGCTCTTGCCACCTGCTGAGTCCTCCCAGGTCCTTATATATGGATCACCCCTCTGGGGTCTCCCAGGCCACCCCCAACCCCTTTCTGTGCCCCTGACATCCAGAGTAGGATCCTGGACCCCAGGTGGGTGGGGGAGGCACCCCAGGGACTCTGACTCAGCCACAGTGAGCAGGCTGGCGACCCACCAATTCCCGCAGGGCCAGAGGGCCGGCAGCTAGTGGCTCTAATGGCAGGAAGTCGTGAGGGCCATGAGTCACCCAGTCCAGTCCACTCTGTCCCCGCAGAGCCCGAAACCCCAGCCCAGGTCACCAGGGACCTTCAGGAATCACCTGCTCTCTCCTGGGCTCTGGGACACCCATGGCTCCACGTCGCAGCGTCAGCAGAGCTAATGATGCCACGTGGGCGGTTGGGCTGGGCAGGGTCCAGGCCTGGTGGGGGTGCTGTGGTCAGGCTGCATCAGCCCCACCTCCACAGGTGGCTGCTCAAGCGCTCAGCAGCCTCCAGAGTGCTGGCTTCTCACCGTCTCAGCAGACGGTGCTCTCTCCACCCTAGGAGAGTGAGACCGAGACCCAGGCAGCCGCGGTGGTCCTCTCCCTTCCCCACCGGAACAGCTGTGATTATGGCCAAGAAAACAAGGACATACTCGCTCCTTTCTATGTTAAATGAAGATTATTTCTAAATATGTAATGATCATGCATAAATATTGTAGTGTTTAGAATTTAAAAAAGAAAAGTCACCCCGCCTGACCTGTCAGCTCCACTTCCCAAGTCTCTCTTGGCCCCACCCTCCCCTGTCCCCCCCCTTCACCCCATGGCTGCCTTGGTCCCGGCCTCTGTCGTCTCTCTGCAGAGACCTGAGCACGCTCCTGGTCCCCCGGCTCCAGACTGACTGCACCCCACGCGGTGGGCAGCAGAGATCCATCTGGAACATGCGCCTGAAGACGTTGCTCCCTGAAAAGACTCCCACAGCTTCCTGTGGGCCCAGAGAAAGGAAGGTGGGCAAAGCCGAGATGTGGGGGCTCTATGGTTTGGGGTTCCAGTCTGGGCTCTGTCACTTCTTAGAACTTCTCTGAGGCTCCATCTCCTAACCTGTAAAACCTGGAATAATGCAGACGTTATCAGTGACATCTGTAAAGGGCCTGGGGTACAGCTGATCCTCAAAACCCAGAGATTTCGCCTGGCATCCAAGACCCCTGAACCAGGCCCCTGATGACCCCTCCCTCACTCAGAACCCAATCCCGTCTGGACCGTTTTCCCTGGGCCGCCCTCCCTCCCTCCCGGGGCCCTGTTCCCATGACCCTCCCATCAGCAGCCTTCCCCCCACTCCCCGCCCACTGCTGTTTCTCCAGCGTCCACTCCACACAAATGTTCACCATGTCTGCTTCTTTCATGGATTTGTGGCCCAGATCCTGATAAGAAGGATCTGAGACAGCTTACAAAATACACCCTGGATATGATGTATCTTTTAAGTGACAAAATGAAGTCAAAGTGTGTGGAAAGAAAGAGAAAGAAAGAGGCATCTTATCTGGTGTGTAAATTTAGCTGTGAGTTTCCTGGTGGCCCCGGGAAAAAAAGGAAATACAATCAATTCTGTGAATCATAGTGCTCAGAAGGTAAAACTAAAGGCATTGAGGATGAGAAGGCTGGTTCTTCCAGGCCCTGAGAGCTGAGGGAAATACCCCCACCTGGGGTGGAGTTTAATATTAATAAGTGGGGCAAGGGTGGGATATTAAACTACGTGATTCACAGCATCCTTATGCTTGGGTTTGGCTTGATCCGCAGATGGACTGGGGAGGGGACTGTCTGCAGAAGTGTCTGCTTTGTGTTTTTCTGACTCTCCTCCATGAGCATGTTTATTTTCTCCAAACTTCTGATCAAATAGGAAGAGGCAGAGAGTTGAGGCCTATTGTCTTTGATACCGGATCTTCCTTGAGCTAAGAAAGCAGAGATCCAACATCTTTCAGGGCCAGCCAAGCTGGCTACTGCTGACACCCCACTGTGAGACCAAGCCTGGGTCTGCACTTTCTCCCGGCTTCCCCTGGTCTGGAGACTCATTCCTGGAGAGGTGGGTCGGGGCAGGGATACCTGAGAGTAAACCCCTAGTGCAGAGCTCCACATTTCAGCGGGCCCTTCCAAAAAACTTGGTCCGCCAGCCTCACAGAACACACAGAGACAGGGAGCCCCAGAGAAGGCGAGCGACTTACCTCAAAGCCACAGCCAGGCGGAGGCAACGTGGGGTGAAGGACAGAGAATCAACCCTAGGACTAGAGACACGGACTCTCCAGTCACCCGACACTCCAGCTCCATCCCCCTGTCTGACTGAGGCTCTTTTTTATTGTCGTGTTTATTTATTTGTTTGTCATTTACGTATTTGGCTGTGACGGGTCATGCAGGATTTTACCTGTGGCAAGCGAGCTGTTCGCCGTGGCACGTGGGCTCTAGTTCCCTGACCAGGGAGGGAACCCCGGCCCCCTGCATTAGGAGCGCAGTTTTAGCCACTGGACCACTAAGGAAGCCCCCCAGTTGCTGCTTTTACCATCCGTGTTACTGTGAGACATCTTCGGCTAAGACCCCTGGTGGAGAAATCAGTGGACAGAAGCGTTCAGCGTTTATTCAAGAAACATTTCTTGGGCATCTACCATGGGCCAGGCTGTGACTAGATGAAAAAGACATAGTTCCAGTTTGCTTTATAGGGAGGCATGGTTTGTGGGGAAGGTGGACGTGTGAACGCATTGTCTGTAGGCGCCCCCATAGGCGACGTGCCGAGCACCCAGGACGTGCTCGGAGGGGAGGGGTGCTCACTGGGGCTGGCTCTGCTCAGCACACGGCCGGCATCTCCTTTATCCTTGCGTCAAGCCCAGGAGACAAGAACTGCTGTTGCCTCGGCTTTGCAGGAAGGAAATTTAGTCTCGGGGAGTTTAAGCGACATGTCCAAGATGCCCTGCTATTGAGGATCCATGGGACTCACCTGCGGGGCTCAGATCCTCTGTTAATCGGCAGGGTCTGCTGCCTCCAAGGAGGAGGAAGCCAGGGCAGCTCATGTGCTGTCGGTGCTCGCAGGCTGCCGCGGCCACCGGCCTCAGCCTCTTCTGTTGCCTCCCACGTGCCCGCAGCTCCTGCCCCGGGAAAGGCGACGCTGTCCTGTGTCTGGCCTCCTGGACCCAGAGCAGCCCCGACCCCCGCACAGAGGCCTGATGGCAGGAGGGCCCAAGAGACACCAGGTCCCAGCGCCTCACACTGTTAAGGTCCTTTGGACGCCAGCCACCCAGCTCGGGTTCCCTTCAAGCCCTGCAGCCTCCCAGACAGGGGTCTGGCCGTCCAGCCCCTGTTGGCTTTGGCGCAGCCAGAGTCCTGGGGCTGGGGGCTGGCCTGGGGGCAGAGGGGCCCCTAATGGCTAGGCTGGGGGAGTGGGAGCACATACACTTCTAGAAATTCAGGAGAAGAGGGGGCTGGAGCCGTAACCTGGAAACCCAGGAGGTCACGTTTAAAACAGATTAAGACACTGGCGACCGAGCAGCCCTACTGCGGGAGCCGGTGCCCCTCAGAGCCCCTCAGAAAGCTGCCGGCCTGGTTTGTCACAGATGACATGCCCAGAGAGGGCCAGCAATGGATCCAAGGCCACCCGGCCCAGTCTTACCCCACATGCAGGAAGGAAAGAAGGGGCAGTGGGAGTCAAGGGGTCAGCTGTTGCGAAGGCTCCCCCATCGCTGCATAAAGCGCAGGTCCAGCCTTGGCTGCAGGGCCGGGGGCAGCCCCTCGACCGCTCTCGGGCCACTTTGCCTCATCTGCACAAAAGGACTTATGTGCACAGCTGGCTGGGGTGCCGGGGTTTGTAACACATCCCCACTGACATCCTTCAGCTGGTGGCCGTGCCTGTCCCCACTCTGCAGAGGAAGAACCAGTGAGATTTCTAAAGCGCCTGGCGCCAGCCAGCTTCCTAAGCTTCTGAGGCTCCCTCTGGGCCCCTTGTAGACCACCGCCTCCAGGAAGCCCTTTCACGTCATTCTGGCTCCCAGAAGTGTTCTCTTCTCTAAGTAGCCCCTACAGGCTCTGCCCTGGGAAACCACCTGCTTCAACCTCATTCACCTCCTCACTCTGGCATTTCAGAGAGACGGGGAGCTGCCGGGCCTTTGGAGCCAGGGATCAGGAAGCTGGCTTAAACTCAAAAGTCTAGGCCCTCAGTGACGTGACAGTCCGTGGTCCCCTGTCTCACAGCCGGTCAGGAGGCCCTGGGCTCCCCAGGCAGAGGACCCAGGCATCCCTTGAAGAGCACTGGGGCTTTCTGGTCCTTAGCTTCTTGGCCCTGGCACTGAACTGAGCACCCCTAGGGGCCCCAGTGCCCCCATGGGCAGAGCCCCGACCTCTCCCCATGGCAGCCTGGCACCCCCAGAGAGGAAAGAGACAGGGAAGGGGGCAGGGAGACAGACAGAGCAGGAGAGGGTTCTGGGGGCTCTGGGACTCCTCCTGCTCTCTCTCCAGTGTCTCTGTGCCTTTTTTTTTTTTTTTCATAAATGAGATTTTATTGGTTGTTTTGAGTGCCAGTACACAGGCATTGCAATTTGTACCCAATTTTTAGCATATGTACCAAAAAAATCATATAGCTGTGATTCCTCTCTGAACAGTTACGCCGGTGGCTTTCCAGCTTAGAATGTAGACGCAAAGTTTCCTCAACAGGATGTCAAGTACCAATGTCTTCAAATATTGATATGCTGTTACATCAAAAGTCCCACGGATTCAATTTAATATCATATACACGACATACCCAAATTGTCAACCATTCACAGCACAGTGGGCTCTCCAGCTGGCACCAACGGTAAAGAAGCTGTCTACCCAGGCAGGAGTCGTAAGAGATGCAGGTTCGATCCCTGGGTCAGGAAATTGCCCTAGAGCAGGGCCTGGCAACCCACTCCAGTATTCTTGCCTGGAGAATCCCCATGGACAGAGGAGCCTGGTGGGCTTCAGTCCATAGGGTCGCAAAGGGTCAGACACAGCTGAAATGACTGAGAATGTATGCACGCGCACCACATTAACAAAATTCCTTAGGAAAACTGGACTACCAAGACCAAAGATGTTACAGAGTGCACAAAATCTTGACCGGGAGACCAAGATCGAGTGAGTGGTTTGTGATAGGAAACAATCGTACCAAAACCAGCATGGGTAGTGTTTAAAGTATTCAAGACATTAAAGGCACAGCTGACTCCAAACTGCCGTTTAGAACGCTTTGTATTTCAGTATATAAAAGCTACCCTCTCATCTGTGGGAATCTTAAGCTGATGCCCAAGACAATCAAGGCCTCCCATATGCAATATCCCATCATTTTCTGGTTGTACCAAGAAGTAAACAGCCAGCAAATGATTTCACTTCTAAACAAAATGATTTACATTTTAAAAATGGGATGAGATGGGTTTACTTCCTTTTTTAAAAGGGATGTTTCTAGAGTTACTAAAAAAACCCTATATTTACAAAATAGTTGATAGAAATGTTCTTCCAGCTTATACAGGAAGGGTGACGGGCCGCTGATGGGAGTGGGTGTGTGATATCAATCAGAATTAATCTCTCTCTTCTGCTTCATCGGAGGCTGGGCTCCCTCGCTTTTGGTCTGTTCATCTCACTCACGTCGCCTCCTTTAGTCTCCTGACGACCACTTCCTCCCGTCTTGCCTTTGCTCCCCTTTTCCCTTTTGTTTGGACCTTTTTGTCTGAAGATTTATCCTTTCCTGCCGCCCTTTTCGACTTGTTTCTGCTTCCGCAGGAGAGGTTTAGCTGATGGCCTCTCTGATCTCCTCTTGGGCCCCTCCCCTCACTGGAGCCCACCTTTTTCTTGGGCGTCTTGGCTGGGGGGTGGAGAGGGGGGCCCGTGCTGAGAGCCTTGGAGAAGCCGGGTTGCCTGGCCACCGCCGCCCAAGCAGCTGGGACCCTCGGCGGGGGTGGTGGGAGAAGCCGCCCCCTGCCACCCCGTGCCTTTCAGTCTCTTGGTTTTTGTCCCCCCTCTGTCTTTTGATCACTCTCTCCGTCTGTCTCTCTCCTCGTCTCGCTCTGTCTCTGCTCCCCTCCCCCCTCACTCTCTCCCTCTGTCCTGTTCCCCTATCCTCCTGGTCCACACCCTCAGACAGGTATGGACCACCTACTGGGCCCCTGGCCCCCATGCAGGGAACACCATGACCTCCTCAACACCTCCCAGGGGATCGCTGTGTTTATCCCCACTTGCAGATGAAGAAGCTGAGGCTGGAAGCCATCAGGTGACTCGGCCACATAAACTGGGTCCGCCAGTGCTGGGGTGCAGGCGGGAGGATCAGGGCTGGGAGACTGAGGCCCAGAGACGGGCGATGGCTGACTGGAGATCACACAGCAGTGAGCCGCCGGCCGCGGCAAGGGGCCAGCTTGCCCGGCACCCTGCCTGGCTCCAGAGAAACCACGTAAGTCTCAGGAAGTCTTTGGCAAGGAGGCTGCAGGGCTTACCAGATGGGCTGTGGCCAACGCCCCCGGCCTCATCCTGCCTGCCTGCTCCCCGCCCAGTCTTTTCTGGGGCTGACCACGGGAACGCAGCCTCTCTCCTCCTGAGACACCTGGGACCTGGGACTTGCACCTGGGAGCCTCGGCTGCATGCTTGCTCCCGGACAAACATCTCGTCTCCTGGAGCAACAAAATACAAAGACGCTGTAAGGGCCTTCCCTGGTGGCTCAGACGGTAAAAGCGTCTGCCTGCAATGTGGGAGACCCAGGTTCCATCCCTGGGTCAGGCAGGTCCCCTGGAGAAGGAAATGGCAACCCACTCCACTATTCTTGCCTGGAAAATTCCATGGACAGAGGAGCCTGATGGGCTACAGTCCACGGGGTCGCAAAGAGTTGGACATGACTGAGCAACTTCACTTTCACTGTAAGGGACTAAAATTAACCTCATGTGCAGTGGGGGGAAGTTATGGACAAGATCAAAAAGACCAAAAAAACCCCAGCTGCCACCTCTGGAGCACAGGCAGGTCCTGTGCGTGCCCCCTGCACTCAGCACCACTGCAGGGGTGGGCAGACCACCTAAGCCACGCCTCCAGCCTGACCCCTGGACGCGGGCCTAGCCTGGCCCCGAACAAGGAACCAGACTGAGCAAGGGAACCTGTTCCTTGTTCTCAGGGCCCGCTGCGGCAGAGGGAGCCCCGGTAAAGCCTCGCCTGCGTTGCTGGTCTGGCCTCTCACCCCTTTCTTTTAATCAGGGAAGGCCAGGAGCCCCACTGGGTGACGCCAGGGAGCAGCCCCAGCAGCAGCGTCCCATCTCTGCCCTTGCACCTGGCCTCCCGTGTAGAACTGACGAGAGGCGGGACGGCTGTCCCTACAGCCCTAACTTGTGTCCCCAGGCTCCCCCAAGTGCCTGGGCCCCCAGGGGAGGGAGGGGAGGACGCACGCGGAGTCTCTGAGCCCTCGCTGCAGCTCACTGGGTCCCTCAGACCCAGCAGGGCAGATGTGGGCAAACAGAGTCCGGCCCGGAGAGGGCCAGAGGCTACCCGGGGCCACACAGCTAACTCAGGACGGGCCCATCGGCCAGTGCCCCCCAGGGTCACACAGCTCAGACAGGATGGGCCCGTCTGTCCCCCACCCAGGGTCACACAGCTCCCTCAGGATGGGCCTGTCCGCCCCCCACCCCAGGGTCACACAGCACGGTCAGGACGGGTCCATCCAGCCCCCCGCCCTGGCCCCTTTGCTCTGAAGGTTGGCCTCTGTCCCTCATCCTCTCATAGCCTCCTGAGTCCCCGAGGGTGGTGGGGGAGTCTGGTTCTGCCTGACGTGGTGCACAGTGACCCCCGGACAGGTGAGGTGTTCTAAACCGAGCCAGCTTCGCAGGATACTCATCAGGCCTGGCCTCACCCCTAATCCCCACCCTCCCAGGCCGTGTGACTCACCTCCACCGAGCACCAAGAACCGGGTTCCAGGGCTGAGAATCGGACCATGTCCTGGTAAAGCCACCCAAAACCAGGGCAGAAGCCAGGGGGAGGTCAGGAGTTGAGCGCACGTTCAGCCAACGGGGCTTGTAGCCAAGGAAGCATCTAGAAGGCGTTCTCACCGAGAAGGATTACAGACCCGGCCCAGAAAGCAAACACAGGGAAAGCTCCTCATCCTGCCTGGGCTCTGCAGAAAGTTCTGATAAAGCTTTTGTAAAGAAAACCATGTTAGCTCGGCGAGAGAAACTAGCCTTTCCTCCCTCCTCATCCGAACGTCTGTCTCCTCTTCCAGAGGGGCGCTCCCTTTAAGGCCACATCACAAGCCCGTGGAGCCCCAGCACGCAGCACAAACAGGGCGCAGTCCCCTTCCTTATGTTTCCTTATTTTCTAAACTGAAGTAGAGTTGGTTTACAATGCCGCGCTAGTTGCTGGTGTACAGCAAAGTGATTTAGCAGCCCACCAGGCTCCTCTGTCCATGGGATTGTCCAGGCAAGAGGACTGGAGTGCGTTGCCATGCCCTCCTCCAGGGGATCTTCCCAACCTAAGGACAAAACCCAAGTCTCCTGCTCTGCAGGCGGATTCTTTACTGCTGAGTCACCAGGGAAGCCTATACATACGTGCTCTTTTCCATTATGGTTTATCATCGAATACTGAGTATGGTCCTCTGGGCTATACAGTAGGACCTTGCTATTGATCCATTCTATATATGAAAGCTTTCATCTGCCAACTCAACTTCCCAGTCCATCCTTCCCCCGAGGAGAGGCCCCTCTTGGCAATCCCTAGCCTGCTCTCCGTGTCTGTGACTCTGTCTCTGTTTCATAGGCAGGTTCATTTGTGCTGAAATGTAGATTTCATGTATAAGTGATATCATGTAGTATTCGTCTTTCTCTTTCTGACTTACTCCACTTAGATGATAATCTTTCGTTGCATCCATGTTACTGCAAATGGCATTGTTTTGTTCTTTTTAATCACCGAGCAGTAGTCCTTTGTTTGAGTTTCCCAGGTGGCTCAGATGGTAAGGAATCTGCCTGCAATGCAGGAGACATGGGTTTGATCCCTGGGTCGGGAAGATCCCTGAAGGAGGAAATGGCAACCCACTCCAGTAATCTTGCCTGGAAAATCCCATGGTCAGAGAAGCCTGGTGGGCGATAGTCCATGGATCTCAAAGAGTCGGACACGACTGAGCAGCATGCACACGTGCATGCAGCCTACACGACTGAGCAGCGTGCATGCGTGCGTGCAGCATACACGACTGAGCAGCATGCATGCGTGCGTGCAGCCTACACGACTGAGCAGCATGCACGCGTGCGTGCAGCCTACACGACTGAGCAGCGTGCACGCGTGCGTGCAGCATACCCGACTGAGCAGCGTGCATACGTGCATGCAGTAGCCGTTGGCTGCATGGACCACATCTTCTTTATCCGTGCATTGGTCAACGGACATTTGTTTTCATGTCTTGATAGTCCGTCCATTATGATGCTCCAGGAATCAGCTGACAATTTAATTTTCCATGTAGAAGAGATAATCCATATCTCTGACAAAGGACTTGTGTCCAGAATACATCAGGAACATCTACAAATCAGCATGGAAAAGATAAACCACCGGCCCTGCATGGTAGAGCCAAGCTCAGAACCCACGTCCCACAGATGTCAAGGAGGAAATTTCCAGAAGCTTCTGCGCTCACAGCTAGCTTCCCCACCGCTGCCCCAGAGTCCCCCGCCCCCACCCCCTGGCCAAGGCACGCATGGCCGTTCCTCAGGGTAGACTTGGGGAAGTATCAGGGGAGGCGTCCTTGGTCAGAGAAGCCTTCCAGGCGGCGCCAGACTTGCCACCAGGTGTCCAGTGCTGACAGTGAGGAGGCCACCGGGCTGCTGCCCACCCTCAGGTGGGAAGAGAGGCCCCTAAGAGTGCAAGCTGGTCTCCTTAAGAAGCATGCTGGCAGAGTGGAGGGGGCACCAGGCCAGGGGTCAGAGCCTTCAGTTCCAGGCTTCACGCCCTGCAGACTGGCTGGGAGGCCTTGGGCCCCCTCTCTACGACCTTGGTCTTTACGCCTGTCCAAAGCTCTGATGTACGGAGCGCTGTCCAGCGCTGACTCGGTGAGGCCAGGCCAGGCCCACCCCTCCTGCTGCCCCAGCAACGACGCCCCAGCGCCCCCAGCCTCGGGGACTCCCTGACTCCAAACAGCCCACGGCTGGGGTGGGGCTGAGTCTGACAGCCAGCCAGCCCCAGCACAGGCCTGAATCACCCAGCCCGACTCTGGCCCTCTGCCCTGAGCTCTGGGTGCCAGCTCGGCCTGGCAGGGCGGGCCCCTCGTTCCAAGCCACTGCTCTGCTTGAGTGCCTGCTTCCTGCCCCACGTCCGCTGAGCCCACGTGTGGCCCCCTTCCTCCCGACGTTCACAGGGCTGGTCCCCAAAGGCCAGCCCTACCCCCAGCGGCTACCCGCAGCACAAGCCCCTGGGTGCTGGCTGGGAGGAGAGAGATGGGGGGGTAGTGGGGATCCAGTCTAAAGGGGGGCACAGCCCATCCTCAGAGGGACCCCGAGAATGAGCAGGGCGGCAAACTGCTCCCTCTCTGATGATGAGGCACAGCCCTGCCCTCTGGAAGCTTCCCTGCTGATGGGAAGGAGCAGCCCTGACCACACAGGCCCCCTCGTCCAACGGGGGAAACGCTGCTCCTGCCTACAGGAGCTGGGGATTAGGCAATGCCCAACTCCCTCTTTTTCAAAGCTTCTGATTTCACAGGCAGGAGAGGGACAGCCCCTGTCCTGGGGGAATCTCCCGTCTCACAGAGGCAGCGCCCTCAGGAAGCCGTCTCCTGCCCGTCTGCAGGACCTGCTCTGTCTTTAGGGCCACTCGTACGCCGCACATGTGCTCGGCCCTGCCCTCGAGTCTCATCAGCGTCTAGGAGCAAGGCCAGCCAAGGACTGACCCCCTTGTTTGACGAATGGGGAAACTGAGGCCCAGAAGTGGAGGGAGCAAGGCCGAGGCCACATGGGAGGCAGGGCTGGAGCCAAGTTCACCCCCGGAGGCAAGGAGGCGGCGGGGACAGGACGGATGACTCAGGGAGCTGGTTCCTGTGCCCTCGTCCTGGGAGGCCAGGCCGCTGGACGCCCTCTGCCCCACTGGCCCTGCCGCGGCCTGACTCGGGGCGGCCCAGAGCCAGCCTTCCTCAACCCTGTTTGGAAAACACGTTCTATCTCAGGGAGGCCTGCTGCCTGCCAGGCCTTCACGAGCCCGGTTCACGGGTCTGGTGCCGGGAGCCTGGGGCACACGTTCTGTGTGACCAGGGACGAGGCCCTGCTGGGGCGCAGCCCAGGCCCGGGCCCTTCTCTGAAAGTCACAGCTGCTGGAGGCTGGAAATCCCCGACGACTAGAGCCAGAGGGACCCCAGGGCTGAGCTGACCCAAGCGCTGCCTGTTTCAGAAGGGAACAGGGAGGACCAGAGACGGGCGGTGACTTTCCTCAGGTCACACAGCACACCAGCGGCAGAGCTTGGACCTGCCGCTGACTCCTTGCCCTTGGCCGTGGCCTTGCCTGGGGGCAGCTGGGAGGCTCTTTGTCTCAAGCTGTCCTTGTGAGGACGACTCAGGGGTCAGAAAGAGGGTCGATACTGAGGGTTTTCAGGGGTTGCCTTGGGGCTGGACGCCCACTCCCAGCTCAGCCCCCGAGCCTCCCCTGAGGAGGCCAACCCAGGTCCTTGGCGCGGTAGGAATTCACCAAGGAGGGGGTCGCACGGCTTGGGGGGTCACCTCACTCCTCCGCCCATCCCGGCGCAGTCAACCGGCAGGACGCCCCGAGCAGGGGAAGGGCTCGGCCGAGAAGGCTGGGGGAGAAGAGACTTGCTGCTTATTGAGCGCCTCCTGTATGCCCGCCCAGAGAAAACGCTTGAGCGTGATGTCCTTCGAGCCTCCTGCCGTTGTGAGGTGGGCATCTTTATGAGAGGAAACAGGGGTTCGAAGATGTTGAGACACTTTGCCCAAGGCAGTTGGATAGCCAGCCCGGCTCCGTCTGCTTCTGAAGCCCACGCTTTATTTCTCCATCCTACCGATGCCTCCAGAAGGGCCTCAGGGGACACCCGCCTCCTCTGGGGAGTGTCCAGAGCCTCCTGGAAACCTCCCCTGCTGACTTGGTCCTGCGGGGGCTGGGCTCTCCCCGGGACTCAGAGCTGGCCTTGCTGACTCCCACCCCTAGACATAGCCTTGCTCATGGGGTTCCCCAGGCTTCTGGGGAAGGAACAGTGAGAGCAGCCAGACCTGGCCTTGGCGTGTGCATATCCCCCTGGCATCACGGGCCAGCGCAGAGCAGCAGGAGATGCCCAGGGACCTAGCTGAAGAGGGTTCACGAACCAGACTCAAATTTGCACAGCTCTAAGGCTGAGAGCAGAGGCTTGGGTTCCAGCAGAACTCTGCCATAGGCTGCTGTGTGACCTTGGACGTGTTGCTGGCCCTCTCTGAGCAACGGCCGGGAGCTGGTCACTGATGTTCTGTGATGCAGGAGTCTAGTTCCTTTCAAAGGTTCAGACCATTGGTCAGAAAGAGAGCCAGGCCAGGACAGGCTTTGAGCTTCTGGGCTGTCCCTCTCTGCCAGCACTCCGCCAAGGTCATTTCTCACTAGCAACAGCATCACTACTACCAGAGTAGAGGCGGGCTTGCTGAGACCTCATTTGCAGAAAGACACGGCAGGCTTCCATTTCTTGTGTTAGAGCTCAGGGGTGTGATGGAGGCCGTCTCTGCACTCAGTGATGCCAAGTGAGGAACCTGAAACTGGCCACGGTGGGAATATTTATGCCGTGGAAATGGGTAGTCCACAGATGAGTGGCTTTTGCTTGTTTGCATGTCTGTCTGGTTGTTTTGGAAAACCAGCGGTTAAGCATTTGCTGGCACACCACTGGTTGTATGGATAAGTCACGTTTTTCTAGAAATGTGTCCATTTCATCTTAGCGTTCACACGTGTAAGCACATTTTTCTTTTCATTTAAATTTATTAACTAAAGAGCAAATCAATCAGACTTCATCTAAATTTTAAAGTTTTGTGATTCAAAAGGCAATATCAAGAGAGTGAAAAGACAATCCTCAGAATGGGAGAAAATATTTGCAAATCATATTCCTGATAAAGGTCTAATAGTCAAACTATATGAAGAGCTTGCACAACTCAACATTAAACGGAAACTCCAGCTACAACATGGACAAAGGGTTTGAGTAGACAGTTCTCCAAAGAAGAGACACAAGTGGTCAATAGCACACAAAAGGTGCTCAATGTCATTGGTGTGTGTGTGTGCGCACGTGCACACGCGTGCGTAGTCACTCAGTCGTGTCCAACTCATTGTGACCCCCTGGACTGCAGCCTGTCAGGCTCCTCTGTCCATGGATTGTCCAGGCATGAATACTGGAGTGGGTTGCCGAGCCCTCCTCCAAGGGATCTTCCCAACCCAGGGATTGAATCCAGGTCTCCCGCATTGCAGGTGGATTCTTTACCATCTGAACCACCAGAGAAGCCCAAGAATACTAGTATGAGGTGCCTATCCCTTCTCCAGGGAAACTTCCCGACCCAGGAATCAAACCAGGGTCTCCTGCATTGCAGCTAATTCTTTACCAGCTGAGCTACACGGCAAGCCCCGTTGGCTGTAGGGAAACAAATTAAAACCACAAGGAGATGTCATCCCACACCCATTAAGATGCTACTATCAAACAACAGACGATGACAAGTGTTGGCGAGGATGCGGAGGAACTGGAACCCCCGGACAAAGCTGGCAGGGCGCTCCATCGCGGGTATGGTGTGTACCATATACAATGGTATAGCTGCTCAGAAATGCAGACTGGGGCAGCCCTGTGACAGTCTGAGAGTGCTTTCGCCTCTCAGGAAGAGGAGATGAGGAAGGAGGTGTGAGAGGAGGGGACTGTGACCCTGGGGACTTTCACTGACAAGGAGTCAGGTACTTCTCTGGAGAGCTGGGCTCTGGTGTGCTTGCCTGTAGGCATGTGAAGGTCGGCCTCACAGACGCGGCTCCCAGAAACCCCGTGAGACACAGTGCCCCTTCCCGCGGGGATTCAAAGGCCGGCTGTGTCCCCTAAGAGGATGGCGGTGTCCCCGCCCTGGGCACCAGGGTGGCTTCCTCGGATTTTCTGGGCACATCTTCATTCTTTCCTGGGCCTGCTCATTAGGTCCCTTTGTTCATGCCTCTCTCTTTTTTTCCAATGAGTCTTTTTAAATGATTTTTAAATTTTTAATTTTGTATTGGATTTAGTTGCTTTACACTGTTGAGTTAGTTTCTGCTGTACAGCTAAGGGAATCAGCTATACGTGTACATATATCCTCTCTGTCATCACAGAACATAAAGTTCCCTGTGATACATAGTAAGATCTCAGTAGTTAGCTATTTTATACAGAGTGAAGTAAGTCAGAAAGAGAAAAACAAGTGTTATATATTAACTCATACCTGTGGAATCTAGAAAAATGCTCCAATATATCTTAACCGAAATTTATCAATTAACTTTTTTCACACAGAGACTTTTTTGATTTTTTTAAGAATTGTGTTATATGTTTTTTAACAACTCTCATTTTTACATTGACTTCTCTTTTCTTTGGGTCAATCTTACTTTTCTAATCTCTCAAGCTGAGTTCTTAATTCATTGATTTCTTATCTTTCTTGTTTTCTTCCACAAACATTTAAGACTATGTATTTTGTTTTAAGAACCATCTTTAGCTGAGTCCTAAGTTTTCATATGTTGTCTTTTTATTATTGCTCAGTTCAGTTCATAATTTCCATCCAAGTCTCACTTGATCAATGAGTTCGTTAGAAGACTTTTAAAAAATTTCAGACACATGGAATTTTCTTATTGTCCTGACTCAGTTCTAAGTTCATTGCATCAGAGTCAGACGATGTGGTCGGGATGATACAATTTATTTCGATTTTGTTGAGACTTGCTTCATGGCCAATATGCATCATTAGTTTTCACAGATGCTCCCTGTGCCTGAGTGTGTGTTTGTCCATAGCCGATGCACACTTGCACCTACGTTGATTGGATAGAGTTTGTTATCTGTGCTTGTCAAATCTATTGGCTCCTGATTTTTTGTCTGTTTCATCAGTTAGAGAGATGAGTCAAAGTTTCCCACTCGAGTGTCCAGTTGTCAGAGCTCAACACACCTTGTGCGTGCTAAGTTGCTTCAGTCGTGTTCAGCTCTTTGTGACCCCGTGGACTGTAGGCCCCCAGGCTCCTCTGTCCATGGGATTCTCCAGGCAAAAATACTGGAGTGGGTTGCCATTCCCTTCTCCAGAGGAATTTCCCAATCCAGGGATCAAACCCGAGTCTCCCAACTGAGCTACCAGGGAAGCCCTATTGCATTTATACATTAATGTGTAATTACGTATTATTATATACAATATTCGGAGAAGGAAATGGCACCCCACTCCAGTACTCTTGCCTGGCAAATCCCATGGACGGAGGAGCCTGTTAGGCTGCAGTCCATGGGGTCGCAAAGAGTCAGACATGACTGAGAAACTTCACTTTCACTTTTCACTTTCATGCATTGGAGAAGGAAATGGCAACCCACTCCAGTGTTCTTGCCTGGAGAATCCCAGGGACGGGGGAGCCTGGTGGGCTACCG
Organism: Bubalus kerabau; assembly: GCF_029407905.1. Lineage (NCBI taxonomy): Eukaryota > Metazoa > Chordata > Mammalia > Artiodactyla > Bovidae > Bubalus > Bubalus kerabau. The sequence continues at coordinate 189,278,277 of NC_073626.1, forward strand.
TCTATGGGGTTGCACAGAGTCAGACACGACTGAAGTGACTTAGCAGTAGCATATACAATATTATATATCTTGTAGCTCAGGTGGTAAAGAATCTGCCCGCAATGCAGGAGACCCAGGTTTGATTCTTGGTTTGGGAAGATCCCGTGAAGAAGGAAATGGCAACCCACTCCAGTCTTCTTGCCTGGAGAATCCCGTGGATGGAGGAGCCTGGCAGGGTACAGTCCACGGGGTCCCAAGAGTCGGACACGACTGAGCGACTAACCCAACACCCAATATATACATACATTATATATAACATCTTGATGAAATAAAAATTCATATTCTAAAGCAAGTCAAGGAAATATTAAACATAAAAATCTTCTCTGCCCTTTGGCCTCCTCTCTGTCCTCTGCTGTGCTTTGTATATCTGCATTATGCCTTGACCAAACCTCCTCCCCAGCAGAAATACCTGCTCGACCGTGAAGAACAACATCCTCCTAGCACTAACAAGCCTCCTTAAAGGACAACATTCTTTCTGACTCTTGTGAGGGGTCGTGATGACACCCCATACTTGTAGATCTGGCTTGTGTGAGTTACCTGCGTCCTTGTACAGTCCTCTGTCTCAAAAGCAAATGCACCAGAGCTCTGGCCTCTCAGGGCCGACCAGCTCTTCAGAGTTTCCAGGTTGTAATCCTCAACGTGGCTTGAATAAAATTTCCCATTTCTTTCTCAGACGGATTGATTTTTTAATCTATTGATAGACACTGTTCTGCTCACTGCTGCTGCGCTGAAGAGTTGTTCAGCTGCGCACGCCTCTGTACGCGCTTTTTCATGTTCGCGTCTGTGATGGTCTACCACGGGCTATGGAAGATCATTCCCGTGCTGCATGGACGGATTTTTTCCTTTGATAGTATACATCTGTATATAATTTATAAACATAATTACATTTTTGTTTCCTAATAATGTTTTATCCACAATTAACAATGCTACGCCAGCTTCCTTTGTGTTGGCTTTCCTTCAGGTACATCTTTTACCATTCTTTTACTTTTCAAACTTTCTGTGATTTAGTGTCTTGGGAGTTTCTTTAATGCAAAGGTGTGTTTGTTTTTACCCGTTCTGACAGTGCTTGTCTTTAGATACTGCAGTCCATTTCTAATCGTTGTCATTGCTGACTCATTATTTTGTTCATCAAATATTCAGGTACCTACAATGTGCCTAGGTGTTAGGTTCTAGGTGCTAGGCTTGGACAGTGAACCAGCAGGCGGGAATCCACGGCCTGCAGAGTCAGAGTCTTGTTGGGGAAACAGACAATAAACAAATGACTCACACGTGCATTGTCCGTGGATGAGAAGTCCAGGCAGTTTATACAGATACTCTCCCCTCAAGGAGGTGAGCTTCCCAGGTGGCTCAGCGGTAAAGGATCTACCTGCCAATGAAGGAGACACGGGAGACACGGGTTCGATCCCTAGGACAGGAAGATCCCCTGGAGTAGGAAATGGCAACCCTCTCCAATATTCTTGCCTGGAAATTTCCAGAGGAGCCTGGCAGGCTACAGTCCACAGGGCTGTAGAGTCGGACACGACTGAGCAACTGCTTACACTCTGACAAGCAGGGAGAGCTTAAGCGTCAGCCCCACATAATGACTTCCTTCCGAGGCGTAGAAGATGGAAACAGGGGAAAGGTGATTTTAGAGCACTCTGCTGATATCCTAGGGCAACCCTAACAAAATACCACAAACTGAGAGGCTTGAACAGCAGAGATTTGTTGTCTCGAGTTTGGGAAGCTGGAAGTCCACAGCTAAGACATCAGTAGGGTTGGTTGCTTCTGAGGGTTGTGAGCAAAAGGTCTTTTCCAGGCTCTTCCGTGTGGCTTGCTAATGGCCGTGCTCATGCTCGCATGCTGATCTTCAGTGTGGACGTCTGTCTCCAAACTGCCCTTTATTATTAGGTCACTGTCACACTGGATTAGGGCTCACCCTGCTGAACACATTCTAACCTGGCTGCCTCTGTAAAGACCCTATCTCTAGACAAGGCTGTTACTGAAAGGTCTGCGTGGGGGCGTCTGGCTGCTGGCCGCTCAAAGTCAGTAAACAGGTCAGGTTGGTAGAAAGGAAAGTTTGGTTTATTTCAGATGCTGGCAAAGGTGGGAGGAGGGTGGTGGACATCTGTCCCAAGGCCGACTCTGCGTCCTCCCTACCTGCCGAGCAAGCAGGGGGTGGGAACTTTTACAAAGTGGGGAGGGGGTTACATGCGGAAACAACACAGCCGTCTCTAACAGTCATCTGCAGACTGGTGCTCAGCGGTCTGACTAGCGTCCTCTTGATTGTTTTAGGTACAGTTAATCTTCGGCTCTGGGCGCGCTTGCTCCCATTTCTTTGCAGCCAGCTCTCAGAATTGTGGCAGCGCCTGGCTACACTCTGGCCGTCACGTGGTTACCTTCTCCACTGGGTGTTTTGGTATCGATAAGGCAGCTCACAGCATACGGCTCAGAACACTGTCTACAGCCCTTGAGGAAGAACTGAAGGTCCTCGACTATGTTTAATGACTACGCTCTTATTATTTAGTCTCTTTAGACTGTTTTCTTCTGTCTCAGCATTTCTCGCTGCTCTGATTAAACGTATTCTGCGACTAACGTTCCCCGCAGGCTACAGGCTGGCAGAGGATATGGCGGGGTCGGGGGCAAGGGCTGTGGGGTCCCGCTGCGTTTGAAGACTGCACTCTGAGGTTCAGAGGGCTGGGACCTCAGCACGTGAATCTGGGTGGGGAAACATTTCAGCCCATAACAGGTGGAGAAACGAACCCACATACAGTGGGTCAACCAGCTGATCGGGACTAGCATCAACAGCGATGAGACGTGCTGATCGATGCCACAGAGCAGGGCAAGGCTGCTGCCTTATACAAGGGCCAGGAAGCCCCTCTAGTAGAGTGATACTCGAGCCGGGAATCGAAGGAAGTGAGAGAACAAGCAAGGGGTGTGTCTGGGGCATCCAAGTGCCAGGAAGGGCAACAGGAGGTGCAAAGCCCAAGACAGGGGCTTGGTTACCACGTTCAAGAACCTGCCAGGAGACCAGCATGACGGGGGAGGAGGAAAAGGACAAGGTACTTGGAAATGGGGGCAGAAAGGTAGACAGTAGAACTGTGTTGACCTTGAGACCAAAGGAATGGTTCAGATGAGGAATCATTGGAAGAATTTAAACAGAATCCCTCTGGAGGCTTTTCTGACCAAGGCGGGAAGCAGAGACCAGCTGGAGGTGGTGTGAACAATCCCAGCCAGAGACAAGCAGGACTGGGAAAAGCGGGCAGATTGAAACTATGGTTTTGGAGGCAGATCCGACAGGGTTCACTGATGGATCAAATGTAGGGTGTGAGAGAAAGGCAGGAGCCAAAAACGACTCCCAGTTTGGGGTGTAAGTAACCGGAAGCACGGCTCTGGGGGAGGCGCGGGTTTGCAGAGCTGCAAAGCGGGAGGGTGGTCTCCCGGGTGTTGACACTGCGGCGCCTATTAGACCCTCAAGAGGCGATGGGTGGGAGGGGCCGGGCCGCCCCGCTGGAGTTCAAAGGGGAGGGCTGCGCTGGAGATTTGAATATGCGAGCTGGTGGGCAGTTTTGAAGCCTGAAGACTGGGTGAGAGCTCCTAGGGAGTGTCGGGAAGAGAGGGACAAGGCGCGGGGGGCTTCCCAGGCGGCTCAGTGAGTAAAGCGCCTGCCTGCCATGCAGGAGACACTGGAGACGCGCGTTTGATCCCCGGGTCAGGAAGATCCCCTGGAGGACAGCATGGCAACCCACTCCGGTATTCTTGCCTGGAGAATCCCATGGACAGAGGAGCCTGGCGGGCTACTGTCCAAGGGGTCGCACAGGGTTGAACATGACTGAAGCGATGAGCAGGAGGCCCAAGGGCCACATCCTGGAGCCCTCCATGGTGAGAGGCCAGGGAGAGGAGAGGCGCTGAGAACGAGCGACCAGGGAGGCGGGGGGAACCGAGGAAGAGTGGGCATGTCTCAGAGGAGAAAGGCTCTCCAGAGGGGCACGGTCCGCTGCGGAGCGCGGCAGAGGAGTCTCAGAGAGGGAAGGAAGACGGACGCTGAGCAAGCCTCCTGACCTCTACCAAGCCACGGCACAATCAGAAAGCACTGATACTTGTGCGATCCGCAGGGACACAGACACGCCTGTCAAGGAAGCAGGCGGTCAGCTTGGGTCCTCTGGCCGCCCAGGGGCCTGCCCAGCGCCTCACGAGTGGAGAGGACCCACATCTGGGCCCCTGAGACCTTTCCATGCTCGGGACTTCAGCTGGAAAACTGGACAGCTGGACTCGTCGACAGGGAGGTCGTTGTACTCTTGGCCCGAGCTGGGACGGCGGGTCATGGGAACAAGCATCTGATCGCAGTGTTTTGGGAAGATGTGGGAGGCAAGGTATGGAGACTGCACACAGCCACCTCTGCAGAGCTCTGCTGAAATGGAAACAAGAGAAGTGGGCAGTGGCTAGAAGCATCTGGATTTACTTCAGCCATCTCACTTTGGGCTCTCTATTTTCTTGATTTAAAAAAAATTTTTTTTTTCTTTTCTTTTGGATCGAGTGTTCTCCTCATGATTTTGTCCCCCTCTCTTTCTTTAAATGTTATGTCCTCTATTTCTGTTCTTCAGTAGTTAAAAGCTTAAAAGCAGAGGTCAGCAAACATTTTCTAGAAAGTGCCTCATAGTAAATACTTTAGGATTTGTGAGCCATACTGTTCCTGTAGCAGCCACTCACAAAAACAGCCATAGAGCGCACGTCAAGGAATGGCCACGGCCACATGTCAATAAAGCTTTATTTGTAAAGCACGCACCAGTCCTAAATTGGCGAAAGAGCCATATTTTGCAGGCTTCTGTCTTAAAGTACGTGTAATAAGTCACTACATTTACTCTCCTCCAGACCATGCTGCAGCCTTCCCTGCAGCGCAGCCAGGCGCTCAGGCGTGTCCGACTCTGTGACCCCATGAACCGCAGCACGCCAGGCCTCCCTGTCCATCACCAACTCCCGCAGTTTACCCAAATTCATGTCCATTGAGTCGGTGATGCCATCCAACCATCTCATCCTCTGTCACATCCCCTTCTACTCTCAACTTCAGTCTTTCCCAGCATCAGGGTCTTTTCAAATGAGTCAGCTCTTCGCATCAGGTGGCCAAAGTACTGGAGCTTCAGCATCAGTCCTTCCAATGACCACCCAGGGCTGATCTCCTTTAGGATGGACTGGTTGGATCTCCGTGCAGTCCAAGGGACTCTCAAGAGTCTTCTCCAACACCACAGTTCAAAAGCACCAATTCTTTGGTGCTCAGCTTTCTTTATAGTCCAACTCTCACATCCATACATGACCACTGGAAAAACCATAGCCTTGACTAGACGGACCTTTGTTGACAAAGTAATGTCTCTGCTTTTTAATATGCTGTCTAGGTTGGTCATAACTTTCCTTCCAAGGAGTAAGCATCTTTTAATTTCATGGCTGCAGTCACCATCTGCAGTGATTTTGGAGCCCAGAAAAATAAAGTCTGACACTGTTTCCACTGTTTCCCCATCTATTTCCCATGAAGTGATGGGACCGGATGCCATGATATTTGTTTTCTGAATGTTGAGCTTTAAGCCAACTTTTTCACTCTCTTCTTTCACTTTCATCAAGAGGCTTTTTAGTTGTTCTTCACTTTCTGCCATAAGGGTGGTGTCATCTGCATAACTGAAGTTATTGATATTTCTCCCAGCAATCTTGATTTCAGCTTGTGCTTCTTCTAGCCCAGGGTTTCTCATGATGTACTCTGCATATAAGTTTAATAAGCAGGGTAACAATATACAGCCTTGACATACTCCTTTTCCTATTTGGAACCAGTCTGTTGTTCCATGTCCAGTTCTAACTATTGCTTCCTGACCTGCATATAGGTTTCTCAAGAGGCAGGTCAGGTGGTCTGGTATTCCCATCTCTTTCAGAATTTTCCACAGTTTATTGTGATCCACACAGTCAAAGGCTTTGGCATAGTCAATAAAGCAAAAATACATGTTTTTCTGGAACTCTTTTGCTTTTTCCATGATCCAGTGGATGTTGGCAATTTGATCTCTGGTTCCTCTGCCTTTTCTAAAACCAGCTTGAACATCTGGAAGTTCATGGTTCACGTACTGCTGAAGCCTGGCTTGGAGAATTTTGAGCATTACTTTGCTAGCGTGTGAGATGAGTGCAATTGTGTGGTAGTTTGAACACTCTTTGGCTTTGCCTTTCTTAGGGATTAGAATGAAAACTGACCTTTGCCAGTTCTGTGGCCACTGCTGAGTTTTCCAAATTTGCTGGCATATTGAGTGCAGCACTTTCACAGCATCATCTTCCAGGATTTGAAATAGCTCAACTGGAATTCCATCACCTCCACTAGCTTTGTTCGAAGTGATGCTTCCTAAGGCCCACTTGACTTCACATTCCAGGATGTCTGGCTCTAGGTGAGTGATCACACCATCGTGATTATCTGGGTCATGAAGATCTTTTTTATACAGTTCTTCTGTGTATTCTTGCCACCTCTTCTTAATATCTTCTGCTTCTGTTAGGTCCCTATCATTTCTGTCCTTCATTGAGCCTATTTTTGCATGAAATGTTCCCTTGGTATCTCTGATTTTCTTGAAGAGATCTCTAGTCTTTCCCATTCTATTGTTTTCCTCTATTTCTTTGCACTGATCACTGAGGAAGGCTTTCTTATCTCTCCTTTCTATTCTTTGGAACTCTGCATTCAAACGGGTATATCATTCTTTTTCTCCTTTGCTTTTCGATTCTCTTCTTTTCTCAGCTATTTGTAAGGCCTCCTCAGGCATCCATTTTGCTTTTTTGCATTTCTTTTTCTTGGGGATGGTCTTGATCCCTGTCTCCTGTACAGTGTCATGAACCTCCATCCATAGTTCATCAGGCACTCTGTCTATCAGATCTAGTCCCTTAAGTCTATTTGTCACTTCCAGTGTATAATCATTAGGGATTTGATTTAGGTCATACCTGAATGGTCTAGTGGTTTTCCCTACTTTCTTTGATCTAAGTCTGAATTTGGCAATAAGGAGTTCATGATCTGAGCCACAGTCAGCTCCTGGTCTTGTTTTTGCTGACTGTATAGAGCTTCTCCATCTTTGGCTGCAAAGAATATAATCAATCTGATTTCGGTGTTGACCATCTGGTGATGTCCTTGTGTACAGTCTTCTCTTGTGTTGTTGGAAGAGGGCGTTTGCTATGACCAGTGCATTTTCTTGGCAGAACTCTATTAGCCTTTACCCTGCTTCATTCCGTACGCCAAGGCCAAACTTGCCTGTTACTCCAGGTGTTTCTTGACTTCCTATTTTTGCATTCCAGTCTCTTATAATGAAAAGGACATCTTTTTGGGGTGTTAATTCTAGAAGGTCTTGTAGGTCTTCATAGAACTGTTCAACTTCAGCTTCTTCATCATTACTGTGTCATTACTTCACTAATTTTCTTTTCAACTGCGTCTGATCTACTCTCAACCATTGTATTTTCTATTTTGATTTTATATATTTCATCTCTACAAAGTTCAATAGACTTGGATTACCACGATATTGAATGATTGCCTTGGAAATGAACAGAGATCATTCTGTCGTTTTTGAGATTGCACCCAACTACTGCATTTCGGACTCTTTTGTTGACCATGATGGCCACTGCATTTCTTCTAAGGGATTCCTGCTCACAGTAGTAGATATAATGGTCATTGGAGTTAAATTCACCCTTTCCAGTCCATCTTAGTTCACTGATTCCTAAAATGCCAAGGTTCACTCTTGCCATCTCCTGTTTGAGCACTTCCAATTTTCCTTGATTCATGGAGCTAGCATTTCAGGTTCCTATGCATATTGCTCTTTACAGCAGCGGACCTTGCTTACATCACCAGTCCCATCCACAACTGGGTGTTGTTTTTGCTTTGGCTCCATCTCTTCATTCTTTCTGGAGTTATTTCTCCACTGACCTCAAGCAGTATATTGGGTACCTACCAACCTGGGGAGTTCATCTTTCAGTGTCCTATCTTTTTGCCTTTTCATACTGTTCATGGGATTGTCAAGGCAAGAATACTGAAGTGGTTTGCCATTCCCTTCTCCAGTGGACCACATTCTGTCCGACCTCTCCACCATGACCTGCCTGTCTTGGGTGGCCCTACATGGCATGGCTCATACACTGCAGCCTTAGAAAGCTTTAAATCTAATCACCCCTCTTCACTTACCATGCTACTGGTATTTTTACTCTAGTGATTTTTTTAATATATACTCTCAAAAAAAGACATTACCCCCACTAAGTACAGATTTGGTATTTAGTTCAATTTAGTCACATGTTTGGCATATATATTATTCACATTTCCTTTTTTTTTTATGGTTATGTGTCTTTATATTAAAAAAAAAAGTCAAGCATTCACAATTAAGTATGCCAAATGTAGTCTGGGGACTAGATTTAGCTTCTAGCTTGAAACAATTTTAAAAATAGACAAAATGGCTGAAAAACAAACCATAGTTTTCGGACATTGGGTATTAGTTGCCACAGGAAGTGATCTCTGAGAAACAGGAAGAAACAAAGTAAATCCTATGATTACCCAAGTTCAGTGCCTAGAGAGTTTCCAGCCATAATACAAAGTGGGAGTGGGGGCCCAAGAGTTACTCAATAGTCTCCTTGAGTTGAGAGAAGAAAACAGGAGAACAGGGTAGCCAAGGCAAGTCCAGTTCACAGGTCAAGTTCCAAGAAGAGAAGTGTAGAGTGAATGTGCTGGAAATTTGCAGAGGATACTCCTTGAGTCTTCAGCTGAGTAAGCATTGGCAAGGCTGGGAGAAAATGCCCAAAAGCTAATCATGAGGGGCCACACAGAGCTGGGAATAGTTTGTATTTCAATAGCCAGAGTGAGTATATGGCAAAACCAATACACTATTGTAAAGTTAAATAAAATAAAATTTAAAAAAAAAAGAAAATCCTTTAGGCTAATTTTCTCCCACTACGGGGCCGAGTACACTTTTGATACTCTATTGACGGCTGAGTACTCCAACTCACAAGTGAGTCCACAAGGACTTCTCACTCTGGCTATTATTCACATTTCCAATGGGTCTCAGGCTTTCCTGTTAAAATCATTTTCTTTCTTTTTGAAGCACATTGTTGACGATTTCCTCCACTGTGCTTCATTCCGAGCTAATCTCTAATGTGTCTCATTCGGAGCTAATCTGCAGCTTTTCTTGGTCGAGACTGCTTGACTCCCCCTCGCGCCTCAGAAATAGTTCACTAAGTATCCAGTTCTGATCAACAGCTATTTTTCTCAGCACTTTGAAGGCACCATTCTACTGCCTCAGTCTGGTGAAAAGTCAGTTATCAGCCTAACTGGTACTCCTTTGTAGGTAATCTGACTTTTCTAATCACTTTAAGGTCTTCTCTTTACACTTGATATTCTGAAATCTCCACATAACTGCCAAGGTGTATTTGCATTTTGTTTCCTGTTGAGTTTCTGAATTTGAGGATTCATGTCTCATTAATTCTGGAAAATTCTCAGTCATTATCCTTTTAAAAAATGTTTCTCTTTTTTCTCCCTATTGTCGTTATCTAGAATTCTCAGTTTGTTTTAGATCTTTTCATGTCATTCTCTTAACCTCCCTTTCATAATTTCTTTTGCCTTTCTGTGCTGCAGTCTGGAGATTTATTCAGCAATCTTTCAGTTCACTAATTTTCTTTTCAGCTGTGTCTGATCTACTCTCAACCATTGTATTTTCTATTTGGACTTTATATATTTCATCTCTGCAAAGTTCAATGCAGGGGACATGGGTTCAATCCCTGGTCCAGGAAGATTCCACATGCCATGGAGCAACTAAGCCTGTGGGCCACGGCTGCAGAAGCCCACACCCTGAGAGAACCCAAGCGTCACAGCAGGAGAAGCCGCCACAGTGCGAAGCACGTGCCCCACAAAACAGCCCCCGCTCACCACAGCTAGAGAAAGCCCACACAGCGGCCAAGACCCAGCACGCCAGAGATGAAGAAATAAACCTTAAAAAACGCACAGCAAAGACCCAGCACAGCCTCAGATAAATAAATAAACCCTAAAAAAAAACAAAACCGTGTTCAGTTCAGTTCAGTTGCTCAGTCGTGTCCGACTCTTTGCAACCCCATGAATCGCAGCACGCCAGGCCTCCCTGTCCATCACCAACTCCCGGAGTTCACAGAGACTCATGTCCATCGAGTCAGTGATGCCATCCAGCCATCTCATCCTCTGTCGTCCCCGTCTCCTCCTGCCCCCAATCCCTCCCAGCATCAGAGTCTTTTCCAATGAGTCAACTCTTCGAATGAGGTGCCCAAAGTACTGGAGTTTCAGCTTTAGCATCATTCCTTCCAAAGAACACCCAGGGCTGATCTCCTTCAGGATGGACTGGTTGGATCTCCTTGCAGTCCAAGGGACACTCAAGAGTTACATCCATACAAACTGCTGATACACACAACCCAGAGGAATCTCAAATACATCATGCTAAGTAGAAAGAGCCAGACACGAAAGGTGACCTGGTATATGATTCCATGTCTATGACGTCCTGAAAAAGGCTAGAGGGACAGAAAACAGGTCCGTGCTCTCCAGGGGCTGAAGATGAGAAAAGAGGTTAAAGGAAGACACTGGGAAATTTGAGGGGAGAGGAAATTCCTCTAAATCTCGACTGTGGTGATGCGTACACAACTCTGTGCTTTGTCAAAACTCAAGGAACTTCATATTTAAAAAGGTGGATGTTACTGTATGTAAATCTGGCCTGGACTTGATGACCAGCAAAGCTCCAGTTCACAGGACTCTTTCAGGGGAGCTGCCAGCTCAGGGCTCACAAACCTCTCCTGACTTGTGCACACATTCTTTTCTATTTATTATTTTTTAATTTTTAAAACTTGTTTGTCTAGTTTTTGCTTTGGAGCGCTTCTGATTTCTTGCTAGCTCAGTCATGCATTTTAAAACATTCTTTTAGGGGATTTCCCTGGTGGTCCAGTGGCTAACACGCCACACTCCCAATACAGGTGCCGGGTTTGAATGCTGGTCAGAGAACTGGATTCCACATGTTACGACTAAGAGCTCATGTGACGCCACAAAGGATTCTAAAGATTGAAGACCCCGAGGCCCACAACGAAGACCCAGTGGCAGCCAAATAAATGAATAAATCTTAAACAAAATATAGTCCACATTCTTTCAGATCTTCTGTCCAGAGGACCAGCCCAGTGAGGGAGATGCCGTATTCATCCTCAAAGGGCTGCTAGTCCGATGGAGGAGGAGAGAGCCAGCCAACAGGGAAGACCTCCTCCCAAGCTCTGTCCTCGGATCGCAGCTCCTCCAGGCGATTCGGGGCTTCCTGGACCTCCTCCCAAGCTCTGTCCTCGGATCGCAGCTCCTCCAGGCGATTCGGGGCTTCCTGGACCTCCTCCCAAGCTCTGTCCTCGGATCGCAGCTCCTCCAGGCGACTCGGGGCTTCCTGGACCTCCTCCCAAGCTCTGCCCTCGGATCGCAGCTCCTCCAGGCGACTCGGGGCTTCCTGGACCTCCTCCCAAGCTCTGTCCTCGGATCGCAGCTCCTCCAGGCGACTCGGGGCTTCCTGGACCTGTGAGATCACATAACCTTTTCGTGATGACAGTGATGGCTATGATTAACTGGCAAAAAAAAAACAAATTGTGATGCGTAGCAGGCAGCTGGCTGGGTTCACGGGCAGGGAGGTGGCGCTGCGTGACCCACGGCACTGCACTGAGTGCCAGCAGGGCAGGCCGGAGGGGCAGGTGGCCCAACAGGACTCCACAGAGAGGTCTGGAGAGGGGCGGGCGGGCATCGAGGTAGAGAACGCCGGGGAGGGGCCTGACTCAGCTGGAGTCAGTGGCCGGTGCTCCTTCCACCAGGGGAAGAAATGCCCGCAGCATCGATCTCACTGGCAACTCTTAGTGCCAAGTGCTCACCAGGGCCAGACATGGAGCTATCCATTCGCCAGCATGAGTGCCTGGAATTCTCTGCCGCTCTTTCAGTAGCACCCGTCTTACGTGGTGGCTTGAAGGATCCAGTTACCTGCACTTGTAAAGCGCTTGGCACTGGGGCTGTGACTCAGTGAATGCTGGCCTTCTTGTCAGCACCCCCATTAAACAGATGAGGGAGCCGAGGCCCAGCACTGTTAAGGGACTTGCCCATGGCCAAACAGCTACTAGGTTGCAGAGCTGGGTGTGCCTGGCTCTAAGGCCTCACAGGATAGCCCTCCTGGAGCAAGTCACAGCTAGACAGAATTCCTTCGGCATCAAAGGGGGGCTACCACTAAAATATTCCAAAGAGGGCAGAGGTTCCCCTGGACCTTCTCCACCCAGCTCTTTGCATCTCTACGCTGTCCTCAGTGCCAACCACCCATCCCCGTCCTGCATTTTGCTTCCCAGCTCTAAACACCTCCTCCAGGGAGCCTTCCTCGATCCCCCACCTTCCTGGTCTCAAAGCACAGAATGGACTCCACGCTTTTTGCTGCTGTTGGTCAGTCACTCAGTCGTGTCCAACACTTTGCGACCCCAAGCCTGCCTGTCCATCGCCAACTCCCGGAGTTTACTCAAACTCATGTCCATCCAGTCGGTGATGCCATCCAACCATCTCACCCTCTGTCATCCCCTTCTCTTCCCGCCTTCTATCTTTCCCAGCATCAGGGTCTTTTCTAATGAGTCAGCTCTTTGCATCAGGTGGCCAAAGTATTGGAGCTTCAGCATCAGTCCTTCCAATGAATATTCAGGGTTGATCTCCTTTAGGATGGACTGGTTGGATCTCCTTACAGTCCAAGGGACTCTCAGGAGTCTTCTCTAACACCACAGTTCACAAGCGTCAATTCTTTGGGGTTCAGCCTTCTTTTAATGAGGGTCTATTTGATACCAGGCACTGCCTGAGGCTCTGGGGATGTGGCAATGAAAGAGGTAGCCAAGTCCCTGCCCTCGTGGGTCTGACATTCTAATGGAGAGAAGGAAAAATAAACAAGTTTTAGGACAGTTAAGGTAATTGCAGGCTGTGATTAGGCCTATGAAGGATTCAAATAGGAAATGTTTCTTTTTTTATTTATTTATTTTAATTGGAGGATAATTACTTTACAATAGTGTATTGGTTTTCCCATACATTCACATGAATCAGCCACGGGTGTACATGTGTCCCCCATCCTGAACTCCCTCCCACCTCCCTCCCCATCCCATCCCTAGGGTCATCCCAGTGCACCAGTCCTGAGCACCCCGTCTCATGCATTGAACCTGGACTGGCGATCTGTTTCACATATGGTAATATACATGTTTCAGTGCTATTCTCTCAGATCATCCCACTCTCGCCTTCTCCCACAGAGTCCAAAAGTCTGTTCTTTACATCTGTGTCTCTTTCGCTGTCCTGAATGTAGGGTCATGGTTACCATCTTTCTAAATTCTATACATATGCGTTAGTATACTGTATTGGTGTTTTTCTTTCTGACTTACTTCACTCTGTATAGGAAATGTTTCTTACACAAGGAAACATTTAAGCTGAAGCCTCAGGTATAAGAAGGCCCAGATATTGTCAGGAATAGAGTACTCCAGGCAGCAGAAAGGGCTTATGCAAAGGCCCTGGGGTAGAAAACAGCCCAGAGGGTTTAGGAGACCAGAAGGAGAGGTCTGTGGCTGGAAGATGAGGGAGGGGAGGGGCAAGTAGAAGATGGACGTGACAGGCAGGGGCCGGGTCACGCCAGGGCCCCTGTGGCTTTGACTCTGAACATGGTGGAAATCACTGCGGGGTTCTGAGTGGAGGATGCCAGGCAGGGGGTGGGTTCCAAAGAGGCAGGATAGGAAAAGGGAGGATGCAGGGGTCCAGGTGGGGCTGATGGGGCCTGGATCAGGGCAGGGGCAGGGAGGCGGTGGGAGGACCCAGGGCTCCCTCCTCTCTCTCTCTGCTGACCCTTCGTGACACCCATCCCTCCTCTGGGTTTATTTCCCAATTGCAAGCTTCCTGCTTCCAGGAAGCCCTCCCTAATTCTCACTCCCCCACTTGTATCTGAAAGGGCCCTTCCCCGTCCACGTCACTGGCTGGATCACCGTCTTGGAGCTGCGCACACCCTCCTCGCCCAGGGCCACCCCCTACATCTGTGGGGTCAACAGCTTTAGCTCAGGGTGGAGCCCAAGACTGGAGACAATTCCTGAGACTCGAGCTTAGAACCAACCGTCTCCAGAGGACATCTGCTTTCCCATTCCTCTTAATACCCTCCCCCTGCAGCTCTGGATCCGAAGGGCTTAGGAATGGACTCGCAGAGGATGGAGCCTCCCACGCCGATGCCCACCTAGCCCCCTCCCCATCCACCCCCACCCCCAGTGCCGATCCTGACAGCCCTCCCTCCAAACCCTCACTCTCATCTTTCCCTGCCTCCTTCATTCTCCCAGGAGACACTTACCGGGTACCTACTGTGTGCCTGGTTCTGAGCCGGCCCCCGGATCAAAGGGAACCGGGGCACAGCCAGGCCGCACGGTCGGGGAGGCGATGGGCGAGCTGGTAACAGCGATGGTAATGATGGGCGGCAGTGGGGATGGTCAGCCCAGCTTGTTGGGGCCTCACTGTGTGCCCAGCACGGCGCTAAGCACTCAGAGTGCATTAACTCATCTAATTCTCATAATAGCCCGATGAGGTAACAGTAATTATTTTAATAAGGGGTAACACTTAATACTTATTAAGTGCCAGACACTGTTCTAAATGCTTTGCGGGTGTTAGCCCATTCAAGGTGGTACTATTATTACCCATATTTTACAAGTGAGGAAACTGAGGCACAGAGATGTTTAATAACTTGCCAAGGTCACACGGCCAGTTTTTGGCATAGCCAAATGCATTTGCAATGGTGGCTGAAGGCAGGCTGTGCTGTGGAACACAGAGGAGAAAGGAGTCCCTTCCTTCTGGGCAGATCAAGGAAGACTTCAAAGAGGAAGTGACTTTTAAGTCTTATGGGATTAGCAGGGTTTTGCCAGGTGGGTGGGAGGGAAAGGGCATTCCAGGCAGGTCAGTGGAGCAAAGGCCGGAAGGATGTTTAGGGCTGAGCCATAGGTCAGCTTGGCTAGAGGGTCAGGCGGGGATGCTTGGATTCGAGAGACGGGGAGAAGCCAGGAGGCAAAGGGCCCTGGGAGTCAGGCTGAGAGGCTTGGACTGATTCTGGGGGCAACAGGAAGCTACCGTTCCCTCCTCTCTCTCCCGACCTGCTAACACTAACTTCTGACCCTTCCGGATGCAGAAGAGATAAACCTTCCTTAAATGCGGCACACTCAGCACCCTCACCCACCCCCACCCCGGTCTTATTACACTCCGAAAGCGCCCGTGGTGGCCTCAGACCACCACACCGCCACCTCTAACGCTGTGTGGGTTTCACCCTTCCAGCCCACTTCCCTGTGCCTTGTCCCCCACCCAGATGCTCTCCTTCTCGCATCCATCCGGCCACAGCCTGTTCCTCCCCTGGGTCTGGCTGAGGAAAGCCCTCCTGGATCACTCTAAGCCACGCGAGTTTCCATCTTAATTCTTCCCGCTTGCACATCACTGGGCTTCCTCATCGCGGCTGGAACTATGGACTCTCAGCTTGCTTCTTACCAGCCCTGTCTCTTCAGCTGGAATGTGAGATCCTGAGGGGTCGAGATCATGCCCTATAGTTCAGTGTGAAAGGTGGGCACTGCCTTCTGAACACTGTGCTGGGCGGCATGACTGTGAGGCTGTGCTTCGTGCTCAGCTGTGCCTTCGGCCATCCTGCAGTTTGAGGGAACCGAGGCCCAGGGGGATGAAGGTACTCCTCTGCACTCGCCGTAAGCCTGACTCCAAACTCCGTGTAAGGAGCGTTTTCTCATACTCCACCTGCGTCCAACCCTCCCAGGTGGAGGCCCAGCAGATGCTCAGAAGGGTATCAGAGAAGGACCCAAGCCTGGTCCCCTTCCGCGCTGGGTCCTGCTTCAGCCCTGTTCTCGCTTCCTCCCCGCTTCAGAGGAGATGGGATCCCGCAGGACTGCTGGCTGCCCTCCGAGTTACTGCCACGGGCACTGGCTGACAACCCTGCGGTCTGGGTGGCCCCCAAGCCCCCAGGAGCTGGAGGCTGAGTCTCACAGGTTCTGAGTTCCTTTATCAGATGCTGGCCTGGGCTCATTCTGAAAGGCTGTGGGCAGGAGCCTGAACTGAGCCCCAAAGGACCCAGCAGGGTGACAGGCGAGAGCCCACATCACTTGCAGCCAGGCGATCCTAACCGAGTCACAGCAGCTCAGTGGGAAAGAACCCGCTGCCAGTGCAGGAGACCCGGGGTGATCCCTGGGTCTGGAGGATCCCCTGCAGGAGTAAATAGCTACCCACTCCAGTATTCTTGCCTGGACAATCCCACGCACAGGGGAGCCGGTGTGGCTACAGCCCATGGGGACGCAACTAGTTGGACACAACTGAGCAATTGAGCCACAATGATGCTCGCTGTTGGCATGCATCGGGCACCTCCTGTGTGCCAGGCACCGGCTGTGCTAAGCCCCTCACAGGAATTCCTCATTCCTCCTCCCAACAGCCTCGAGAAGTTAGTAACATGACCAAGTCCACTGCACAGGTGAGGACGCTTCGCGCATTTATTCCACCATCCGGTCACCCACTGAGCACCCACTACACGCCAGGCATGGAACTCAGAACTGGAGTAAAAAAAATGTGCAAGATGCACCCAGCCCCGCTCTGCAGAGCATGCGGCCTGAAGGGGGTCTGGCGTAAGGCCGTGGGCATAAACCCTCCTGGGGGGCAGGAGGGGCAGAGGCCTCACTAACTGCTAAGGGTGAGGAAGGGGAAATAACTCCACAGGTCCTGAACGTAGCACCGGGCACCACCATGAGCGTGAGCTCGTGCATCCCAGAGAAGATGCCCCGAGAGCAGGTGGACACGCGCCCTGGGAGCTGCGATCACCGAGGGGTGGCTGGGGCTTGCTGAGTGTCCCATCCCGGCAGCCTGCAAGGGCGAGGAGAGGAGGTGCCAGTCGAAGCAGCAGGAAGGAGACCAGGAAACTGCCACGCTCCCCAGCCCAGGGAGGGCGCAGCGCATGGAGTCAAAGCCACCGTGCAGTCAAGGGCTTACCTGAGGCTTTGGCAGCAAGGGCTTCCTCAGAAGGGGCTCTTCTGGGGGCACCAAGGGCTGACAGTGGGGATGGAGCTGGCCAGGAGAGGAGCCAGAGTGGAGGGGGCTTGGGGACCATGTTTCCCAAACAGGGCTTCCCTGGTGGCTCAGCTGGTAAGGAATCCGCCTGCAATGCGGGAGACCCCGGTTCAATTCCTGGGTTGGGAAGATCCCCTGGAGGAGGGGATCAGTCCAGTCGCTCAGTCGTGTCCGACTCTCTGCGACCCCATGTACTGCAGCAAGCCAGGCCTCCCTGTCCATGACCAACCCCTGGAGCTTGCTCAAGCCCATGTCCATAGAGTCGGTGATGCCGCCCAGCCATCTCCTCCTCTGCCGCCCCTTCTCCTCCCGCCTCCAATACTCTCACCCCCTCCAGTATTCTGGCCTGGAGAATCCCATGGGAATCTGGTCGCAAAGAGTCAGACACGACTGAGTGACTTTCACTCGCTACTTGCTTGCTTCCCAAACCGAAGCTCCTCTGGGTCTGGGGACTGAGGGGACTGAGTCACGGAGGGACAGAGACTGCCCAGGGCTCTGGCCTCACTGGCGGATGGGGACACTGAGGCCCAGAGGGCAAGGAGTGCTCCAGGGCCACGTGGGGCGGCCCTGCGCCACTGTGGGCCGCTCCTGAGTCACGGCCCCCGCGGGTGCTGCGGCTTCCTCCTGGGGCCCGTCATGTCCTCGTGACAGGTCTCCCGGCCGCCGGGCAGGTACCCATGGGCTTGTTGCCGAGGCCCCAGCAGGCAGGCGGGGGTGAGGCTGCAGAGACCAGCCATGGCCTTGGCCTCTGGCCAGCCCCCTGCTCCGGCTTCTCCCTCCTGGGGGCCTTCTCCCTGCTCCCTTCCCGGGGCCCCTGCGGGTGTCTGAACGCCCCTCCTGAGGAGCAAGGGTGCTGCTAAGCCCCCCTCGCTGGGCTGGGGTCTGCTTCAAGGCCAGGCCTGTGTCTCTGCAGCCACACCAGGAACGCCCCGGGACTCCCCCCTCAGACTAGTGATTCTGCCTGAACAGAAGCTTCTCCAGGACGGACCCAGGTGTCTCCCACGCCCTAGGAACTCCTGGACCCCCTGCTCTGGGAGACCAGTCAGCTCTGCTAAACGAACCCCTCCCTATTTGGGGTTGGTAAGAATTCAAGTGCTTCCCTGGTGACTCAGACAGTAAAGAATCCAACTGCAATGCAGGAGACCGGGGTTCGATCCCTGGGTCAGGAAGATCCCCTGCAGAAGGGACAGGCTGCCCACTCCAGTATCCTTGCCTGGAGAATCCCACGGACAGAGGAGCCTGGCAGGCTGCAGTCCGTGGGGCAGCACGGAGTAGGACACAACTGAGCATGAAGTTGAACGCAAGCGGCAGCCTGGAGTCCAGGGCCTCATCCCGCTGCCGGCCCCGGGGTGAGAGTCAGCCAGCCGCCAGGTCAGCCTGACCGGGGTGCGCCTGTGGCACGGCCACTCCTCACCCTGGACCTGAGGCAACTTCCCCAACCTCTCCAGCCTCCCGCCTCACCTGTAAAACAGTCGGCAACAGCTGCCTGGCTCGTGGGGTTGGTGAGAATCAATGACATAATGCTTGTCGGGTGTTTATGTGGGGCAGCACACTGGAAACGGTGCTATTACCATGATTACGAAGAGAGTCGTGAGAGCCGACCGCGCCTCAGCCGTGCCCGCGCCCCACAGTCTACACAGCACTTCAGCTGCGGTCGCGTGGGAACCTCGAGGAGCCAGTGTGGCGTCTCGGGAGGCTCCAAAGGCCCACACTCCTTTCCTGGAGTCACGGAGCCCAACCGCCTGGCTCTGGCCTCGTAATCCTGACCCACCAGCGGCTCGGTGTCTGTACAGCATCTGAGTATTTACAGGCTGGGTGCCTGGAGCACGTTACTTCACCTCTCTGAGCCTCAGTTTCCTCTTCTGTAAAACAGGGGCAAGAGGACTACTTCTCTCACAGGCTTATTGTGAAGAGTAGATGACACGCGTCTTCAAAGGGCCCGGAACAGGGTCTGGCAGAGTCAGGGCTATGTTCTTTTTTCGGGGAGGGGGGCACGCCATGCAGCTTGTGGGCTCTTAGCTCCCCAGTTCAGTTCAGTTCAGTCGCTCAGTCGTGTCCGACTCTTTGCAACCCCGTGAATCGCAGCACGCCAGGCCTCCCTGTCCATCACCAACTTCCAGAGTTTACTCAGACTCACGTCCATCGAGTCAGTGATGCCATCCAGCCATCTCATCCTCTGTCGTCCCCTTCTCCTCCTGCCCCCAATTCCTCCCAGCATCAGAGTCTTTTCCAATGAGTCAACTCTTCGCATGAGGTGCCCAAAGTACTGGAGTTTCAGCTTTAGCATCATTCCAGGGATCAAACCGGGGCCCCCTGCAGAGGATGCAGCATCCTACCCACTGGACCACCAGGGGGTCCCCCCGGTGAATGCAACTTTTGGATTGTGCCCTTAAAAAACCAAAAGAAACAAAGGAAGGAAGGAACCTGGCCCCTCCTTCCCCTTCCTTCTCAGGAGATGGAATACAGATGTAACAGAGGGACACTGGGCAGCCAGATTAGACCACGAGGGAGAAGACAAGTGCTGGGGAAGCAGAGCGACAAGACAGAAGGACTCTGGGGCTCAGCCTGACGTCAGCCCCCGTCCCTCCTGCACTGTGCTCTGCCCCTTCCTCTGCTGTATTGTGGAAGCCTTTTGTCATGGGGTCGCCGAGAGTTGGACACGACTGAGCGACTGAACCAATGTTACAAGCCTTTTCTGACCTTTGTTACTACTACAAAACCCAAATGCCAACTGATACAAGCCAGGGCAGTCCCGCCAAAAGGGAACTTTGTGAACACTGGTGTCTCTTCTTTCGTTTTTTCCCCTCTTACATCAATGTATGTGGGTGTATGTATTTGAATATGCAGTGGGTGCAGATTTCCCAGGTTATAAATGCAGGTGTGCAACAAATGCGGCTTTATTTTGCTGCAACTGAGCGTAGTTTATGTCTCACGCTCCTTGTTTCCCGCTGGTGGAAATCTAAGCCAGCCAATGCATCACGTCAGTCACTTCAGATTAATTCCAGCTAGGATATGTCTGCCGTGGGAAGAGCAGGGTGAGTTCCACCGGTCCAGGGTTCCTCCTGCCCCTCCCACACACCTCCCTCTTTTCTTGGTAGCATTTCGGTTCTGCTTAGTAACTGAAACAGAGCATCACAGCCTCACTGACCGAAGCCAGGCCACCTGGAATTCGGGTAGGATCAGAGCTGGACGTCACGCCGTGTGACTCATGACAGTTCTGAGAGATCTGCATTCTTGCCTGGTTTCCAGCTGTGGAGTCTCAGCTGCCTGGGCCCAACGTCACCTCGTCGCGACCCCACAGCGCCACTGCACACCTTCCTGGGGAGGTTCCTGGGCTCCAGACCCCAGCTGAGGTTGGAGCATGCAGACTACTTCCAGGCAGCCCTCCCATCATCACGGCTTCCTAGCTTCCAGGCTCATGTCCTCTCTGATCTCAGATTCCCAAACTCCTGGGCCCCTTCCCTTGCCTAAGCGGTGCAGTCTCCTGACTCTCCCTGCTGCGTACAGCGAGGCTGTTTCTGTGGGTTTTGCCCTGGTCCCCAGGACCGGCTCCCCTGCCCTGGGTCAGGGAGCCCTCATGTCTGGGCTCGAATGCTGGAGGGTCGGGGGTTGGAAGGAAGTACAGGGCAGGACAAGCTCCCTTTTAAGAGATGCTGCTCACCCCTCCCTCTTTATTCCTGCCCACACGGAGGACACCATAGTGGGAAAACGTGGTCCCTTCAAGTCTAGGTTGAAAAATGATTCTGGAAAGTCAGACTCTGAATGTGAAGATGTTTGAGAAATATCTTGACTAATACATTTCACTTATACTTTCTTTTAATGTATGTATAAGACTGATAATAAAGAACATTGCCTGAAAGAGCTCTTTTGGTAAGAATAAAATAAAACCTAAGAGATACTGAAGCCTTGTGTCCTGGTTTAGCTGGTGGCCTTCTTTCTTTATGGTATGCAAAATATTGGTGTTGGACAATTGATGGAGACTTAGATTTGATGGGCTTGGGTTGCTTTTAATATTCTCCCCACTTTGCAGATGAGGAAACTGAGGCCTAGAGAGGTGAAGTCAAGGTCATGTAGCCAGCAGAAAGAGGGGATGGGATGTGAACAGAGGCATTCTCACTTTAGCCACAAGGCTGTTCCGCTTCTGTGGGGCATCCTTCCCTTTCCCTGTCCAGTTTTATCCTCATAGTCTCCTTTGTTGTTCACGAATATCTCATAAGGAAGACAAGAATCAAGAGGGCAGATTTCCCTGGTGGTACAGTGGATAAGAATCCGCCTGCCAATGCAGGGGACACGGGTTCCATCCCTGGTCCAGGAAGACCCCGCATGCGTGGAGCAACTCAGCCCCGTGGGCCACAACCACTCACTGAGCCCCACTGAGCAACAAGAGATGCCCACGCACCGCAAGGAGGAGGAGCCCCCGCCTGCTGCTACTGCGCAGCAGCAAAGACCAAGCGCACCCCAAACTTGATCAATTAATAAATCAAGGTGGGGATGACCTTGGTTTCACAGCTAGGGAAACTGAGGTCCACTGGAGATACGTGAATTGGCCTCAGGGATCCAGCTAAGGAAGCGTGAAACCAGCTCTAGACCCAGGTCTCTCCTGTCCAGGGATACGCCCCACGCTTGAGGACTGTCCTCGGCCACACACACACACCACACACCCCCAAATGCACATATGTACCCAGACACAGATACACGCAGAGCAGGGCTGGCTTCGTTTCAGGACGCAAAATCCATCACCCGGCCCCACACTCTGCAATGCTCTCTGAGCAGCAGCACCGGGCTGCTGGCAGGGAAAGTGGAACCACAAAGCTGTGGTTAATCCTCCACCCCAATTACCAGCAATACTTTGGGAAGGGCCTGTTGGCTCCTGGAAACAGGAGGAGCAACATCAAACGTGGCTCCTGAGTGCGCCAGGAGGAAGTCTGTTGCATTAGCCAGGAAGCGGCTACTGCGTGGGGAGGGGAGAGGCCGCGGGTCTCAGCAGGGAGAAGTGGAGGCTTGGGGGTCAAGTCCCAGCCCCACAAACGTGTGGCATTGAGGACATCACTCCCCACCCACGACTGGCTGGGGAGGGCCCTCTGGCATCCGCATCTTTTAACAATCATAACGACAACTTGTGTACGTGGGAACCACTGGGCCTCTGGGTCAGGGACCACCTCTGTCCTGCCCATTGTTAGAGCTCCAGCACGAGGCCTGGCCCAGGGTCGGTGATTAATGAATGATGGTTGAAAGACTGCATGGCCATCTCTTCCTATTCACACAGCTTTTAGAAACCGCCTCTCGTTTGCTTTCATGATACTGGAGTTAGTATGCCCATTTTAGAGATGAGAAAACTAAGGCTCAGAGCAGCTGAGACAAAGCACAAGCTGTGACGTTAACCTGTGTGGGGCTTCTCCCAGCTTTACACTATTTGACCTTCATTTCCTCTTCCCCCAACTTCTTTTTCATCTGAACACCCCTACACACACACACACACACACACCCCATAGTGTCCGTACAACAAACATGCCTGTTGCTCAGATTGTCACACACTGCAAAGCCGTATGTCTTTACAAGGAGGACATGAAGAGGAGGAGAAGGAGGGTGATGCCGTCGACTCCTCAACATCTAATCTCCCTTCCTAATGGGACCCTGAATTTGCCAACTTGCTGCTTTGGGAGGAATTATTATTGGAGAAGGAAATGGCAACCCACTCCAGTATCCTTTCCTGGAGAATCCCAGGGACAGGGGAGCCTGGTGGGTTGCCGTCTCAGGGGTCGCAAAGAGTCGGACACGACTGAAGCAACTTAGCAGCAGCAGCAGCAGCATTATAACTCCACCCTCAGCTTCAGAGGCAAGTGCTAATTAACCAAAGCCACTTGGCATATCTTATTCTCCTGGCCACCATTATTGATCGGGAGGTGGACAGATGACCCGAGGCAGGTCGATCATGGCCAAAAAG
The DNA here is from genome assembly GCF_029407905.1 of Bubalus kerabau. NCBI lineage: Eukaryota > Metazoa > Chordata > Mammalia > Artiodactyla > Bovidae > Bubalus > Bubalus kerabau. The sequence continues at coordinate 189,301,337 of NC_073626.1, forward strand.
ATCCCCTTCCAGTACTTTTTTGAGCCACTAGGCAACTTTCCTTTTTGCTACTGCATTTGGATCGAGAAACAAAGAGTCCCAGAAACTTATTAAGCCATCTTAGGAACACAAGGGCAGAGTCTGATCAAGCATGGAGCTGACGTTGAGGCTGTATTGAGCAATTGTGAGCTGCTGGGTCAAGCCGCACCTGAAGGGTGAACCTACTTCTGGCTTTTCAGTACCGGGAGCCAATGAATTCCCTTTATCAGTGGAGTTGGGTTTTCTACAACTTGTAACTGCAGAAAAGTATTCTAACAACTATAAACAGCTTCAGTACTATTTCCACAATAAACGCGATGACTGCTTTTATAGGTCCTCATAACCCCGCTTGTTATCAGGTGGACTGCAGGCGAGCAGGAAGCGGGTATGAAGACTCTTCCTCCAGCTCCTTCCACACTTCTCTCCGCAGTTTTGTTAGATAATGACCTCAAGGCTTTACCTCCAATGCAAATCTAGGGTGAAGCCCCAGAAGCTGTTATGTTGAGTGAGGAGCTCAAGAGACCGCAGCAGAGGGCCCCAGGCTAGTCTGCCCAGCCCCACCTGGGAGGGGCCACACGGCCCACAAGCAAGTTCCTGTCCCTCCCGCGGCCTTGGTAGAAAGGTCAGCTTTCCATGGGCAATGGCGATACTCACGGTCTCATCCTTCCAGCTCATCTTCCACCCTGTCCTCCACTAATCTTATCCACTGAGTAACTACCTTCTGAGATGTCATAGTTTCTCAAACGACTTATCAATTTAGAAGTTCCCTGGGGCTTCCCTGGTGATCCAGTGGTTAAGCCTTTGCCTTCCAATGTCGGGGGTGCAAGTTTGATCCATGGTCGGGAGCTAAGATCTCACATGCGTCTTCAATAAAGACTTTAAAAGTGGTCCACATTCAAAAAAAAAAAAAAATCTTAAAAAAAATTAAATTAAATTAAAGAAAAAAGAAGTTCCCTGAAACCTTCGAACAAACTTCACTGAGTCAAGAGGAGTTAGAACCGAGGCAGCAGCAGAGCGCGGTGAGAGAGCTCACTGGGACGGGCTTGCAGTTTGGGGCTTGGGTTCAAGTCGAGGCAGTGCCGCTTCCGGGGTGCGTGGCTTTGGGCAGATCACATCACCCTCTTTGCGGGAGGCAAAATTACAGTCCCTCAAACACACCTGCATCCTAATCCCCCGAACCTATGAGGATGGCGAAAACTAGAGATGATGAGATTACCCTGGATTATCTAAGCGGGATTTCCTGGTGGCTCAGACAGTAAAAAATCTGCCTACAACACGGAAGACCTGGGTTCAGTCCCTGGGTTGGGAAGATCCCCTGGAGAAGGAAATGGATACTGATGCCAGTATTCTTGCCTGGAAAATCCCATGGACAGAGGAGTCTGGTGGGCTATAGTCCATGGGGTCACAAAGAGTCAGACACGACTGAACCACCAACACACACACACACACACCCCCCCCTAACCAAATCAGCAGTTAACAGTGGAGAACTCTTCCAGGCTATGATCAGAGGGAGACGTGACTACAGAAGAAGGATCAGAAAGACAGAGCATTGCTGGGACTTCCTGGTGGTCCCGTGGCTAAGACTCCACGCTCCCCATGCAGGGGGCCCGGGTTCCATCCCTGGGACCTCCTGGTGGTCCCGTGGCTAAGACTCCACGCTCCCAATGCAGGGGGCCCGGGTTCCATCCCTGGGACTTCCTGGTGGTCCCGTGGCTAAGACTCCACGCTCCCCATGCAGGGGGCCCGGGTTCCATCCCTGGGACTTCCTGGTGGTCCCGTGGCTAAGACTCCACGCTCCCAATGCAGGGGGCCCGGGTTCCATCCCTGGGACTTCCTGGTGGTCCCGTGGCTAAGACTCCACGCTCCCAATGCAGGGGGCCCGGGTTCGATCCCTGGTCGGGGAACTAAACCCAACAGGCCACAACTAAACAACACATCATTGCCGAATTTGGAGCTGAAGGAAGGAGGCTGTGAGCCAACATGGGTGGCCTTGAGAAGCCGGACAAGGCAAGGAAACAGACGCTCCCCCAGAGCCTCCTGAGAAGAATGCAGCCCTGCTGACAGTTTAAATTCAGCCCAGCGAGACTCATGTCAGGACTCAGACCTCCAGAAGCCCACGAGGATCCGTGGGTGTTGCTCAGCACTGAGGTTGTGGCCATTCGCTACAGCAGCCACAGGACCCTAATGCAGGCCCTGAGCCTCCGTTTGCTCATTTGGGACGCAGGTAACAGCCCCGAACTCCACGGAAGCCTGGGCGAGCTAGAGGTTGAGAGCTCAGCCTCGAGATACCCAAGCCCAAGGTTCAAACCCAGACTGACACAGGGATCCAAACTCTCACCCCAGGTCGGATGGCCCTGGGAAAGCTGTTCCCCACCTCGTGAGGCACCACCCCGACACTTCTGGACCTTGGATCTTGAGCTGTCTCACCGGGCCAGGCCGGGGGGGCAGGTAAGGATTAAGGGAGAGTCTTGGGAGGGGCTGGAAGTCCTGGGCAGGGCCCGGGTGCAGGCCCAGGCGTCAGGGGCCGCCTGGGAGTTGGCAGAGGGGAGCAACGCCCCGAGTCTCATCCCTCATGCCTTCCATCAGCCCTCACAGAACCTCTCTCCAGGGAGTAAGCAAAGGGGAGTCTGTCCCCCACCTCAACCGAGACCCAGGTCAGCCTCCTGTCTCCCCGGTTCTTTCACTAACCACTGCCCCCAGAGGCTTCATAAAGAGGGAATGGGGCCACACGTGGGGCAGAAAGATAAAACCAAACGCCAGGTTGGCCCCCTACTGGCTATGAGAACTTGAACCAAGGACTTTTTCTCCCTGAGCCTCCTCATTGTTCCTCATCAGAAAAACGGGGACAAGGACGTCCCTGGTGGTCCCGTGGTGAAGGATCAGCCTGCCCCAGCTGCCTGGTTGGAGACAGGCGAGTCAAGCTCGTTACATTCAGGGCAGCGTGCTAATGACTTGTTCACTTTAATAAAGACAGATTTTGGTAATGTCAAAGGAAAAAAAAGAATCTGCCTTCCAACGTAAGGGACCCAGGTTCGATCCCTGGTCGGATAGCTAAGGTCCCACAGGCCACAGAGCAATGAAGCTCATGCCCCACAAGTACTGAGACCGAGTGCCACGACGAAGAGAGGCCACGCACTGCGGCTACTGAGCCCCAAGCTCCAGAGCCGGGCACCGCAACTGGACGAAGACCATGCACGGCAATGAAGACCCCGTGCAGCCAAAATTCAAAAAAAGGGAAAGAAAAATGGAGATCAGAAGAGTACTTAGACAGCATGTTAAATAGTGGAGACATCACTTTGCTGATAAAGGTCCATCTAGTCAAAGCTATGATTTTTTTCCGATAGTCATGTACAGATGTGAGGGTTGACCACAAAGAAGGCTGAGCACTGAACAATTGATGCCTTTGAATTGTGGTGCTGGAGGAGATTCTTGACAGTCCCTTTGCAAGGAGATCAAACCAGTCAGTTCTAAAGGAAATCAGGTCTGAATGTTCATTGGGAGGACTGTTGTTGAAGCTGAAGCTCCAATGCTTTGGCCACCTGAGGATAAGAGCCAACTCACTGGAAAAGACTCTGATGCTGGGAAAGATTGAAGGCGGCAGGAGAAGGGGGCGACAGAGGATGAGATGGTTGCAGGGCATCGCGACTCAATGGACATGAACTGGAGTAAACTTCAGGAGACAGAGGAGGACTGAGGAGCCTGGCGTGCTGCAGTCCACAGGTCACAAACAGTCAGACACAACTTACCAACTGAGCAACAGCAACAACCTTACCACTAAAGTTGTTAATTTAGCACTACGTGAATAATCATGTAAAGTATTTAGCAAGGATTAGAAACGTAGTAAGTGTTAAATAATGGCTATCATTAAGTACCCACCCCCTACACACACACAAAGGAGAAAGACATCATTTCTAGGTCAGCACAGTCAGACCTGACAAGTGCTTATTAATGACCTATTCTGTTGTTGCTCGGTAGCCCAGTGGTGTCTGACTCTTTGTGACCCCATGGGCTGCAGCGCACCAGGCTTCCCTGCCTTTCACTATCTCCTAGAGTTTGCTCAGACTCATGTCCACTGAGTGCCACCCAACCATCTCATCCTCCCTTCTCCTCCTGCCCTCAATCTTTCCCAGCATCAGAGTCTTTTCCAATGACTAGCCTCATCAAGTGGCCAAAGTACTGGAGCTTCAGCTTCAGCATCAGTCCTTCCAGTGAGTATTCAGGATTGATTTCCTTTAGGATTAACTGCTTTGATCTCCTTGCTGTCAAGGGACACTCAAGAGTCTTCTCCAGCCCCACAGTTCCAAAGCATCAACATGACTGCAGGAAAAACCATAGCTTTGACTACACAGACCTTTTTGGCAAAGTGATGTCTCTGCTTTTTAATATGCTGTCTAGGCTTGTCATAGCTTTTCTTCCAAGGAGCAAGAGTCTTTTAATTCCATGGCTGCAGCCACCGTCCGCAGTGACTGTGGGTGAGGCCCAATCAAACCCTGACAGAAACTGGAGGACACACATCCTTTCCCTTCCGGGGACTCGGCCTTGGGGAAAAAGGGAGACCAGAATTCACAGCCCAGCGGGCCAGGGTTCAGGGGGAGCTGCTTTCTGGGAAAAGACAGCAGACGGCAGCCAGCAGTCGCAGAGGGCAGCAAAGGTGGGGCACGAGAGCCCCTCGTGCTCGGCAGCCGTTTATGGAGTTGATACTCCGTCCCAAACATGGTCCAGTTCTTAAACCTTTAGGTGGTATAATCCTCACAACAGCTCTTAGAAAGCACGCTATTATTATATCCATTTCATAGACAAGGAAACTGTACCCAGAGTAACCTTCCCAATCTTGGATGCTGGTAGGAGGCAGACAGGGTCTACGGGCGGGTCCTGGCACTCCAGCGCTTCTCAGACTTCAGCACACACTAGAGTCTTCTGGGGATCTTGTTAAAATGCGGTCTGGCTCAGCAGGGCTGGCCGGAGGTCCAGCCACCCTATTTCTAACAAGCTCCACAGATCATACTTGGAGCTTCTGGCTCTATATTGCCCCTTACTAAGTGTTCACTGGAGACTTAAGATCGATGTGGGCTTGATCCCTGGATCAGGAAGATCCCCTGGAGTAGGAAATGGCATGTCTGACTCTTAGTGACCCCATTAACTGTAGCCCACTAGGCTCCTCTGTGCATGGAATTCTCCAGGCAAGAATACTGGAGTGGGTTGCCATTTCCTTCTCCAGGGGAATCTTCCCGACGCAGGGATCGAACCAGGGTCTCCTGCGTTGCAGGCGGATTATTTACCGTCTGAGCCACTGAGGAAGTCCCAGGAAACGGCAACCCGCTACAACAGTCTTGCCTGGAAATGTCCATGGACAGAGGAGCCTGGCAGGCCGCAGTCCATGCAGCCGAGCAAGAGTGGAACACGACAGCACAGCACACACGCACACGTTATTATTAACAAGGAGTTTTGCTATGGTTCCTGTAAGGTAAGTAGGGACTTGGAGAGCTTCATTTGCCAAGGTCATGGAGCCGGCAAACAACAGATTTAGGACTTGAAGCCATGGCTCACGATCACATCAGTACACCAGGCTGACGTAAAACAGAAGGATGCCCGGGAGGAAGGGTGCCTGAACCCACAGACAAAAAGGGACTCCTCGGGGGCCTGAGACCTCGGTTTGGCAATTCCAGATCTTGGTCCCCTTGGTCCCGGGGGCTTTGTGGGGCTCCAGCAGGTCTGGAGAGGTGGGGGTGCCTAGTTTTCCAGACAGAGACGCAGCTGCCTTCAGCCAGTCAGTTCTGGGTTTTCATCCTCATCCCGTGTGGTTGGAGGAGGGCACTCCCCACCCCACCCCCAATCACCCAAGGGCGCCTCCGCCGCCCACCGCCCGTCCTTAGGGGCTGGGACACCTGGGGCGCTGGCTCCTGCCAGGAATCTGAGCTGAGTCACTAAGGCCCTCGCCGCCTGCGCTAATCCCGGCTAGTCTGTGCTAAACCCTGCTGCGGGCTCACTCCTGGGCGTCATGGATCCGGGCTTCATGGGGCGCGCCTCTCTCGCCCTGCTCACACCACGTGCTTCACGCTTCCCCGACCCCAGCCCCCCAACAGCACCAGCCGACCCCCACAGGGAGCACCAGAGAGGGCTCCGGAAGTTCCTGTCCGGGCTGACAAACCCATGTCACAGATGGGAAAACTGAGGCCCAGGAGGAAGGCACCTGCCTGGGGCCAGCGGAGCTGTGCTCTGTGGAATTCCGTGGACTGCATCTCCTATTCCCGTCTAAATGCGTGCTCTCACGCTTAGGCCAGGCCCTGGCGGGTAGGTGTTGAGTGAACCTGGGCCTTTGGGATCATCCCAAACTGCACACTGAACGGGCGAAAAAGACAAGACTGTGGCTGAAAAGTTAGAGAAATGAAGGGGCGGAATATTCTGGAAAGCGCAGGGAAAAACAGTAAAATGTGCCTTTTTATATGAAATGCACGCATGCTAAGTCACTTCTGTCATGTCCGACTCTGTGTGACCCTATGGACTGCAGCCCGCCAAGCTCCTCTGTCCGTGGACTTTTCTGGGTAAGAACACTGGAGTGGGTTGCCATGCCCTCCTCCGGAGGATCTTCCCGACCAGGGATCCGACCTGCGTCTCACGCCCCGGCGTTGGCAGGCGGGTTCTCCACCACTGGTGCCGCTGGGAAGTCTGTTTTATATGAAAACCTGCTAGAAATACTGGCTGCTGGAGCCAGAATGTGCCCACTTTTCTTTGCTTTTGCTTTCACCTTTAAAAATGTAAACTCGCAGGGCTTCCCTGCTGGCCCAGTGGTTAAGGATCCACCTTGCAACGCAGGGGACATCAGTTCCATCCCCAGTTGGGGAAGATCCCACGTGCCACGGGGCAGCTAAGCCCGTGGCCACACGCACTGAGCCTGTGCCCCAGAGCCCCCGCTCCATAACAAGAGGAGCCCCCCTCGGTTAGAAGCTGAGCTCCACAGCTGGACACGAGCCCCCACTCTCCCCAACCAGAGAAAGCCCGCCCAGCAAGGAAGACCCAGCACAATCATAAATAAATTTTAAATAAATAAAATGTAAACTCGTATTTTCCGTGTCAAGCTGCTGGCAGTTTGATTGCATATTTCATTTAATCCTTTTAGCTGGAGATTATATTACCCTTGTCTTACAGATGCAGAAACTAATTGGAATCAGGTATTAGGTCACTTGCCAGAGATCACGCAGCTAGAGACAGAAGTGAGATTTAAACCCAGGTCTGTGCTTTTTTTTTTTCTTCCCCAACTGAATTGAACTAACAGTGTGTTGAGAGCTTTCAGACCTGAAGTTCTGTGGCTCTGTTGGAACAGTTTATATTTTTGAATTGGTCTTCTTGCAAAGTCTGCTCTTCTGCAGCCTGGTGACTGAGCCTGTCCCCAGCCTCTTCCCAGGTCAGCCCATGGCTCCCAGCAGGAGGCACCACTCTGTCCCCCAGCCTCCTCTGGAGGCTGTTCCTTTGTGGGAAATCTCCCAGGAAACATGCGAGAGTCTGTGCACCAAGCAGCCACTTGTCCAGGTAGAGCAGAGAGAGCACGAAACTCGGGACTCGGGAGAACTGGGCTATTAATCTTATATAAGTTAATCCCCTGGCATTACAGGACAGATACTCTTCTGAGACTGGAGATAGAAAAACCAGTGAGACACTTCTGCTCTCTGCTCCTCAGTCTGCCCACCTGTAAAATGAGAGCCTTTGACTAGGTCAGAGGTGGCAGGAGGCACAGCACACCAGCCACTTCTCTCCATTCCAGCTCTCGTGGCAGACATTGCTAATCGATCCCAGAGTGCTTTCCTGCTGAAACACGGCAGCCTCAGCTATATAACTCCCAACAGTCACCAAACACCAAGGAAAGAGGCGCCAGAGGAGATGAAATATTTTGCCTTCCCAGGACCAAGGCAGCTCAGCTTCTGCCCAGCTCTGCCATTCAGTCACTATCTTCCACTCCTTCCAGGGCCCTCAGCCATGAGGTTTGTCTGCTCTAGGAAAGTGTTCTCCACCGTGATGAGTGAGACTGCTGGGCCAAACCTCACAGCCACGGGGCAGGCTCCTCTGTTTCTTTCCTTGTGCTGAGAGGAAGGACACTTAGCAAGCCCCCTGAAGACCTGCCCCCTGCAGCACCTCCTGGCAGGCCTGCTTCCAGGCTTGCCGCAGGGAGGCTTAGCCCTCCTGCAGTCAGACGTCATTCAGCTGCCCCTGAAGACCACACTGGCTCAGACCGAGGTTCAGAAAGGAAAGAAGTAGGAAGTTGGGATGAGCCAGGGAAGAATCCCACAGAGCTGTAGCTTTCCTGTATCCATCAACTGCTACATACCCCCAAGCTTTTGCATGCACAGTTCCCTCTACGCTGACCGCTCTGCCCCTTTGTCGGTCCGATGAGCTCCTGCTCATTCCTTGAAACCTTATTCAGATATCCTCTCCTTTGGAAAACTTTCCTTGCCTCCCCTCCAGGCAGCCACCTGCTTCTTCTTGGTATGATGTCTGTGCACTGTGCGCACACTTCTCCTCTCTCGAGGTCACTGTGCACACACTTCTCCTCTCTCGAGGTCACTGTGCGCACACTTCTCCTCTCTCGAGGTCACTGTGCGCACACTTCTCCTCTCTCGAGGTCACTGTGCGCACACTTCTCCTCTCTCGAGGTCACTCTGCGCACACTTCTCCTCTCTCGAGGTCACCCTGCGCACACTTCTCCTCTCTCGAGGTCACCCTGCGCACACTTCTCCTCTCTTGAGGTCACCCTGTGCACACTTCTCTCTCAAGGTCACTCTGCACACACATCTCCTCTCTCGAGGTCACTGTGTACACACTTCTCCTCTCTCGAGGTCACTCTGCACACACATTTCCTCTCTCGAGGTCACTGTGTACACACATCTCCTCTCTCGAGGTCACTCTGCGCACACTTCTCCTCTCTCGAGGTCACCCTGTACACACTTCTCTCTCAAGGTCACTCTGCACACACATCTCCTCTCTCGAGGTCACTGTGTACACACTTCTCCTCTCTCAAGGTCACTCTGCACACACATTTCCTCTCTCGAGGTCACTGTGTACACACATCTCCTCTCTCGAGGTCACTCTGCACACACATCTCCTCTCTCGAGGTCACTGTGTACACACTTCTCCTCTCTCGAGGTCACTGTGCACACACATCTCCTCTCTCGAGGTCACTGTGTGCACATTTCTCCTCTCTCAAGGTCACTGTGTACACACTTCTCTCTCGAGGTCACTGTGTGCACACTTCTCCTCTCTTGAGGTCACTGTAGTGGAGTTGCTTACCTCCCTATTACTCTCTTTAGACTGTGAACTCCTTGAAGGCAGAACTGCGTCTCATTCAGTCAAGCACGTGGCACAGAGCACAAACTCACTAAATATCGATCCAACCCCAAGCCCTACACCCTGAGCAGTTTAAACTGTCTCAAGCTAATGAGCCAGGAACAAGTATCATTATCCCCAATTTGCAAGTGACTCACTCAGGTCAAGAGGCATACCAAAATGTCACCCGTTCATGCCACTAGCTAAGTCAGGGCGAGGATCTGGATGCCCAAGCTCACCAACATTCCAAGGAGGGGAAGTGGTCTCTCCTTTTGGTGCTGCGTAAGAGTGGACCAACCCTGAGCATCCATTCGTATTTTTCCACCATTTACAGGCTGAGGCTGGAGCCGTCACTCCAAGCGGTAGGAGCTACATGTGCATGCTACCATCGTCGAAAGTTTGCAGCATTTGTTTTGGCAAATGCCTTTTAAGAAATCAAAAACAAAGTGCTAACATCCTTGATATACAAAGAGCTCTTACAAGTAAATAAAAGTAAAAGCTCAGTAGAAAACATATAAAGTCACAAACAGGCAAGCCACAGAGTTTTAAACAATTCAGTGAGCTTCACTGAGCAACTATATGCGTCAGGCACCGCCCCAGACACTGCGGGTCCACAGTGAGCAGGACAAGGCCCCTGCTCTCATGGAGCAGCCTGGTGAGAAGACGGCAGACATAAGTAAAAAGCAAACGTGTATCTCATAGAAGGCAGGGTAAGTGCTGAGAGAGTCGATTCCTAGGCGTCCAGAGGTCCCCCAGGAGAGAGCGGTCTGGAGTTCTCAAGGAGGAGGAAAGGAAAAACATCTCGTTTTCTCTACAGTCCTTAGTCTTAGTCACTTAAAACGTTTTTTTCTTTAAGCCCGGAACTGATGATCACACAACAAACAACTCAGTTTAAAGTCTGTTCTAAGGATCGTAGAAAAACAGTGTGTCCTGCTCGAGGACAGTGTCTCCTTGAAAACCTTCGGGCTAATCCTGCTATCTTAAAATGTAAACTATGGGAGTGGGTCTAGTGAGATCTTTACAACCTTGAGACATGCTTTTGATTTATTGTAATAACTAATTTAAAAAGTATTTAACTCCCTTGCTAACACTAGCGAGGGGAACACTCTCTGTCCCCCTTCTCAGTCTACGTCAGAAACTTTCTCTGACCTTTTCTTACACAAAACTCTGCTACACAAAAGCTCTTGAGTGATCAAGCCTCGTCCCTGGTCCCGAAGCTAAGTCTTCTTCTTCGGAGATCACAAATCCGACACATTCATCGTCAGCTCTCGGTTCTGCGTAGCAAAGTGAAAGAGGTGATATGATGGAAGTGACAGAGCTAGGGTAGGCAGATGGTCAGGAAAAATGTCTCACGAAGGTGCGGAACTACTTATAATGGTCAGGACGTGGAAGTGACCACAGTGTCCGTCCACAGAACAGATGGATGGATAAAGAAGATGTGGTGTACGTATTGGGTTGGCCCAAAAGTTCACTCAGCTTTATGCCATCTAAATGGAAACCCGAATGAACTTTTTGGCCAACCCAATACACACGGGAATTCTACTTAGCCATACAAAAGGGTGAAATAACGCCATTTGCAGCAACATGGATGGTCATAGAGATTATCAAGGTATTAAGAGGTGGTATTAAGTGCAGTAACACATATGATATAACTTACATGTGGAATCTAAAAAATGATGCAAATGAATTTATTTACAAAACGGGAACAGACTGGGAATTCCCTGCTCCTTCAGTGGTAGGTACTCCGTGCTTCCACCACAGGGGGCAGAGGTTCAGTCTCTGGTCAGGGAACCACGATCCCTCAAGTCATGCAGCACAGCCAAAAAGAAAAAAAATAGACTAACAGACACAGAAAACAAACCACATACGGTTACCCAAGCACACGGGGAGGAGACTCTAGGGCTCTGGGATTAACATCTACACACTGCTGTCTATGAAGTGAACAGCAGGGACCTACGCAGGGAACCATGGTCAATATCTTGTAATAACCCGCAACAGAAAATAATCTGAAAAGGAATATATGTATGCACACAGATACATATGCGTGCTCAGTCGCTCCAGTCATGCCCAGCTCTTTGTGAACCTATGGACTATAGCCCACCAGGCTCCTCTGTCCATGGAATTCTCCAGACAAGAATACTGGCATGGGTTGCCATGCCCTTCTCCGGGGGATCTTCCTGACCCAGGGATTGAACCCCAGTCTTCTGTGGCTCCTACAACGTAGGTAGATTCTTTACTACTGAACCAGCGGGGAAGCCCACGTATACATACATATATATATATACGTATCTGTATAAATGAATTGCTTTGCTATATAACATGACATTGTAGATCAACTATAATTTTTTAATGGTTAAGAAAAAAGGAAGTGCTGATATCTGAATGACAAAACCACTCCTGAGGAGGGGCCAGTGAGGCAGGACAAGCTCTCTAAGGAGGAAGGAGCTCAGACTTTCAAGAAGCCAAAGGAAGGCGAGCGTGGCCAGAGAGGAGAGGGTGAGGAGGGCGAGTAGACACGAGGGCTCAGCCCACGGGGCTCGGTGAGCTGGGGAGAGAGTTGAGATGTGAGAGGCGGGAACCACCAGAAGCAGGAGGACATGATCTGGTGCCTTTTTTCATCACTTTGGCTGTTGAATGGGAGACCACAGAAGAGGGGCCAGAAGGAAGCAGGGAGTGCAGTCAGGAGGCAACTCATCTGTCCAGGGCAGACATGATGAGGACTTGGACTGAGGGCATGCCTGGGGTGGGAGTGTAAAGATTCAGTATGTCTGGGGGAATAAGTCACAGGATTTGCTGATGATGGACTGGATTTGGGGGTGAGGGGGAAAGGGGAGTTGAGGATACTATATATATCTTGCCTGGGGCAGACGGTGGTACTTTTTCTTGGATGGGAAAAATGGGAGAAAGCGGGAGGGAAGGACCTGGTTCAGACAGAAGTTTGGATTTTAGTTTCCCAGTCAAGGATGGAACCCACGCCCACTGCAGTAGAAGCATGGAGTCTTAACCACTGGACAGCCAGGGAAGTCCCCAGAGGCTTTAAAACAATAACATTAGCTGACATCGGCTGAGCTGTTCCCCTGTGCCTGGCACACTTTCCATCACGGCTTTGAGGCAGATAATTCTTTGTCACGGGGCGGTCCTGGACACTGCAGGATGTTTAGCAACATCCCACTAGATGCCAGGAGCACCTGTGTACACACACACACACACTCAGTTGGACAATCAAAAATGTCTCCAGACATTGCCTACTGACTCCCTGGGGTAAAACCACTCCTGATTGCAAACGCTGATCTTCATAGATGCTCTCATCTAATCCTTGCAAGCACCCTATGAATTCAGCCATCATCAATTTACAGACGAGGCCCGGACTAGCTAAGCTCTTCTTTGGCCAGGCGGCCGTCCACGGCGAGATGCCTGGGAGCCGGGTGTGTGGCTGTGCCTGGGACTCGCAGGGGCAGTTAGGGTGCCGAGCGCGGTGCATTCAGTCGTCACTGGTGTCCCCGTGGCGCTGACCCCATGGACTGGGGAGGCCATCCACTGCTGCCCGCCTTGCAGGGTCAGTTCTCCGACCAGGGCCTGAGCCTGGGCTACTGCAGCGAAAGCCCCGAATCCTAACTACGGGGCCGCCAGGGAACCCCCGCTTTTCTTCTGAAGAACGTCATTCCTCCTGGTATCGCTCCTGTCTCCTGAGTCATCAGTTTCTTTCTTTTCTGAATGTTCCCCGTGAGCAAACACAGGCAACACCACCCTCCCTGTATCTCACTCCCCTCCAGCTCCCACCCCATTTCTCCGCTCCCCTTCACAGCAGCCTTCCTGAAATAGCTGGCACAGGCTGTCTCTTGCAAACCTCATTTCCCATGCTCCCTGCCACCCTCTGTAATTCCTGGCCTCCATGCCGACGAAGCCCACCAGTCACTCCCCTGTCCCCGTTTCACTGGCCCTCTCAGCAGCCTTGGACACACTTGGCCTCCCTCACTCTTGAAGCACCTTCTTTCCTGGCCATCTTTTGTCGTTGTTGTTTTATAAAGTTGCTAAGTTGTGTCCGACTCTTTGCGACCCCATGGACTGCAGCACACCAGGCTTCCCTGTCCATCACCAGCTCCCAGAGCTTGCTCAAACTCATGTCCATTGACTCAGTGATGCCATCCAACCATCTCATTCTCTGTTGCCCCCTTCTTTTGCCTTCAATCTTTCCCAGCATCAGTCTTTTCCAATGAGTCAGTTCTTTGCATCAGGTGGCCAAAGTATTGGAGCTTCAGCTTCAGCATCAGTCCTTCCAATGAATATTCAGGACTGATTTCCTTTAGGATGCACTGCTCGGATCTCCTTGCAGTCCAAGGGACTCTCAAGAGTCTTCTCCAACACTACAGTTCAAAAGCATCAATTCTTCAGCGCTCAGCCATCTTTAGGGTCTAACTCTAACATCCATACATGATTAGTGGAAAGACCACAGCTTTGACTTCATGGACCTTTGTTGGCATCTTGACTTTCCTCAGCTCCTCTGTCCCTCCTCTAAATGTTAAAAGGGTCCAAAACGGACTATCCTGGTGGTGCAGTGGCTAAGACTCTGCACTCCCAAAGCAGGGGGCTCTGGTTCCATCCCTGGTCAGGGAACTAAATCCCACACACCTCAACCAAGAGTTCAAATGGTGCAACTAAAGATTCCACAAGCCGCAGCCGACACCTGGGACAGCCACATGAATGAACAAATAATTCTTAACAAGTAAAGTACAAGGGTCCAGGGCCTGGGTCTGGGTCCCCTTTGCTTCCTACTTACACAAAAGAAGAAAATATACATGGCCAGTACACAAAGAAAAATGTGCTCAGCCCCAATTGTAACAAAAAGAAATGTCCAATAAAACAAATGAGATATACTTTCAATTTATCATGATGTCAAAGACTCAAAAGATGAATACTACTCAGTGTCAGCGTGGATGTGGGGAAACAGGCATGTCCACTCGCTGCCGTGAGAAAGAGAAATGGGACCTTTTGTGGACGGCAGTTTTGCAATAGCTGTCTGTAGACACGTAAAACAGAACAGAATGATCAGTCCTCTGCTTTGTCCTAAAATTGTTTTATTGACATAATTTAAGATTTACAGAAAAGTTGCGAGAATAAAACAAAGAGGGAATTCCCTGGTGGTCCAGTGGTTAGGATTCCACGCTTTCAGTGCTAAGGGCCCAGGTTCAATCCCTGGCCTGGGAAATGAGGTCCTGCAAGCCACACATACACAGCATGGCCAAAAAAGTGTAAAAAATAATAAAGATAAATAAAAAAAGAACAAAGAATTTGCAGATGCCGGGCTGTAGATCACCTAGAGTCCACAAATGATAACGTCTTACTACGTCGGTGCTCTCTCTCTCTCTCCCACTGTATGCATTTACTTATAGTTTATATGGACTTATATCCTGGGTATTTACAGTCCATGTATCACATGTCTGTTTGTTTCCCAAACCACTCTGTGGTGAGTTGCAGGCATGATGTTCTTTTTCTGTAAATATTTAAGTATGCATCTCCTAAAAGTATGGAATTCCCTTCCATAACCACAATACAATTATCAAAATCAGGAAATTAACATAGTGATACAACACTCTGCTCTAACCCATGGATCTCATTGTGATTTCACCAATTGTCAAAATAACATCCAATTCAGCAAAAGAAAATCCAAGATCATGTGTCACACCCAGCCATTGTATCTCTTTAGGGTCCTTTAATCTGGAGCAGCTCCTCAGACCTTCTTGGTATTTCACGAAATTGACATTTTTGAAGAGTCCAGGCAATTTTTTTTCATAGACCGTCCCTTGGTTTAGGTTTGCCTGATGCTCCCGGGGCTTGGCGAACTGCAGTTCACAGGCCAAATCTGGGGCCCACCTATCATTTTTCTACAACCCGTGAGCTAAGAATGGTTGTCATGTTTTCAACTGGTGGGGATGGGAGCAAAAGACTAGTCCACGACACTTGAAAACTGAATGAAACTCGGATTGCACGTCCACAGATACAGGTTCCCTGGAACACGACCACGCCTGTCCATCACGCTCTGCGTGGCGCTTCAGCCTGTGACGGAGTCCTTATGACACAGGCTTGTCCTCTCACCCCTTTGCCTGGCTGCTCAGAGCTCGACGGGTCACTGGCCCAGCTACACCTTGACAGCGTGCGTATCACCGTCACGCGGCTTTTTACTGTTACCGGTGCCCATCCATCATGTCAAAACAAGAAGAGGACGCTGACTGGCGTACCTTTCTTTATTGTGGCAAAATACACAGCATATAAAAGTTGCCCCTGCAGCCACTGCTCAGCAAACAGTTCAGGGGCATTCAGCGCAGCCCCGTGCTGTGTGGCCATCGCCCCCACCACCTCCAGAACGCGTCATCTTGCAGAACTGAAACTCTGCCCCCATTAAGCAATCACTCCCTGTTCCCCAGCTGCCAGCCCCTGGCAACCACCATTCTACTTTCTGTATCTATGAATCTGACTACTCTAAGGACGACTTTTTTTAAAATATTTATTTATTTATGTATTTGGCAGTGCCATGCCTTAGTTGCGCCACGTGGGATCTAGTTCCCTGACCAGGAATCGAACGCAGTGCCCCCGTACTGGGAGCCCAGAGTCTTAGCCCCTGGGCCGCCAGGGAAGTCTCCTCTAAGTACCTTCCTGACTGGCTTCTTTCCTTAACGTTCTCGAGATCCGCCCATGCTGCACCGTGTGTCGGAACCCCCTTCCCGTTTGAGTACTTATTTACTTTCGGCGGCTCTGGGTCTTTGCTGCTGTGCACGGGGGCCTTTCTCAGCTGCGGAGAGCGGGGGCTGAATCTAGGTGGGCGTGCGGGCTTCTCACTCATCAGAGTCTCGTCCCCTCTCTTGTTACGGAACATGGGCTCTAGGGCACACGGGCTTCAGTAGTTGCTGCAAGTGGGCTCAGGAGACGCGCCTCGTGGTCTCCAGAGCACAGACTTAGTAGCTAGAGCACACGGGCTCAGTTGTCCGGCGGCACGTGGGATCTTCCCCAATCAGGGGTTGAACCGGCGTCCCCTGCACTTCGAGAGGGATTCGTAACCCCTGGACCAGGGCCGCCCTCCTTCCTTTTAAGGAAGAACCCTCTGTTGTATGAATGAATCACATTTAGTTTATCCATGCATCCACTGGTGGGCAGGCGGTGTGCTTTTAAGGTCCGGTGGGCTGTGTATTTTTCAGTCTAATGAGACGGCAAAGCGCTGTCCTCACTGCGCAATGACACCACATCTGAGCTGAAAGAATCCGCCGCGCCTAAAGTGCTCACTGTGGTCATCCATCCACACACTGGCTGACCCTCGTTTTGTTCACCCTGGCTTCACAGCAGCCCTGGGGCTTTCCTGCATGTAAGATTCCATTGCACGCCCAGGCTGGCATGGTTTCCATTTCAAATACAGGCTCAGGTGCTCAACCTTTTTGTCCACAACTTTGTACGGGTTTTCCACAAATGCACTTGACTCTTTCCTCTCAACTGTGCCAACACAAACCCTGTACCTGGCCCCAAACCATCCCAGCCCCCGACTCCACCCCCAGCCAGCCCTGTTCTTTTTTACGCAGATGTCAATCATTTCTGCATTTCCTGATTCCTCTGTTGTACCCAGCCCTGGGGAAGTAAACACTTGAGGAAGGGAGGGGTGGGGGTGGGGTGGGGGGAGTGCTGCTTATGGACCAGAACTGTTCTTGCCTTCCCCACCCACACCCCCAGCATCCTCCTGAAATTAATCATAGAATCTGCAAATTACAGGATCTGAGACACAGGGCTCCTCAGTATGTGTGAATTACAGAACTTCTGAGTTTTCTAGCTCTGGGTTAATGGAAGTTGAGAATGCAAGAAATACAAGACCTTAGACCAGTAAAATGTTGGGGTTAAGGAATCTTAATGTGCTAAACTGTTAAAAAAAAAAAAAAAATTGGGCTTCCATGGTGGCTCAGTGGTAAAGAATCCACCTACCAATGCAGGAGACACAGGTTCGATCCCTGGTCCTGGAAGTTCTCACAAGCCGCAGAGCTACTAAACCCGTGTGCCCCAAGTACTGAGCCTGTGCTCTGGAGCCCAGGAGCCGCTATGACTGAAGCCCAGGGGCCCAGAGCCTGTGGTCAGCAACCAGAGAAGCCACCACCATAAGGAGCCTGCCCGCCGCAACTGCAGAGGAGCCCCGACTCGGTGCAACCAGGAAAAGGCCAGGCTGCAGTGAAGACCCAGCACAGCCAACAGATAAATTATTTTTAAAAGTAAAAAAAAACCCTGAACCGTCCAAGCCCTGACCACATGGTGTCCCCTGCCTAGCTTGCCCGTCCCCTTTCTCCTCACTTCCCTACCTCTCCCCGCTGACAGACTAACGCCACCCTCACCGGAGTGTACCCCGTCATTCCCCTGGGCAGAGGCCACAGCCCCTCTATCCTCAGCTTCACTTCCAGACTACAAGGCACTTTAATTCTCAGAGCTTCAGTTTCCCATCTGGAAAATGGGAAGAAAAACGTGCCACCTCTCAAAGGGTTGCTGTGGAGTGAAATCAGAGCACGCAGGCAACGCTGAGCCCAGTGCAGGCCGCGAGAGCCGAGGTGCTCCGGGCGGCGGGGGAGGGCGCTCCGGCTCCAGGGCCCTTGCTGAAGGCTCCGGGCACATGGCCGCCGGGGGCACGTGCAAAACCATTTGATCCTGGTGTTGAACCGGAGCCCAGGAAGAAGGAGGGTGTGCGCCTGGCAGGGAGGTGCGGCCAGCGGGTGGATTACCCTTAACTGGCCCCATTTAGATGATGGCAGAGGATGAGGGGCAAGGGTGGGGTGAGGTCAGCGTGTGATGTCAACCTGTGCCGAGGTGGCCGACTGGTCAGAGGGAGGGGAGAAGGGGGAAGTCTGTCATGAGCCTGCTGGGGAGGGGTTAAGGTTTCACCTCTGAGAGGACTCACCCAGCAAGCAAGAAAAAGGAACAGCACACACTGAGCACTTGCTGTGGGCCTGGGCTTCCCAGGTGGCTAGTGGTCAAGACCCGCCTGCCACGGCAGGAGACCTGAAAGACCTGAAATCGGTCCCTGGCTGGGGAAGATCCCCTGGAGGAGGGCATGGCAGCCCACTCTAGTATTCTTGCCTGGAGAGTCTCACGGACAGAGGAGCCTGGGGGGCTACAGTCCATGGGGCCACAAAGTCAAACTCGACTGAGCGACTTAGCAGGCACACCATGCCTGGTGCTGTGCTGAACACTTGATAGGGCCGGTTGGTCCTCACCAAGTCCCAGCGTGAGGTTGAAAGTGCAGCAGGAGAGCCAGGGGGTCTGGGTTCAAATCCCACCTCTGCTGCTTCACAGCTGTGTGACATTGGACAGGCGCTGGAGAACTCTTGAAAGTCCCCTGGACAGCAAGGAGATCAAACCAGTCAACCCTAAAAGAAATCAATTCTGAATATTCATTGGAAGGACTGGTGCTGAAAATGAAACTCCAATCTTTTGGCCACCTGATGTGAAGAACTGACTCACCGGAAAAGACCCTGACGCTGGGAAAGATCAAGGTAGGAGGAGAAGGGGACGACAGAGGATGAGATGGCTGGATGGCATCACCGACTCGATGGACATGGGTTTGGGTGGACTCCGGGAGTTGGTGATGGACAGGGAGGCCTGGCGTGCTGCAGTCCATGGGGTCGCAGAGTCGGACATGACCGAGCGACTGAGCAACAATAACAAGCAATAGGGGAAAACACGGAGGCTCGGAGACGTTAAGTGACTAGCCCAAGCTCACCTGGCTGGCAGGCAGCAGAAGCAAAGCGCTAACCCAGAGGAGAGCCCCCTCCTCTCTGGAGCCAGCAGGGTGGACTCGAGGGCACTGCTGTGGCTCGGCCTTCCTTCCCAGCTCAGGGGCAGGATCCTGCGGGCTGGAGCCCACTTCCATGGACTGCCTCCTCCCGCCCCCTCCGCCTGGGGCCTGAACCACAACCTCGGGAGAGACTGGCGGCCACTGCCGCCCTCCTGTGAAGGCAGGGGGGTCGGGAGACCCCGCAAATGGCGGAGGCAGGAGGGGGAGCCACAGTCAGAGATACCTCAAGCTTTTCCTCGGACTCGGCTTCCTTTCCGGCACAAAACAGTGTGCCTCGCAGTGCCTGGAGCGCTGGGCGCGCGTGAGCTGCGCACGGGGCGGGCGGGGCGCGCACCTGCGGGGGGGCGGGGCGCGCTCACGCCCTGGCACGAGCCTGGAGGCCAGGGGTGCTGCTGGCCACGGCGCGCGAG
Source organism: Bubalus kerabau (assembly GCF_029407905.1). NCBI lineage: Eukaryota > Metazoa > Chordata > Mammalia > Artiodactyla > Bovidae > Bubalus > Bubalus kerabau. The sequence continues at coordinate 189,320,894 of NC_073626.1, forward strand.
CCCTCCTTCCAGCACGAGCACGCGGGTTCCTCACGCATGTTTCGTGTGTGTGTGTGTGTGTGTGTGTGTGTGTGTGTGTGTGTGTATCTCCCTGGAGTCGTGTAGGCGGTAGGGGCCCCGACAGACGGGTTAGCAGAGCTTCCGGAGCAGAAGGCCTGGGTCTGAACCCCAGCTCTGCCACTTGCTGTCTGATTAAGTTTTGTCCAGTTCAGTTCAGTTCAGTCGCTCAGTCGTGTGCGACTCTTTGCGACCCCATGAACCACAGAACGCCAGGCCTCCCTGTCCATCACCAACTCCCGGAGTCCACCCAAACCCATGTCCATTGAGTCAGTGATGCCATCCAACCATCTCATCCTGTCATCCCCTTCTCCTCCTGCCCTCAATCTTTCCCAGCATCAGGGTCTTTTCAAATCAGTCAGCTCTTTGCATCAGGTGGCCAAAGTATTGGAGTTTCAGCTTCAACATCAGTCCTACCAATGAACACCCAGGACTGATCTCCTTTAGGATGGACTGGTTGGATCTCCTTGCAGTCCAAGGGACTCTCAAGAGTCTTCTCCAACACCACAGTTCAAAGCATCAATTCTTCGGCGCTCAGCTTTCTTCACAGTCCAACTCTCACATCCGTACATGACCACTGGAAAAACCATAGCCTTGACTAGACAGACCTTCGTTGCCAAAGTAATGTCTCTGCTTTTTAATATGCTGTCTAGGTTGGTCATAACTTTCCTTCCAAGGAGTAAGCGTCTTTTAATTTCATGGCTGCAGTCACCATCTGCAGTGATTTTGGAGCCCAGAAAAATAAAGTCTGACACTGTTTCCACTGTTTCCCCATCTATTTCCCATGAAGTGATGGGACCGGATGCCATGATCTTCGTTTTCTGAATGTTGAGCTTTAAGCCAACTTTTTCACTCTCCTCTTTCACTTTCATCAAGAGGCTTTTGAGTTCCTCTTCACTTTCTGTCATAAGGGTGGTGTCATCTGCATATCTGAGGTTATTGATATTTCTCCCGGAAACCTTGATTCCACCTTGTGCTTCTTCCAGCCCAGCGTTTCACATGATGTACTCTGCATATAAGTCAAATAAGCAGGGTGACAATATACAGCCTTGATGTACTCCTTTCCCGATTTGGAACCAGTCTGTTGTTCCATGTCCAGTTCTAACTGTTGCTTCCTGACCTGCATACACATTTCTCAGGAGGCAGGTCAGGTGGTCTGGTATTCCCATCTCTTTCAGAATTTTCCACACTTTGTTGTGATCCACACAGTCAAAGGCTTTGACATAATTAATAAAGCAGAAATAGATATTTTTCTGGAACTCTCTTCGCTTTTCCACGATACAGTGGATGTTGGGAATTTGATCTCTGGTTCCTCTGCCTTTTCTAAAACCAGCTTGAACATCAGGAAGTTCATGGTTCACGTACTGCTGAAGCCTGGCTTGGAGAATTTTGAGCATTACTTTACTAGCGTGTGAAATGAGTGCAATTGTGCAGTAGTTTGAGTATTGTTTGGCATTACCTTTCTTTGGGATTGGAATGAAAACTGACCTTTTCCAGTCCTGTGGCCACTGCTGAGTTTTCCAAATTTGCTGGCATATTGAGTGCAGCACTTTCACAGCGTCATCTTCCAAGATTTGAAATAGCTCAACTGGAATTCCATCACCTCCACTAGCTTTGTTTATATTGATGCTTCCTAAGGCCCACTTGATTTCACATTCCAGGATTTCTGGTTCAGGTGAGTGATCACACCATCATGACTCTCTGGGTCATGAAGATCTTTTTTGTACAGTTCTTCTGTGTATTCTTGCCACCTCTTCTTAATATCTTCTGCTTCTGTTAGGTCCCTACCATTTCTGTCCTTTATTGAGCCCATCTTTGCATGAAATGTTCCCTTTGTCCAGTAAAACCCAACAAATCCAGACTAAGAGCCTTCAAAGAAGAGGACTGTCTCGGGGCGGACGCCACTGCGGCGCATGGTGGGGCCTCTGGCGCCCGGGAGAACGTGCTGGCTGTAAATGGTGTGAGCTGCTGAGAGCTGGGCGAAGCGAGGTTCTCTGCACAGCGAGGCGCAAACAAGGCTGCAAGGATCAGGTGTGGGAAAGCGAATAAAAGGCTGGGGGGCGGGAAGGAGGGTCTGAGACTGTTCTATCCTGAGGCCCGCCTGTCCTCAGGAGGGGTGGGGGCCACAGCACGGGCCTGGACGGAGGAAAGAAGCTCAAGTTTGGGTAACAAGCATTTTGTTCTGATTGATCAGCAGAGACAAGCTATTCAGCTCATCATTATCCAGCAAAGAATGGGAATTCAGAGGGTCTGAGTCTGGCCTTGGCACGGAGAAACCAGGGGGGCATTCGTGAGTCTGTCATATGGGTGAGAGGAGGGCTTCCCGAGTGGCGCTAGTGGTGAAGAGCCCGCCTGCCAGTGCCAGTGACATAAGAGACGCAGATGCCATCCCTGGGTGGCGAAGATCCCCTGGAGGAGGGCCTGGCAACCCGCTCCAGTCTTCTTGCCTGGAGAACCCCATGGACAGGGGAGCCTGGAGGGCTACAGCCCATGGGGTCACAAAGAGTCGGGCATGACTGAAGTGACTGAGCACAGGACGCACGCGTGCGGTGGGCGCACACACGCACACACACAAACACACACACACATACACACACACGGGTAAGCGGGGCTCTGCACAGCAAACCATTTTCTGAAAGAAGAGGGGAGGGGATTTCTTTCTCTCTTTTTGGGTACAAAGATCCTGCATGCTGCATGGCACCGCCAAAAAAAGAGAGAAGTTAACTTCTTCCACTTGGTAGGGGTTTCAGTATCTACAAAACAGCTCAAAGGACATGGCTCAGAATATTATATATATAGGCCATAAGGTGGATCTGAAGATCCTTGCCGGGGTCCAGCCCCAGCTGATCCAGGGTATTCGAAGGAGAGACGGCATAGGCGAGGGTCAGGAAACAACTGCTTAATTAAACGTTAATTAAGGAAAAGAATAAGGATAGCTCAGTAGGAAAATTCAGTGGAGAAAAGAGGCTGAGTAGCTTGGTTTACGCGGGGGACCAATAAAACTTCAAGACAAGAAGTTTGCACCACTTACGTAGGCCACAGGCGTCCTTCCGTTCTCCCAAAGGAGAGGAGACACTGAGGCCTCCCCGGTCGGATCTTAGAAGCCCAGGCATAATTAGTAAGCATGGTGGGTTCCGCGCTCCAGATGGAGACTCAACCAGAGTGAGAGAGAGAGAGAGACATGGGGAGACCAGTCTTTCGAGGAACTGATCCCAATTCTTTATTTTCCATGGTCTACTTTTATACACTGAGATGTTATGCAAAAGTCACGCGGGGTCAGCAGTCCTGACTTTTATCAAAGTCAGGTGCTTCATACAAATGTATACAGAGGTCTTAGGGGTGTTACATCATCTTCTGGCCAGGGGGCCTGCTGACAATTTACGACCCTCTCCTTGTGACAGCGGTCAGTCAACCAGGACACTTATTTCTCCAGGGGTGATTATTCTTAAAACAGACGCCACCCAAATAAAGTTACATTCCTATAGGGTGAGGGTGTAGTGGGTTTTAGTTAAGGAAAGAATTTACTTAGCCTAAGGTCTAACGTGATTTATATCAAAGGTTAATACTTATTTCTTCTATATATTCATTAATGTGTATAAGGGCAGGGGATGTGGAGACTTAGCAGTAAACATTGGCTCAACAAATGAAAAACCCTTCACCAATACAATTTCTAATCAGCCCATTATACTTATACTAATAGCTTTCTAACTTTTCTAAGGAACCTGTTTTTAGAAGGTCTAAAGCATCTCGTGCCTCTCACAGTTGGGAGGCTGTGAGCAATCACATGTGGCCGGACAAGCCTGTCAGGCAGGCTAGAGAACCTTCAGAGGAGTTTGTAGGTTAAAACACTCCTATCACGCCCAGGAATTATTATTAACTGGAGCTCTAAGTTAACTCCTTCTCCGAAAGAGGTGGTGGGGGACAGCCCCCCGTAAAGCCAGAGGTGTAGGTGAGAGCACAAAGTAGTAAAGTAGGCAGGCTCTGGTTATGGGGGTAGATGCTCGAGGATTTCCAGGGGGACTCCTGAGGCTCGATCCCGCCTTTGCGTATGTCAAGCCTCCTTCCTCATGACCTTTGCCATGGGCGGAGTGCCTCACGCCGGCCCCCAACAGATCCTGAGTTTGTTTTATCTCTAAACTATTATTTTTCCTTGTTTGACTATTTTTCTTTGATTCTACTAATTTTTTTTTTTCATTTCTCTGATTAAATTTGCTCTTTGGAACTCAGAGAAGGCCTAGGAAGCCAAAGCTTTTCTACAAACAGGAGGCAGGGGATACAGCAGGGTCCTGCTCAGTCACCACACCTCTCTCGACTCCTGCATTCATTAAGTCACTCATTCATTGAGCACCCACCATGAGTTGCGTCCTGTCCTGGGACCAGGAGCACAGCAGTGAACAAGACAGAGACTGAACCCTCCAGGATCACAGTGTAGTTGGGGGAAGGGTGCAGGACAGACAGTTATCAGCACGAATCAGCTGGGCTTCCAGATAAACTACAGGACACCCAGTAGAACTTCACATAAACAGTGAATAATTTTCCACGTTCCAAGCAATACTCTGGGGTGATTATCCATTGTTGATCTGAAATTCAAATTAAACTGCGTGTCTTGGCTTTTTACATGCCTAGGTATTTTCAGTTAGTAACAATCTGAGGAAACTGAGCTAGTGTGACTTTTGTGTTATGGAGTGCTGGGGGCTGGGGTCTGCCTTAGCCAGGTTGTCAGGGAGCTGAGACCTGAATTAGGGGGGAGGCCCCCACCCCAGACTCCACCTCTAACCCATTCAACTCCGATTTCTTCATTTCTTCAGCTGCATCCTGGCTTCTTAAGGTTAGACTCATCACCACTATTACAAGAGAAATCTTAGGGACTTCCCTGGTGGTCCAGTAGATAGAATTCACCTGCCAATGCAGGAGACGGGTTTGATCCCTGGTCCGGGATCTAGAGCCCGTGAATCGCAACAAGAGAGGCGACTGCAAGGAGAACCCTGAGCTCTGCAACTGGAGAAAGCCTGCACGCAGAGACGAAGACCCAGCGCAGCCAAAAATTAATTAAAATAAAAACAAACAAACAAACCTTAGAATTCTTCCCAGGAGCCAGGCAAAAGCAGAGAGATTCAGTAACATCTTTTGGGTGGCCCCAAAAGAAAATCTTTGAACAAATTTCAGAACAGAATCAAGCAGTAAATTCATCAGCTGAACCCAAACCCAGACACTGCAACTCAAATCTGACTTCAGAAATGGGGACTACATAAACTGAACTCACAGGAGCCAGGCTATAAAATCACTCACGTTTTAGATGATGGGAAATCTTGTTCAAGAGATTATAAGTGGACTCATGTCCCAGCAAGGTCACGGGAAAAAGCCTATATCTAAGCCTGAGGTTTCTGTGGACATGAGAGAATCCTAGAGGAGAGGATTACCCCAGAATGACTTGGGAAGTCAACCCCAAAATTTGCTTGGGGTGGCAAAATCTTTGACATATGAGCCCACATCCCTTAAGCATGATAAGAATTGAGTTAAAAAAAAAATACAGAATCAAAAATATAGTAGTTACATATTTGCGTTAAGAAATTACAGGTGCTGACACCTCCCTGGTGGCTAAGACTGTGTGCCCCCAGTGAAGGAGGCCCAGGTTCAATTCCTGGTCAGGGAACTAGATCCCACATGCCCCAACTTGAAAGATCCCTCGTGCCGCAGCTAAGACCCAGTTCAGCCAAGTAAGTAATTAAAAATAAAGAAATTTTTTTTTCAAAGAAATAATGGGTGCCAAAGTATATTAGACATGGCAAGGGCATCCGAACTCTCTTAGAAACTTCATTTAACCTCATGTTAAATTGCTCAAGTTCCTAAGAAAACAAAAATCTTGGCCATATGTGAATATAATTATAATGCTACATTGCTTTCCAATCTTAGAGGCAAAAAATGTTAAAAGACTCATAATGAGATCAAATAAAACAAAGAGAGATAATGTCCAAGATTTTAAAAAAAAAGGTTCATGCTTGAAATCTTAAATATTTGTAATATTTAAAAGAATATGCTCTATGGGAATAGCAGATTAGTCTTTAAGTTTCTAATTTAACATGCATAAATGAATCACTGATTGATTTAGACTTCTGATTTTCAAGTCAGAATCTTACTAAATTTGTCAACAGTACTAGAATAGCTATGAGAATTTAAATTCACCTCATTTATAAATGTAATTATTGGATTTCTAAGATCTATTTAAGTGCTTGAGTGAGTTTTGTTTGTCATTAAAGCAAGTGAAGTGTTTTGAAAAGAAACAATATGTTAAATTTACATGTAGTTTAAGATGTTTAAGCATATTTAATTAACCATTAATTATTTTTATAATTAATTATAAACACTCATCTAATGTCCCCTTAAAATTATTTTCAAAGTTGCCATATTCATAAAAGAAGCTTTTTAACCTAACTCAAAGGCCAAACATGAGAGTGTTGGATTTATAATAAATTGAACATCATAAACTAATAATTTTTTTAAAGGAAAGGGGAGTCCGAAGACTTTTTTCTACTCAGAAAAGCTACCCTCAAGGGCACCAAAAGCTCACACTAACATTCATGTAACAATAACTACGGAAATTAAAACCAGGCCACCCACTCCCACTGTCCCAGTGACTGTCGGAGGTCCCCAGGCTGTCTGGAGGGACTGGGCCCCTCAGCAAGGCCTGGGGCTCCGGATGCTCAGCTGCCTCCTACGGACGAAGGTCCTCCGGGCCTCAGCCCTCCTGGGCAATGCCCTGTCCAGTCCGGCCCACCAGGGGCAGCTGCAGCGAGTCTGGGCCGGGGGCTCTAGGTGACTAATGTCCTCTCATCCTCTTAACAAACATGTGAAGAAGATATTTTCAATCGTCTGCATTTTCAGGTGGCAACGTGGAAAGGTCAGGACACAGGCAAAGCAGCACTAGGGTCCAACCAGGCGGCCCGACTCCAGGGTTCTCCCGGCTGCGACACGCCAAGCTCCCCCCTGAAGACAACAACCCCTCCGATAACAGACTCAGAACGAGCCCCTTCCCTCTCTGAGCGCTAAGAGGTCACGGCAAGCTCCCCCCTGAAGAAAGCAACCCCTCCAATAACTGCGCAGAAGCGCTGAGCGGCTGAGGGTTTTGTGTGCTTGGCACCCCTGCTGGAAGCTGGGCATATGGCACAGCCATTCACAGCCGCTCAGAAAAGCACTCGCCTGAGATTTCTACCCAGGAGAGGGACAGAAAGATCCCCAAGCCCCACGGCTTCTAGAACTCACCCCGGAAAGTCTTTCGACCTCCAACCTGCCCCCAAGGTCAGCTCCACTGTCCCACCTAGACGCTCGTCCCTTGCCACTTGGAGCACAGCCTCCCACCTGCTCTCGGGAGTCCCTCCCACCTACCACCACCTGCAGCAGAGAGTTCTACTTTCCATGGCTCACCACTGCCCAGAGAATCCAGCCAGAATTCTCTCTGGCCTGGCACTCGAGGCCTCCATAGCTTAGCCGTGGACAGTCTTCCTGGCCTAGTCCCCGAAACATCCCCCCATAGCTGACCCAGAGCTTCCACCTTCCCTTTCCTTGGCTGTGCTTGGCCTCCTGAAAGAAAGGCCCCTCCCCCACCTCTGCTTGTCAAACTCCTACCCAACCTTCACAGGTGAGCGCAAAGGCCACCTCTTCCAGGAAGCCTTCCCTTCTTTCCTTAGCTTGAATTAACTTTTCCTTTCTCTGTTGAAGCAGAGGCTGTACATACCAGTCAGACTCCTAACAGCACTTGTATCTCTGCCTGAAGGTTTTCTTTATGAGCAGACAACAGACCAGGAGTGCTGGGAACTACCCCAGCCGCCACCCAGACATAGCCCTCTACCCGTGATTCAGTTGGAGGGTGGAGGATGAACACCCCAGCTCCCTCACCCCTCGCTGGAACAACTTTGAGTTGTTTTTCAGTCGCTCAGTCATGTCCGACTCTCTGCGACCCCATGGACTGCAGCACGCCAGGCTTCCCTGTCCTTCACCATTTCCCAGAGTTTGCTCAAGCTCATGTCCGCTCGGTGTTACCGCTCCACGAGCTGCAGTAGCCTGCCAAGGTAAATCAGCTGCTGTCCTTATTAATTCCTTAACGTTTACGCATTCACTTCTCATTCTCCTACTGGTGTTTTCTGGGACTGCCTCCCAAACAAACAACTTGTGCTGAATTCCTGCCACGGGATGTGCTTCCCAGGGACCCCTCGCTATGCCGTCTGGGCATCCCCATTCTGGTGCTTAGCTGATGCCTTTGCTGCAGCCCTGCTCGGCAGGGGCCTTGTGTGACGACCATTAAAGCCACAGGCAAGTGACTTACTTCCCTGGTGGTCCAGTGGTTAAGCCTCTGTGCTCGCAATGCAGGGGGCTGGGGTTCCATCCCTGGTCAGGCAACTGGATCCCACATGCCAACTAAGTAAGACCCAACACAGTCAAGTTAAGCAAATAAATATATTAAAAAAAATTTTTTTTAATCACAGGCAAGATGAATCCAGCACTTTCTACTTTTTCTTAGCCCTATATATGTATTATTTCATTTAAACCTCATGACAACCTGGGAAGTAGCGATCATGGTTATCCCATTTCACAGATGAGAAAATCAAGACTCAAGTAAAATGACTTTTCCAAGGTCTCTAAAGCCAGCAAGTGTCAGAGCTGAGGCTTAAATCCAAGAGGACTGCCTCTAGAGATGGGGCATTTAACCATCTCATGAGGTGGAGCAGGAATAATTATAGCACCTGTGTCCAGGTAGTTAGAAACGCCTGTTCTTATAAGAGGGTGTGTGTGTGCATGCACCTGCTCCTGCCCAGCCCAACGCGTGGCACATGCTCAGTGACTATTTATCTCACTGATTATTTATCAAGTGCTTGTCAGAGTGAATCAACAACTCAACAACCAAGGCCCCAGGACCAAGGCCTTATGACAAGAAGACCTGTGAAAAGGACGAAGCTCACGGGGCCCGCTGTGCTCTCAGCAGGCTTGTGCAGGGCGCTGCCGCTCTTTTGGCCTCACTCCCCCTTCTCTGGGTCCCAGGTGGCTCAGTGGGTAAAGATTTGCGTGCAGTGCAGGAGACGCAGGCAGATGTGGGCTCCATCCTCACTTGCCCCTCTGTCCAGGGAGAGGGCCCCCCTCTAAGGATTCACACCAAATCCCTGAACCCTGACCCCAGCCCCCTGTGGGAGATAGGGTCCCAAAAGCTAGACAAAGGAGCTAAGTGAGGCTGGGCCGAGGCAGCAGGCATCCTTGCGGGATCAGCTTCTTGCAGGCTAGGTGAGGAAGAAAAAACAAAAACGCCTCCCTCCTTCCTGCTTCTAAAGTGGGGATCTGGCGCCACCTCGTGGGCACCACCTCTTCCCACCTCCACCTTTTCTGGTCTGCATCTTCTTACTATAGTCTCCACTGATGCCCTCGGGGACCCCAGAGCAATTCCACTCTCCTCACCAAATATGTACCTACTGTGCCCAGGCGCCGGAGCTCAACCCAGGAGCGATGATCACAGACAAGGTACCAACAGTTCTTGCCTAACAGTTTAGAAGCGTCTGGACCAGCACTTCCCAGTAGAAATCTAATGCAACTCACAAGTTCATGCCTCGTGCACTTTTAAATTTTCTAGTAGCCACATTTCAAAATTGATGGGTGAAATTAATTTGAATAATATTTTATGTAATCCAATACATCCAAATTATTATCATTTCAACATGTAGTCAATATGTTTTTAATTACCTTTTCTTTTTCTTACAAACTGTTTGAAACCTGTGTATGTTACATTCACAGAGCATCTCAATTTGGACTAGCCAAATTTCAAGTGCTCAGTGGCCCTGGATGTCAGCAGCTACCTACCATGCTGGACAGCACAGGTCTACACAGACCAGTCAGCCTCCTCTGGCCCTTGGCAGCTCTTCAGAGATTCGACCCATCACATCTTCTTCAGGTGTACATTTGTAGCTTTGCTTTAGAGGCGTGGAAGGAGTAAGAGGCCAGGTTCCTTCCTCCCACTGAGCTGGGTTTGAATCCCAGCGCTTAGGGCCAGGACCACATGCAGGTCATTTCACCCTTTGAAATGTGGAGGAGGCTGCCTCTGGGGTTGTAGCAAGAATGCCTGGCCAGAAGGACACGACCCGTAAATGGGGTGGTGACCTCGGCACCAGAGCCTTAGCCACTTCTTGGCATGGTTGCAGGCATGCGTGCTCAGTCACTTCAGTCGTGTCCGACTCTTTGCAACCTCAGGGACTGTAGCCCACCAGGCTCCTCCGTCCATGGGATTCTCCAGGCAAGAATCCTGCCGTGGGTTGCCCTTTCCTTCTCCGGGGGATCTTCCCGACCCAGGGGTTGAACCCATGTCTCTTATGTCTCCTGCATTGGCAGGCAGGTTCTTTACCACTAGCGCCATCTGGGAAGCCCTCTGGCATGGTTAATGATGGTTAATTTTACATGTCAATGTGGCTTGGCTTTGGCTCCCCAGTTGTCTAGTCAGACACAGACTAGGTGTTGCTGTGCAGGTCAGGAAGCAACAGTTAGAACTGGACATGGAGCAACAGACTGGTTCCAAATAGGAAAAGGAGTACATCAAGGCTGTATATTGTCACCCTGTTTATTTAACTTATATGCAGAGGACATCATGAGAAATGCTGGGCTGGAAGAATCCCAAGCTGGAATCAAGATTGCCGGGAGAAATATCAATAACCTCAGATATGCAGATGATACCACCCTTATGGCAGAAAGCGAAGAGGAACTAAAAAGCCTCTTGATAAAGGTGAAAGTGGAGAGTGAAAAAGTTGGCTTAAAGCTCAACATTCAGAAAACGAAGATCATGGCATCCGGTCCCATCACTTCATGGGAAATAGATGGGGAAACAGTGGAAACAGTGTCAGACTTTATTTTTCTGGGCTCCAAAATCACTGCAGATGGTGACTGCAGCCATGAAATTAAAAGACGCTTACTCCTTGGAAGGAAAGTTATGACCAACCTAGACAGCATATTCAAAAGCAGAGACGTTACTTTGCCAACAAAGGTTCATCTAGTCAAGGCTATGGTTTTTCCTGTGGTCATGTATGGATGTGTGAGTTGGGCTGTGAAGAAGGCTGAGCGCTGAAGAATTGATGCTTTTGAACTGCGGTGTTGGAGAAGACTCTTGAGAGTCCCTTGGACTGCGAGGAGATCCAACCAGTCCATTCTAAAGGAGATCAGCCCTGGGATTTCTTTGGAAGGAATGATGCTAACGCTGAAACTCCAGTACTTTGGCCACCTCATGCGAAGAGTTGACTCACTGGAAAAGACTCTGATGCTGGGAGGGATTGGGGGCAGGAGGAGAAGGGGACGACAGAGGATGAGATGGCTGGATGGCATCACTGACTCGATGGACATGAGTTTGAGTGAACTCCGGGAGTTGGTGATGGACAGGGAGGCCTGGCGTGCTGCGATTCATGGGGTCGCAAAGAGTCGGACATGACTCAGTGACTGATCTGATCTGAAGATTTAAATCTGTAGATTCTGTGTAAAACAGGTTGCCCTCCCCACCACCACCGCCTCATACTGTGGATGATGGGCTTCATCCAATCAGTTGAAGACCTTATGAACAAAGACTGAGGTTTCCAGAAAAAGAAGAAATTCTGCCTCAAGAATACATCACACAGGAACTTCCCTGGTGGTCCAGTGGCTAAGACTCCGTCCTCCCAGTGCAGGGGCCCAGGTACGACCCCTGGTCTGGGAACTAGATCCCACGTACGACAACTGAAGACCCCACATACTGCAACTAAGACCCAGTGAGGCCAAATAAATATCTTTAAAGGTGGGGAGGAGGGGACTTCCTGGAGGTTCCATGATTCAGAGTCCGCCTCCCAATGCCGGGCACACAGGTCTGAGCCCTGGTAGGGCTCACATGCCATGGGGCTTCTAAGCCCTCACTCCACACTACTGAGCCCAGGCCACAGCTAGAGAGAAGCCTGTGCTCGTGGATGAAAGCACCCGCACGCCACAGCAACTCAGACCCAACGCAGCCAAATAAATAAATTAATTAAAAAAGAAGAAAACATCATAGAAACCCTGCCTGAATTTCCAGCCTGCAGATTTCAGACTCAAGAGTGCAGCATCAACTCTCCCCGAATTGCCAGCCAGCCTGCCTACTCGACAAACGTCAGCATGGCCAGCCGCGACCGTGGCATGAAGCAATCCCTTAAAGTAGACGTCTGTAGGTGGCAGCAGCCCCGGAAGGCTTTGAAGGACGAGTTAGAGCAGGACACGCGCGCCTCGTTCTGACACCTATGGTATTAGCGGCTGCAGAACAGCCTTGCTCCAGCCGCTGGCATTAATCGTGCCACACCCCGGCCCTGTAACTGTGTGACTCGCTCAGTCCTGTCTGACTCTTTGTGACCCCACGGACTGTAGCCCGCCAGGCTCCTCTGTCCATGGAACTTTCCAGGCAAGAATAGTGGAGTGGGTAGCCATTCCCTTCTCCAGGGGAGCTTTCTAACTCAGGGATCGAACCTGGATTTCCTGCATTGCAGGCAGATTCTCGACCATCTGATCCACCAGGGAAGCCCCAGCCCTGCTCTCCCCCTAAATGAAATATCCAGCAAGAGCAAGGGCTGGGACAGAAGGAGAATGACTCCCTCATCCCAGAGCCCGTCCTTCACTGGCTGGCCAGAGACCCCTTACAGGTGGGATGAGAGGGTGGGCTTGGCTGGGGAAAGGGGCTATGAGGGCCCAAAGAGAGACCCAGGATGTGGGGAGCTGCTCTTGAGGGCAGAGTTGAGGGTGGAGGAGGTCCCTGGGCCCAGAGAAGCTGCCTTGGGAACAATGACCCAGGCCCCATCACCTCACCACTCTGGCCTCCTGTCAGAACTCCTGTTGAATTCAGCCCTGCATGGCAGGCAGAGTGGTCTTTCTAAAGCATCCACCATGTCACTGCTGTGTTTCAGGGTCCTTCCTCGGCTCTCCTGTGACGGCCCAGGCCCATCACCTCACTGCTCTGGCTGGCCTCCCATCAGAACCTGTGGACTTCGGCTCACACGGCAGCCACAGTGATTTTCCTAAAGCACGTATCAGGTCATTGCCACATTTCAAGGTCCTTCCCCAGCTTTCCTGTGACCTTGAGATAAAGTCAAAAGTCCTTTACGTGACATAAGATCAGGCCTGGTGTGACATGGCCATGGCAGGCCAGCCTCTCCCCATCCTCAGCCTGGCCAGATGGAACTCCCCGGGCCCTTCCGTGTGTGCATTTCCCTCTGTCACCAACACCTTTCCCGTCTTCCCCTCCCCATAGTCAGCCCACCCCTCAGGGCCACCCAGCTCCACGCCCTTGGTCTGCATGGCGCCTGCGTCCCCTCTCTGGACCCCTGGGGCCCTGCTCAGTGGCCCCTCCAGAGCTTCCGTATTTAAGGACTTTAGACATAGCCATCTGCTTGGGTGGCTTCAGGGGGGCCTGAAGATGATCACAGGGCCCCCCACCCCTGCCCTCCCCTCCCTCGAGGCCACAGCTGTACGGCGGCTGCTGTACCAGCTCTCGGACCACCTGGTACCCGGGGCAGCCTGGCACACAGGGCTTCACTGAATCCTGCCTGCTGCTCCCTACCCTGGGTCGCTCCGTCTGCAGTCTGGCTGGGACACCCTGCACCCATCCTTATGTTCTCTGAGTCTCCTCAGCTTATTAGAACCCTGCTTTGGTTTGCAAACTATGAAGTCCTAGACAATGTGAATGGGGATTGATGCCAAAATCTTGGTTCCCTGTTCACCGATGCTGAAAAGAAATAAGGACACAGATTGGAGGGAAAATAAAAAAGGAAGAGGGGTTTCATTCTTTGCCAGGCAAAGGGGACACCGGCTTGCAAGCGCCTCAAGAGACATGCCCTCCTCCCTGGGGAACAGGGGAGCCTTCATATCCTCATGAAGGTCCTGCTTTTTTTTTCCTTTTGCAGAACTTCAAACCAGCCACAGCTGGCATCAGGTAACTCGGTAACTGGGGTTGGTCTTTTCCGAGTTACCAGCCCACGACCTTCTTTCTAAAATGAAGAACGCTGTGAGAGGCTTGGGGGTGGAGAACGCCAGGTGCAGAGCGCACTTCGGCGGGGTCAGGGCGTCGTCGGCTGTGAAGGGCGAGTCCAGCTACAACCGTGCTAGCTGTTCTCACTGTTGTTTCAGTTGCTGTTGTTTAGTCACTAAATTGTGTCCAACTCTCTGTGGCCCCATGGACTGTAGCCCGCCAGGCTTCTCTGTTCATGAGATTCCCCAGGCAGAAATACTGGAGTGAGGTGCCATTTCCTTCAGGGGATCTTCCCAAGCAGGCATCGAACCCGGTGGCTTCTTTACTGCTGAGTCACCAGAGAAGCCCAAAGAAGAACCAAGACTGCTTAACTCTCTCAGGCCTGCTTATGTTGTTTGCCTAGCCTGTTCATTATGTCCTTGTTTTCCTTGTTTATTAGAAAAGAAGGGCTTCCCAGGGGGCTCAGTGGTAAGAAATCCGCCTGCAATGCACGACATGCGGGCTTGATGCAATGCATTAGATCCCTGGTTCTGGAAAATTCTGTGATGAAGGAAATGGCAACCCACTCCAATATTCTTGCCTGGGAAATCCCATCGACGGAGGGAGCTGGGCAGACAACAGTCCATGGAGCTGAAAAGGACTCAGACAACTTAACGACCAAACAAAATCTGAAAAGTCTCATTTTTGTTTGAGAAAAGTCACACTTCTGTGTTTGCTGCAGCAGAATGAATGCCTGCTTGGGACGCACTGCAGAGGTTCTTAAAGTGTGTCATTAAATAACACGTACAGTTCGAAGACAGTTTTTATAAAAACTTAACTATATGCAAGCGTAGAAAAGAATTACCATCTACTAGAACTTGAGTCTGTGGTCCTGATGTGCTAAGCATTTTGCTCGGTGTCCGCTGGTTATTCCTTACAGCCCTGTGGGCTGGGCGCTGCTAGTATTTCCTGTACAGAGGAAGAAACCGAGGCCCAGAGAGGTCCCCTAGCTCCTGAGGCGCTGAACTGGACTTGACCCCAGGTTTGCCAAGTCCAAAAGCCACGCATGCTCTCACCTCCAGGCCGATTGGTGCCTCTGTGCAAATTAGGGATATTATTAGCTCCCAGCTCACAGGGCTGTTGCGAGGATTAAATAAGCTAAGAGGTGTCAAGCCCTAGAGAAGTTCCTGGCATAGCCCGAGGGCTCAGTAAGCGTGATCGTGTACAGCAGCATCTCACTGCCTCTGCGTGGGCCCTGTGAGATCACCCCCTAAAATGTTCACAGTGGTCATCCCTCTCCTGGGGTCGTGGGGGACCTTTTATAAAACTTTTTCCAAATGATCAGGTAGGGGAATTCCCTGGCAGTCCCGAGGTTAGGACTGTGAGCTTCCTGTGCAGGGGGCACCAGTTTGACCCCTTGTTGGGAAAGTAAGACCCTCAAAGTGGCAAGGCACAGTCAAAATAATATTTGACCATAGCATATAATAAGAAATACATATTACTTATGTGTTTCTTTTTAAATTCTTGCCCGTGTGATGCCCTAAGTGAACTTGAGGACAAGGCAGGCCTGTGAGATATCTGGGTCATCTCCCAGCTCCCCTCAAGGCCTGGCACAGATCGCCCCCCAGTATAGGGTCCCAGCAGGGAGCAGCTCAGATGGGCTTCTCCCAGCCCAGATTCTCCGGCCACTTGCGTGGCAGGAGCCAGAGTGAGTCGGGGGTGTGGGGTGCAGGTCGGAGCCAGAACTGGCCCCAGCTAAGCCTGTCCTTTGCTGGCCTTCCCCAAAAGGCACAATGAGGTGCCCCGTGGCTCTTCCTGGCCCCAGGGGAGCAGCCGTGATGGGTGAGACCTCCGGCCCTGAATCCACCAACAGCTGTGACCATTTCAGCTATTTTAAACCCTTGGGCACCCGGAGGCTCCTGTCCCACCAGCCACGCGCTCTGACCCAGCATCACAGGCCCCAAGCCAGGGATGGGAGCCCTGAAGGTGGGTCTGCCAGGCCTGGGTGGGATTTTTTTTTTTTTTTTTTTCAGAAGAGGGAATTTGATTTCTTGAGCACTCGTCTTGTACCAGAGACTGTGCTAATGTTTTCCATACATTGTCACATATCAAGTCATCCTTGTATCTAGGCTGAGAGATCACTTTGTTCACAGATCAGGTAAATGAGGAAAATGAGGTCCCAGGTCCCACAGAGGCACGACTGGGATTAGAGCTTCGGCCTCCTCATCCGCCAGGCAGGGGCCAGCATCCCTCCCTGCTCTCACCCGCTTTGCCCCTACCCCCACCTCACCCACACACACACCCGCACAAGTTGCTTTCCTGGCTCTGTGCTCTTAGGCGCTACGAGACCGACCAAGGGCAAATTCTCGACCGTTTCTGTGGCTCAGTTTCTTCATCTGTAAAGTGGCGGGGTGATTGGGAGGGTATAATGATCTCATTCTAGTACATGAAAAGTGCCACTGGACCAGCGCCCAGCACACGGAAGGAGCGTGCTCAGGGCCGCTGCCCCTCCTTGTCTCCTGGCAGGCGCCACCTTCGCCTGGTTTTCTCTCTCCCCTGCACCTGAGATGGCCCGCCCAGCCTCGGTGGGGGTGCGGTACTGTTCCCCCATTCTGGGCCCCAGCGGGTGACGTGAGGGTGCCGGATTCTATGACCCCCAGGAAGGTGGGTACCCTGGCATATGTCCCGTATCTGCCACATAGTAGGGGCTCGAAACTAATTTTGGTAAAGGACGCCCAGACAAGAGTCCACCCTGGGGGCCTCGGGGTTAGTTCTGAGCTGCACGAATACTGTACTATTTTGGCAGGGGGCCACCCTGCCTTCTGACTGGATGGTGCACTCAGCAACTGCGGGAGCCTGTCAGAAGTTACCAGGTCTTCCCAGGTGTGTGCACCTTGGGGGCAGATGCACGCCCCCAGCCCGACTCAGGCCTTCCCCCTTCCCCAACTGCGTGCCTCCCAGATCTCAGCTACCCGGGAGCAGCTGGGCTCTTGGCCGTCTCCTAACGTGGGCCTCTCAAAGAGGCCGCTGGGGTCAGGCATCTGGGTGTGTCTCCGCTCTGAGCAGTTGTGAGCCTGAACCCTCTTACTCAGACGCACCCTGTCCCATGGCTCCCATCCCCCAGCAGACTTACCCCCTTCCCGTGTAAGCATCCTCTCCAGCCTGCACATCCTTCTTACAACCTCTGCCCTCTCAGAAACACCCCACTTCCAGCCCCTTCTACCAAGGGCCACTCAGTCCTTTGTGAATTATCTGGCTTGGCTTCAGAGCTGGAAGGGTCTGGGATGGGGATCCCGCCCAATGCCATCGTGCACCTCCAGCGGGCCCACAAGTCACAGGCTGACCTCTGCAGGGGCAGCCTCTTTTGCCCAGGGCCCCAGTGATCGATCCCTCACTGTCCCTGCACGGGAATATCAATATTTCAGTCCACAAACACTGGTCAGATAATCCCCTTCTCTCCAGAGCTCTCAACAGCCCAGCAGCGGTCTTTGTCGACCCTGCCCAGGACACCTCCTGGCATTCCATCCAAGACAGCCAGAAGGGCCTCCTTCAATTCCGCCCCCAGCCACTCCTCACTAAGGACCCGTGCCAGGGCTCTCATTGCCCACCCATCAATCAATGCCTTGGCTTGACATTCCAGCCCCACTGCCACCCACCTCCCCACATCCCCTCTGTAATATTGACCTGATTGTTGGGGGGTTAATGGGGGCAGTCAGGCTGTATCTGGCTTCCCCATTTGGTCAGGAAGCTCCCTCTCTGCTCTTCCCTTCAGTCTGCAAGCCCCTCTTTTTTTTTTTTTTTAAGTTATTTATTTTAATTGGAGGATAATTACTTTAAATACTGTCATGGCTTTTGCCACACTTGAGTATGAATCGGCCATAGGTGCGCGTGTGTCCCCTCCACCCTGAGTCCTCCTCCCGCGTCCCTCCCCACCCTCTCCTCCAGGTCGTCACGGAGCACTGGCTTTGGGGCCCTGCTCCGCACAGCAAACTTGCCCTGGTTCAGGCAGAAGACCTAAACAGACGTTTCTCCAAAGAAGACACACAGATGGCTAAGAAACACAAGAAAAGATGCTCAACATCGCTCGTTATTCGAGAAATGCAAACCCTTCCTCTAAGAAGGCTCACTCCCCAGTCCTGGCTGGGTCAGCGCATCCACTCGCTCTGTCCCCGCCCCTGTGGCGTTTGCATTATCTGCCCGCGGGGCTGGGGTCGCCCAGAGGGGCGGCTGGCCCTGCGTCCTGGCGCCCGCAGCTGGGGGCCAGCGGAATGTCTGTGGAATGAAAGAATGAGCAACTCAACTGCTGACGTCACCCAGACCAAGCGGGGGCGTGGCCACGCTTGACGGACGGGCCCGCGGCCCACTGCGAGAGGAGGCCGCGGGCTGCCCCGCCCACCGGCGGCCCGATAAAGGCGGGGCGCGGGCTGCGGGCGGACGGCTGCGAGGGGCTCACCTGCGGCAGGTGCTACGCCGAGCGGCCCGGCGAGGACGCGGGCGAGGCCGGGCGCTGCGCGAGGATGCTGCGCGAGCGGACGGTGCGGCTGCACTACGGCAGCCGCGTCGAGGCGGTGTACGTGCTGGGCACGCACCTCTGGACCGACGTCTACAGGTGAGCCGGGCCGCCGCGCCCCTCCGCCTGCTGGCTGGGCCTGAAATCTGGGCCCAGAAAACCCGAGACCTTCGCCGGACTCGGGGACACGAACAGGCTGCCTCCAGCCCTAGTCGCCCCTCGTCCGAGGCCCCCGCGCCCAGAAATCTTGAGAACCAGCACCCAAACCTTGTGTCAGACTCCCCCATATACAGAGACCCCCCCAGATATGCAGGCACAGCATGGGAACCCCCACTACCCCTTACCAAGAACCCCCGCCGCTTCTCCCCAGCCTTCCCGCCCCCGACCCTCTCCAGCCCTTCTCCGGGGACGACCTGGGCACCCCTCGGTTTCCCCAGCCTCTTCTCTTTCCCCTCCCCGCTCTGCCCTCAGCAGCACCCTGAAGCCCCCAGACTCTCTGGCTCACCTCCCACTGCAGCCCAGACCCTCCCCCGACTCCCAGACCAGCTGAACTTCCTCCTGGATCCGTCTGGGGCATGGCCAGAGGGAACCTGGCCAAGGGGTGGCCTAGGCTCCAATTTCGCCCTGTGGGGGCTCCGGGTGATTGTCTGTCCCCAAGCACTGGCCAGGAGCACCCTGTCCCCAAATGCCTTCCCCTGACTTCACCCTGGGGTCAGGGAGGGACCTTGTTCCACCAGAGGGAGGGTGTGGACGTGCAGGTCTTTGTCAGAAGAGCTCTCCTCATTCAGGACCCTGTTCCCACTGGCCCTGTCCTCCCGTCCTCAAAGTCTGGTGGGGTGCAGGATTCCTGGGACCGCAGGCCGTGGGATGGGGGAATGGCAGTAAGCGCCCCACCGCTCCCGCCCCCGCCAGGAAGCGGCCAAGTCCCAGACTGGTGCCAAGGAAGCGGTGGAGAGTCCCAGGTGGGACCCTGCAGCCCTCTGCTCCAGGTCCTTGAAGTGTTCCTCATTGCTGGTATGGGAGGGGTCGGTGCTGAGAGGAGGGAGCACGGAGGACTTGGGGTGGGGACCCCATGCTGATGCCCGTGGGCAAGTCCCCCGATCCACTCTGTGCTTTGAGTGGCTTACTGCTCCCAAATCATTCTGTCATGGGGCACCCTGCCTCTCCCAGCCTCTCCGACACCCCATCCCTGTGTCTTCCCCCACACCCTCCCAGTGCATTCCCTCTGTCACCTCCAGTGGCCCTGCCAGCCCTGCCAGGCCAGTCCCCTGCCCCCTTCCTCCTCAGCAGGCACTGGCCGACCCCGAGGGCAAAGAGCCGGTCACCCTGCAGACCGGGGGGCCCTGTCCAGCCATGGCCCCTGCCTCCAGTCTCCGTGTGTGAACCTCAGGGTCACAACTCAGAAGTGCAGTGTGGTCCAGGCCTCAGTGGCCCTGGGGGTGCTCCCCTCCCTTCCCCACCCCCGTCCTAACTGGGCACTGCCAGCGAGTGGGCCAGGAGCCAGGACACTCAGGCCTCTAAGCCTCAGCTGTCACCATACCCGCCTGTTTGTCCACCGGGGCACTTTTAGTGCAGCCTGAGAGGCTGGCATGATGCCTCCGTTGGGGGGTGGGGAGTCAAGAAGGGGTCAGGCTCAGGCCCACCCTCTGTCAGAGGGTGGCAGAGAGCGGGGAAGGGGGTGCTCGTCCCCCTCTGGCAGGGCGCAGAGGTGCGACCATCCCCTCTGTGCTTTCTCAAGAAGCCAGTCACAGCCCCTGCAACCCTCACCTCCTACCTGCATTTGGCCCAAGACCCTCTCACACGCCCCGCAGAGAAGCAGTACACTCTTGACCCCTGTTGTCCAGTGGAAATAGAATGCAAGCCACAAAGAGAGCCTTAAGGTTCAAATAAGCAGGTAAAGTTAATTATAATAACATTTGCATGTGTGTTAAGTCGTCGCTTCAATCGTGTCTGACTCTTTGCGACCCTGTGGACTTGTAGCCCACCAGGCTCCTCGGTCCGTGGGATTCTCCAGGCAAGAATACTTGAGCGGGTTGCCATGCCCTCCTCCAGGGGATCTTCCCGACCCAGGCTGAAACCCATGTGTCTCACGTCTCCTGCACTGGCAGGCGGGTTCTGCACCCCTAGCGCAGCTGGGAAGCCCTAGTCGCTAAGTCGTGTCCGACCCTTGCGACCCCATGGACAATAGCCTGCCAGGCTCCTCTGTCCATGGGATTCTCCAGGCATTAATACTGGAGTGGGCTGCCATTTCCTTCTCCATGGGATCTTCCCAAACCAGGAATCGAACCTGGGTCTCCTGCATTACAGGCAGATTCTTTACCAACTGAGCTACGAATAGCTTATACTTTAACCTCAGTTCAATTCAGTTCAGTTCAGTTCAGTCTCTCAGTCGTGTCTGACTCTTTGCAACCCCAGGACTCCAGGCCTCCCTGTCCATCACCAACTCCCAGAGTTCACTCAAACTCATGTCCATCGAGTCCATGATGCCATCCAGCCATCTCATCCTCTGTCATCCCCTTCTTCTCCTGCCCCCAATCCCTCCCAGCATCAGGGTCTTTTCCAGTGAGTCAACTCTTTGCATGAGGTGGCCAAAGTACTGGAGTTTCAGCTTTAGCATCAGTCCTTCCAAAGAAATCCCAGGACTGGTATCCTTTAGGATGGACTGGTTGCATCTCCTTGCAGTCCAAGGGACTCTCAAGAGTCTTCTCCAACACCACAGTTCAAAAGCATCAATTCTTCAGCGCTCAGCTTTCTTCACAGTCCAACTCTCACATCCATACATGACCACTGGAAAAACCATAGCCTTGACTAGACGGACCTTCGTTGCCAAAGTAATGTCTCTGCTTTTGAATATGCTATCTAGGTTGGTCATAAGTTTCCTTCCAAGGAGTAAGCGTCTTTTAATTTCATGGCTGCAGTCACCATCTGCAGTGATTTTGGAGCCCAAAAAGATAAAGTCTGACACTGTTTCCACTGTTTCCCCATCTATTTCCCATGAAGTGACGGGACCAGATGCCATGATCTTCGTTTTCTGAATGTTGAGCTTTAAGCCAACTTTTTCACTCTCTTTCATTTTCATCAAGAGGCTTTTTTAGTTCTTCTTCACTTTCTGCCATAAGGGTGGTGTCATCTGCATATCTGAGGTTATTGATATTTCTCCCGGCAATCTTAATTCCAGCTTGTGCTTCTTCCAGCCCAGGGTTTCTCATGATGTACTCTGCATATAAGTTTAATAAGCAGGGTGACAATATACAGCCTTGACGTACTCCTTTTCCTATTTGGAACCAGTCTGTTGTTCCATGTCCAGTTCTAACTGTTGCCTCCTGACCTGCATATAGGTTTCTCAAGAGGCAGGTCAGGTGGTCTGGTATTCCCATCTCTTTCAGAATTTTCCACAGTTTCTTGTGATCCTCACAGTCAAAGGCTTTGGCATAGTCAATAAAGCAGAAATAGATGTTTTTCTGGAACTCTCTTGCTTTTTCCATGATCCAGCGGACGTTGGCAATTTGATCTCTGGTTCCTCTGCCTTTTCTAAAACCAGCTTGAACATCTGGAAATTCACGGTTCACGTACTGCTGATATTTTAACCTAATATACCTCAAATATTAGTGTTTCAATATATAATCAATATAAAAATTGTTCAGAGCTAGTTTGACATCCTCTTTTTCATACTAAGTATTGGAAACTCAGCATGTGTTTCGTACTGCTCGGCACGCCTCGGTGTGGACTAACCGCATTTCAGGCACTCGATAGGCGCCGCTGGCCGTGACCACTGTGTCCTGCGCAGCACAGGTCTAGAGCGACGCGCCTCAGCCTCGGCACCGCCGCATTTGGGCCAGGATGACTCGTTGCCACCAGGGGTGTCCTGGGCACTGTACCATGCTTAGCAGCCTCCCTGGCTTCTCACCCCCCAGATGCCAGTGCGTGCTTAGTCGCTCAGTCGTGTCCGACCCTCTGTGACCCCATGGACTGTAGCCCGCCAGGCTCCTCTGTCCATTGGATTCTCCAGGCCAGAATACTGGAGTGGGTTGCTGTGCCTTCCTGCAGGGGATCTTCTCAACCAGGGATCAAACTTGCGTCTCCTATGTCTCCTACAGTGGCAGGCAGGTTCTTTACCACTGGTCACCTGGGAAGCCCATGGATGCCAGTAGCAACCCCCAGCTGTGACACCTAGAAAATCTCCAGATAACCCAGCCGCCCCTGGTGGGCCAAGTCGCCTCCAGCTAAGAACCGCTGGTCAGTGGAAGGAAGCCCCTCCCGATACTAAGGAGACTGACCTCTTGTCACTCCTGATAGCTGTAATGATAAGAACATCTGTCAACATGGCAGAGGATAAGATGGTTAGATAGCATCACCAACTCAAGGGACATGAATTTGAGCAAACTGTGGGAGGTAGTGGAGGACAGAGGAGTCTGGTGTGTTGCAGTCCCTGGGGCCGCAGAATCGGACATGACTTAGTGACTAAACAACAACATACCAAGTGCGTTATCTCCTCTTTTCCTCCCCGCAGACCTTGGAGATTGTGCTTGGATCATCTCATTTTGTAGATGAGGAAAGTGAGGCTCAGGGAGGTGAAGCCATTTACCTGATGTCACACAGGACTCAGGTCTAGTCCTGTCTGGCTCAGAATTCATGCCCTTAATCTCCTCTCTAACCTCTGTGTCCTCAGCCACTTAAATTGTGTACGACTCTTTGTGACCCCATGGACTGTAGCCCGCCGGGCTTCTCTGTCCCTGGAATTCTCCAGGCAAGAATACTGGAGTGGGTAGCCATTCCCTTCTCCAGGGGATTTTCTGAACCCAAGGATCAAACTCGCATCTCTTGGGTCTCCTGCACTGCAGGCAGATTCTTTATCACTGAGTCACTGGGGAAGCCCCTCTAACCTCCAGTTCAGATTGAATTAGATGACCCTCTTAACCTGTGTCCCTCCCACCCCCAACCAGGGCCATGAGACACTGCTCCCGGAGACTTCACCCACCCCCAACTGACCTTCCGCTTCCCTCCCCACCCAGACACAAGTCCTGACTCAACCCCCATGTGATGCCCCAGGGTCTCCAGTCTCCAAGGAGACACTGAGGGACAAGGTGGTGGGCCTTAGGCCCTGTCAGTGAGGGAGTGGTGTCTTGACCCCTCGGTCCTGAATCACAAAGATGAGTGAACAGACCGCAACACCCACCCGCTTTCCTAAGGGCTCTGGGTCCCCTCTCCTGAGACGCGCACAGACCTCCTTCACCTCCAGACGCAATGCAGGGGCCTCGCCTGCCCCTTCCTCGGCTGGCCCTGAGGGCCACCCACCCTCTCCCAGCAAAACCGGTCCTTTGGGGATGATGACCTGACCCAGCGACATTCTGAGGGCTGGCCTGCAGCACACTAAAAACAGATGCACAGAAAGAAGGAAGTAGGAAATGTTTTTGTAGAGATTTACTTCGGGATCCTTGTTAAAGATACTTGCTGTTTCCTCTCCCCTCCCTGCCCCCAACGCAGAGCGCTTATCTGAGGTCTGGCGCGCGGGCCTTGTCTGCGCACGGGCCTTGTCTGCGCGGTCTCCCCCAACGGTCCCTTCAGCCTGCAGCTGCTGCTTTGGTGGGCCTACCCGAGTCCACATCTGATTCTGACTTGTTGTTGGAGAGAAAGCGCTGAGTGAGTGGCAGGCACCCCCATGTCAATTTCATCCTGCTGCTCACCTCCGCCAGATCCCCTGGGAGCCTGGAGAACGCACAGCCTTGGAATAAGGTGACAAGGCAGCTGCGCTCTGCCTGACTCATCCCCTGACTCACAAGCCCTGGGTTCATGCATCTGACCAGGAGGGGAAGAGTTCTTGACTGGGTTGTGAGCTCTCTCCATACCCGTTTCCTGAGGTCTACAGGAGCTTCAGGGCAGAGATAATGTTATCGGTCGCCTCTTGCCTCTGTAGGGCTTTCTCTTGGCTGCATTTGACCTCATGATGAGCCCATGAGGTTGGAAGTAGAGTGAGCCGGGGTTCCTTCCTCTGAGATTCCCCAAGGCAGAGGCTGGCCAGCCATTTCTCCCAGCAGGGCCTGGCCCGCCACCATCCGACAGAAGACAGGAGAGGGGGTACCAGGGAAGGAGTCCCAGACGTCAGTGCAGTAAAATGCTGGGCAAACAGGGCTCAGGGCAGTTGCACATCCTGCCTTGGGGGCACCTGTGTGCTCAGTCGCTAAGGTGGGTCCAACTCTCTGTGACCCCATGGACTGCAGCCCGCCAGGCCCCTCTGTCCGTGGGATTCTCCAGGCAGGAATACTGGAGTGGGTTGCCATGCCCTCCTCCAGGGGGTCTTCCCAGAGACAGAACCCGCGTCTCCTGCAGGCCGAGCCACCTGGGAAGCCCCCAGCCTTGGAGGATAACCTGCCAAAGCTAAATTCAATCCCACATCACTCCCTCAACTCAACTCAGATCGCCCTCTCTCTGACTCTTTGTTGGTGTGAGTGTTTTACGAAGTATCCTTAGGATCCTATCGAAGCGCTAGGACCTGCGGTGCCTGAGCGCCCCTCCCACCGGGTGTCAGGCCCCCCACCTCCTGCTGACCCCCCTGTGTCCACTCCAGCCTCGCCGGTTGTGTGGACGCTGCTCTTGGCCCCTGACTGCACCTCCTCCTCCCTGCTTCCGGGCCTCTGCAGGCGCTGTTCCCTTTGCCTGGCACGCAGCTCCCAGACCTCTGCAAGCCTGGCAAG
This sequence comes from Bubalus kerabau, assembly GCF_029407905.1. Taxonomy (NCBI): domain Eukaryota; kingdom Metazoa; phylum Chordata; class Mammalia; order Artiodactyla; family Bovidae; genus Bubalus; species Bubalus kerabau. The sequence goes on from NC_073626.1 coordinate 189,346,110, forward strand.
ACTCACCTCCCAGCAGCTTTCTGAACTCCTCCCCACCCACCCCGCATTTCGCGGTGCCAACCCCAAGCCCTAGGCGCTCCCCACCTCAGAACTGCTGCTTTTCTTTATAGATCTTATTATTTACTTAATATTTCTAGCTAACTTATTCTGTACCAGGCAGCCTTATGGGCACTTTGTGCATTCATAACATGCATTTCATAATTTGAGTTCAGTTGCTCAGTCGTGTCTGCCTCTTTGCAGTCTCATGGACAGTAGCCTGGCAGGCTCCTCTGCCCAGGCAAAAATACCAGAGTGGGGTGCCATTTCTTACTCCAGGGATTTGATAATTTATTTGTGTTTAAACCTCACAGTGGGCTTCCCAGGTAGCTCAATGGTAAAGAATCCACCTGCCAATGTAGGAGACACAGGTTGGATCCCTGGGTTGGGAAGATTCCCCTGGAGAAGGAAATGGCAACCCACTCCAGTATTCTTGCCCGAGGAGTCCCGTGGACAGAGGAGCCTGGCGGGCGACAGTCCCTGGGGTCGCAGAGTCGGAATGACTTAGTGACTAAAGAGCAGCAGCAAAACCCGCAGCAGCATAGCGAGCAGGTGCTGTCACGGGGAAACGCACCGGGGGAGCTTGTCCACGGTGGCCAAGCTGCTAGATGGCGGCGTTGCGGAGCCCACGCCTGTGGCCGCCCTGCCAGGCCGTCTTCTGGGACGGGTGTTGTAGGCGTGTCCTCCCCCTGCTCGATGCCTCCCTCGTTCCTGTGAGCCTCCTGCCCTCAGGTCATTGATGGCTCCTTGGTTGGCTGGCTGGATGGATGGATGTGGCCAGGGGCGCACATAGACTGGATTGTCACCAGGCTCCACCACCAGCCTCAGGGATGGGCACCGCTGGACGGAACGGCGGAAGGCCAGGGCATGTGGCTGAGCTTGGCCAGGGCAGCGTTGCCCCTGAGAGAATGACAGAGGTGGAATTCAGGCCAGGCCAGGTGGCCCCATAAATTAGAACAACACCCAGGGCCCTCAACTCTTACAAACAAGGAAAGGCTCTGGTGCCAGGCTAGTCCCCAGAGTGGCAGCTCCCTGTGGTCGAGCCCATTGCTCCCTGCACGGCTGGGGTCCCCCAGATCTTCTGTCCCTATCCACAGGGCCTGAGTCAGGTGGGAGCACAGTGGCAAGGGCTCACCCCAGTGCCCATCCCCAGATGGACAGGCACGTGGTTCAGCTTCGGGGGAGGCCAGTTTTTTGTGGCAGGTTTGTCCTGCCCAGCAGTGCCCAGCCCCATGCCCAGGACACTGACAGCTTGCCTTGGTCACTTATCCTAAGACCCAGGGTAGGATGCCAGCTTTTGGTGTCTGCTCTCTGGACTGATGCCCACCTACAAAATAAGTGGGGGCTTCTCGTTTGATCCTTTCCTGACCCAGGCCTGGCACTCCCCCTCCTTCACCAGGTGTCCCTACCCAGATGATTTTTAGGAAGGACTGGAACCCCTGGATATCTCCCAGGACCGGAGCAGCCAGGCCTGGAGCTCAGAGAGCTTCAGTTTCCCCCACATCCTGCCTGTCTCGGTCTGTCCCTGAGACTCAGAGCAAATGCTTGCCCTCTGTGGGCCTCAGCCTGCTCATCTATAAAACGGGATGACATTAACACGGGCCTCGTGGGGTTTATCAAAAGGATAGACTGAGATTACATGGGCTTAGGACTTGAAACAGTGTCCAGCACATAGTCAGTAGTTTTCGTGAATTAGTATTGGGTTTTGTGCATGCTGAATCGCTTCAGTCGTGTCCGACTCTTTGTGACCCCATGGACTGTAGCCCACCAGGCTCCTCTGTCCATGGGATTCTCCAGGCAAGAACACTGGAGTGGGTTGCTGTATCCTCCTCTAGGGGATCTTCCCCACCCAGGGATTGAGTCTGTATCTCCTGTGTCTCCTGCATTGGCAGGCAGGCTCTTTACCACTATTGCTACCTGGGAAGCCCATTGGGTTTATTATATTATTAAGACAGATAATAATGAACTGTGGCCTCAAAACGTTTAGAATGTTCATGGGAGAGAGATATTGAAGACGTGTTAAGTATTGTTTGAAGCACCAGCACAGGGAGGGAGAGGTGGGTCCTGGCTGATAGGATCGGGGAAGACTTCCTGGAGGCGGTGGCAACCCAGCTGGAGGATGGACGGGGGTTCACAGTGTGACCCGGACAGGCCACGCAGGAGCAAGGTGCCTGGCAGGAAAGTAGGGACACTGGGGGGCAGAAAGGACGTAGTTTCTGTAGCCTGGAGTGTAAGACTAGAGAGTGGATTCGTTTAAACCTGGGCTTTGAACGCTGGGATCAGGCATTAAACTTTGATCTGCAGGGAGTGGTTGCAGGTGTCTGGGGAGGGAGTGACCATGGATTAGGTTGTTTCTTCCCTAAGGAGAGGGCCCCTGGGCAACTGGAGGCCCCAGTGCCACAGAAGAGGGCTGGCTAAAAACAAGAGTCACGGTCTGTCTTCACGGATCCCAGTCCAGACCAGCTGCCCACTCCAGAGCTCCAGCTGCCTCCCCCCCAGAAGGCTCCCGGTGGGTGCTAGCCGTGGGGCTGCACGCCAGGCTGGCACCCACAAACCCCCTCAGATTCCTGCAAACACCTGGGGCCAGGATGTCACACCCAGGCTGCCAGGAGCTGGGTTCACAGTGGAGTAAGCCCCGCTGGTGTTAACGAGGCCCAGGGCAGGTGGACAAGCTAGGAGAGCCAGATGCCAGCAAGCTGCAGGCACGTCCTGCCCTCGAGTCTGGGGCGGAGGGAGCGTCCCAGCCCTGAGAGGCCAAGCTGGCCCTCCCCACTGACTACGGGAGGACCAGAGAGGCTGATGGCTCCCTCGAGGTCACACAGCATCTGTGAGGCTGAGCAGATGTTAGGTTGCAGCACCCAGAATCCCCTTGGGCCAGGCACAGTGAACACGCCTCTTCTACATCTGACCCTGCTTTCCAGTCTTGCTCAAAGTTCCTTTGTTTGATGCCCGCTGACTGGCCGTGTCCCTCCATTTCCCCAGCCAACGCCCCGCCCCACGCCACCGCCAGCGCTCCCTTGGACAGCTGCGGCCACCTTCCCACTGGTCCCCGCCCCCAACGCTCTCCTGACTCTGCCTCCCACCCTGCGCCCTGGAGGAGCTGTCTGCAGGCAAGACGCTCACGTTTCCCTGCGCAGCGGCCTCAGGGCCTGCAGGGGAGTGGCCGGCCCCTCACCGTCGCCTGGGTCCTCTCCCCGCTGCTCTCCCTCTGTCGTGCTCACAGACTCCAGCCAGGTTAACCTTCTTCCAGTTTCTCGAACACGCTGGGCTGACGTCTGCCTCAGGCCATCACCCACGCTGTCCTTGCTGCCTGGAAATCTCTGCTCCTCTTCCTTTCATCACTTTGGGCAAATTCAGCGGTTCCCACACTGGTCCCTGGACCAACAGCTTCAGCTGGGAGTTTGTTAGCAAAGCAGTTGTCTCTCACAGTAGATGTGCATCACATCTCCATTTATACTCCTTCAGTTCAGTTCAGTATATGTGCATCACATCTCCATTTATACTCCTTCAGTTCAGTTCAGTATATGTGCATCACATCTCCATTTATACTCCTTCAGTTCAGTTCAGTATATGTGCATCACATCTCCATTCATACTCCTTCAGTTCAGTTCAGTATATGTGCATCACATCTCCATTTATACTCCTTCAGTTCAGTTCAGTAGATGTGCATCACATCTTCCATTTATACTCCTTCAGTTCAGTCAGTTCAGTCGCTCAGTCGTGTCCGACTCTTTGCGACCCCATGAATCGCAGCACGCCAGGCCTCCCTGTTCATCACCAATTCCCGGAGTTCACTCAGACTCACATCCATTGAGTCCGTGATGCCATCCAGCCATCTCACCCTCTGCCATCCCCTTCTCCTCCTGCCCCCAATCCCTCCCAGCATCACAGTCTTTTCCAATGAGTCAACTCTTCGCATGAGGTGCCCAAAGTACTGGAGTTTCAGCTTTGGCATCATTCCTTCCAAAGAAATCCCAGGGCTGATCTCCTTCAGAATGGACTGGTTGGATCTCCTTGCAGTCCAAGGGACTCTCAAGAGTCTTCTCCAACACCACAGCTCAAAAGCATCAATTCTTCAGCGCTCAGCCTTCTTCACGGTCCAACTCTCACATCCATACATGACCACTGGAAAAACAATAGCCTTGACTAGACGGACCTTTGTTGACAAAGTAATGTCTCTGCTTTTGAATATGCTATCTAGGTTGGTCATAAGTTTCCTTCCAAGGAGTAAGCATCTTTTAATTTCATGGCTGCAGTCACCATCTGCAGTGATGTTGGAGCCCCAAAAAATAAAGTCTGTCACTGTTTCCACTGTTTTCCCATCTATTTCCCATGAAGTGATGGAACCAGATGCCATGATCTTTGTTTTCTGAATCTTGAGCTTTAAGCCAACTTTTTCACTCTCCACTTCCACTTTCATCAAGAGGCTTTTTAGTTCCTCTTCACTTTCTGCCATAAGGGTGGTGTCATCTGTATATCTGAGGTTATTGAGATTTCTCCTGGCAATCTGGATTTCAGCTTGTGCTTCTTGCAGCCCAGCGTTTCTCATGATGTGCTCTGCATAAAAGTTAAATAAGCAGGGTGATAATATATAGCCTTGACGTACTCCTTTTCCTATGTGGAACCAGTCTGTTGTTCCATGTCCAGTTCTAACTGTTGCTTCCTGACCTGCATCCAGGTTTCTCAAGAGGCAGATCAGGTGGTCTGGTATTCCCATCTCTTTCATAATTTTCCACAGTTTATTGTGATCCTCACAGTCAAAGGCTTTGGCATAGTCAATAAAGCAGAAATAGATGTTTTTCTGGAACGTTCTTGCTTTTTCGATGATCCGTGCCATTCTATTTGTCAGTTCTCCAATAAAGTTGCGGGGAAGAAATGCATGTTCCTCAATCTGCCGAGTCAGAAACTGTGGGGGTAGCCTGACAATCTGTATTTTAACAGGCTTTTCAGGTGTGGCCAGCGCAATTCAAAGTTAAGAACCACTGATCTAACAAACTCTAAGCTGTAATTTACAGTGTAAAATTAAAACTTCAACTCGAATGCCGCGTCTTCCAGGAGTCGTCCTCGGCCTCCGGGCCAGGCCTCCTGGAGCCCAGACGCTTCCTTTAGAGCGGCCTTCATACTTGTCGCCGCAGCTGTGCGTCCATCAGGGGCCTTTGCTCTTCCACTAGAGGACTTGCTCCACGGCCCCAGGAGCATATTTTCCATTTTGCTCTATCCCAGGACCTGCTGCTGCTGCTAAGTTGCTTCAGTCGTGTCTGACTCTTCGCGACCCCATGGACTGCAGCCCACCAGGCTCCTCCATCCGTGGGATTTTCCAGGCAAGAGCACTGGAGTGGGGTGCCTAGCATACACCTGACACATAAAAAGTCCTCAATAAATTCTGTCACGTGAATGGCCACATACGCAAGTCCCCTCTTCCAACCCTTCCTGGGGCGAACATTGACTTACTGCATGGCTGTGCTAAGTTAGGTGCTGAAAGTGAAAGAAAATACACTCTGCCTCCAAGAAGATGAGCTGCCACCAGGGAGAATAAACGTGGATGGAGCCAAATCGGTTGAGTTGAGTCATCCAGGAAAGATGAGTTGCCAGGCAGAGAAGTCGGGGGAAAGGATTACAGGTGGAAGGACCAGCACATGCAAAGCGCATGGTGAGATGAGACAGCGCCGGGAGTTGGGATGGTGGGGACGTTGCAGGCAGTGAGGCGGGGAGTCAGTGTGGGACGCGGTGGCTGAGTACCACTGGGTGAGTATCAGGCCCCAGAGTTTGAATTTTACTGTTTGGTGGTCACTGAAGAGCCACTGAGTATTTTCCAGCAGGCAAGTAACCTGATTGCTTTCCCTTTTTTTTAATCACTCTGATAATACAGTTTGGAAAACCAAGAAGGGTGGGTCCATTCATTCATTTATTCCTGAAATATATACATTGAGTGTGGCCATGTCCTGGGTGCTGGGATATGATGGGCGGTGCAGACGTGGCCCCCGCCTGTCCTTCTATCCACATATCTTTAGCCTCTTTCCTGTAAGCCGGAGGTCATGGCCACCATGATCCCAGCTCTGTCCCCTCCATAACTGTCCCCCTGAGCGCCTCCCTGCAGCCTCCAGGGAGAAGCGAGATGCCCACAGCCCCTGGCTCTTGGGTTTCTGCAGGGGATTCTAAGAGGTTCTTCCTGGGGAGGGAGGCAGCCAGCAGGCTCCACAGGAAACAATGGGTGCCTTTGTTGCTTCTGCCAGGGCCACTCCATGAATAGCTGTTTGCTCAGCTCAGAGCAGGGCTGGGACGGGAGGCTGTGGGGCTCTAGAGCTCCAGTGTAGGTGGGGTATTAACCCCCAAGCCTCTGGGGCCTCCTCTAGTTTCTCACTGGCTCAGAGGGATGAAGGAGGTGGGGAGCATCACTCAGAGCAACCATTGTCAGAGTTGGGCCCTAAAAGATCATCCTGCCCTGTGAGTTTACAAAGCAATTTTTTAATAGAGTTGTATGCAGAGACCCAATATATAAACCAGATGAAATAACAGTGGCTCTGGTTAAAGGGGGTGGGCGTCTAGCAGAGAGATCCCCGCCTGGTCAGCACCTCCTTTGCCACCCCTTTGTCCAGACCCGCCCCTCTGCGCTCCCCAGACTCCAGCCAGCTTTGTCCTGGTCCCATCCTTTCACTTTATTCTTGAAACAGAGAGGACACGTGCTTCAGCCAAGGCCACCCAGCAGCTTGATGGTCAAACCCAGGGCTTGCACTAGAGTGATATCTCCTAGACCTGAGTGCACAGCTACCCAGACTCTCATGATTTTTACCAAAAGCATATTCTAACTCTAGTATCATTGACTTAAAATTTTCTTTAAACCATCTCTTATTTTTCTTATAACTTTAAGTGGAGATCTTATATCATTACCATAAATGCCAAGCCTTTATCAGTTTCCATAAAAGATAACACGTTTAGTGAATACCTATCTTCTTTTAAATTATGCATCCATGTGCCACCTAAAAGTATCTCATGGGTAACCACACCTCCTTTTGGGATTTCCAGCCTGGCACGTCTAAAAGGTTCACTTCTGTCCTGCTCAGAATGTGTGAAAATGTTAGTCACTCAGTCATGTCCAACTCTTTGTGACCCCATGGACTGTAGCGCACCAGGTTCCTCTCTCCATGGAATTTTCCAGGCAAGGATACTGGAGTGGGTTGCCATTTCCTTCGCCAGGGGATCTTCCTGACCCAGGAATCAAACCCAGGTCTCCTGCATTGCAGTTGGATTCTTTACCATCTGAGTGACCAGGGAAGTCTGTCCTGCTCAGCTCCACCCCATCTGCTGAGTGGGTGTGATGTGTTCAGCCCTGTGCTAGGCTCTGGAGGAGAACAGACCTTGCCCTCAGGGCCTTACAACCCAGAGGAGACAGAGTGGCATCCCGTGGCAACAGGAGACGCACCCCGCCCCAAGGAGGAAAAGACAAGGCCTGTAGGACAGGAGGGATGGGTGGTCATTCTTCATCTTATGGGTTGACAAGTGGACACTCAGAAGGTGCAAGGGACACACTCAAGTCCCCCTCAGCACGTCAGTGGCAAAAGGGATTGAACCCAGATTTTTGGCACATATCCTCCCCAAGCCAGGGTTTCTGCCTTCTGCCCAGACTCTGTGCCACAACAGACCACAGCCAAGTGTCCCCATGATGGGCTGAGTGGTTTGGAAGAAGACAGACAAGAGACAGAGTGATTCTGAAAGCTTTTTTTACAATCTCCTGTTCCAGCCCTGGGCATGGGGCTGCCCAGGCCTTGCCGCCCTCTCCTGACAGAGCTTGGGAACGCAGTAGCCTTCACCAGTAACTCTCACCGTCTGTGGCCTGGGTCAGCGAGGCCCTGCCTGGTGGTCTGTTTGCCTAGTGGTCTCGGCAGACTCCCGCTCACGGCCTTGGCCACTGTCCCAGGACTCCAAGCACCAGAGTGCAGCGCTGCACGTCCAGACCAGTGGCTCTTGAGCTGTGGTCCGTGGAGCAGCAGGACCAACAGTTCCCAGAAGCATGATAGAAATGCAGCTTCTCAGGCCCCACTTCAGGCCTCGTGTTCAGTTGCCAAGTTGTGTGACTGAGTCCTTGCCATCTCCTGGACTGAAGCATGGTGGGCTTCTCTGTTCTTTGCTACCTCCCAGAATTTGCTCAAATTCCACGGAGTCAGTCCCACTATCTACCCATCTCATCCTCTTTCGTCCCCTTCTCCTCCTGCCCTCAGTCTTTCCCCGCATCAGGGTCTTTTCCAATTAGTCAGCTCTTCATATCAGGTGGCCAAAGTACTGGAATTTCAGCTTCAGCATCAGTCCCTCCAATGAATATTCAGGGTTGATTTCCTTTAGGATTGACTGGTTTAATCTCCTTGCTGCCCAAGGACTCTCAAGAGTCTTCTCCAACACCACAGTTCAAAAGCATCAATCCTTCAGCACTCAGCTTTCTTTACAGTCCAGCTCTCACATCCATACATGGCCACTGGAAAAACCATAGCTTTGACTAGACAGACCTTTGTCAGCAAAGTGATATCTCTGGTTTTTAATACGCTGTCTAGGTTGGTCATAGCTTTCCTTCCCGGAAGCAAGCATCTTTGAATTTCATGGCTGCAGTCACCATCTGCAGTGATTTTGGAGCCCAGAAAATAAAGTCAGCCACTATTTCCACTGTTTCCCCTTCTATTTGCCATGAAGTGATGGAACCGGATGCCATGATCTTCATTTTTTGAATTTTGAGTTTTAAGCCAGCCTTTTCACTCTCCTTTTTCACCCTCATCAAGAGGCTCTTTAGTTCATCTTCGCTTTTTGCAGTTTGAGTGGTATCATCTGCATATCTGAGGTTGTTGATATTTCTCCCTGTAATCTTGATTCCAGCTTGTGCTTCATCCAATCCGGCATTTTGCATGATGTACTCTGCATATAAGTTAAATATGCAGAGTGACAGTATACAGGCTTCTTTCCCAATTTTGAACCAATCTGTTGTTCCACGTCCAGTTCTAATTGTTGCTTCTTGACCTGCGTACAGGTTTCTCAGAAGACAGATAGGATGGGCTGGTATTCCCATCTTTTAAAGAATTTTCCAGTTTATTGTGATTCTTGTAGTTAAAGGCTTTCATGTAGTCAATGAGGCAGATGTAGATGTTTTTCTGGAAATTCCTTGCTTTCTCCATGATCCAGTGAATGTTGGCAATTTGATCTCTGGTTCCTCTGCCTCTTTGAAAACCAGAGTCGGAAATGCTGAGAAGGGGCCAACAATCCATGCTTTGACAAGCCCTCCAGGTAATGGTTCTGCTGCTGCAGCTGCTGCTCCTGAACTCTGAGAACCGCCGTTCTGAAGCTCTCACTCGTCCCTGGCCACGGCCCCAGGCGCACTTCTGTCATGCCAGCCAGACTCTCTGAAAATGGCACCCACAAATCTGTAGCCATTAAAAACAAGAAAGTGAAGGTTTAAACAGTACCCGCTGATGATTCTGACGCCCGATCATGGTGGAGAACTCTTTGGGAGCCCGAGAGCATCAGGCCTTCGAGACCACAGCTGTGCCTCTGAGGCAGACATTTGCACCTATATCTTCGTCCTAAACCCCACGAGAACCCGCCTAGATCCCTCTGAGCCCTCTTGAGCTTTTGGGAGCCTTCAGACCGTGGGCTGGAGATTTAGCAAAACCGTCAGCCCTGGGCGCCTTCCTCCTCTGTCTCCCAGTCCTTCCTGTTACCGCCCTGTAAGTCGGAGTGTTAATCTGCTTGAGCTGCTGAAACAAAATACCATGGGCTCAGTGGCTTAAAAACAAACATTTATCTCTCCCAGGTCCACAAAATACCACGGGCTCAGTGGCTTAAAAACAAACATTTATCTCTCCCAGGTCTGTCGGCTGGAGTCTGAGATCAGAGCACCAGCCTGGCTGTCAGCCTGGTCTGCACCCAGGGCCTTCCGGCTGTGGGCTCACGCGGCCCCCCCTCGGTGCCCGCGGAGGGAGACCGCACTCTCTCTGCCTCTTCTTACGAGGAGACAAGCCCTATCGCTTAGACCTTACTCTCCTGATTTCATCTGATGTTCAACAACGATCACATTGGGGGTTAGGGCTTCAATGTCTGAATTTGGGAAGACTCAAACATCTAGTCCACAGCAACCAGCTCAAACCAGTTATTTTCCCGCCCCGAAATCTTGATGGTTTCTCAAGAATTCTATTTCCCATTCAGTAGAACACTCCTCCAGAACCCCGAGGAATGACTCTCAAATAGGAGAATTCCAAGCCGTGAAAGCTGCGGCGAAAAGGAGGCGTCTTTGTGCAGAGCCCACCCAGCCCTGCCCGTTAAGCTCCTAGTTCACGGCTCCGTCTGTGTGCAAACCCAGCACCTGGAAGCCTGCCTCTTCGCTGGCAGCCGAGCTCCCCTGGTCTTCAGCTCAGACACCGAACAGGGCTTGGGAGACAAGAGTTCTAGGCCCAGCAACTGTCTTTGCTGCAAATTCGGTCTTCTCTCTGAGCCTCAGACCTCTAGCCTTACAGTAGCATTGGGCTTCCAAGCTGGTTTCCCATCAGAAATGCAAGGGATCTTGTTAAGGACTCAGGTCCCCGGGAGGGATGACTAGGTGGAGCACAGGGGATTTCTAAGGCAGAGAAATTATTTTGTACGATACTATAAACGTGTATACTTGACACTGTGCATTTGACAAAGCTCGTAAGACTACAATGCAGAGTAAACTCTGGACTCTAGTTAATAAGAGTACATCAATATTGCTTCATTAATTATAACAAATGTATCACATGAATGCAAGATATTCATAATATGGGAAACTGCATAGAGGAGAAGGGGTATATGGGAACTCTCTGTACTATCCGATCAACTGTTCTGTAAACCTAATACTGCTTTAAAAACAAAGCCTACTAATTTAAAAAATAAAAGCAGATTCCCCAGGCCCCACCCTGGAACATTCTGATTCAGTGGGCACAAGATTAGCCCGGGGAATCCGTGTATTTCTTCTAACATTTATTTTTGGCAGTGATGGGTCTTCATCGCTGCTTGGGCTCTTCTCTAGCTGTGGTGAGTGGGGGCCACTGCGCCGAGGCGGATGGGCTTCTCACTGCAGCGCTTCTCCTGCTGTGGAGCTCGGGCTCTGGCGCAAGGGCTCGGTAGTTTGGCTCCCGCTCCTGGAGCCCAGGCTCAGCAGTCGCAGGGCACGGCCTTAGTTGCTCCTTGGTGTATGGGATCTTCCCAGATCAGGCGTCGAGTCCATGTCTCCTGCGCTGGAAGGTGGGCTCTTTACCACTAGCACCACCTGGGAAGCCATGTACATACAGACTCTTTTTCAGATTCTTTTCCATTCAGTTCCGTCGCTCAGTCGTGTCTGACTCTTTGCAGCCCCATGAACCGCAGCACGCCAGGCCTCCCTGTCCATCACCAACTCCTGGAGTCCACCCAAACCCATGTCCATTGAGTCGGTGATGCCATCCAGCCATCTCATCCTCTGTCGTCCCCTTCTCCTCCTGACCTCAATCTTTCCCAGCATCAGGGTCTTTTCAAATGAGTCAGCTCTTCGCATCAGGTGGCCAAAGTATTGGAGTTTCAACTTCAGCATCAGTCCCTCCAATGAATATTCAGGACTGATTTTCTTTAGGATGTACTGGTGGGATCTCCTTGCAGTTCAAGGGACTCTCAAGAGTCTTCTCCAACACCACAGTTCAAAAGCATCAATTCTTCGGCACTCAGCTTTCTTCAAAGTCCAACTCTCACATCCATACATGACCACTGGAAAAACCATAGCCTTGACTAGACAGACCTTTGTTGGCAAAGTAATGTCTCTGCTTTTCAATATGCTGTCTAGGTTCATAACTTTCCTTCCAAGGAGTAAGCATCTTTTAATTTCATGGCTTCAATCACCATCTGCAGTGATTTTGGAGCCCAGAAAAATAAAGTCTGACACTGTTTCCACTGCTTCATTTGCCATGAAGTGATGGGACTGAATGCCATGATCTTCGTTTTCTGAATGTTGAGCTTTAAGCCAACTTTTTCACTCTCCTCTTTCACTTTCATCAAGAGGCTTTTGAGTTCCTCTTCACTTTCTGCCATAAGGGTGGTGTCATCTGCATATCTGAGGTTATTGATATTTCTCCTGGCAATCTTGATTCCAGCTTGTGCTTCTTCCAGCCCAGCGTTTCTCATGATGTACTCTGCATACAAGTTAAATAAGCAGGGTGACAATATACAGCCTTGACGAACTCCTTTTCCTATTTGGAACCAGTCTGTTGTTCCATGTCCAGTTCTAACTGTTGCTTCCTGACCTGCATACAGATTTCTCAAGAGGCAGATCAGGTGAATTTTCCACAGTTTCTTGTGATCCACACAGTCAAAGGCTTTGGCATAGTCAATACAGCAGAAATAGATGTTTTTCTGGAGCTCTCTTGCTTTTTCCATGATCCAGCGGATGTTGGGTTTCCATTACAGGTTCCTATTGTTCCCTGTGCTCCTCAGTAGGTCCTCGTTGTTTATCTGTTTTGTGTATAGCAGTCTGTATCAGTTCATCTCAACCTCCTAATTTATCCCTCCCACACTGAAGGAATCTGTATCTTTAGCCGGTGCCCTCTTCACTACCGGGTGATTACCTTACAGCTGAGTCCTCTGGGAGACCCGGCCACCTGGGGAGCCCTGCAGCCTTGCCCCCCCAGGGCTCTCTTCCTGAAGGCCCTCGTCCCGCCCACCCAGCGGTCCCTGCGATGCGGCCTTCTCTCTCCCTACAGCGCGGCCCCTGCGGGGGCCCAGACCTTCAGCCTGAAGCACTCGGAGCACGTGCGGGTGGAGGTGGTGCACGACGGGCAGGCCGAGGAGGTGGCCACCAATGGCAAGCAGCGCTGGCCCCTGTCGCCCAGCACCACGCTGCGGCTCACCATGAGCCAGGCGAGCCCCGAGGCCAGCAGCGACAAGGTACCGTGGGCGGGGCAGCGCTCCTGCGCGGGCCTGGGAGCCGGGGGCCAGGCCGGTATCTGGACGGGCAGGATCTGCGCGGGCAGGAAAAGCCGAGCATGGGCCATACATGTCGGTTTCAGTTTTCTCACAACCACATTAAAAGAGCAAAAAGAGAGACCTCCCCGGTGGTCCAGTAGTTGGGACTCCACACGGTCTCTGCAGGGCTCATGGGCGTGATCCCTGGTCAGGGAACTGTTATTAAGGTTCCCCTATACTGGGCAGCATGGCCGATAAGTAAGTAAGTAAAAGAGCAAAAAGAAATAGATGGACTTAATTTTGATGATTTTTTTACTTAACTCCATATATCCAGATACTGTCATTTCAACGTGATATCAATATAAAAACAAGACCAAGGTTTTTTCCACGCCGAGTCTAAATCTTCTGTGCATTTCACACCTGTAGCCCATCTCAGTTCAAACCAGCCACTTTTTAAGCGCTCAGTAAATCAGCTCATGGCTACAGCCACAGAAGGATGAATTCATGGCAGGTTAATGTCACGGGACTCTTAGCACGGACTCTTAGACTATTGGAAGCGACGGCCATGAACGTCCTTGGTTTCATCGTGTATCAGATGGGATGCTGGGCGCCCGTGCCCAAGAGGTAGAGCCGAGACCAGACCCTTTGTTCCCTGGGTTCTCTAATTATTAACATGAACGTCACATGTGTCCTGTGTCAGAGATGGCACTGGGCGTCGTCCAGTGAGAACAGCCTAAGCTCCATTGTTGCTGAGCGGGAGCTAGATACACACCCCGGTAGAAGTGGGGGCCGGCAGCAGGACGCACCGGGGGGCAAGTAGCAGACAACACCCTGGATGCCCTCTGAGAGAGGGGAGCCCCCTGTCTACTTGGATATTCTGAGAGAAACAGCCCACCAAGCCAGGAGCACTTCCTGGAGGAGAGGGTCCAGCTGGTTAGAGCGGATCGGCTTGACAGACTGTGAGGTGGTCCCTGCGGGTCTTCCTGCCTGTGACCTGTGACCTCTGTTCTCTCCCTCCCCCTGTGCCCCCCCACCCCCATCAAGGTCACCGTCAGCTACTACGAGGAGGAGGGGATCACGCCCGTCGACCAGGCTGGGCTCTTCCTCACGGCCATCGGTGAGTCTGCGTGGCTCCGGCCTGGGCGCCTTTGTTCCCCAGGGGCTGGCACTGCTGCCCTTCCCAGGCGCGTGGACTGTTCTCAGTGCTGCCCGCCTGGCACTCGGAGCTTCCTCTAATAGCGCAGGCCTGGGGGTGCTGCGGGGGAGGCGTGCCCTGGTCCTCCAGCAACTCAGCTGGCTGGCACACTCCCTGTCGCAGGCTCTGTGGACCGTGGGGAGAAAGAGCCAAGGCTGCTCCTCCCCGCCTCTGCCCTGCAGCCCGGAGAAGAGCTCGCTTGCCGAGAGGAGAATGGCCTGTCTACAAAGCCTGCACTGTCCTCCCAGCCCCGGCTGCACCCCTGCCTTCCCCAGACCCAGCCCCCAGGTGCAAAGATGCAGCCCCAGACCCAGCCCCCAGGGTGCAAAGATGCAGACCCAGACCCAGCCCCCAGGGTGCAAAGATGCAGCCCCAGACCCAGCCCCCAGGTGCAAAGATGCAGCCCCAGACCCAGCCCCCAGGGTGCAAAGATGCAGACCCAGACCCAGCCCCCAGGTGCAAAGATGCAGCCTGGGTCCTTAAGCCACCTCGTCCTAGCCCTTCATTTGATTCACAAGGACATTGAGGCCCAGAGAGGCTAGAGACCTGGTTCAAAGTCACAGAGCAACACGGTGCCGGTTGGGTCCAGAGCTCAGGCTCATTCCTTTGCGGGCTCTTCCCATTTGCGCCACACTCCCCTCCCCTGGATGCCAGGGCACTTGGAATGCGAGGTTCTGGGGCTTCACTCCATGGACTCTTCTGCAGTGAAGGTATTACTTGTCCTTTCCGTTTAGCTCCTATAATGTTCAAGCCAGGGGGGCATTTCAGTGAGTCCTTAGTTTAACACTGACAGAGTGGCGACAGGTCAGGGGAAGGTAAGCTACCTGTTCCTGAGCATCAGCTATGTCCTGAGGGTGTTGAAGATAACAGTGATGTCTATTTGCTGCACAGCTGCTCTGTGTCCAGGACTTTGGCGGGGAGGTGGCGTTTACTGACAGTGTTTCAGGCTGCAGCGCGAGGTGGTTTAGCTATCATGAGCTCAATCTGTTCTTACATCTATTCTAAGAGAGCATGCTATTATAGTCCCCATTTTACAGATGAGAAAACCAAGGTTTGCCTGGGGCCACACAGCAGAACGTGGTCTACGGGACACCCAGCTGTTTCAATTATGTCATATTGTCCCGGGGTGGGGGGGGGGTGGCTCAGAAATCCCCCCACAAAACAACTAGTTCCCAAGCCAGCCCTTCCTTCTGCAACCCTGTGCTTTTAGCCCCAAACAGGCTCAGTAGCATTGCTCTCCCACTTCTGAGCTGATTCCCAAACAGGCTTGACTGCCGGTCACCTGCCCCTCTTTCCGCACTGAGGGAGTGAGTGCCCGGTCTCCGGGGGCCAGTCCTCAGGACTGCGTTGGGGGGAGGAGCCTCGGGAGACGAAACCGAAGCTTCCAGCGCTGCAGCTGAGGGCTGGCACGTGTGAGCCTCACGGGTACACGGTGCCCCAGGCTGTCTCAGGTGACTGTCCCTAGGAAACCCAACCCCACAGAGGAAAGGACACTTGAGGACGTTAGCGGGTCGGGCAGCGGCCCGAAGCCTGGCAGAGGAGGGAGCTCCCAGGGGCTGACGATGCCACTGACGATACTCCCACAAAACGCAGCGGCCCCAGACGGGCGGGCCAAGGACGGGCGGCGCAGTGACACCGTGAGAGGCAGGCGCGGGCCCAGAACCGATGGTATAGTAACACTGTGAGGAGGTAGGAATGGCTTCCCTGGTCTTTCAAGGGCAGAGAGTCTGCCGGTGCAGTCGACATGGGTTCGGTCCCTGGGTTGTTGGGAAGATCTGCTGGAGGAGGAAATGGCAACCCACTCCAGTATGCTTGCCTGGGAAACCCATGGACAGGGGAGGCCGGGTGGGGCTACAGTCCATTGGGTTACAGCATCAGACTGACTTAGCGACTACACAGCAGCCACGAGGCAGGGGAGGCTGCCACAGCGCTGAGACTGCGCAGAAGATACTGAATACGTGATGAATGACCAGGTTCATCCTTCTGGGGTGCTGACGCTCTCACTGGAAAGTTATTTCTGTAACTGCCACAAGTTCCAGATATTTAGGCTCCATGGGTCAGTAAAATGTCCCCTCCCTTCCCCACCAAATTAGTAGACCTAACGATTTTGAACGTTGGCCGAAAAGAAAAAAAGACATTAATAAAGCAATTTACCATCAATTATTACCATCTTGTTAACATGTTAGCACCTAAAAAGTAGGCAGGGCATGATCTCAAACGACCGCACAATTGCACTCATCTCACACGCTAGTAAAGTAATGCTCAAAATTCTCCAAGCCAGGCTTCAGCAATACGTGAACCGTGAACTTCCAGATGTTCAAGCTGGTTTTAGAAAAGGCAGAGGAACCAGACATCAAATTGCCAACATCTGCTGGATCATCGAAAAAGCAAGAGAGTTCCAGAAAAACATCTATTTCTGCTGTATTGACTATGCCAAAGCCTTTGACTCTGTGGACCACAATAATTGTGGAAAATTCTGAAAGAGATGGGAATACCAGACCACCTGACCTGCCTCTTGAGAAACCTGGATGCAGGTCAGGAAGCAAGAGTTAGAACTGAACATGGAACAGTTCCAAATAGGAAAAGGAGTCCATCAAGGCTGTATGTTGTCACCCTGTTTATTTAACTTATATGCAGAGGACATCATGAGAAACGCTGGGCTGCAAGAAGCACAAGCTGGAATCAAGATTGCCGGGAGAAATATCAATAATCTCAGATATGCAGATGATACCACCCTTACGGCAGAAAGTGAAGAGGAACTAAAAAGCCTCTTGATGAAGGTGAAGGTGAATGTGGAGAGTGAAAAAGTTGGCTTAAAGCTCAACATTCAGAAAACAAAGATCATGGCATCCAGTCCCATCACTTCATGGGAAATAGATGGGGAAACAGTGGAAACAGCGTCAGACTTTATCTTTTTGGGCTCCAAAATCACTGCAGATGGTGACTGCAGCCATGAAATTAAAAGATGCTTACTCCTTGCAAGGAAAGTTATGACCAATCTAGACAGCATATGAAAAACCAGAGACATTACTTTGCCAACAAAGGTCCATCTAGTCAAGGCTATGGTTTTTCCAGTGGTCATGTATGGATGTGAGAGTTGGACTTTGAAGAAAGCTGAGTGCCGAAGAATTGATGCTTTTGAACTGTGGTGTTGGAGAAGACTCTTGAGAGTCCCTTGGACTGCAAGGAGATCCAACCAGTCAATTCTAAAGATTAGTCCTGGGTGTTTATTGGAAGGACTGTTGCTAAAGCTGAAACTCCAATACTTTGGCCACCTCATGCGAAGAGTTGACTCATTGGAAAAGACTCTGATGCTGGGAGGGATTGGGGGCAGGAGGAAAAGGGGACGACAGGGGATGAGATGGCTGGATGGCATCACGGACTCGATGGACATGAGTTTGAGTGAACTCCGGGAGTTGGTAATGGACAGGGAGGCCTGGCGTGCTGTGATTCATGGGGTCACAAAGAGTCAGACATGACTGAGCAACTGAACTGAACTGAACTGAATCTCAAAACAGAAGACAGTCGTTCACATTGAAGAAATAATGCTTTATGAAAAACTCACCCCCACTGAATTTATGTTTCACCAGGAAGCCTGGTGAAAGCTAGGTTTGCCTTGGGACCCATCCACTGGTCTGTCTGACCCATCCGAGTCTTGTCTTCCCTCAGGGATCTGCCCCAGGAGCCCCACAGCCTAAGTGATCATTTGAGGGTGGCGGCTCAGAGGCAAGAATGCCTTGAATGACCCAGGATGGTGGGACTGTCCCCCAGAAATGTATTAGTGTCCATCTCACCCTACTTCTGTCCTGAGTTCACACTGGGTAGAAAGAACACTGGCCTCAGAGTGCACAGAAATACAGTAGGTCTAAGTTCTGGCTCTCACCTCTCCAGCCACATTATGACCACCATTCCGCTGAGCCTCAGTTTCCTCATCTGTAAAATGGGTTTCCAGTGTACTCTTGCACAGTGCTTATAGGGGTTCAGTGGGATGGGGCATCCCCAGGCCTGGCAGGGGCTAGGTGCTGAGGTAATGCTCTTTGCTTTTGTCGCTTCCTCTTGGGGCATGGGGCAGCCCATTTTCTCTCTGCCTATGTGACGCTGAAGTACCTTATTGTGCTTCAGTCTTCCTCCTGGTATCAAGAACAAAATCATGATGCCCTTGGTCAAATCAGGCTGCGGTTCTCAGTCCTAGTCTTGCCAAAAACCTGTGATATGCCCTCTCCCTGTAGACCTCACTTTTTTTTTTTTTTTGAGGGGGGGGACTGTGCCATTTGGCTTGTGGGGCTTTAGTTCCCCAACCAGGGATTAAACCCAGGCCCTTGGCCGTGAAAGCACAAAGTCCTAACCACTGGCCCACCAGGGAGTTCCCTGGACCTCACTTTTTCAAGGCTATAAAGTGAGTTTCGAGCTCATTGATCCCGGAGAGCCTCCGAGCCCCTGGGTAGGGCTGATTCACAACTTCCTCGCTGTTAAGGGGGTTCGAGGGGAAGATGGTGGAGAGAGGCGTAGCCTCACCCTCTTTGCCGAGGTCCTGCAAAGGGAGGAGCATGTGGACAGGACCCTGGAGGATTTTTTTGCATTAGCCTAAGGCCCTCGTTCCTTGTACCCGCTCCCAGACCCAGGATAACCGCCCTCAGTGACTGTCGGGGAGAGTCCCCTCCCCGCCACACCCCAAGCTGCCGCGTCAGGCAAGAAGGCCTGGTGCCCCGCCACCATCCAGGGGCTGGCAGCGGCCAAAGCGCTCGTGCGGAAGCCGAGGCCGGTGTCTTGATTCCCCAGGGCAGGCTGCCTTGAGCCCAGTCCTGGTGACATTTCCAGTTAATCTGTCTCACACCCTGGGTGCCACCTGACACCTTGGGGCTATTCTGGGGAGCCGAGGCAGGATTTGGAGCCTCCGGGAAATGTCTGGAGCCCAGTGGCCCTGAAACAGATGTCGCCTCCCCCTCCCCAGGGAAGACAGAGCCGCTCCGGGAGGCAGAGCCCTGGGCAGGCCGCAAGCCTGCTCCCATCCCCTCTGGAGCATCCCATAGGAATCCAGTTAAACTGGACCTTGAGGGAAGCTTTGAAGGGGAGAAGTCCTCGAGGAATACCTTGTGACTTGGGGGAGTCTCCGAGGGAGGGCGGCAGGGTGAGGAGGCCGTTCCAACTGACCATAAAGTTTTGTCAAGAGTCACAAGAGAGAAGGTGTCAAGCACCCTGGGATGTCAGGAGGTGGCTGATAAGGGAGCCCGATGATGTGATTTCATGGGAAGTCAGTGAAATTTGTCCCAATTGAATAAACCGAAGAAAAAATAATAGGCATATTATTCGGTATTATAGACCTTGCCTCAGGCGGTGAGGGGACAGGCTAAACAAAGAACCCCTGGGTTTATTTAGAAGCTGTTTGGTACTCTCTTTGGTTGTTGTTTTTTTTTTTTTGTTTTTTGTTTTTTTTTGCACTTGTGCAAATATTACATTGATAACAAAAATTTAATGTAAGAAATTCATAATGGGGAGTTCCCTGGCATTCTGGTGGTTAGGACTTGGTGCGCACCACAGGTTCCGTCCCTGGTCAGGGAACTAAGAGCTCGCAAGCCACGTGGTGTGGCCCAGAATAACGAAAAGTTCGTAATGAAGTACAGGGAAACGCTCCTGATGTCTCTCCTGTGACCACGGCTTTCATGGACCGCAGGAGCCGTGATGCAATGGCGCCTTGCAGCCTAGAGACCAAAGCCACAGGGTCACCAGGGTGGGGAGTTGGCCCCTCCTCTGGGAACGACCTCTAGAGGAGTGAGTCCTGGGTCTTGGAAGGTGGGCTTCGGTTTTGGAAACAACCCAGGGCGGAATCAGCCTGAGACTGTGGAGAAAACAGCCAAGGGCAGGGGTCTGGAGTCCGAGACCTGAGGGCGACTCTGCACTTTTCAGGGACTTCATGGTCACTGCCCTGCTGGGCGCCTTGCTTCCTCCTATTTATGGCAGGATGGCCAGGAGGGTGGTGACTGAGGGAAAACACCCATGGGAAGTGCGCTCCTGTCCACAAAGAACTGTACATCCAGGAGAGATTGTTATCTTGAAAAGCAAAGAGTGATTCCTGGAGAGGGCTGGGTCTGCAGCAGGTCCCCTGGGAGAAGCTTCAGGAAGGCAACCTCCCCAAACAGCAGCATCCCCTGGGGATGTCCCACTGGAAAGTCCGTGGCTGTCTGGGAGCCAGCATCGATACTGGTCCTTCTAAGCCTTCCGTCTCTAACAGTAGCTGGTGGGGCTGCCTTCTCCACTTTCTCCCTAGAAGTCTTATCCCGCACCATCCCCCCAGATCATCAGCCCAGTGTGCTGACGTGACATCTCCAAGTCTGAGTTTGCTCGCCTATAAAGTGGGAACAATAATATTTATCTCATAGGACTTTCCCTGGTTGCTCAGACGGTAAAGAATCCACCTGTCGATGCGGGAGATCTGGGTTTGATCCCTGGGTCAGGAAGATCCCCTGGAGAAGAGATAGGCTACCCACTCCAGTATTCTTGTCTGGAGAATCCCATGGACAGAGGAGGCTGTGGTGTACAGTCCGTGGGGTCGCAGAGTTGGACACGAATGAACGGCTAACCACACACACAAAAGACTGGGGGCTCCTTGAGAGCAGGCACTGTGGGCCGATTGCCCACCCCGCTCCCCATGTGTGGGGCCTAGAGCCCAGTCGATGCTCAGTAGTGATTTGCTGTGTGAATGGGATCAATGGGAGGAGTTTATATAATTATTTCCTACAGCACCTAACGTGGGGTGCAGAAGCGGGGATACTGCCTCCCTCTCCCAAGGACTCGGTGCCCTTAGAACCCCCCTCCTACCTCCTTCCAGACCTGGAAGAGCCGCATTCAGAGTGAGGAGGGAACCGGGCTGTGGGCAAAGGGAGGCCCTCCGTATAATCCCTGACTTAAGAGAGAGGAGGCACGCCGCCCCTCCAGGGAGACAGCTCAGCTGCCAGCAGAACCGACCAGGAACCCGGTCGTTCTCACCCAGCTCCGACCTCCGTCCAAGTCGTGCTCAGCCCAAGGCCGAGCCCACAGGCTGTCCGCGACCTGGACCCAGCTCGCCTCACTCCGCGTGTCGCTCCCACCACCTTCCCAACATTTCCCCTGCCTCACCCTCTTGGTCTCTAACTCAGGGGGCCATGTTGCCCCCAGGGGACCTTTGGCAATATCTGGAGACCTTTTGGTTGTCTCAGCTGGGGGGATGTTACGGGCATCCGGGGGTAGAAGCCAGGGATGTGGCTAAACACCCTGCAATGCACAGGGCACACCCACAACAGCAGCAGCAACGGTCTGTCAAAACGTCAGCAGCGCCTACCGTTGCAATTAGGACAACTCATCTAACGGGAAAGCGCCTCATTTTTCAGGTAGAGGGACCGGGGCTCAGAGAAGCTGTCTAAGCCGCCCAGCACCACACAGCTTACAAGCCGGAACCACGGTTCAAGCTCAGTCCTGTCTGATGCTGAACTTTGGGCTCATTTCATTGCCCCACGTAGTCCCCACAGCAGGCCTATGAACAAAGAAGGTCCCTCCCCCAGAGGAGGGACAGCGAGGACCCCATCCTGGATCCTCTATCTGGCGGCTTGGCCTCTTGGGCACAGTCAGATCAAGAGGAGCTGATAATGCAGTTTCCCACCCAAAGTAAACCCCTCAGTCCTTAGGTGTGGGGTCTAGACCCCCTGGAGTTCTGGAAGAGAAACACACAGATGCATGTGTGTACACACCCCCAGGACAGGCCAGGAAGGCAGGTAGGGAGTCCCGTGAAAGCTTCCAACATCTGAGCTTCGATTCACACCAAATGCGGTGTATGCTTCAGATCTCCTTGTGTGACCCTGTGACCTTGTGCCCTGGGCACGCGCCTTGACCTCTCTGAACTCCCAGATCTGCCCAGTGCGGCTCATCCCGCCCACCACCCAGAGCTGTAGAGGAGCAGCAAGGGGGCGGGAGACCCCAGACCCACCTGACAGCACCTTCGTGAGTCTCGCAGTCTGCACGGTGTCCGCTCGTGTCTCCATCCAGCAGTGTGGTGTTGAGGCAGGGAGTTGGCTAAGGTGACCTCAGCACAGCTCTTCCCTCGGGTGAGCTGCACCGTAACCCCATAGGTCCCCCTCCTGCCCCCTCCCCACCCTCTCTGGCCAGCCCAGCAGCTCACCCACCTGTCTGTCCCCAGAGATCTCCCTGGATGTGGACGCAGACCGCGACGGCGTGGTGGAGAAGAACAACCCAAGAAAGGTACCTCACTCCCAGGGCAGGTGGCCCTGAATGGGGGGCTTCCAGGGCCAGAGCCCCAGGCTGGGGCCTGCAGGCAGCCACGGTCCTCCCAGCAAACTCCAACAACTCTCACTTTACAGATGATAAGACAAGTTTCCAGACACACACACCATTGACAGAGCCCACTGAGGAGCAAGCTCCTTAGAGGAACAGCCACAGAGCTGGTCCCCAAGTCTCAGTGGCCCATCCAGAGGGTGGGGACACCCAGGTCATGCAGTTGGTGTAAAGGATGAACGTCCTGCCACAGAGGAAGTGCCGCCAAAGCATTTGCTCTTATTGTTTTGCCTTTTGGGTTTTTTTTTTGGCCATCAGGAGCAGAAGATTGCAATAATCATTCCCAATTCAAGGCGTGTCATCTCTAATGATGCACACACATCCTCTTCCTGGTTTTGTGTATTCATTTATTTGTTCATCCGGTCTTCCCTGGGGGCTCAGACAGTAAAGAATCCACCTGCAATGTGGGAGACCTGGGCTTGTTCCCTGGGTTGGGAAGATCCCCCTGGAGGAGAGCATGGCAACCCACTCCAGTATTCTTGCCTGGAGAATCCCATGGACAGAGGAGCCTGATGGGCTACAGTCATGGGGTCACAAAGAGTCGGACACGCCTGAGCACATTTATTCATTCATCATTCACTCATTTGTTCATTCGTTCATTCTCCTCGGTCCTACATCCCTCACTCCCACTCTGCTCCCCTGCAAAGGACCACTTGGATGATTTTAATGGGTCACTTTCTGTTCTTGTGATTCTTGCAAAACATGCGGTGTGGTTAGGGTGTGTGTATTTTTAACTTGTGCAGACGGCATTGTGTTCTCCAAGTCGTCTTCCTCACCCCTGTTTTGTTTTATCTATTTTTAATTGAAGGATAGTGTCTTTACAGTAATGTGTTGGCTTCTGCCATACATCAACATGAGTCAGCCACAGGTATAGATATATCCCCTCCCTCGAGAACCTCCCTCCCACCTCCCACCCCATCCCACCTCTCTAGCCCTGGTTAGAGTTCCCTGAGTCCTACAGCAAACCCCCACTGGCTGTGTAGTTTATATATGGTAGTGTGAATCTCAACCCCATTTTTAAGTTCCGCTGGTTTTGCTCTGTGCACATCCCGGCTTCTATTTTCCATTTTGTGCTCTTCTAGAGCACTTAGATGTTTGCCATGGGCATACACTACTTTTGTAATAACAACTTGTATGCTGGTTTAAATTATATGGAGATGGGTACTTAAAAAAGTAAGTAAATACAGCCCCGTGAGAAGCCTGGGGCCTGGCAGCCAGCTCCAAACTCTCGACGTGCCTCTGGGGGTTCCTCGGGGCTGTAGGGCAGCCGGCTCCCCGAGGTTCCCAGGGAGTGGCGTCCGCCCAGCCCTGCCTTCCTGAGGCCGAGTCAGCCCCACAGATGTGTGCTCAGTGTCTGCGGCCACACGACGGCAGGCCTCAGGGCGGCCCCTGAGGCGTCCTGCTTCCCCCGAGGAGCTGGGGGCTCACCCAGCCCCTGTGGGCCTCTTGCCCTGACTTCCTTCATCTGGGCCAGTGCAGTTTAATGGGATCTTCATTCATCTCATAAATATTTTTTGACTTTATTGAAGTATGGCTGATTTACAGTGTCGTGTTAATTTCTGCTATACAGCAAAGTAACTCAGCTCTACCTATATATTCATGTTCTCTTCCATTACAGCTTATCACAGGACATGAACACAGCTCCCTGTGCTAACCAGTAGGGCCTTGTTGTTTAGCCATCGTCCTTCCCTCCCCACCGCCTGGACAACCACAGTCTGCTCTCTGTATCTGGGAGTCTATTTTTGTTTTGTAGATGTGTTCATTTGTGTCCTATTTTAGATTCCACATGTAAATGGTGTCACTGGTATTTGTCTGTTTCTGACTTATTTCCCTTCGTATGACACTTTCTAACTCATCCATGTTACTGCAGGCGGCGTGTACCATTCTTTTTTGGTGGCTGAGTCATAGTCCGTCGCGCGCACGCTCCACGCCCGTAGGCCGGCGTGCGCACGCTCCACGCCCATAGGCCGTCGCGCACACGCTCCACTCCACGCCAGTCCAGTCGCGCGCACGCTCCACCCCACGCCCGTAGGCCGTCGCGCGCACGCTCCGCCCCACGCCCGTAGGCCGGCGCGCGCACGCTCCGCCCCACGCCCGTAGGCCGGCGCGCGCACGCTCCGCCCCACGCCCGTAGGCCGGCGCGCGCACGCTCCGCCCCACGCCCGTAGGCCGGCGCGCGCACGCTCCGCCCCACGCCCGTAGGCCGGCGCGCGCACGCTCCGCTCCACGCCCGTAGGCCGGCGCGCGCACGCTCCGCTCCACGCCCGTAGGCCGGCGCGCGCACGCTCCGCTCCACGCCCGTAGGCCGGCGCGCGCACGCTCCGCTCCACGCCCGTAGGCCGGCGCGCGCACGCTCCGCTCCACGCCCGTAGGCCGGCGTGCGCACGCTCCACAGCCTCTCCGTTCGTCGTCGATGGACACGGAGGTTGCTTCCGTGTCGTGGCGACGGTGACTGGTGCTGCTGTGAACGTGGTGGAGCGTGTGTCTTTTCATATTATGGTTTGTCTGGGAATATCTCCAAGTATGCGATTGCTGGATCATGCGGCAACTCTGTTTTGAGTTATTTGAGGAATCTCTGTACTTTTGTCCACAGCGGCTGCATCAGTTCACATTCCCACCAACAGTTCCCTTTCATCCACAGCCTCTCCTGCATCTGTTATTTGCAGACTTTTTAATGATGGCCGTTCTAACCAGTGTGAGGGACCAGTGTGCGTTGTTGTTTTGATTCATCCCATAAATATTTTGTCAGCGTCTCATGTTTCAGGACTGGGTCAGGCCTGGGCGAGAGCAGGAGAGACAGCAGCCCCGGCCACCGGGGCCTGCAGTCCAGGGCGGTGGGGGCCACGGTGAATGAAGAGTGACTCTGGCGGCGGTTTCAGCACAGTTGTCCTGAGTCCGCCCCAGAAGGAGCGCGTGCAGTGGCGTAAGCGTGAACCCAGGGAAAGCTGCTTTGGTCCGGAATATCAGAGAGGCTTCCAGGAGGAAGGGGGGCTTATGCTCTGGGACCGGAAGGAGGGGTGGGCTTGGCCAGGTGAAGCGGGGCAGGGCCGCTTTCCAGGTAGAGGGGGCAGCGCGCGAAGGCCCGAGCTTGGAGTCTTCTGGGAGCCGGGAGGCGGCCAGCGACGGGGAGGCAGACGGAAAGGGGCCGAGGTGGGCAGGTCTCACGGGGCCCCACAGCCCGCGGTGAGGGCCGGGAGCTTCATCCCGAGTCAACAGGGGGCCCCTGACAAGGCGTGAAGCAGGGAAGCAACGCGATCCGGTTGGAGTTCGTCCTAATATCGCTCTGGCTGCAGTCTTGGAAAGGGATCACCTTACAGGTCCCACTTGGAGCACTCAGCAACTTTGAAAATGGCCGGGTGTCCGTTCACCCGAGAGCCCTGAGCCCCTCTGGGTGCCTCTTTTTTCCCTCCAGCGTTATTGAGGTATAATTGACGTATATCAGCGTGTGTGTTTAAGGTACCGCAGAAGGGCTTGCTTTATTTGTTTAGGCTGCGCTGGGTCTTGGTTGCAGCGCTAGGGATCTCTGTTACACCACGTGGGACCTTTGGTTACAGCGCGTGGACTCTGGAGCTGTGGTGCGTGGGCGCAGCAGTTGCGGCAGCGAATCCAGAGCACACGCGGGCTCAGTGGTTGTGGCGTGTGGCTTCAGTTGCTCTGGGGCACACAGCCTGGTGATTGGACTCACACCATGAAATGGTCACCGCACTCAGTTCAGTGTAAATCCATCATCTCATATAGGTACAGAGTTGTTGCTCCCTCAGCCATGCCCGACTCCTTGCCACCGCTGGACTGCAGCGTGCCAGGCCTCCCTGTCCTCCACCAGCTCCTGGGGTTTCCTCAAACGCATGCCCATTGTGTGGCTGATGCCATCCAACCAGCTCATCCTCTGGCGCCCCTTCTCCTCCTGCCCTCAATCTTTAGAAACAGAAAAAAAGAAAGTTTTCCTTCTGATGAAAACACTTAACATTTACTCTCTTCACAGCTTTCATTTATAATACATAGCAGTACTTGTCTCTCTCTGACTTATTTCACTTAGGTTCATCCATGTAGTTGCAAATGGCAAGATTTCTTTTTTTTTTTTTTTTTGTAGCTGAGTACTATTCCAGTATGTGTACTGCATTTTCATTATCCATTCATTATTATTATTATTTTTTTTTTTTTTGCTCACTATGTGCCAGGCACTTTTTTTTTTTAACTTTACAATATTGTATTGGTTTTGCCATACGTCAACATGAATCCAGCACGGGTGTACACGTGTTCCCATACCTATTCATTATTGATGGGCACTTAAATTCCTTCCATATCTTGGCTATTGTAAATAATAATGCAGTAACATGGGAATACATATGTCTTTTCTTTTTTGGGGGGAGCAAATAATTCTTATTTTTTTACTAATACACCGAGGAATCATGCAATGCTGCGAGCACTGGATAATCCTGGGCCACACGTCTGCACATTCCTTTGTGACTGGTCCTATGATGGCAGAGCCTCTCATCTCGCCTTTGTTGTTCGCTGTGGCCCCTGCATTATCTTCAAAGTAAAGAAACACACCATCTTTCCTCCGCTATGACTTTCGTTGTCGAATTGCCACCGCTGGATGTACCTTCTTTCTGAGCTCTGGTTTGCCTTTCTTGACTGTGGCCGTCACCGGGTCACCCACACCAGCAGCAGGAAGTCTCATCAGCCGTCCCTTGACCGCCTTCACAGAGATGATGTACCGATTTTTGGCTCCTGTGTTGCCAGCACAGTTGATCACGGCTCCAACGGAAGACCCAAGGGAATCCGGAATTTCGAACCAGAGGACCCACCACGTCCTCACTTCGACATCTTGAAGGCCGGAAAGCTACATATGTCTTTTCTAATTTGTGTTTTCATTTTCTTCAGATAAAGACCCAAGAGTGGAATTTCTGGATCATATGGAAGTTCTATTTTTAATTCTTTGGAGGAATCTCCATACTTTTTTCCATAGTACCTGCACCAACTTAAATTCCTACCAGCAGTGTGCAAGGGCTCCCTGTATTCCCCATCCTCGCCAGTGTTTATTATTCGTTGTCTTTTTGGTGGTAGCCGTTCTGACAGGTGTGCGGCGTTTCACTGTGGTTTTCGTTTGCATTTCCCTGATGATTAGAGATGCTGAGCGTCTTTTCACATGTCTGCCCCCTTGTATGTCTTCTTTGGAAAGAATGTCTGTTCAGCTTTGCTGTCCATTTTTACAGTCAGGTTGTTTTCTGACCTTGAGTTGTATGAGTCCTTTGTATACTTGGGGTATTAACCCTGATCAGATGTGTCTGTTACAAACGTCTTTTCCCATTCAGTAAGCAGCTCTTTTATTTTGGTGACGGCCTCCTTTGCTGAGCACAAGCTTTCTAGTTTCATGGAATCCTGTTTGTTTTCGCTTGTGTTGCGCTTGCCTGAGGAGATAGATCCCAAAAAACTGTTACTAAGACTGATGTCAAAGAGCACACTGCTTGTGTTTTCTTGTAGAAGTTTTGTGGTTTCAGAGCTTAGGTTTACGTCTTTATTCTACGTTTATGCTCGTTTATGGCATTTGTAAGAAAGAAGCCCAGTTTGGTTCTTTTGGCGTAGCGGTCCAGGTTTGCCCAGCACTGTCTGTTGAAGAAGCTGTCTTTCCCCGCTGTAGTCTTGCCCCCTTGTTGTGGGCTGACGGCCCCTGTAAGTGTGGCTTCATTTCCGGCTGTCTGTCCGCTCCGATCATCTGTGTGTCTGTCTCTGTGCTCTCACCATACTGCTTCGATTGCTGCAGCTTTGTAGTTTGGTCTGCAGTCAGGCCCTGTGTTGCCTTCCCTCCACCTTAGAGCCTGTCATGAAATGTCTGCCTGTCCATCTCTCTGGGCCCTGCCTCCCCACCCCACTCCAGGCAGTGGGGCACCAGATGTGAGGCTCGTAACGCCCGAGTCAGCCTTCTGTATCTGTCTCTCTGCCACTGTCTGTCCCCACCTGAGCCTGCCTTTGGTGCTGGCCCTGGCTCTCTCCAGGCACCACACGCAGGATTCACGTTCGCCGGGTCACAGTTGCCCCCGTGGCTGCTCTTGAGTCTCACCCTGGGCCGTCTCCCCCGTGGCCTGTGGGGTCTGCACTGAGGTTGGGAACATCTGCGGAAGTAGAGACAACAGCGTTGCCCTCTGTCCTCGCCGCCACAGGCATCCTGGACCTGGGGCCCTGAGGGCCAGGGCGCCATCCTGCTGGTGAACTGTGACCGAGACACACCCTGGTTGCCCCAGGAGGACTGCAGCGATGAGAAGGTCTACAGCAAGGAAGGTGCGCGGGGTCAGCACTCGGGGCTGCGAGGATGGGCAGGGAGGGGCGGTGGGGACATTCAGGCCAAGTCTTGGGCAAAGCGGGAGGCGGCTGTGACCTTGGCTCTCCTGAGGACTGGACTCAGGTATCCACTCTTGCTAAGAACAGATGGCAAAACTATCAATACCGCTCGGTTGGATTGGAACCACGCTTTTTACAAAGCTGCACCTATGTTAAAAAAAGGAGCAGAAGGATGTTCCAAAAGTGTTATGGGAGGTCATCTGTGGTATTGGAGATAGCAACTAGTTTTTACACTTTTCTATAGTTTCCATAATATATATGTTTGGGGTTTGCGTTGTCCTGCTTATAAAAGTAACAGGCCAGCATTCCAGCCACAGTTCTCCTTTGTTTTTCTTAATTGAGATATGAGTGACATACACCAGTATGTGAGTTTAAGGCACACAGCACAGTGATTTGATTCCCATACATCATGAAGTGAGTATCTCAAGAAGTTTAGTAAACATCCATCATCTCATATAGGTACACAATTAAAGAAATAGAAAAAAAAGCCTTGAGAGGAGACCTCTTAGGATTGACTTTCTTAGCGACCTTCACGTGAGACACACAGCAGTATCTGAGATTAGTCGTGCTGTTCCTCACATCCCCGATGATAACTGGAAGTTGGTACCTCCCAAGTACCTTCATCCATTCCCCCACACCTCCGACCCCCGCAGCCTAGAGCTGTTCTCTCAGTTCCAGCCTCCTCTTGCCTCCGTCCCCAGACCTGAAGGACATGTCCCAGATGATCCTGCGGACCAAAGGCCCTGAGCACCTCCCTGCCGGCTATGAGATCGTCCTCTACATCTCCATGTCGGACTCGGACAAAGTGGGCGTGTTCTACGTGGAGAGTGAGTGTCCCCCGCCCACCCTCCAGTGGCTCCTGCCCCTCGGGGAGCGTGCTTCACCCTCTCAGGCTCCCCAGGGCCCCCTTAGTCATCACAGGGGCAGGTGGCTGGAGAGGTCCAGGACTGGCCTCTTGGTAATGGACCAACCATCATCCAGGGCCACCTCGGCCCTGTGAAGTCAGGGCCCCAAGGGCGCGGCCTCTCCACCCTCAAGGAGTCAGCGGTGACAGTCACGGGCTTTGTGAGTCGACCTCCCCAGACTCATGTCACCTTCATGACGCCTGAAGCAGGGACCCACCCTCTCCCCGGCCAGTGTTTCTCATCTCAGACTTTCTGAAAATGAAAAACTGCCCCGACTTTTTGTTTTTGGCACGCCAGGTCTGCATTGCAGCATGGGGATTGCTTAGTTGTGGCACGTGGGCTCATGTGGGCTCACGTGGCCTCTAGTTCCCTGACCAGGTATCGATCCCAGGCCCCCTGCATGGGAGCGTGGAGTCTCAGCCACTGGACCACCCAGGGAAGTCCCCCCACCCCAACTTTGAAAGAGCCCCTGATGATGCTGTGTGCACCCTCAAGGAGTAGACCCCTTGTTCGTCTTGCCAAGGACAGGGTGTCCGGCCCCCCTGTGTGGGAAACATGCTTTGCAAGGGGCTAATGCCTACAGCTGCCCGCTCTGTCTCATGCCTTCTGTGGTTGGCTGTTGAGCCCCTCCGTGCCAGGTGCTGGGTCTCAGCACCAGGATCCCTGGGTCAGCACCCTGCCCTCAGGGAGGGGACAGCCTGTAAGGGAGACATCACGGGGAGCTTGACAAGGCAAGGACACAGAGCAAGTCATAGGGGACAGCAGGTGGAGGCGGGAGCCACTGGCATAGAGGGTTGGGGGCCTCTCCAAGGGGGGCGACGTCTGAGTCGAGATCCAAACCAGCCATGAGGAGTGCTGAGTGCTCAGTCGCTCAGTCGTGCCCGGCTCTCTGCAGCCCCGTGGACTGCAGCCCGCCAGGCTCCTCCGTCCATGGGGTTTTCCCAGGCAAGAATACTGGAGTGGTTTACCATGCCCTTCTCCAGGGGATCTTCCCAACCCAGGGATCGAGCCCAGGTCTCCCGACAATGAGAAAGAACCAGCCATTCCCGAGCTGAGGGAAGAGTGTTGCAAGCAGAGGGAACCGGTTTGGAGCACTAGGGGAGCAGGCAGCAGACCGCAGCAAGGGATGTGTTGGAGTCAAGGTCAGCGGACCGGGCAGGGGCCAGGGCAGAGAGAGGGCTTGGATTGACTCTTAAGTGCACCCAAAAGCCATTAGAGGCTTTTAAGCAAGCGACTGTCAGGCTCTGATTTATGTGTTAAAAAGCTCTCTCAGCAAAATAGTTCGCTTTGCGATTTGCCGTGGTGCGGGGTGGAGCTGCCCTGCGTGCCTGTCCCTCCAGGAGCCTGGGGTCTCCTAGCTCTGGAACCCACCTCACGGAACAGGCCCACTCAGAACCGGGGCGGGTCCCCGGGCCCTCACCTCCGGGAGGGGTTCTGCCAGGGCCGCAGTGGACAGCTGCCACCTGAAGCCCGTCCTCCTGCTGATCCGCCCCGGGATCGGGCAGTGACCGCCGCGGGCTGGAAGGTCCCCAGGCAGGCCGGCTCCACTGCCCCAGGGGGCCCGAGCCGTGGCTGTGTACCCCATCCAGGCCGGGGTTACCACAGCGGGTGGGGCTGCGGGCCGGGCGGGAGGGGTACGGGCAGCCCCCGAGGTCACATTGTGACGCTCGGCCTGCTGCTACCGGCGGCCCCCAGCCGTGACCTGGAGGCCTTTCCGAGGGTGGCGGTAGCCTGAGGTCTGGCTCGGGGTTACATCCGGCCCCGCCCAGCCTTCCGAGCTGGGTCCCGAGCAGACAGGAGCTGCCGCTGGAAGCGCTTTGCTGCGCCATCCCCAGGCTGTGCTATCAGGTTGCCATCCCGTGGAGGGGCACGGCCTCACTGACGCAGCGATGAGCCCGGGAGAATCTGTCTCCCCCAGAACCGAAGCCCCGGGTGAACACTCGGCACCAAAGAGCAGGCTGAGAGGGATTTTGTCGATGGCGCAGTTTCCTTTTCTTCCTTTTGTGCGACATCTTGAGGTCTCTGTCAAACTCCAAGTGTACCGTGGGTGAGGCTGTGTGGTGTTACATGAATGTCACATGTCACTCGTACTCAACGGCCAGGGGCTGGGCTGGGGGCTCAGGGACCCTGAGAAGCCGTTCTGGAGCCCAGGGGGTTCAGATCCCGGGTGTGGGCAAGTCTCAGCAGGCCAGCCCTTGGGTACCTCGTGTGGGATGTCACTCGTGGCTAAGGAGGCCCTGACTGTCCTCCTCCTGGTGACAGAGATCAAATAAGAAACATGTGAGCACTCAGCAGCCGGTCCATGGAATGCTCCCCGTGGATGACGGCTGCTTCTTTCAGGGGGCTGCTATCGTGATCGCTAATTATAGTCATTGACGTGGACAGGCGTCCCCGGTGCTATTAGGAAGACCCAGGCGTGTGTACCCCAGCCTCGGATTCTGCCCTCGGGTCTCAGAGGTCAGCTCCTGACCTTTCTCTGCAGGGCTGCAGTGACCAGCTTGTACCAGTTTGCCCAGGACTTGCCTGGTTTTTGCACTAAAAATCCCTCATTCTGAAAAGCCCCTCAATCTCAGGCAAACCAGGACAGTTGCTCACACTATCAGAGTCTCCTTGGGAGGTGGAATGACTCCACCCTGACGGGAAGGGTGATGCCACGTGCCAGCCTGCAGGCCAACACCTAGGGCTAAGGAGAGGTCAGGGTGGCTGGCAGGGCCAGCCCGAGGCGCGTGGCCTGCGCCATAGAGGGGCATTGTTGGTTCCTGCAGGGGGAGCTGGCCACGCGGAGGCAGGCCTGCGTCCAGCTGGGGATGGGAGACAGGGGAACGAGGCTCCGGGGACAGTGGCTGATTGTTCCCACCGAGTGATCGATCTACCCAGAGCTGGCCCGAGATACTGTGGGCCACAGACAGAAAAGACTACACACAGATGGGCCAAAACGTGTCCTCGTACCCCACCCAGCTCCCCTGCCAGAGCCCCACCCTCCCAGGCCTGGGGGAGCCCACACGCACACATATCCCACCTAGCTGCCCTGAGCCGTGGGAAAGTTCTGGAGCTTTCTGGAAAACCAAGTCAGCTTCGTGGCCTGAGATCACTTTCCCAGCATCAGTTCAAGTGCAGCCTGGGACATGTCATAGGAGGCCCTGGGTCCCTGGGGGAGAATTTTCCTTAATGATGCAGAGCGATCTGGACCTCCTCGGTGGTTGGGACACAGGACACGTGTCTTTTCTGCATGAGAAGGATGTCACCTTTTGCACTGACCTGTGACAAACCCCTTGGGACACACAGTGTCTCGGTCTGTCTTCCTCATTTCTTGGACCCACCCACAGAAAGGGAGGTGAGGTATTTTTTTCTTTGCCTTCTATTCCTAAACCATTCAACGAGAAAGTCGTGAGTTTTTCAGTAAAGGGTCTGCTGATACATTCACAGGTTCTCATAACAGTAATACCAGCGGGTCCCAGCTGTGTTACCGGTCGTTACCCTTGGTTACCAAGCTTACCTCGGTTCCTGATTTTATCTTGCAAGCACCTTGTGGCATGAGTGTTACTGTCTCCCATTTAACAGATGAATAAACTGAGGCTCAGGAAGGTTAAGTGAATTCCCTGGGGTTTTGCAGCTTGAAAGCCAAAGAGGCATCTCTCTGACTCTGGAAGTCATAGCCACTAAGGCAACCCACCATCAGGGAGGTGTATTTATAACCAAGGTCTAATTGAGCACCTTCCCCTGTGTGAGGTGCCATCCCGAGCCCAGGCCTCGCTGGTTCCTCTGTTCATTTTGCACACGGTGTAGCCCTCGGGTGCCTGCTCAGTAATCGCCCCTTTGTTGTTGACCACAGCACTAGGCGGAGCCTGCCTCCGCCCTCCCAGCTCTGCAGGCGTAAAGAAACTTCTCCTGGGACTGCCTAGGGTCCTACCTCCGTGCGTGTGGCAATGCAAGTACTGCATCTTTTCGCTGTGCCCACCTCTGCCACCCCCAAGGGCATCTCAAAGGCTGCCTTTCTTCGCTCAAACGCCTCCCATCCCGCTCCCTTCCTCTGCCTCCCAGTAACCCCTCCAGCTCACTCACCGCAGAGCTCTACTGTGACGCTTCCCTCATCTGTGCGATCTTATCACCAGCTGAGCCTTGCGAGGGGCCACTTCTTGACCCTCTCTGTCTCCCGCAGAGGTCCTTGCCCATGTGGTCAGAGAGCAGTAACTCAGTGTATGCACTCTGAATTGGCCTGAAAGTGCTGCCATATGGTGACACGGGCGCACTGGTGCATTCGGCAGATGTTTATCAAACGCAGCCTGTGCTGGGCCCAGCCGGGCCTGTCTCAGCCATCATGCAGGTGACAGGCTCTGGGGGCCAACAGCTGAACACTGAGATCATGTCCGTTTGGGCTGGGACAGGGAAGGACGGGGATGCAGACGCTGCAGACAGAGCCCCTGGCTTGGTCTCTGGGGGATCTGGGTGCAGTTCAGAAGCGTGAAGGAGGGAGACAAGCTTTCTAAGCAGAGGGAACAGTGCTGCGAGGAGCCAGGAGATTTCAGTGGCCTAGGAGTGCGGGAGAAACTGGCCTTTCCTCCCAGCCGCAAACGTGTGCAACCAGGAAAAAAAAATGCACAGCGAGAGACCCACGTGCTGATATGGCTTCCACTGTACAGAGGGGAATTGAGGGCATAAGTGGGTGTTTTCTTTATATAAAGGGGAGGAGAGATTGGGGTTCAGAATTAGGGATTTGATTCCCAACTCAGCTACGTACTGGCTATATGACGCCAGACAAGCCATTTTCCCTTCTGGGACTCAGTTTCCTCCTCTGTAAAATGCGAACAATAATTCCCTTCTTGCCACCACTGGCTGCCCAGTCCTCAGCTTCTCTCATCTCTGTCTCCTTCCTGGGGAGAGCTCACTCTATAGCCGAGGAAGCCGGAAGCTGGGAGGGTGTCTGGTCCGGGGCTACAAGGCTAGGGCCCAGCAGGGCTGGGACGGTGACCGGGCCGCGGCCCTTCCGGTGGCGTTGGCCGCTTGTGCTTTCCCTGCGTCTAGAGGACAAGGGGCTTTGCTGTCGCGCCCCTATCGGCGAGCCCGCCCCACGGTCGGCTGGGGGAGTGGGGCCTGACCTGGGTCCTTCTTCCTCCAGACCCCTTTTTCGGCCAGCGTTACGTCCACATCCTGGGCCGGCGGAAGCTCTACCACGTGGTCAAGTACACGGGCGGCTCTGCGGAGCTGCTGTTCTTTGTGGAAGGCCTGCGTTTTCCCGACGAGGGCTTCTCGGGCCTGGTCTCCATCCACGTCAGCCTGCTGGAGTACATGGCTGAGGTGAGGGCCTTCGCCTGGAGGGGCTCCCGGGGGCGGAGCGGGCTCCCCTTGGAGGAAGTCCAGGTTTGGAGATCTAAGTGCTCCCATCATCTGCACACATCCGCCAGGGCCTCCGAGCCCCGCCCTGGGGTCCTCCTCACTGTACCTCCTCCCCAGGATGCTCTTCGGGTGTTTCTCTGACCTCACGCCTGTCCCCAGGTCTGCCTGCTCCCTGGAGAGTGTGTGTGTGTGTGTGTGAGTGTGCTCAATCACTCAGTTGTGTCTGGCTCTTTGCAACCCCGTGGACTGTAACGAGGTGCCCAGAGCAGAAACAGGAAGGCTGAGCCTGGCCTGATTATCATGTGAGCTGACTTCAGGAAGAAAACTTCGATGCAGCGAGATCAGACATTACTTGAGGAGCCAGGCTCCTCTGTCCATGCAATCTCCTAGGCAAGAATATCTGAAGTGGGTTACCATTTCCTTCTCCAGGGGTTCTTCCTGACCCAGGGATCCAGCTTGAGTCTCCTGAGTTGGCAGGCAGGTTCTTTACCGCTGAACCAGCTGGGAAGCCCCCATCCCTGTGCAGGGTGGGTGTAGTTCTGGGCACAGGGAACCACTGGTTGGCACGAGGAGCAAACTAAGCCATGCGTGTGCGCCCTGCTCTTCCCTCCCTAACGGGCCCCACACCCTCGCTGTGGGAGCTGCTGAATCACGGTCCTGAACCATGTCCCCCTGCTGCGGCCAGACATCTCGCGCACCTGCGCTCCTGGTTTGCAGAAAGTGAGCGAGGAGGCGAGTACTCGCCCCCTAGGGGAGCGGTGCCCCCAGCTGAGGCTGCTTTCCACCCGTAAGGACCTCTTACCAAAACTGCAGCCCCGGAGCGCTGGCTCTCAGGCCCCCTTCGCTCAGATGGAGGGCCCCGCTGCCCCCTCAGACACGGGCTTGCTCCTCTGCTTCGCTTCTAGACCACTTCAAGACGAGATGCCATGGGCTCCGCCGCAGGTGAAGCTGGGCCTCAGGGTTATGAGAAGGAGCTCAAGTCAGACTGCCCGGGTCTGAGCCCACGAGGCACTGGGCAAGTGAATTGGCCCTGTGTGCCTTGGTTTCCCCACCTGGAAAGTAGAAATGACAAATGCTTCTGCTTCCTGGGGTGATTGTGAGCATCCAAGCTTGGAGCAACTATTCACAACGTGCTCTCGAGTCCCTGGGAGGAGGGAAAGGCAGAAAAAGCGGAGATAATGCGACGGGGTGGGGCGGGGCTGGTCCTGCACCTGCCGTGCATCAGGGTCTCAGAGCGGCCCACCCCCCTCCGCGGATGCCGGCAGAAGGCAGACGCTCGCGGGAAGGGCCGCCCCCATGCCCCCACCAAGGGCAGGACACGGCTTCCCGTAGCTTTCCAAAGCCAGCCACGCAACGAGATCTTACCTCATCTTCCCTCATGTTCCGGGCAAGCTTCCCGAACCTTTCCTTAAAAAAAAATCTGGACAGAGCAAAATTTCGCCCGATAACGTTAAAATGTTCACACGTAGAAAAGAGCAAGGTACCCAGAGCAAAAACTGAGGAAGGCCGGGTCTGACTCAGTCATCATGTGAGCCGATTTCAGGAAAAGAACTTGGATGCAATGAAATCAGATAGCGGTTGAGATTGAGCTCAACAGCCAGACTGTCCGTGTTTAAATACAGGCTCACCCACTTACTGATCACTTGACCTTGGACAGCTATGTACAGTTTGTGAATCAGAGGTCTGTGACTTGGTTTTCCCATCTACAAAACAAGGATTAAAATAGTATGTACCCCTGAGTATGGCAGAAGTGAAATCTCACCTGTCACAATAGGACCTGGCATACAGTAAGTGGTCAGTAATGTACTGCTATTGGGAAAGATTGGGGGCAGGAGGAGAAGGGGACGACAGAGGATGAGATGGCTGATGGCATCACCGACTAGATGGACGGGAGTCTGAGTGAACTCCGGGAGTTGCTGATGGACAGGGAGGCCTGGCGTGCTGCAGTCCATGGGGTCGCAAAGAGTCGGACACGACTGCACGACTGAACAGCAGTTACTGGTCTCACCTACTTTGTTAGACAGGAGTGAAAAGCACCCTGACAAGACTTCCTGATCTCTCCCACGCCCAGGAGATCCCTCTGACGCCCGTCTTCACGGACACCGTGACGTTCCGCATCGCTCCGTGGATCATGACCCCCAACATCCTGCCTCCCGTGTCGGTGTTTGTGTGCTGGTAAGCGGTAGGCACGGTGCAGACAGGCCAGGCAGCTGGAGCTGGGGCTTCAGGAGGTGAGAGACCTGGGTCAGGTCACGCTCGTTGCTTCTCAGCTGTGTGACCTTGAGCACTAACGTGACCTCTCTGTGCCTCTGTTTCTCTGAGATGGTGACATCACAGAGTCTCTGCGAGGATTAAGTGGGGTGAAGCAGGCAAAGCATTTGTCAAGGTCCTGGAGCAGAGTTTTTGTGCTCTAAAAGTGATAGCTGCGTTTTCTTTCCCGTATCTTTTGGGCCCTTACCATGTAGTTGGGAGCCTTCCTCTGTGATGGATATTCAGTTCATCTTATTCATCCAGCAGTTTTTCACTGAGCGTGTTATGTGCTAGAGAGCCCCCTGAGCAGAGAAGCAGGTGAAAGAAGTGCCTGCAGGCGATGCCGGCCACATGCCCCGTGTTCTGAGCCCATCCCCTGCCTCTGGGTTAGGTTAACTGTTCCTTGGAAATCTGGGAGTCGGAGGTGGAAGGCTTTCGGGAGGCGGGGTGAGAATTCCCCTCCTCTCTTTGTTCATGACCATGGCAGACACTGCAGGAAGGGCTGAATTTGCACGGCCCTTGACTCCAGCAGCCTCTGCACAAGTGAGCCCAGAGGGGCTTCACCTGCCCAGTACGGCCCGGCCCAGGGGCCCGCTGCCGCGCCTCCCCCATGGCGGGCCTGTGCCTCCTCACGCTCCCTCCTGGTCTCTCCCTCTTGCCCATGCTTCTCAGCATGAAGGACAACTACCTGTTCCTGAAAGAGGTGAAGAACCTGGTGGAGAAAACCAACTGCGAACTGAAGGTCTGCTTCCAGTACATGAACCGGGGAGACCGATGGATCCAGGTGAGGCCCCCCAGGCTGGGAAGGACATGGCTCAGGACTCAGGCAAGAGGGGCAGCTTAGTGTCAGCACCCTGGCAGCCAGCTGCTCTGCACGTGTGAATTCTGTGTCAGATCACGCGTGTGCGTGTGCACAGGGACATAAACGCACCAGGCGGCTCACTGCAGCTTCTTAGAGGGGCGGAGACTGAAGCAACCGAGACGTCCGTCTGTGGGGAGGGGCGACCGCGTGACCGGCGGCCTCTCTGTAGAGCACTTTACAACAGCCAAAGAGGAGCCCATCTGTGAATACAGCATGGCTCTCGAGTTAAGGTGTTCCTTGCAGGAAGATGCACACAGGATGTTACCGGCTTTTTACAGCGGGGTCAGTGAGTGCAAGCACAATGGGGGCCTGCAGAGCCCTGAGGAAGGCTGCATGAGAAACCCCTGCCGTCGTGTGCGAGGGACCGGGGAGGCGGCTGGAGTTCCCTGGAGGCCCCCTGGGCTCACTGGATGGTTCTTCCCGCTGTCCCCACAGGATGAAATCGAGTTTGGCTACATCGAGGCCCCGCACAAAGGCTTCCCCGTGGTGCTGGACTCCCCCAGAGATGGAAACCTGAAGGATTTCCCGGTGAAGCAGCTCCTGGTGAGAGGCTGAGGGCCGCCTTGCAGGATGGGGTCGGGGTGCAGCCTGGGGCTGCAGGGCAGAGCAGTGGGGAGACCTCGGGCACCCCTCTGTCCCCGGGAGTCTCAGGCAAGAACCCCGGAACGGGTTGCCGTTCCTTCTCCAGGGGATCTTCTGGACCCAGGGATTGAACCCAGGTCTCCTGCGTTGCAGGCGGACTCTTTACCGTCTGAGACACCGGGAAGCCCCTTGGCAAATTAGTCTGTTGCTTCCATCTTCTCATCTGCAGAATGGGTCATTGGGATAGTAACCCCCAACATCCTTTCCTGCTCTCATAACTGATTCTGTGGGAGACAGAGACCTGCCCCTGCCCCCACCTCCAACTTGCAACAAAATACATTTCAAGGAGGAAACTTATAATCAGTTGTTGGAAAGCCTGGTTCCAACTTCAAAGCTCAGTAAGGCTGTGATTTTTCAGTTCATGAGTTTTTAAAAAAGCAATCTAACCCCCACCCTTGATCCTAGAGGTCATTACCACTCTCTTTTTATGCCCTCAACAACCAGTTGGATGAGGACAGAACCAAACTCAGTCTTCCTTGTCCTGACCTTCTGCCCTGAATAGGCAGGGAGAGCTTGGCTAGAGCATAAAATGTAGGTTAGGGGTCTTTCCCAAAGTAACATGCAGGACAGCCTCCCATGAGACATCAGAGCTGCTCAGAGGCAGCCCTTAACCAAGTCAGCACCTGCTGCTTGAGAACATTCACTCACCTTGTCCCCTCATCACGGGGAGATGGCAGGGCCAGTGAGCACACGGCTCTGGAACGCCAGATGGAGCTGGCCTCGAGTCCCAGTTCCGCCCCTTAGCAGCAGCGTGGCCTTGGGCAAGCAACTTAACCTCCTCAGGCCTCAGTGCGCTCGTCTGTGAAACGGGGATTGGAACGGCATCCGTCTCACAGACTTGCTGCGAAGACCGCAGGCGTGATCTAAGACACCCGTGCTGCTCCCAGCACTAGGACTGTTGTTAGCTGCTGCTCTGGTCCTCATCCCCAGCCCTGGCACGTCCTCAGTACGGGCTGTCCACTTGCTCCAGCACGAGGGGCAGTCAGACCGGTCAGCAGTGGCCACAGGCCTGAGAACCGAGGCCTCAGATCCTGTTCTCACCTCTTCCCGGGTCACCACCTGCCTGCAGTGTGCCAGGCCGGCCTGGTACCAGTGCCCTGGGCTGCACGGTTCCTGGAGGCCTGGGCCGAGCCTGGCTCTGTGCTGCGTGCCTGCCCCCCGCCCCCTGTGTGAGGCTATAAAACCCCAGCTGCCCCAGCCTCTGGCAGATCACACCTTGCCTTCTGGGGCTCCCAGGAGAGAAAGCGCTAAGCTGCAGCCATTCACCCCTCTGGGCACAGCTGTCCCTTGAGCCTCTGAGCTGGGCCAGGATAAGCCACGTCTTCTCACTCTATGATTTTTATTAGCAAGGATGTCTGTCAGACAAGCTTCGTTCCAGCCCCAGTGCAAGCTCTCAAGCAAGATCCCTACCTTTTTACCAAAAAAAAAAAAATCATGAAAGGAAACTTAAAATTCAGGGAGTCACAGGGGCTTTGCCACACTCATTACGGGGGTTGTATCATGTAACTCCAGTCTGTTAGAGCTCTGTGCTAAGAAGGAGTCTGAGGCTGCATCTGGGCTCAGTGAACAGACATGGTTGGTTGGGGCTGGGTTGAAATTGTGTATATGTTACTTCTCTGACGTTCTTGCA
This sequence comes from Bubalus kerabau, assembly GCF_029407905.1. Classification (NCBI taxonomy): domain Eukaryota; kingdom Metazoa; phylum Chordata; class Mammalia; order Artiodactyla; family Bovidae; genus Bubalus; species Bubalus kerabau. The sequence continues at coordinate 189,386,546 of NC_073626.1, forward strand.
TGTTTGGCCAGCTTTCACTTGGTAAGATCGTAGTAACAAACAGCCCCCATCCATCAATAGCTAACATCAGCAAAGGTCCGTTTCTTGCTCACATCAGCAGAGGAACAGGGATGTCAATGGCACAAAACAAGGACCAATCATGAAATTGCCAGTATTTCTCTGTGTTTAAGAAATAGAGACGGATGCAGAGACACAGATGTGCGCGCGTGCACACACACACACACACACTCATACTTACACTCATACCGACGTGCTCACAAACAGCCTCCCCATGCGGGGTTCCTGCTCTTCAGCGGGAGTAAGAAGCAAATGGTGGAGAAGGAAACGGCAACCCACTCCAGTATTCATGCCTGGAAAATCCCATGGACCGAGGAGCCTGGTGGGCTACAATCCATGGGGTCGCAAAGAGTCGGATGAAGCTCAAAGGGATATGGGCCGCTGAAAAGGATATAAACCAGGGCAGAATTTCTTAAAGAAGTAACAGATTAGTTAGTTACAACATCAAGATAAATGGAATTGAAAGAGAGATGCTACCAAGAGAGTTGGGCAGTACTGCTTAAATAATGCTCAAGAGTTTCTATTCTTAAATTGTTTTCTCTTGAGAGAAGATGAGCAGCACTGGGCCCACTCAACTCTGCCTTTTTTTGTTCCCCACTTTGGTTATGTGTTGTTACTTTCGGAATTGCACTTTTTTCACCTTGTCATAGTAGCTGCCAAAGTGAGTTTTTATAAACATGGGGTTCTAGAGCGCTGGCTTCCTGGGGCAGAGGAAAGAAAGAAATGCATGTTGTACAAAATAAGTATGTTCATTTGTTTAATAAAATAGTTCTATTATTGAAGTTAAAAAAAAGAAGCAAATGGGCAACCCCCAGAAGCTAAGTGCTCTCAGGGCCAGACCAAAGGTGGTGAAAAGTGGTCCTCAGAGGGTGGCTGGGCTGGGACTGAGGGCTCCCGGCCACGGGGGACTAACCACGGGTGTGTTCCCCCTGCCCAGGGCCCAGACTTTGGCTATGTGACCCGGGAGCCACTCTTTGAGACTGTCACCAGCCTGGATTCCTTTGGGAACCTGGAGGTCAGTCCGCCAGTGACCGTGGCTGGCAAGACATACCCGCTGGGCCGGATCCTCATCGGGAGCAGCTTCCCTCTGTAAGAGAAGCCAGGGAGGGGCTGGAGGGGGGTTGGGGTTGGGGGTTAGCGGTTGTTTCTGTCGGAGCAGACTGGGTTGCTCAGACATGGAGTGATTGGCTGGGAGAATTAACCTGCCCATGACTGACAAGATATAGACATTCTTGGAAAGAAAATCAAGTTAACCTTTACATCTTAGTGTGAATTAGGATCTAACATGAAGTGAAGTGAAGTCACTCAGTCGTGTCTGACTCTTTGCAACCCCATGGACTGTAGCCTACCAGGCTCCTCTGTCCATGGGATTTTCCAGGCAAGAATACTGGAGTGGGTTGCCATTTCCTTCTTCAAGAGATTTTCCCGACCCAGGAATCGAACCCAGGTCTCCCGCATGGTAGGCAGACGCTTTACCGTCTGAACCACCAGGGAAGTAAAACTAAGTAAATGACCCTCTTCCCCAAATGGGAGGGTCCACGATGAGGTTATAAATAAGGTGGGGAAGGGTGCAGGAGTTGGGGAGGAGCAGCACTGAGAGAAGATGAGTGGGGGTCTTGGCAATACAGAAAACAAACGTGGGAGCAAGCAGCCAAGTAAGATACCTCTGGGTGCTACCAGGTGCAGTGAGGAAGATTAAGTAGGTACCTACGGAACAAGGAAGAGTAAGGTGAAGTAGGAGAGAGACGGGGGCCAGATCAAAAACGGATTTTCCAGCCACTGTGAAGATCTTGGGTTATAGTGTAAGGGTAATGGGGAGATTGAAGACCTCAGGGAGTGTAGAAGTCAAGAAGGGCTTCCTGGAAGAGGCGTCACTTGATTGAAGATTGAAACTGAGATGTTACTTGCAAAGAGGGACATAGGCAGGGGCAGATTCTGGAACTCTGCCTGAGCCTTAGCCCCTCCAGCAGTCCAAGAAGGACCCCTGGGCACAGAAGCTGGCCTCCCTGTACCCACTGACACCCTCAGGGCCTAAAGGCCGGGCTCCATGGCCTTCACACACACCATGGCTGCAGCTGACACTTCCTTATTCCCCCCTGGACTCAACTGCCTTTCTAGCTGGGCCAGTGTCTCTGCAACTCAGGTTCCTTCTCATGACTTTTCTGCTGATGCCACGCTGGGTCCAGGCTGGGTTCCAGGGGCTGAACTCCTCCTGCAAGCCCTCTGGCGAGACAGGCACGACGGGCAACCTTCTGAAGAACTGCCCCCTCCCAACCCCACCCAGGTCCGGTGGTCGGAGGATGACCAGGGTGGTGCGGGACTTCCTGCAGGCCCAGCAGGTACAGGCGCCCGTGGAGCTCTACTCAGACTGGCTGACCGTGGGCCACGTGGATGAATTCATGACCTTCGTCCCCATCCCAGGCACCAAGGTGAGCTGACCTCTGAGGCTGGAGGGGAGAGGCTGGTGCGGAACCCCTGTACTACCAGCTCTTGTCAGCAGGGGGGTATCTAGTGGAAATGGACTGTACAGAGGAAGAAGGAAGGAGGCTGAAGCTGGTTTGTATGTTGTTGCTGTGGCCAGTAAATGTTTAACCCAATAAATCTGAAATTTTAGCATTTCAACATGTAATCATTATAAAAATTAATAATGAGAGGTTTTATGTTCTTTTTCCATACCAAGCATTCAGAATCTGGTGTGTGCTTTATTCTTCACACATCTCCACTAAGACCAGCCACAGTTGAAGTGTCCAATAACCCCACAGGGCTAGTGGCCACGGTACTGGCCGTAATGCCCTGGAGAGCAATGGCGTAGGGGCCTGGGGCCCTAGAGAGAGTCTTTCGTTTTCTGAAATGCAAAGAAATGTCTGCAACTTAATAACCCTGGAAATCTGGAGCAAATGGCCGGGCCTCTTGGCCCCTTGGAGATGCTCTCCCTCTCTGTCCAAGGTCACCTTTTACTCTGAGCTTCGACTCAACAGCGTTGCTGAGGCAGGAAAATTTCTGTGGCAGGAAGGGTGAGAAATACTCCTCTGAAATAGAGAAATCCTGCCAGGCAGCCTTCGCCACTCGGCATGGGTGGCTGAGACAATGTGCAGGCAGGGCCCCGGGTCCTCAGGGCAGGAGCCCCCCCGCGGCTCGGCCACCTGCCCTCTGCTGACCGGCCGGCCGTACGGTCTCTCACAGAAATTCCGGATGCTCATGGCCAGCACCTCAGCCTGCTACAAGCTCTTCAGAGAGAAGCAGAAGGAGGGCCATGGGGAGGCCATCATGTTCAAAGGTGAGTGCCCACGGGGCCCTGGCAGCGAGCTGGGCCCCCGGGGGCCTTTGGGAGGACGGGGCCGGTGAGCGCTTTGTCCCGGACAGCCAGCTCCACTTCCGGTTGTCCAGCCCGCTCCGAGGCCATGGAGTCATCCTGGTGGGAGGCGGCCCTGGCCTCTGTGGGCCTCGTGGTCGTCACCCCCACCTCAAGCCGCCCACTGCCCCTTATGACCCTCGACAGGGGCCTGTGGTTCTTCGGGACGTGCTGTGGGACACTTCAAATGGCACCAGCCCCGAGGAGAGTTAAATGGTTCAAAAGCTAAGTGCCATCACTCGGGGACCTTGAGCTTTGGAAACAAGCTAGAGAAGAGCGTACATCCTGCGGTTTAGGGGCAGGAAGAAGAGTGGGAGCTGACAACACAATGCAAGACAGCTTCACCACTAGTCCTGGAGCAAGAAACCGTTAATTCAGACACGTAATTGAGACAGACAGACTGGGAGGAGCTTTGCTTTTAAATTAACCATGGAAACAAAGGGAGCTGATCAGGTGGATTCAGTGACCCACGTTAGAGACGCCATGACAATTTCTTTTTTTTTTTTCCATGACAATTTCTTAAGTGTTTTTCCGTAAATTAGTTTTTGTCACTTTTCAGGTTGGCATCTCTAATCCACCTAATCCCAAGAGTCTGTATCCCTCAGACTGGTTGATACTTACGTACATGACCACCCTCCATGTCCAAAGGCAGCGTTCCTGATAGTGACTAGTGTCTGGGACAGACAAGATAAGCTTAAGACCACTATCCTTTTTTAATTCCCACCGATAGGAACTTTTTAGGTTGGCAGGCATGAGTCTCAACTTTCTGAAAGCTGCTTTCTATATTAACCCCTCAAAGCTCCCCACAGGGTACAGGAGCTACTATCTTTGTACAGATATGTCCAAGGGGTTGGACACAGCTCAGCAGCAGCCCCCATCTGTTTGCCACTAACAAGCTGCAAAGCTAGGAAACGCGGTGGACCAGCATCAGACACGGAAGAAAGGCGTCTATAGCTAGGCTCTGCAGTCTGGCTTCCTGGTCTGCTTGCGGGCTCAGGCACCAGCTGTAAGGCCTCGGATGAGTCAGGGAGCGTCTCTGTGCCTCCGCTTCTTCATCTTTAATGCTGGAAGCTACCTGATAAGAGATGGGGGGAGACTACTGAGCTACCGCAGTGAATTTCCAGACGGCTCCCTGCTACACAGCGGGTGCTCCCTAAGCGTTGGGGGTCACCAATCAGAAACCACATGGGCCCCCACGAGCCGACAGGAGATAGATGCAGGCCCAGCACAGCACGGGGGCCGGGCGTGAGGCGGGCCTGAAACAGGAGGGCGTCGCCGCCTGGCCCCCTGCTTCTGCCACCCTCCCCCTGGCCCGCTGCTCGTCCTTGGAAGCAGGCCTCTTCTGCTACCCTCCCCCTGGCCTGCTTCTCTTCCCTGTAAGGAGGTCGCTTCTGCCACCCTCCCCCTGGCCTGCTGCTCGTCCTTGAAAGCAGGCCTCTTCTGCCACCCCACCCTCAGGCTAGAGAGAGAGCAAGGCAGCGGCCCCCCTCTTCCCTGGCCCTGGTGACATGGCCAGCCCTGGGGAAAGAAGCGTCTGCAGGGGCTGCCCTCCCACGCTCCTGCCTGTCCCTGCTCCATCGGCCTCGTCCTGAGAGGTAGCCCAGAAGCTGAGAGTCTTGGCAAAGAGGAGCACCAGGCAGGACATAGACCATCCCCTGTCCTCTGACCCCCACAGGCCTGGGCGGGATGAGCAGCAAGCGCATCACCATCAACAAGATTCTGTCCAATGAGAGCCTTGTGCAGGAGAACCAGTACTTCCAGGTGAGCGTGGCCGGGCCTTGTGGGAGGGAAGAGGCTGCCTTGGGGCCGCCCTAGGGGATGGCGGCCCGCCTGCCTGACTTACTCCTTACTGGAAGCTGAAGGGTGTGACAGTGAGGGGAGGTGCAGGCCAGCAGAGGCCAGAAGCAGACAGGAGACCTGGGAAGGAACATGTACCAAGCGGTGCTCAAGAGCCGAAGTTTCTGTAAGGCTAGAGCCCGCAACATTTGGGGAAGACCCACAGACACCAAAATACGAAAACTACAGACCTACTTCCAGGAAAACTCTTATATGAAGATACGCCCTGAAGCTTTATTTTTTAGGGGTCACAGATTCCTGAAGTTCTCTATCTATGGATGAATCCTACTTTCTGAATTCCTAAATCTCAAAATTATATCCAGAAGTAGAAACCAGTCAACAGGGTCCTATTTAGTTGAATTGGATCTCTGTTTGCGTGGGCATATTTAAAGCACCAAGTTTAAAAAAAAACTCAGACATATTTAGACAAAAGGGCACGATTGGCTCATACAAGTCGAAAGTTCGACAGTGGCGTGGATTTCAGGCGTAGGCTCATCAGGGCTCTGGCTCCATCTCTGCACTTGGGCTCTGCAGGCACCCTCCTGGCAGGAGCTTAGTTGTAGCAGTTCAAGGTCTCCCATCCACCCCCTCATACCTCCACAAAGGAAGAGGTCTTACATGCCGCCAACAATTAAACAAAAGCTTTGCATTTCACTCTGCGCCAACCTGAAACGATTATTATAGCCAGAGGAATTTCATATGCTGACTGCCTCAATCCTAGTTTATTGCCCTTGAACTGACCCCTGGAACAAAGGGGCAGGGGCACCAGCCGTCGCGAGGAGCCAACAGCTCAACCCAGCGACTGGCTGCTGCATTTCGGGGGGGGGTGGAGTGGATGCTGGAGAAGCAACCCCAAGTTTCCCAAAGGTCCCCAAACGTCTCATGGCCGGTTGAAAGTTGACTTTATCGCAACCCCTCTCTGTTTCACTTTTTGGCGTCAGGTAGATCTGAGGTCAGACCATGACCCCTCGCTTTCCGCACTAGGACTCTGGGCCACTCACTAAGGACTCTGTCTTAGCTTCCCTCGTCTCTAATACTCAAGATGTGTATTAAGAACATGACTCAAGTCGCTCAGTCACGTTCGGCTCTTTGTGACCCCATGGACTGTAGTCCAACAGCTTCTCTGTCCATGCGATTTCCCAGGCAAGAGTGCTGGAGTAGCTTGCCATTTCCTTCTCCAGGGATCTTCCCGACCTGGAGACTGAACCTGAGTCTTGTTAGGCAGATTCTTTACCACCGAGCCTCCTGGTCTCCAATAACGGGATACCAATAGTGTCCACCTCGTGAGACTGAGGTTGAGACAAGGAGCATACGTGCAGCACTGAGAGCCGTACCCTGAGGGCGCTCATGCGGATTAGTGTTTATTGTTAATCAAGACCATGGGCACTCTTGTTCTTACCGCCTGGGGTGGCCTGAGGATTCAGTGGGACGCTGCACGGCAAGCGCTTAGGGTCTGACTCGTAGTTGGTGATCAGTAAATGAGTGCTGAGTATCATTGCTGGGAGCTCCTGGTATGAATTCTGTGACTTTCTCTCTCGTTCTCTCTTACTCTCAGCGCGGGTGGGAGGGGCATGGGAGAGGTGGCCCCATGCTGGAGGAGCCCTGCACGCTCCCTGGAGTGCTGGGGCCCCGGGTCTAATGCCTCAGGCAGGGCTGAGGTGGACAGAGGTGTCAGGGTGCCCCTCACTCGCCCGCCCTCCCTTCTTCCCCGTCACCCAGCGCTGCCTGGACTGGAACCGCGACATCCTCAAGAAGGAGCTGGGACTGACAGAGCAGGACATCATCGACCTGCCCGCCCTGTTCAAGATGGACAAGAACCGCCAGGCCAGGGCCTTCTTCCCAAACATGGTGAGGTGTTCTGGGCTCCGGACCTCACCCAAACTGTCAGTAGGGGCGGGCCAGACCCGGAGGGACCCCTTGGCTGAGGCTGGCCGAGTGGGAGGCCCAGACCCCAGGCCCGCTGAGCTGCCGTGCGGCCCCCCACCCCAGCACTCACCCTGCCGGGAAGACTGCTCATTCTGGTTCCCCTTGGGATCCTGGGGGAGGCTTCACCTTAACACAGTGGAAAGTGCTTTGTAAATTCAAAGGGCCTTTATAGACAAGACAGATTCTTGTTATCATAGAGGAGAGTCTTCTATGAGCTAGAAAGAGGTTAAAACACTCACACACAAGAAACACAGATGCGTATATACGCACATGAAAACATACGTGCGTGCGTGCGTGCCCGCAGTGCACACACCGATGCATACACACACAGCCGCATGCACATGTATGTCCATACACATACACACGGGGCGGGTTGCTAGGCTTTCCACTTAGCTCTGCCGTGTATGGAGTGCATAGCCCCCTCTGAGCCTCAGCTTCCTCACCTGTAAAGTGGGGGTAGTCACAGTCCTGGATCGCAGGGCTGTTGGAGGGCTCGGAACAGGGCGGGCAGAGCAGGCGCTCCATGAAGGTAACCGCGGCACCGCCTGCCCGCAGGTGAACATGATCGTGCTCGACAAGGACCTGGGCATCCCCAAGCCGTTCGGGCCCCAGGTGGAAGAGGTGTGCTGCCTGGAGACGCACGTGCGCTCCCTGCTGGAGCCCCTGGGCCTCTGCTGCACCTTCGTGGACGACATCTCCGCCTACCACAGGTTTCTGGGCGAGGTGCACTGCGGCACCAACGTGCGCCGGAAGCCCTTCGCCTTCAAGTGGTGGCACATGGAGCCCTGACCTGCGCGGGGCTGCCGCGAGCGGCCGCGGCCCACGGCTGCCGTGCTGGCGCCGCACCAGCCTCTGTGGTTCTTAGCGTGGCTGCAGGATGCCCTTCAGCGATAGCCATCAGGGAACTTGGGGAAAACGTTTCTACTTTCAATTTCACTTTTACTTACAGGACCCGGAAGTTGCCTGGCACACCTGGGCCACACAGCGAGGTCGTGGGGAGAGAACCCAGGAAACTGGGCCTCTGCTTGTATGCGAGTTGGGGGTGGGGGTCTGGTTTTTTGAGGGCTTTCTCTTGGTGAATTTTAAATGGGAGAGTGGAAATTTAAAGCAAGGGAAGAGGGGGGGAAAAGGTAGCCCCAATTGTCAGTTATCAGAATCAACTAAGATCTCTAGAAGAAAGGGCCTCAGTGAGGGGAGGCGGCCTGGCTCCTTACCTAGTCAGGTAGCTGGCAGCGTGTTTACTCAAGGTCACCATGTTTGAAGTGAGTACTCAGCAACCAAAGCCGAGTCAGGCGCTTGTATAACAAAAAGGAGGAAACCCAGCTGTCGGGGCTGACACCACAGGGGCCCGGGTGCCCCCGCCCTCCCTGACTTCTCCAGACTCTTCGTACCCCCAGAGCACCCCCTGCCTGAACGGGACTGCAGGCGCCACTGAGGGGCCTTCAAGCACTGGGGAGGGGTGTGGGGTATCCGTGCCTTTGCCCTCCCTCACAAGGGCGTCAGCATCCACAGTGTCACCTCCCCCTGTTAACCTCCACGCTGACCGTCCTGAAAATAGCTGAACGTTTGGCCAGAGTCTGTGTAGCCCTGATGTGAAAAGCAAGCCAAAAACCCCAGGACCCAGAACCTTCCCCAGAGTCTTTAGTCTGTTGTCCAAAATGGAATGAGAGGAGACGGGAAGAGGCTCTGGGACGACCAGTTTGCCCAGTAGCCATGCCCCGAGGGCCAAGGCAGCCAGCATGGAGGGGATTCTGGGATCCAGGTGTACCTAGAACTGCCGTCATCCTTGAAATCCACTGCCCTTTGTCCAGGGGGCCACCCCATTTATTCATTCCTTTCCAGGCTGCCGCAGATCCCCTTGCTTGCCCTCTGCAGTGTAGACACCACTGGCAGCTCCCCGCTCCCCGAGGATCCAGTCATCGCGCTTAGACCCTTCACTGGCAGCAGATTTTATCAGCACAGCCTTCTCCATTTCTGAGATGCTCCTTCTGCCTCATCTGCCTCATCTTTCTCATGGACCCAGGCTCTCCCAGATGTTTGGGAGTTCCACCCCCTCACCCCCACCCCCAGCATCCTCATGGCCTCAGGGTTCCGTGTGCAAAGATGCCCCAGGGTGAACTGTGTTACCCATCTTCTCTGCTGGGTTCTCGATTCTCTGGCTGCCCCTGACCCATCTCCTCTCACGGCCTCCACTTCCTGCTCTGATGCCATCTCTCCAGGCAGCTAGACAAGGACTTCTTCCCCACTAGCCACACTCAGACCTCCCCACCATAGGACACAATTAAAGACCCACCTCTCCTCTCCATATGTCAGGAGCAAGACGTAAAGACCCTGCCCTAACCTCTAGCCCTAACAGCCAGTTCTGGGCCAGCTACTGGCCTTAGAGATGGACCGATGATCCCCACTGAAGTTTCTTAGTACATGCTGAAAATCCTAGCATTTGGACATAATCAGATTCATTCTCTGGCTCCCACTGAAAAGACTTAGTTTCAGCTTTAAAATTTCCTTTAAGGGCAGCTGACTTCAGAGAATAAGTGAATTATAATTCCACTTCGAGAGTTAAAAAGGAACTGATTTATAACCAATGAAAAGGTTGTAAATTTGAATTCCTGAAGAATGAGATCTTGGATTATTCACTCATTCAGCAAACCTGTATTGTGTGCCTGAGTGCCAGGCACAGTGGTGGGCTCTGAGGGTACAGGGCCCTGTAGCAAGCGGGTTCTGGCCCTTGCGCTTGCCTCCAGGAGGCAGCCACCCACATATAAATGGCCAGCATCTGCCCTTTTGGTGATGCGCTCTTTAGAAATACCAGTTCACTATATTCAGGGAATGCACAGGGTGCAGAGCTTCCACAAGTCACTGTCGCAGTGGAATGAGGGGGGTGGGTCTCCTTTAAACAAGCCTCCTGCCCGTCCAGCTGGGCCAGTGCCCCCCAGCAGATGGGGCCCCAGCACCTTCAGAAGCTGTTGTTCCCACTTTGGGAACAGCGGCTCCTGCCTTTGGGGGCCCAAGCCCCAGGTTTCTCCAACCCCAGAGCTGAAGACACCAAGTGCCTATTTGTGAATGTTTATCTGGAGACTTAAGATTGTTTGCTGTGTGTTTTTGTGCTTGGTTAATGTGTGTTTGGGGGCTTTCATTTTTTTCATTTTTTCTTTTTTTAGTCTGCCTTAAGGGGAAGTGCGCACTTCCCGTGTGGAGACGGTGTGTATTTGTAGATTTTTCTAAGGCTCTCCCCATCAGTAAGTTAGCAGTTTCTGATGACTCTGAAGCCCCAAGGCCTCAGACGGCCTTCCCCATCTTGCTTGCCCACCCGTGTGACTGCCCTTGCCGTGGATATCCCCCCAGCATCCCTGGACTCGTCATTCTTTCCCACCCACCACCTTCTATAAACATAGGCCTAGAATATACTTCCGTGTTGCAAAACTCAGCCAAGGTCCTGTTTCGATCTTTGCTTTGATATATTTTAAATAAGAGAGCAGAGGGTATTGTGAAGATGACGAGAGGCGGGGCATGGTTTCAACTTTCTGGACGAGAGGTGATGCTGGAGATGGCGACGTGTTGGGAAAGAGCCTGATTAAGCAGCAACAAAATAAATGGTCGGAGGGAAGTCCTGTGGCTGCTGGTGTGATGTTCATGGTTGCTTCATGGCCATGGCCCGGAGTGAGGCAGGCCACACACGGGCCCTCTCCTGGCCCTGTGGTCGCTGCCCTTCTGCACGCACAACCAGGGCTCTCAGAAAGAGTATCCCGAGGGCTTGGAATCCCACACAGTCGATGGATGTGTAGTGCCTGGCCACCACCCAAGGTCAAGACCAACACCCACAATAAAGTCTGACTGTTTTCTGGTGGGGTTCCCCAGAAGGAAAACCAAAGGTGAGCTTTTGGGAACAAGTGACTTATTAAGGAAGTGCCTCCCTGAGAAACCAGGAAAGGCGCGCAGGGAGCAGGACCAGAAAAGGGAAGAGGCCAAGAGTGTGATTTCAGACGTAGCCTCAGCCTGGTCACAGGAGGCCTCTGAGCAGAGGTGGCAGCTCAGTCATTCCATCTGGGGCCAAGTCTCATGACCTACACCAGTCAGTCGCTGGCCGTGGGGACTTGAACTCTCTGAACAGGCAAGGGGGTCCCTGGAGCCCACAGGCAGTCATCTAAAGGGCTCACAGCTGTAGTTTTGTGTTTGCCATGCCGCTCGGCTTGCGGGATCTTAGTTCCCTGACCAGAGATTGAACCCGCACCCCCAGTGGCTGTAAAAGCGTAGGGTCCCAACCCCTGGATGGCCAGGGAATTGCCCGCAGCTTGTGCTTATTAGCAGAAGAGTCCCAGGAGCTGGGGAATGGGTTCCCAGAACAAGAAAGGGATCTGGGCAAAGCACCAGTGTGCCCACTGCTCTGAGCGATAGCATGTTCTCATAATGTGGAGTTGTTGCTCAGGATGTACGATTTAACCCATGGCATAAAACCCATAGGCTTCCCTGGTGGCTCAGATGGTAAAGAATCTTCCTGCAATGGGGGAGGCCTGGGTTCGATCCCTGGGTTGGGAGGATCCCCTGGAGGAGGGCATGGCCACCCACTCCAGTATTCTTGCCTGAAGAATCCCATGAACAGAGGAGCCTGGCAGGCTACAGTCTGTGGGGTCGCAAAGAGTCAGACATGACTGAGCGACCAAGCACACACACATAAATCCACAGCCATGATCAACAAGGTCTTTGTGAGTAAGTTCCTAAGGCCCTGAAATGGGATCACCTAGTTGGTTGCTGAAACTGGAAGCCACTTTCAAGCTCTCTGGGATGCACCTGGGGGCTTCTTACCTCTCAGCCCCATCTTGGGTTTCTGGACAGATGTTCTGGTGCAAAATTAAAATCTCCAGTTCTCTTATTCCTGGACTTCACCCACAGGTCCAGCCCTCTGAGGTCATTCTTCTCCTTTGTACCCAACTAACATTGCTGGAGTCCATCCTCGAAGGGGGTTTCCTGAATCACCTATATTGGGAACTCCCCAAGGGACGCTAGTGTGCTGAATCCATTCTGCTGGTGTCTTCACATCTTGGCCACTCACTCACCTCAGAATTTCTGAAAGTCATCCGGAGACTTCTGGAACAGCACCTTCCAATAGAAACAGTGCAAGCCACATATGTAATTTTAAATTTCCTGGTAGCCACATTTTTAAAAGTGAAAAACAGGTGCAGTTAATTTAATAATGTCTTCTTTATAGCAGTATATCCAAATTATTTTCAATAGGTAATCAAATTTTTAAAATATTAGTGAAATAGTTCACATTCTCTTTTTTGGTAGTAAGTCCTTGAAAGCTAAAATATACTTTATATTTAAATCACATCTCTCTTAAGACTAGCCACATTTTAAGCATTCAGTAGCCACAAGTGGCTACCATATTGGGCTTCCTTGGTAGCTGGGGGTAAAGAGTCTGCCTGCAACGCAAGCGATGCGGATTTGATCCCTAGATGGGGAAGATCCCCTGGAGGAGGGCATAGCCACCCACTCCATTATTCTTGCCTGGAAAATCCCATGGACACAGGAGCCTGGTGGGCTACAGTCAGGTTTGCAAAGGGTCGTACGTGACTGAAGCGACTGAGTGCAAGCTTGGGCGCAGCTACCGTATAGGATGGCAGAGTTACAGAATCATCTCTGCCAGGCTGAGTCCCAGTTGTAGAAATAGGTACATTCCTTAAACCCTCAGAATCCAGCTAGACTGACTGCAATGGCTAACAAAAGTTGACTGTATAATACCAAATAGAGAAACAGAAGATAGATATCAGCCCTCCTTGGCCCTAATGTGCAGCATCTCGCCCCTCCAGAAGGTTCTCTTGCCTGAATCGTGGCTGCTGCCACGTTGCCAGGACTGGCCTCTGGACAAAAGGCGTTCCCTTGGCCAAGTCCCCTCTGCTCACTTCAGGAAGAGAATCCCCATCAGCACTGTGGAAAGGGAAAACATAATTCCCTCACCTCCAGCCTCCTTCCTGTCACCATTCTCTGGGATACAACTTGATTCTGCACTTGAATATGTCTTCTGTTCCCAGGTAAGGGGCATTGGGGTTGTCATTGTATCAGCCTCTTCATTCCAGATGGGATCTGATCCGCACCCTGGCATAGCCAGAAGGCTGTGGAAGTGGAATCCCTCCTCCCCAAGCGAAAGAGCAGCCAGGGATAAACTCTGCCTGCCCAGGAGGACTTATCCAGGATCCTTGTCCAAGGGGCATCAGCTCCAAGGGGCTGGCAGTGTTACTGATAATACAGTGTGGTGATACCAGATGACAGCATGTGGTATCTCTCCTCCAGCTGGACCACCAGATAAAAGACATATTCAGGCAGAAAGCCCAGCTCCGCAGCCTTGTCTCAAGCCTGGATGATGTGAGCAATGTGATTTTCACCTGTGGCTCACTCCCCAGCCAACTGGGTTCCTGTTCAGCCCTGACCTTGTGCGCACCAGGACCCAGAGACCCCACAGAGACTGAGACGGAACTGTGTGTGAGTGTCTCCTGAGGGGGTACAGGTCAGCAGTGGCCTGCTGCAGGGGCAGGGGCTCTGGGTGCAGCAGACCTGGGTGTGGCATAAGCCCTCTTGGAGGAGGTCGCCAGTAACCCCACCATAGAGCTGTCAGAACTTACACAGGACTGGGGAAACAGACTCTTGGAGGGCACAAACAGAACCTTGTGCAAACCAGGACCCGGGAGAAAGGAGCAGTGACCCCACAAGAGACTGACCCAGACTTGCCCGGGAGTGCCCAGGAGTCTCTGGTGGAGGCGTGGGCTGGCGGTGGCGTGCTGCAGGGTCGGGGGCACTGAGTGCAGCAGTGTCTGCATGGGACCTTTCTCCACCATAGTTTGGCCCCAGGTAAGTAACAGGGAGGAAACATAGAAAATTGGATTAGATTTACTGAGCATGGCCTCACCCATCAGAACAAGACCCAGTTTCCCCCTCAGTCAGTCTCTCCCATCAGGAAGCTTCCTTAGGCTTATCCTTCTCCATCAGAGGGTGTCCCTACATGGCATGGCTCATAGTTTCACTGAGTTAGACAAGGCTGTGGTCCATGCGATGAGATTGGTTAGTTTTCTGTGATTGTGGTTTTCATTCTGTCTGCCCTCCCAGTTCTACCACCAAGGTTGGGTGGAGATGCCCCCGGGGTAGACCTGATGGCATCCCAGACTGAGTTCCATAACACCAGGACCTTGGTTTGATTTGCCCTTTTCTTCTGATGCCTCCCGGGGTGGAGGAGAGTAGCTTTCCCAGAATGTTTCCCAAGCTAGGACTCCTAGGGGAAGCATGTGAGTCGTAAAGGGACGAACAACAACCAGGATGTCCCTCCTGAGTGTCGCCACGCCAGTGTATGTGAGAGCAAAGAGGTGGCGGAGGGCTGGCCAGCGAGGGAAAAGTGATTTTTGTTCTCGAACTATTAGGGCCATTCCTTCCAGTTCATTTCCACAGATTCCACGAAAGGAATATCTAAGGAGTTGAGGCGAAAGCCATCAGAGAGCCTCCTCTGGCCCGCTAAGAGCTAGCGCCGCCAGAGGAGGAAGCCCGTTGCACTTCCAGCCTGACCAGACCCTGCAGTTCCCAACCCGTGTCCTCAAAAGGCCTCGCGGTCTCCAGCAGTGCTTCTCTCCACATGGACAGGAGACACGGCTGTGACCAAGACTCCCTGTGACCCCTGGGGCAGGCAGCCAGGAGGGTGACATCTAGCCTGAGAGACGTTCCTGGAGCTAGAGCTCCTCCTCGCTCCACACGTGCTCCTGCAACTTTCGGCTCCTAGCAAGGCCAGGCGCTTCCATACACGGTGTCTAAGTAAAAGTGCATAATAACAGCGTGGATCACAATTCCCGTGAAAGTCTGTGATCCGACAGATTAGGTTAGTAGCTCTAATTCCCCACACAATTACAGAATGGTCAAAGAGATCAGGAAAAGCTGACCGAGAAAGGAAAGTTCAGTCCACACGCTTTGCCCATCTCTGGCTGCTCCCCTAGCAGGGACCTTGGGTGTCTCTTGGCCTTGGCAGGTTGGCATGAACCCCCAACAAGGCTCCCCTTTTGGGGGCTGCCTTCAGTCATTATGAGGCACCACAAAACTGCATAGCAGGGCTCATCACCGCTTCACACAGGGCATGTCATTCACTCACACAAGGACACCGAAGACCTAAAAAGTAAAGCAGGCCATGTGTGTGCTGAGAAAGCAGGGAGGCCAGAGCTCTGCGTGTTCTTTCCTTGTCCTGAAGATCCTGGACGAGCCCCCAAGAGGATAGCTTACGGTGGACAGTGTCGGATCCGTGACCTCCAAAGAAGATTCAACTTCGGGACCAAGGACCAGGTTTGATCACTCGAGCTTTTGTGTAGCCGAGTTTTAAAATGGACAGAGGAAGTTTCTGAGACTTCAGAAGGGGATGGAGCGCCCCCACCACTGTCAGCCAGGGAGCTGTATGCTTTAAATTAGTTATTAAAATAAACCAAAAGAATGTTTCAAGTTTGTGACAATTTTACGAGACCCACTCCCACAATTTACATTTCAGGATAACAGGATTAGAACTTAACAACAGAAAGATCCTACCAGACCCACTCCCATAATATACATTCTCAGATGACAGGATTAGTTCCAAGGCTTTCAGGAAGGAGAAACTGTCCTCAAGCATTGTTGTTATATAATCCCTAGTACAGAGTTTAAACTGAGTTGTGTAATCAGTTCCAGACTTAAAGAAGAAAAAAAAGGTTTTATGTGGCTAAGACTAAGGAATGTAGAGAAAAAAAAAGTTTGTCCTTTCCTCCTCCTTGAGAATTCCAGACCCCTATCTCCTCCTGGAGAACCACAGACCCCTTTCGCCTCCTTGGGGACCCCAGACTTCTTATCAACCTGCCTAGGAATTGACTCTCTCACTCTCACATCCATACATGACCACAGGAAAACCCATAGCTTTGACTAGATGGACCTTTGTCAGCAAAGTAAAGTCTCTGCTTTTTAACATGCTGTCTAGGTTTGTCATAGCTTCTCTTCCAAGGAGCAAGTGTCCCTTAATAGTCAGTTCTCAGAAAATGTTTTGAATGAAACAATAAAATGCCTGTTCAGTTAGGCCACGGAAGCCGAAATATCAATCCAATCAGATTGATACCGACCAGGGTTCTTGGCCTTCTCCAATCAATAGAAATTGACTAGAGGTCAGATGAGAAATTCAGGCAAGGCTTTACTGAGATGCGTGTGCTGACCGCAGCAGGGAGTGAACAGAAGCAACTTGCTTGCTCCCCAAGGGGACAAGCTCCTCCTTGCACAGCGGGGTGAGGATAGGGTGTGTCCAGGGGTGGGAAAAGGACTACGTCAAGGCTGTGTATTGTCACCCTGCTTATTTAACTTATATGCAGAGTACATCATGAGAAACGCTGGGCTGGAAGAAGCACAAGCTGGAATCAAGATTGCCGGGAGAAATATCAGTCACCTCAGATATGCAGATGACACCACCCTTATGGCAGAAAGTGAAGAGGAACTCAAAAGCCTCTTGATGAAGGTGAAAGAGGAGAGTGAAAAAGTTGGCTTAAAGCTCAACATTCAGAAAACGAAGATCATGGCATCTGGTCCCATCACTTGATGGGAAATAGATGGGGAAACAGTGGAAACAGTGTCAGACTTTATTTTTTGGGGCTCCAGAATCACTGCAGATAGTGATTGCAGCCATGAAATTAAAAGACGCTTACTCCTTGGAAGGAAAGTTATAACCAACCTAGATAACATGTTGAAAAGCAGAGACATTACTTTGCCAACAAAGGTCCGTCTAGTCAAGGCTAAGGTTTTTCCAGTGGTCATGTATGGATGTGAGAGTTGGACTGTGAAGAAAGCTGAGCGCCGAAGAATTGATGCTTTTGAACCGTGGTGTTGGAGAAGACTCTTGAGAGTCCCTTGGACTGCAAGGAGATCCAACCAGTCCATTCTGAAGGAGATCAGCCCTGGGATTTCTTTGGAGGGAATGATGCTGAAGCTGAAACTCCAGTACTTTGGCCACGTCATGCGAAGAGCTGACTCATTGGAAAAGACTGTGATGCTGGGAGGGATTGGGGGCAGGAGGAGAAGGGGATGACAGAGGATGAGATGGCTGGATGGCATCACTGACTCAATGGACATGAGTCTGAGTGAACTCCGGGAGTCGGTGATGGACAGGGAGGCCTGGCGTGCTCCGATTCATGGGGTCACAGAGTCCCACATGACTGAGCGACTGAACTGAACTGAGGGGTGGGCCGGGGGCGTGGCTTAGGTGGCTCGCCCACCCCTTCGTGGCATTGGGTTGGGGGCATGCTCAGTACCCTGCTTTGGTTCCCAACACTCAGCTTCTGTTCCTTGCTCTTCAGAAATGGCAGCTGGGTTTTTTGGGGGGTTGTATCTTTTGGTACAGAATTTCCCCCGGCTGCACGTGCACACAATTTTTAGTTCCATCCCATTTCTTCGTATTTTATTACTGGAAGAGAGCTGTGTCCAGGTGCAAGCTTTACAGCAAAGGGTCCCAGGTCCCAGGCTTGCAGTATTAGCCACCATTTCTCAAATGCTGATTGCCTGCCAGGCACCTGCCATGTTAAACTATGTGACATGCCATTTTAAAGCTGATAAGGGTCAAACAGGGATGGTTTCCCATGGTTCAGCCTAACAGTTCACACTCATTACCTCATCTAATTCTGACAACAAAGGTGTGAGGTTGATGCCAGAATCTTGGTTCCCTGTCCACCGACGCCAAACAGAAACACAGAGATGGAGTTTGGAGGAAAGAACAGTAGTAACTTTATTCTTTTCCAGGCAAAAGGCAAACACCGCCGGCTCGCGCCTCAGCGACTCTGCCCCCACTTCCTGGTTTCATATCCTCATGAAGGTCTTGCATTTTTTTTCTTTTGCAAAATTTCAAAACAGCCATGGTTGGCATCAGGCAACTTGGTAACTGGAGTTGGTCTTTTCTGGAGTTATCGGCCTGTGGTCTTCTTTCTGAAGTGAAGCCTGCTACAAGAGAGCGCAGGCAGAGAGGAACGTCCCGGGCAGAGCACAGTTCAGGTGGGGTCAGCGTGACTGGCTCTGGGAGGGCGAGTCCAGCAGTGAGTGTTAGTTAGTCGCTGTTGTTCAGTCATCCAATCACGTCCAACTCCATGTGACCCCACGGGCTGCAGCGCACCGGGCTTCCCTGTCCTTCACTATCTCCTGGAATCTGCTCAGACTCATGTTCATTAAGTTGATGAAGCCATTCAACCATCTCATCCTCTGAGGCCCCCCTTCTCCCTTGCCTTCAATCTTTCCCAGCATCAGGGTCTTTTCCAATGGGTTGGCTCTTTACATCAGGAGGCCAAAGTACTGGAGCTTCAGCTTCTGCTTCAGTCCTTCCAATGAATATTCAGGACTGCTGTCCTCTAGGACTGGCTGGTTGGATCCCCTGTTGGCAGCAGCAGCTGAAGAATAACCAAGACCGCCTGACTCTCAGGCCTGTTTGTGTTGCTTCCCCAGCCGGTTCATTGTTTCCTCATTTAAAGAAAAGTCTCATTTCTATTTGTGCTGCAGCAAGGTTATTATCCCCACTTTACAGACGAGGAAACTGAGGCTCAGCGAATAAGTGACTTGTTCCAGTTTACACAGCAGGAAGCGGCCGAACCCTGATGCACTCAGGTGTCTGACTCCAGAGCCCACAGGCTGAACTGCTGCTCTTGACTATCGCATCTTAGGAACAACTTTCTAACTGAAGTTCAATGAGTCATGCTTTAAAAAAAAAAAAAAAACTTTTTTATTTTGTATTGGGGTAGAGCCAATTAACAATGTTGTGATAATTTCAAGTAAACAGTTAAGGGATTCTGCCATACATATACACGTATCCATTTCTCCCCAAACTCCCCTCCCTTCCAGGCTGCCACATGCCACTGAGCAGAGTTCCATCTGTGGTACAGTAGTCCTTGTTGGTTATCCATTTTAGAGATAGCAGTGTATACATGACCATCACAAACTCCCTAACTATCCCTTCCCTCACCCTGACAACCATAAGTTCGTTTTCTAAGCCTGTGAGTCTCTTTCTGTTTAGTAGGTAAGTTCATCTGTCTCATTTCTTTTTGGATCCCACATAAGGGATGTCATACAATATTTCTCCTCCTCTGTCTGACTTACTTCACTCAGTAGCATCACCATCCTTTTAATTAATAAACGTTGCCTTTGCACCCGTCATTTTTCAGCATACTAGAGAAACTATTAGAATCTTATAACAAGAACACCTGCAAACAAGTGTCTGCAGATAATAGGATTCCTAGATGGTATCACTGACTCAGTGGACATGAGTTTGAGCCAGCTCCGGGAATTGGTGATGGATAGGGAAGCCTGGCGTGCTGCAGTGCATGGGGTCGCAAAGAGTCGGACATGACTGAGTGACTGAACAACGACAAAACCCTTCAAAGACAGTAGAGTCTGGAGTGAAATAACCTCTATATAATACAGAATGTATCATGGTCCATGCAGTCAAGGCCGTGGTCTTCCCAGAGGTCACACACAGCTGGGAGAGCTGGACCATAAAGAAGGCAGAGCACTGAAGAATTGATACCTTTGAACTGTGGTGCTGGAGACGACTCCTGAGAGTCCCTTGGACGGCAAGGAGATCCAACCAGTCAGTCTTAAGGGAAATCAACCCTGAATACTCATTGGAAGGACTGATGCTGAAGCTGAAGCTCTAATATTTTGATCATCTGATGGGAACAGCTGACTCACTGGAAAAGCCCCTGATGCTGGGAAAGATCAAGGGCAGAAGGAGAAGAGGGCGTCAGAGGATGAGATGGTCGGACGGCATCACCGATGCAATGGACATGAACCTGGGCAGACTCTGGGAGATGGGGCGGGACAGAGAGGCCTGGTGTGCTGCGGTCCACGGGGTCACAATGACAACTGGGAGACTGAACAGTGCAGAATGCGCCCTCAAGTCTTCCGCTCAGTCGAGTGGCACCTCAAAATCACGAAAAACAAATTATATTCATTCATCCACTCATTCATTTTTTTGTTGATATTGACTGTATGCATCTATTGTGTGTAAAACTAGAGTGGTCAGATAATTTTTCATCTAAGCCAGAATGACAGTTGGACCATAAAGAATACCAAGTGCTGAAGAACTGAGGCTTTCAAATTGTGGTGCTGGAGAAGACTCTTGAGAATCCCTTGGACTGAAAGGAGATCAAACCAGTCAATTCTGAATATTCATTGGGAGATGTGTGGCTGAAGCTGAAGCTCCAATACTTTGGCTGCCTGATTCAAAGAGCGGACTTGATGGAAAAGACCCTGGTGCTGGGAAAGATTGAAGTCAAAAGGAGAAGGGAGGGGCAGAGGATGGTTAGATAGCGTTGCTGACTCGCTGGACATGGATTTGAGCAAATTCCAGGAGACAGTGGAGGACAGAGGAGGCTGGCGTGCTGCAGTCCACGGGGTGGCAAAGAGTCGGACACAGGGTAGCTGCTGAACAGCAACATAATAATCCTACCAGTTTAACAGGTGAAAATTGGAACCATGCTGAGCAAACCAGAATGTCTGTTCCCCCTGGAAACCCTGTGTCTGAGACATGATCTCATCCCTCAAGGAACTGAGAGAGTCAGGGAAGACAGCAGAGCAAAGAGACAAAATGATAGACACTTGATAAATAATTGCTGGATGGAGGAATGAAGAAGGCACAGAAGCTGTGGAATCACACACACACATACTCACACTCACAGTTATTTCCAGCTGGGGGAGTGACCGAGGGCAGCCCTGATGTTCATCTGAGCTGAATGAGTGAATGTAGGGCGGGAGGACTGGGCAGAGAAGGAAGGGAAGGCCGCCAAGCTGGACAGGAACACAAGTGGGGAGGGGATGAGGTTTAAGAAGCTGTGATCACAGAGCATGGCAGAGATACAGACTGAAGTCACCCTGGAGATACTTGGCTTTGAGCAATGGGAGCCCCCTGAAGCTTTGGGGCAGCTGTGGTCACTAGACCGACTCTGTATTCCAGGAAGAATACAGTAACATGTATATCTTCATTGCTATTAAGAAACTTCCTGAGGAATGATCAAACCATTGTACATCCCCACAGTTACATATTTTGCAGCACTTAAAATGAGTACTATGCATACTGACAAGGAAAGAGCTCCAAGACAGAACACTTGATGTTGGTATTTAAAAACAAAAAAAGTCTGGGACTTTCCTCGTGGTCCAGGGGTTGAGTATCCACCTGCCAAAGCAGGGGACACAGATTTGATCCCTGGTCTAGAACTAAGGTCCCACGTGCTGCAGGGGAGGTAAGCCTCTGCGCCGCAACCACTGAAGCCCACATGACCTGGAGGCTGTGTTCTGCAAAAGAAAAACAGGAACTAAGAAGAAGCCACCGCGATGAGCAGCCCACACACCACGACTAGACAGTGGCCCCCGCTCGCCACATCTGAGAGAGCGCATACACTGCAACGAAGACCGAGCCCAGGCAAAAGTAAATACATAGATATGTTTTTTCAAAGTCAAGCAAAGCTATGATTTCTGTAGAAACATACATATGTATATACATGCAAAGAAAAAGACATGGGAGCAATCCCATGAAACACAATAGTAATCACTTCTGGGAGAAAGAAGTGTGGCAGAGGGGATTTAAACTTTAATGCTGCTTGAAATTCTTACATAGTGAGAATTTAACTACATAGGTATTTTTAAATATTTTTAAAGCTGCCTAAAACTCTTGGCATCTTGTTTATGCTGAAATCTTCCCATCCTGACTAGTGATGTCTTCCCCCTAATAATTCACAGTTCCCTTTTACATTTTTCTGCCCCACAAGCTGGGCTTCCCACCACCAGTTTAAGACTGATGGCTGCTTACTGGTACTAATTCATTTACTGTCCTCCCTGTGAGGAGAGTATTATTCTTACCCCCTTTTTGCACAATAGGAAACGTCTGCACAGAGAGGTTAGGTAACCTGCTGAAGGTCACATAATGGTGTCCGACACAACAGGAGCTGAATCTCCCAAAGGCCTTCACACGTAACCATGCCATCGGCTGCCTTCCTGCTTGTCTTGCCTTTTTTTTTTTTCTGGCCACATCGCATGGCATGTGGGCAGTTCCACCACCAGGGATCAAACCCATACTCCCTGCATTGGGAGCAGAGTCTTAACCACTGGACTACCAGGAATTCACTCAACTTGCTTTTAACATTCTGCATTCTTCTGATTTGATTTGCTTTCAGCAAGCCAATATCTAGCCACAGCACGTGCATATTCACCACTATTCCTTTTTAGTGTTTCAATTACTTGGTGCTGTCTCTGTGCCATGTAAGGGGTGTTCAAAATTCAGATTCAGCTGGAAAGGGAGTTTTATCATATACCATGTTTAAAAAGCACATACCCACACACATCCAGAGGATCAAGTTCACGGCTAATTTGAGAGTATGTTGGTGATGTGGCAGGCAGATGAGAGCCAGACCGAGGTAGCAGAGTAAACGAGCTCTCATTGTGTGCCTGTGCCTGTGTGTGTGTGTGTGTGTGTGTGTGTGTGTGCGCGCCTCTGTGTGCCTGTGCACGCGCGCACGTGTGGTGCAGCAGGGCCCAGCAACGTGACAGTCCCCAGAAGCCCTCGGGCCACTTGCTAAGTCCAGCAGCTGAGCTGACTTCAGCTGTGCAAAACACAGCCCCATCTGGAGTGGGGAATGGCTCGTGACTTTTGCTCCGGGAGTTCCATAGAGTCTGCTCATGAAACTGGAGAAGTCTGTAGCATATGATTGTTGCCCTCCCACTCAGAATATTTTGAGAAGGCTAATTACACCGTGAGGGTTGAAGGGAAGAGGGCGGACATGAGCCCTTTCTAAAGGCAGCCCTGGGCCGGTCTGTGTGACAGGAGCGCCCTCTGCAGGTCAATCAGAGGGCTGCAACCGCTGGGCTCCCGAGGGCCGCGGGGGCAAGTCCACAGCCCACCCAACTCCCAACAGAAGATGCTCGCCTTCTAGCTGTATGACTCAGGGTGAGTTGGTGACCCTCTCTGGGATTCAGCTGCCTCAACTGTTTAGGACAAAAATCCCTACATCATGATCAAAGAGAGAGAACGCACCTGAACTGCTCTATAAAGGACCTGGGACGCAGTCAAGTCCTCTGCGTCAGCGACGGTCAGCAGCGGCGGCAGCAGCAGCCCCCTCATCGCCGTCCCTGGCGTCCTGAGCCGCAGTGAGGATGACCCCTGAATGAGCTGGCGGAGGGAGAAGGGCTCCTCGGAGAGGAAGCGCAGGCAGGCAGGGGCAGGGGCTGGAGACTGGGGCCAGGCGGCCAACAGCATTCTTTTTTTTTTTTAATGTTAACCATCATCTGAGCCTTCAGTGAATCGTAATCCTTTCTAATTTTATTTTTTAATTTTTATTTGTCTACTTGTCTGCGTTGAGTCTCCGTTGCGGCACACGGGCTCTTTAGCTGCGGCGCTCAGGCTCAGTTGCTCCGGGCGCATGGGATCTTAGTTCCCCAACAAGAGATCGCATTGGAAGGCAGGTCCTGAACTAGTGGATCGCTGGGGAAGTCCCCCCGATAGCATTTTGTTTTTCCTACTACGTCTATTCCACTTCTGGGGGACGATTTTTTGCCTCTTCTTCTCCTCAGAGCCCCACAGTGACCAATTAAGCTGCTTCCTGGAAGAAAAAGAGCCCAGGCAGAGCGCTGGGGTATACTTGGAGGAGCCCAGAGGTTTGCAAGTCTCAGTGGTGGCAGGCCTGCTGGCCGGGCTCCAGGGGAGGGACCCCTTCCTCAGCTGAAGGGAACGGAGGCAACGCTCTCCTACCGTCTCAGCCCCAGCCTCTCTGTAAGGCTGTCTCGCTGGCCCCGGGCACCCAATGGCTCCTTGTAGACGAGACAGCCGGACCAGCTGAAGGCCTGGGCTGTGATCACCACCACCACTTTCTGCCCCCGTTCCTGCCCACCCAGGCCCACTCCTTCCTTCACCCTGGTCCCTGAAAAAGCACCCAACCGCCCTGATGCCTCCTAAAAGTTCTCTGATGCTAACCGCAAGGAAACAAACAGGGCTCAGCAAGACTAAGACATGATGGAGAAGTTACTGAAAATAAGTCAAGAAAGAGTGGTCTCTGGTCTTCACCAGGGCAAAAAGGAACCAGGGTGAATTGCTCCCAGGTCCCTTGACTGACTCAGTTCACTGGTTTTTCTTGAAGAATGCTGTCTGTACTTAAAATGTTGATGTTTCAGTCATGACATTTTTGCATTTTTAATAGTGCATTAAAATATATCTTAATGACTGAGTTGTTTTGTTTTTTGTTTTTTCGTACCACCTTAAATGCCATGTACTCACTTTGCCCGAGTCCTGGCTCAGAGATGAAAGCTGCCTGGGTTTCCAGCGGGCTCCCTCCTCCCCCAGCCACCCACCTCAACCCCGCCTCCCTTTGCACCTTCTATGAAGAGCAGGGACAGCTCATCCTAAGTTTTTATTTACTCCTTCATTCTGCCAATACTGACTGCATATCTACTGTGTGCTAGGCCCCAAGCCAGGCACTTCGGAAACAAAGACAAATTTGTTCATTCATTGAATGCTTACTGGCCATCATGTGGGTACCAGCCACTGTGCCAGACTCTGGGGACATCACAGTGAACGAGAAGGACGTGGTCCCTGATCCCTGGCATGAGAAGCTGAGATGATGAATACATTCAAAAGAATTAAAAACAAACTTGCAGACAGCAAGCAGTCCTACAAAGAAAATAAAGTGAATGGTCCAGGCCCTCAAGATGCCCACAGTTAGGGGAGACAGACATATAAGTGGGTAATTGTGAAACCAGGAGTGATGTGCCTGGATGGCAGATGCAAGGGATGTTTTGATGGGGGTGGTCAAGAGGTGATTTCCTAGAGAGGAGACAGTTGAAGCTGAACCTTAAATTGGCCACGTGGAAAAGGAAGAAAGATCTATCTGATCCCAGCATAGATGTGAGCAAAGACGTGGAGGAGAGGGGCAAGGAGGGGACAGAGCTGGTTTTATCACAGGGATGAGGCAGGAGAGGACAGTCTTGGAGGCCACTGGACCCCAGGTGGAGATGTTTGGAAGATGGCTAGAAACGGGAAAGGGTCCGCCAGACAGACGGAAGACAAAGGCTGATTGGTCAAAGATAAAGAAAACCCTGAATTTTGGATGAGAAGGCCCCTGAGTCCCACCACAGGGGTCTATTGGGATGAAGTGAGTTTCTCTCTGAGGCAGATAGATCTCCCAGGCGATAAAATCATCAGGCTTTTCCCCGCTAAATCCAACCTTCATTAGCCTCTGCCTGGGGGAGTGGGCAGTCAGGTGGTCCTAAATCACAGGACACTCAAAATATAGTTGAGTATACAAATGACAATTGATTCTAGGCTTCTTGGTTTAAATTTTTAATTTCCAACTCTTGGAGAAGAAAGAGGTCCTAAAGCAAGATTCACACCCAAGATTGCTCAAGCTTTTTCATTATCCAAAGACTAAAGTCTGTAAAATGGAGTTAGTCATGCCAACCCCAAAGGGTTGTTATGAGGAGTAAAGGAGACTGCTCATGTAAACATATTTGTGAGTGAGAAGATTCAGAATAAGCATAAAGCATCTAGCTGACTGGCGAAAAGCAACACTTCACTAGCGAGACAAACAGAAACAGGCCAAGAAACTCTGGGTCTTATCACAAAGACACCTTCGGAAGATACGTCAGGAGCAGGCCATGAAATCTCTCCTGCAGCTGTGCCTTCCTGGAATCCCAAAGTTCAGGGCGGAGGTACAGGCGCCCAGGAATTTATTTCTCCATAAATTTGAGCTCCCCAAATCCCTGTGAAACCCAGGAATGACGTGACTGCAGGGCACGTGGGCCCACTGGCACCAAGAGCCCCTCCATAAATCAAGGTCTCGCTGCCACTGGCCTCAGACTGCCCTGTCCAAGGTGACCCGGGCAAAGTCAAAGGGTAGTCGCTGACCTAGGCGTAGCATCTGCATTCGAGATGAGAGAACCTACAAATGCCTATGGGGTCGGTTCCCTGGAAACATATCCCTAGGAGGCAGAGGTCACTCTTCCTTCACCTCAGAAGGTAAGGCCGCCTGGAGGACTTCACAGGAAAGTGACCATCTTTCCACGATGTCATCCAATTTGCGCAGCCCCTTGGGGCAGACATGGAGGAGCTCTATTTCAATGCTGGGTCAGCCCCAGTGAAAAGCCAAGTGACCTCAGCCCTGTCACCTGCTACCCCGAGGCCAGCCCCTCAAAGCAGCCCCCGAGGCCGCCATGTGACTCACAGAATCCTAAATCAGCTTGCCCAACACGCTGATGATACAGGCAAGGGAGGCCAGAGATGGGGCGGGAAGACTAGTCCAAGGTCATGTGGCCTCCGGGGGAAGA
Source organism: Bubalus kerabau (assembly GCF_029407905.1). Taxonomy (NCBI): domain Eukaryota; kingdom Metazoa; phylum Chordata; class Mammalia; order Artiodactyla; family Bovidae; genus Bubalus; species Bubalus kerabau. Next base: position 189,413,034 of record NC_073626.1, read on the forward strand.
GTCAAGGTTAGACCAGTCCTGGTTATTCCTTGTGGCCCCACTACACGCTGCCTCTAATGAGGCCGTGTGGTAGTTCCAGCCTGAGCTGCTCTGCCAAGTGGCATCACTTGTATCTGACTTTTTGCAACCCTATGGACCACAGCCTGCCAGGCTCCTCTGTCCATGGGATTCTCCAGGCAAGAATAGTGGAATGGATTGCCGTGCCCTCCTCCAAAGGATCTTCCCGACCCAGGGATTGAACCCACGTCTCTTACATCTCCTGTATGGGCAGGAGAGTTCTTTACCACTAGCACCACCCGGGAAGCCCAGGACTCTACAAACTAAGCCTCATCCACCAATTCATTTGACCCTCTTAATTTCTCCAGTAGCATTTAAATTATGTGAACGTGGAAGCCAAAGACTATAAAATGGTGCCTTTCACAAGGGTAGGGGATTAAGAGGTACAAACTACAAAGTAAAAAAAATATGATACAAGGATATGAGGTACAATAGAGGGAATATACCCAATATTTTGTAATAACTATAAATGAAACAAAACCTTTAGATTTTGTGAATCACTATGTTATACACCCGAAACTTTTATAATAAATTATAACTTCAATTTTTTTTTTTTTTCTTTTGGCAGCACCATGCAGCTTGCAGGATCTCAGTTCCCTGACCAGGGGCTGAACCCCAGCCTCTGTGGTGAAAGTGCCAAATCCTAACCACTAGGCCACCAGGGAACTCCCTCAGGGTTTTAAAAAGTGAAATGTGAAAGTTGTTCAGTCGTGTCCGACTCTTTGCTACCCCATGCACTCTACAGTCCATGGAATTCTCCAGGCCAGAACACTGGAGTGGGTAGCCTTTCCCTTCTCCAAGGGATCGAGCCCAGGTCTCCCGCATTGCAGGCAGATTCTTTACCAGTTGAGCCACAAGGGAAGCCCGTGTTTTAAAAAGGTGGCTTTCATGTGTCAAAAAACAAGTAGGCAGAGAAGGAAGGACATTATTCTGGGAAACACAGGTACCTGTAAAGTTAGCTACGCACATAGACTGCCAGAGGTGACTGACGAGACCAAGTGACTTGGAGGACACGGGCCACACCTGGCCAAGGTTATCAAGCCACCAGAGTCGGTACCAACCAGGGTTCTCGGCCTCCGTAATCAACAGAAATTGACAAGAGGCCAGACAAGAAATTCAGGCAAGGCTTTACTGAGGATCCTGCGGTAGCAGGCGGAGTGATATCAAGTGACCCTTGCTCACTCCTGGTGGGGAGAGGGTTAGGAGGGTGGGGGTTGCTGAGCTGCTTCCTTACCTGTGGAGAGGGCAGGGGTGTGACCCGGGGTCAGCCTGGAGGGGTGGCTTAGGCGCTTTGCCCACCCTTTTGGCTGTGTTATGTGCAGGGGGCATGCCCGGAACCCTGCTTTTGCTCCCAATACCCTGGTTTTGCTCCTCAGGAGTGGCAGTTGGGTTTTTGGTCTTTTTGTATCATGTTGTCCATAATTTGTTCCAACTGCAGCATGCATGCAGTTATATTTAGTCCCTTATAGTCTCTTTGGGGCTTCCCTGGTAGCTCAGCTGGTAAACAATCTGCCTACAAGGCAGGAGACCCAGCTCCGGATCCCTGAGTCAGGAAGATCCCCTGGAGGAGGAAACGGCAACCCACTCCAGTCTTCTTGCCCGGAGAATTCCTTGTATTCTATTGTTCCAGAAGCTATTTGTCTCCACGCAAACACTGCAGCAAAGGGTCCCAGGTCCCAGGTCTGAAGTGGGACAGGGGTCTGGAAAGGCAGCTGAGGCGACTGGAATGGAGCTTAGAACACACTCGCACAGCCTATTGTACAGCACAGGGAACTCTACTCAGTGCTCTGTGCTGACCTAGACAGGAAGGAGATTTGAAAGAGTGAACACACGTATACGTATAGCTGATTCACTTTGCTGCACAGCAGAGACTAACACAACGTCTGAAGCAACTACACGCCAGTAAAAAAGCTAAAACAAAAATAGATTAAGATGATGGATCATAGTGCATGGTACAGAGCAGGTGTTCAAAAAATGGTTGCTGACACTAGATGTCTAAACCGTGGAGAGCCAGTTTCCCTCTTGGCCCACTTTTACAGAGCAGAGCTGACTGTATTGCAATTGTCCAGTTACTTGCCGATTTGAGAGTGAATTCAGTGAGGGCACAACCTCACCTGGCTTGCTCACTCATTGCAGCATCCTAGCGCCTGGCACATAGTAGGCGTTCCATACATATTTTTGAACAAACGACAAAAAAATGAATAATGAGTGAATAAATTACACCTTTGCCCGCAGTCTTTTAAGTCCCCTTGGTTCATTCATCAGCTCTCCTGATTTGCCTGGGACTGCCCCCCTGGAGGAGGAAATGGCACCCACTCCAGTATTCCTGCCTGGAGAATCCCATGGACAGAGAGGGGCTACAGTCCACAGGGTTGCAAAGAGTCAGACACGACTGAGCGACTGAGCAGGAACGAGGAGTCTCTAGGAACCCAGGAGTGCTGAAGCCTGTAGTCTCAGGCAAACTGCATTGTGCCTCAGAAACGACTCTGAAACTGAGTGATGTGCTTGGTAAATTTTACGCAAGAAAGAACTGCAGTGCTGGAGGAGATTCTTGAGAGAGTCCCTTGGGCTGCAAGGACATCCAACCTGTCCATCCTAAAGGAAATCAGTCCTGAACATTCATTGGAAGGACTGATGCTGAAGCTGAAATTCCAATACTTTGGCCACCTGATGCGAAGAACTGACTCATTTGAAAAGACCCTGATGCTGGGAAAGATTGAAAGCGGGAGAAGGGGACGACAGAGGATGAGATGGTTGGATGGCATCACCGACTCGATGGACATGAGTCTGAGTAAATTTCAGGAGTTGGTGATGGACAGGGAGGCCTGGCGTGCTGCAGTCCGTGGGGTCGCAAAGAGTTGGACACGACTGAGTGACCGAACTGAACTGAACAGAAAAAAGGGGTAAAAACCGGGACAGGACTTGGATCGGACGGCCCCGCCCCCTAGCGCACTTAGCCCCGCCCCCTCCCGCGGCCCACCCTCAAACCCCGCCCCCTTCCTCTGGGAAGGTCACCTTCCACCCTGGGAAGCCGAGCGGGCCCGCCCCGGCCCCTGCACTGCGCACGCTCGCGCTGGTTCCCCGCCTTCCCTCCGCCCCCTCGGGGACCGGAAGCCCCGCCCACTCGGCGGCGCCTGCGCGGCTGGCGGGGCCTCGAGGGGCCGTGGCGCGGCGCCGCGGTGCTCGGCGGGACGCCGGCGGGGTGCGACCTCGGGCGCGAGGGGCGGGGCTCGGTGTCCGGAGCCAAGATGGCGGCAGTGGCCGCGCTCTCCTTGAGGCGCCGGTTCCCGGCCGCCGCCCTCGGCGGGGCCCGCCTGCAGGTGAGCCGCGGCGCGGCGCGGGGGCGAGGGCTGGCGTGAAGGTCGCGGAGGCGGCCTGCACGTGAAGGGGCGGCGGGGCGGGTGCCGGGGAGGAGCGCGACCCGCTCCCGCCGCCCGGGGTCCTGAGGCCGGTTTCTTCCTGCTCCTCTGTGCCACCGGCGAGGTGGTCGGGGCGGAGGGGGACTTGTAGACACGGGGGGAGAAAGGATCGGGAGGGCGCCTGGACCGCCCGGGGTCACATGGCGAGCGGGTGACGCCTGACGGGTGGCAGCAGAGCGCGAGGACTCGCGTTTGGACGCCAGGTCCTTGTTCTGCCCGCAAACCGTCAGGCCTGGGACAGACGGACCCGCCGGGGCGTGAAGGGCAGGGCCTGGGAGGCACCCCTGCAGGGCGCACGGCTGGGGACCCGGGCAAGACGGAAAGCACAGGAGAAGCGGGAAGCGGGGGCATCCACCTGGCCCCCGGGGCACCCGAGAGCCCCCCAAACACCGTGGTCTCGTCGGCGTCGTAGTGCCGACCTCACGGTTTGGACCCGGATCGGATCCAGAGGTTGGCGCTGCTCTTATTCATATCGTTCAGGGCGCGTTGATAGTTTTTCTCTGCATCCCTTATATTGTCAGGAAAAGGGGAACATGGAGAAGGGGAAGGGAAACTGCCCTTGCAGTCTGTGTATATCAAAGACGAGGGTTTTACAAATCCCTTTCAGATCTTTTTCCTCTGGGGAAAAAAATCCCGTGATGTGGGTGAGCAGGAATTCTAACCTCCTTTTTAGAGATTTGAAAGCTGCTGCTGCTGCTAAGTCGCTTCAGTCCTGTCCGACTCTGTGCGACCGCATAGACGGCAGCCCACCAGGCTCCTCTGTCCCTGGGATTCTCCAGGCAAGAACACTGGAGTGGGTTGCCATTTTCTTCTCCCTTTGAAAACTGAGGCCCCCCCGAAAAGATTTTTTTTCACTTGCTCAAAATATCACAGCCAAGAACCAGTTGATCTAGGACCTAAACTCACTGTTTTGAACATAATGTGTGAAAAAATCCACGTGATAGGTGTACGAAATATATTCGTCTCTCTCTCCTTGCAGTCATGTGAAAATACGTCTGGTATTAAGTAAGTGCTGTGGCCTTCCAGCGCAGTGCCTATGGCCCGTCTTCTAATGCTGATTCTTTCCAATATGCTGTCCCTGAACCTGGACAAGTCACTTTACAGTCATTCTGAAAAGCAGGGATGGGAGTGAGGCCTGCCTACCAGAGCCTCAAGCTGGTGCCCTCTGAGCATTAAATTGGTGATTGATGACCTTGTTTACCAGTTCCTTTTATAGTTGCTGAGCAAGCAGTCAGGTGGTGACAGCCCCACCAATGAGACTGAGTTCCAAAGCTCAGGTCCCTCTTCCAAGAATGAATTATAGAGAGGGCTGGTTTCAGAGGTCAGTCTTGTAATCCCCGGTGAGGCCATCCTAGGGCCCTGAGGGCAGAGAAAACAGAAGATTACACCTCCACGCTCACGTTTTCTAGGAATGTGCATTCATACCCTCAAAAGCGGCCTGAATAGTAATGAGCGTGGTGTATTACCTTGGGGCATATTGAGATTCTAGGAACCTAGAACATGCTGGATTTCTCTTCCGCGCTCCTTTTCCGCTTTAGTTTGCACCAGCGAACCACAACTCTGCCTGTAAGGATTTACTGCGTTGTCGCTTGTGACGTTGCTTCATTCTCTTGTCTAGACTGTGTATTCCTTGAGGGCAGTTACCACCTGCTTTCACTTGTGTGTATCTTTGCTCCCAGCACTGGTAGGGTTAGGATATCTGTCTGCCAATCAGAATAATACAGGAACTGATACAGTTGCCAGTATTGAAAAGCAGAAATTATTTTCTGAACAATTCTAGGAGCTTGGCCCTCCACTGAATCTTCTAAGGTAGATGTTAATACTCCCCGCCTTCTTACAAAAGAGGAACTAAAATCAGAAAGGTTATGTAATTTGCCAAAGAACGTTCAGCTCTCAAGTGGTAGAGCTTTGGTTTGCAGCAGTGCCACGCACACATTTCAGAAGTAAGCCTGACCTTTTGTTCTCCCCAGGCTTTTGCGGCCTCCCTGCCTTCCTCCTCTCCGTCTCTCACTTTTCTGTCCCACCTGCAAACCTGCCTCTCAGTTCAGTTCAGTCACTCAGTCGTGTCCGACTCTGCCACGCCATGAACCGCAGCATGCCAGGCCTCCCTGTCCATCACCAACTCCCAGAGTCCACCCAAACCCATGTGCATCGAGTCGGTGATGCCATCCAGCCATCTCATCCTCTGTCGTCCCCTTCTCCTGCCCTCAATCTTTCCCAGCATCAGGGTCAAACCTGTCTCCATCTAGCTCCAAACCTGCCCCTTAAGGAAGCTTTCCCAGAGAACAAACAGGCTGCCTTCGACATAATGGAGAATTCACCCTTCTTATCCTCAGTTCCTTTTCAGTCCAGTTGTTTGATCTTGCTTCTCCCCTTAAATTATAAACTGTGGATCTCATCTTATCTAAGATGTCCTACAAAGGTGCGCTCAGCCTTGAACAGTCTTTAGTTTTGTAGATTGAGGTAAAAATGCTTTTGAAGGACCCCCCCCCCCCCACTCTTGGGTTTGGAGTATGAATTGCTAGGTAGGCTACCAAAAAAAACCCTCAAATATTTGCCCACCTCTTCACATCTGGCCGTATATTGCGCTTTTCTGCCTGGTACTGTGGAGAAATTGGCAACACTCCTCTGGCTGCCCTTCACTCATGCTCGTGTCCCATCGCTTATTGAAAGATAGCTTTCCAGAAATTCTCCTCACCGCCCCCCCCCCCCCCCCCGGCCCCGCAATCAGGTTTTCATTCTCTGTCAAATCAGCAGCAGCACACAAACGTCGTATAATTTTTCTCATCTCAGAAAAAGCCAGATCCAGCCACCACCCCAGTTCTCCACTCATCTTTACAGAAAAATTTCCCAAGAGGTGTCTAAACTCACCACCCACAGTTATCTCTCCGCATCTTCTCAGGAACCTATTCCAGTCAGACTTTTCACCCTTAGCACTTCACGGCCCTGGTCAGGGCCACCAGGGGCGGCTGTGTTAGCTCCAGCGCCAGTGGCTGCTTTCTCCCTGAACCGTGCCGTCAGCGCCCGCCTCACAACATGGCTTTGGCCTGCCTGCCGGGCTCCAGGTGTTCCTCCTCACGCGTTGGCAGTCCTGCCTTTCTCTCTCTCTTTGCTGATTTCTTCTCATTGCCCCGAACTCCAGGGACTCTCTCCTTAGGCCTCATCTTTATAGACCCTCCTTCGGGCTTTCGATGCCTCCTAAATTCATGTCTCCAGCCGAGACATCACCCCAAGTCTTCAGACTCAGATGGCCACTCAGCCATATTCTCAGAATTTCCACATGGGTATTTAATAAACTTTGCTGGCACAAAACCAGAATCCTGACACACACACACCAGCCGTCTCCTCCCGCCTCAGTTGATGGTAGCTCCATCCTTCACATTGCTTCCGTTCAGTCGCTCAGTCGTGTCCGACTCTGCGACCCCATAGACTGCAGCACACTAGGCCTCCCTATCCATCACCAACTCCCGGAGCTTACTCAAACTCGTGTCCATCGAGTCAGTGATGCCATCCAACCATCTCATCCTCTGTCGTCCCCGTCTCCTCCTGCCTTCAATCTTTCCCAGCATCAGGGTCTTTTACAGTGAGTTGCCTCTCCGCGTCAGGTGGCCAAAGTACTGGAGTTTAAGCTTCAACATCAGTCCTTCCAATGAACACCCAGGACTGATCTCCGTTAGGAGTGACTGGTTTGATATCCTTGCTGTCCAAGGGACTCTCAAGAGTCTACTCCAACACCACAGTTCAAAAGCATCAATTCTTCGGTGCTCAGCTTTCTTTATAGTCCAACTCTCACATCCATACATGACTACTGGAAAACCATACCTTTGACTAGACGGACCTTTGTTGGCAAAATAATGTCTCTGCTTTTATTATTAATATGCTGTCTAGGTAGGACTTCCCTGTTGGCTCAGCCGATAAAGCATCTGCCTACAATGCAGGAGACCTGGGTTCAATCCCTGGGTTGGGAAGATCCCCTGGAGAAAGAAGTGGCAAGCCACTCCAATACTTTTGCCTGGAAAATCCCATGGACGGAGAAACCTGGTGGGCTACAGTCCACGCGGTCCCAAAGCGTTGGACATGACTGAGCGACTTCACTTTCACTTTTTCACTTTCAGGTCGGTCATAACTTTTCTTCCAAGGAACAAGCGTCTTTTAATTTCATGGCTGCAGTCACCATCTGCAGTGATTTTGGAGCCCAGAAAAATAAAGTCTGTCACTGTTGCCACTGTTTCCCCATCTATTTGCCATGAAATGATGGGACCAGATGCCATGCTTTTCGTTTTCTGAATGTTGAGTTTTAAGCCAACTTTTTCACTCTCTTACACTTTTATCAGGAGGCTCTTTAGTTCTTCTTCACTTTCTGCCATAAGGGTGGTGTCATCTGCATATCTGAGGTTATTGCTATTTCTCCCGGCAATCTTGATTCCAGCTTGTGCTTCTTCCAGCCCAGCGTTTCTCATGATGTACTCTGCATAGAAGTTAAATAAGCCGGGTGACAATATACAGCCTTGATGTACTCCTTACCCGATTTGGAACCAGTCTGTTGTTCCATGTCCAGTTCTAACTGTTGCTTCTTGACTTGCGTACAGATTTCTCAGGTTTTAAAACCAGGGAGTTGCAGCTGACAACCGCAAAGTCCCAGGCTTTTTTTAAATTCCAAGGGTTACTAATGTTTTTGAATTTGTAGAAGTTAATTTTTTTAAGACCTTTTGTCCCTCTCCCCCTCCTGCCTGACTCAGGCACAGCAGCTCCTACTTTGGAGCACAGTTTATTGAAAGGTAAACATTCTCCTGCCACCTGTCGCTGTTGCTCAGTCGCCCGGTCGCTTCTGGCTCTGAGACCCCGTGGACCGCAGCACAGCAGGCCTCCCGTCCCTCACCAGCCCCCGTGGTTTGCCCAGATTCATGGCCAGTGCACCGGTGATACCATCCAACCATCTCATCCAGTGTTTCCCCTTCTTCTTCTGCCCTCAGTCTTTCCCAGCATCAGCATCTGTTCACATCAGGTGACCAAAATATTGGAGCTTCACTTTCACCATCAGGCCTTACAATGAGTATTCAGGGTTGATTTCCTTTAAGATTGACTGGTTTGATCTCCTTGCTGTTCAAAGGACTGTCAAGAGTCTTCTCCAGCACCACAGTTCGAAGGTATCAGTTCTTCAGCGCTCAGCTTCTTTATGTTCCACCTCTGACAACTGTATGTGACCGCTGGGAAGGCTGTAGCCTTCACTGGTGGGCCTTTGTTGGCAAGGTGATGTCTTTGCTTTTAATTACACTGTCTAGGTTTGTTGTAGCTTTCCTGCCAAAAAGTGATCGCCTTCTGGTTCCATGACCGCTCCAGTCACCACACTGATTTTAGAGCCCAAGGAAAAGAAATCTGCCACTGCTTCCACCTTTTCCCCCTTGATTTGCCAGGAGGTGATGGGACCAGATGCCATGATCTTAGTTTTTTAAATGTTGAGTTTTAAGCTGGCTTTTCACTCTCCTTCCTCACCCTCATCAAGTAGTTCTTGAGCTCCTCTTCACTTTCTGCCATTAGAGTGGTGTCATCCGTTTATCTGAGATTATTGATGTTCTCCTGCCGACCTTGACACCGGCTTATAGCTCATCCTGCCTGGCATTTCTCATGATGTGCTCAGCGTATAAGTTAAATAAACGGGGTGACAACACACAGCCTTTTCATACTGCTTTCTCTGTCCTGAACCAGTCCATTGTTCCATGTCCAGTTCTAATTGTTGCTTCTTGACTTGCATACAGGTTTCTCAGGAGGCAGGTAAGGTGGTCTGGTATTCCCATCTTTTTAACAGTTTTCCACAGTTTGTTATGATTGACACAGTCAAAGGCTTTAACGTAGTCGATTAAACAGAGATAGATGTTTTTCTGGAATTCCCTTGCTTTCTGTATGATCCAGTGAATGTTGGCAAATTGATCTCTGGTTCCTCTGCATTTTCTTAACCCAGCAGTTACACTCCTGGGCATTTACCCCTGAGAAATGGAGACTTACGTTCACATAGAAATTTATCCACAACTGTTCATTACAGCTTTATTCATAATAGCCTCAAACGTGGAAACAGTCTTCTAGTGGTTGAACGGCTCGACTGTGGTGCATCGGGCCGGGGAGCACTACTGGGCAATAAGAAGAAATGTGTTGAGGCGTCTAACGTGGCTGAGCCTCCAGAGAGTTACGCTGAATGAACCCCCCCCCCAAGTTACAGAAGAGATGATTACATTATATAACTTTTGTTTAATGACAGGCTTATAGAAATGTAACAGGTTAGTAATTAATTGCGGGGGGGGGGGGTGAAGGAGGGGGGATGGCAGGTCTGCAGGGCCTGACTGTGACTCTAGAGAAGCAGGTCCTTGTGATGATGGACGTGATGCTCTGCACTCGCGGCCGACCCTGCGGCCCCGTGGACTGCACAGTCCATGGGGTTCTCCAGGCCAGAATACTGGAGTGGGTAGCCGCTCCCTTCTCCAGGGGATCTTTCGAACCCAGGTCTCCCGCATTGCAGACAGATTCTTTACCAGCTGAGCCATAAGGGAATCCATACCTTGACTGTGTCGGGCTTAATAGTAATGTACTGTTGTGCTGTGGTTTTGTACATTGGTACCACTGAGGGAAGTCAAGTAAAGGACAGGTGGGAGCTCAGTATTATTTTTTATAAATGCATGGGATTCTACAGTTATTTCCAACTGAAAGGTGTGAACTTAAAGAGCAGCAGTCTATGAGCATACGCAGCAACATGAATGAATCTCAGAAGCATTTTGTGGAGCAGGAGAAGCTAGGCCCACGATGTGTGATCTCGTGGTTGTATGGAGTCTGTCAGAGGCGCACCTGCAGTGATAGAAGCCAGTCAGCTGCTGGGGGCAGGGCGCGGGCGCGGCCTGCAGAGAGACGCTAGAGAACTCTCTTAATGGGGGTGTTCTGTTGGGATTGTGGCAGTGGTTATACAATTGTATCAGAACTCATCAAACTATACACTTAAAATTGGTGAATTTATTATAATGAATATACCTCATTAAATCGCACAAAAAAGAGGAAAGAAGTGAAGTGAAGTCGCTCAGTCGTGTCCGACTCGTTGCGACCCCATGAACTGTAACCTTCCAGGTTCCTCCGTCCAGGGGATTTTCCAGGCAAGGATGCTGGAGTGGGTTGCCATTTCCTTCTCCAGGGGATCTTCCCGACCCAGAGATCGAGCCCAGGTCTCCCGCATCGCAGGCGGACGCTTGGCCGTCTGAGCCACCAGGGCAGTCCCCAGAAAGGGTGGGCGTGGGTGTTAAGCAAGCAAAAGCTTGCCGGAGCTAATACCTGCAACCGGGAATTCTCGGCAGTCTAGTGGTTAGGACGCCCCTTTTCACTGCCGAGGGCAGAGGTGCTGGGCTGCTGAGAGCCTGCGGCTGTCGGGACGACGCGGCCAAATGTCGAGTCTGTCCACCTCCTCTTAGTCGCCACAAGGTGGCGCTAGCCAAGCATGCCTGACGTTTCACAAAATGGAGTCTCGAGTTGGAAAGGGTTCATTTGCAGAAATGACTTTCCTTTGTTTAATGATCTTCACCAGCTTGGTGATTTGATAAAATACAGCTTTCATCTTCACCTTCACTTTCATTTTCTTCATACATTTTCTTCCCGTACTGAGGGTTGATATCTTCAGCTTTATTTAATTTGGGGTGCTTTTTGCCAGCCAGTAATAAACTCCAGGGCATTTCTTGTAATTACTGAGTGAACCTTAAGAGTTTTTGCTTTCTTTAGCCGTTTATAAGAGAGTTAGGTGGCCTAGAATGTAGTTTGAATTTTGCCAAGTACTCTTTGGACTGGCGAGAGCCTTCCCCCTCCTCACAGCCACAGGAGAAGCGCGCAGGACTTGCGGTCTCTGCCTTGTTTTGTCTGCCTAAATGCAAAAGGGCTTCAAGGACTAGGGGATGGCTGTGGCTTAGCATTCGTTGTAGGGCAATGCCACAAACAGAGGGGTACTTTTATTTCTTAATGGCTCGATGTAGGTCGTGTTGTTCAGCCTTTTAAGGTACATTCAAAATAAACCACATTTTTGCATTATTCTAATGCTCAGTTTTTGCTCTTTTCTTCAATCATTCCTAACCGTGGATTGAATTGCTATATGCAGAGGCCTGGACCAGGTATGCTGGGAGATGTAAAATATATGTAAAGTATAGGATTCCATTCTGTTACATGTTCTGTATCAACTTGACTGGGCCCAGATACTTGGTCAAATGTTTTTCTGAGTGTTTCAGTGAGAGTGGTTTTGAATGAGTTTAGCATTTTAATTGATAGATTGACAGAGGAATACAATTATTATATGATATAATTTATATGTGGACTCTTAAAAATACACCAAAATACTGAACAAAAGAAAAAAGGAAGCAGAGTTACAGAGAACCAACATGGTTACGGGGGCAGGTGGGGGGGGTGCCCCGCAGGGGCCGTGGGGCGAGGGGCGGTGCAGGGCGGGGGGTGGGGGGGACACAGTCCGCTGGGCGTAAGATGGGCTCAGGGAGGCAACACGGGGACTATAGCCAATGTTTTGTAATAACTGTAAATGCAAAGTAAGCCTTAAAATTGTATTAGAATATTTGAGGGGATTCTCTGGTGGTCCAGTGGTTGAGACTTAAGGCTTTCACGGCTGAGGACCTGGATTCACCCCTTGGTTAGGGAACTAAGATCCAACAAGCTGCACAATGTGGCCAGGAAATAAAATTTTTTTTTTTTAATTTAAATTGTTTAAAGATTTTTAATTATGTTTCAAAAAATAAGATAGACTGAGTAAAGCATATTGTGCTTTCTAACATGGGTGACCTTATCCAGTCAACTGAAGATACGAATAGAACAAAAAACTGGCCCTCCTTCAAATAAGAGGAAGTCCCCCTCTCAGGCTGGGATATTGATTTCTTTTTCTTGCCTTTGGACTTGAAGTAACAACTCTTCCTGGGTCTCGAGCGCTGACTTTTGAGCTGGGGCTGCATCGGTGGCTTTCCAGCTTGCAGCTGCGGACCTTGGGGGTCGTTATCCCCGTAATCACACGGGCCAATTCCCATAGTCAGGTGAGCCGATTCTGTGTACTAAATGCCTTTTCACACGTGTGTGTATGTAGGGCCACACCGTTGGTTCTGTTTCTCTGGGGAGCCCTGACTAATACACACGTCCTTAAGGAGCTAGGATGGAAAGAGAAGAAAACAGCACAGAGGAGAGACCTGAGAAGATTCCCGAGTAAGCAGAATAGTGTTTGAGAACGTGGGCCCTGGGGCCAGACCTGGGTTCCAGTCCTGGTTCCACTCACCAGCTCTCGATCGTGGGCCCGTCACTTGATCCCTGAGCCTCATTTGTCTCATCTTTAAAAATGAAGGTCCAGTGGAATCATTAATACAAAGCATTTAATACAGTGCCTGGCAGTAATAAATAGTGGCTTTGAAGATGAGTATAAATTTAAACAGAAAACTTTTTGAGCAAAGCACCCTTTTGCAAATACGTTTTTGTGGGGCGGCTGCTCTGTTGGACGGAGGGCGGGAAGCCAGCCCCGCTTACCATTGTCGTCTCCCAGCAGCCCCTGGCGGCGCTCCAGGGCCCTGTGGCTCACGCCACACCGCCTGTCACAGGCTGTAAATCCCGGGAGCTGTGTTCAGAGCGCAGGTCTCTGCTGTTTGTTAGTGCCCAGATTTCACCTTGTTTTAAGATGCAGTGTGCTTTCTCTTGTTTCCTGCACTGCTGTGCACAGCTGCCCTGCTGTGGGTGGGTTGTTTGTGTTCCTCCAGAACTCATAGCAGAGGCCCTAATCCCCAGTGTGATGGTACTTGAACTTGGGGCCTTTGAGAGGGAATTAGGGTTAGATTAGGTCATGAGGGCAGGGCCTGTGTGATGGGCTTCTGCCCTTATAGAGAGAAGGAGAGAGCTGAGATCTCCTTGCAGCATGTGAAGGTAGAGCAGGATGCAGCTGTCTGTCCTCACTTAGACACCAAACCAGAGCTGCTGACACCGGGATCTTGGACTTCAGCCTCCAGAACCATGAGAAGTAAATGTTTGTTGTGTTAGCCGCCTAGTCTTTTTTTTTTTTAAACAGTGGCTCAGACTGAAATGCGGAATCGACACCAGCGTCTCGCTTTGGCCACCGCAGTCGCTTTCTAGCTGGTTTCCCTAGATGTCATCTGACGAGTCTTCCTTTGTAAGCCGGTGGTGGTCTTCTCAAAAATAAAATGTCATCCACCTGATAAATTTTTGTTAGCTTCTCATTACTCTTAGGATAAGATCAAAACTTAGAAGTCTTTCTTGCCTCCCTGGAGCCTGCCCCGTCTCATCCCGTCTCAGGTCAGCCCCTGCACAGTGGGCGTCTCTCGGTCCTCACAGGGCTCTGTGCTCTCCCACCCAGGCCTCTGCACGTGTGCCTTCAGCTTATGACGCCCCTTCTCCTTGCCCTTCACCCCTAGTCATGAAGCCTCAGCTTAAGTTCCCTTATGGAGGCCTCCCCGGCCACTTAGGGTAGTGTAAAAATCTGCTGCAGGCTCCCTCGCTGTGTTTTATTAGAAGTATTTCGTTTCTCTTCTTGCTCACTGCACACTGGTTTCTATGAGGGCAAAGGCTGTGTGTGTTTACTCAGCGCCATTCCGCCGGCCCCCAGTGCCATCGCTGGCGTTTCATAGGTGCTTGGTGCCCTGTGTTGGATCTTGAATGGCTGTGTTTCTCAGGAAGACTGTGTCAGTAATATACGAGTTTGTATCCAGTATTGCAGTTTATAGTGCCGACTAAGTAGAATGATTTATCTTGCATTTTTAATGATTCTTTTTTCCCCTTCTTGTGAACTTTTTAAATTTCAGGCCTGCCGTGGGGTCCAGACAGCTGCAGCCGCAGCACCCCGAATCAAGAAATTTGCCATCTATCGATGGGACCCAGACAAGACTGGAGACAAACCTCATATGCAAACTTATGAGATTGATTTGAATAAGTGAGTATCTCTGTGAAAGCTAGGTATTTGATAAATGAAGGTGAGCTCTTGGTCTGATTCAGGGACACATTTTTCCCATCCTTGGAAGGTTTTAAAACTGAGAGTATCCAGTGGCTCTGGAGTTTATCATCTGTTTTTAAAACAAGAATGACATAGATACCTGATTCAAAAACATAGTACCAGGAGAGAGGCTCAAGAGGAAGGGGACGTGTGTATACCCATGGCTAATCCATGCTGATGTAGGGCAGAAACCAGCACAGCATTGTAATTCTCCTTCAATCAAAATTAAATTAAAAAAAATAATAATCTGGGATTTCAGATTAAAAAACGATAATACCAAGAAGAACAGCTCTTATGAAATTCCTTTTCTTCTTCCAAATCAAAGTGTAACAGTTTCTAGAATACTTCCATCTCAAAGCATAACAGTAGAGATTGTTTTATGCATAGATCTGAAATTATTAACACATTAACAGTTTAAAAATCCTCAGTGTTTTTATGTTAATTTATGAATGTGGGCCTGTGTATTCTACAATAACGATGAACACCATAAACTTGTCCGGAATGGTGGTGGGCCAAGATAGGGATGGAGTTAAAATATTAAAAGTGATCCATTCCTTTTTGTTAGCTTTCTATTTCTGTAGTAATAATTGCTACAGATTTAGTGGCTTAAAACAACATATTTATTCTCTTGGAGTCCTGTAGGTTAGCAGTTCGGTAAAGGTCTCATGACTAAGCTCAGGGTGTCCGCAGGCCACATTCCTTCTGGAGACGAGAGCATCTATTCTGTCCCTTCAAGCTCTTGGCAGAAGCCAGCTGAGGGCCACTCCCAGTGTTCAGAGGCCAGCGCAGCCCTTGGCTCACAGTCCACGTCTCCAGAGCAGCAGCAGGCCGAGTCCCTCACGTTACATCTCTGAACTGCTCTTCCGTCATCTTTAAAGGCGCTCCGCAGAGAGCCGAGAGGAAAGAGTCTAGCGAGCTGGGCTTTAGCTTCCCACTACCAGCTACCTCTGCCTCCCCAGTAACACCAGCCCTGCTCTGTTTTGTGGTCCGTTTTATTTATAAATGAGTATTTCCTTTGAACAAAAGCTTCCATGGCACCAAAAAAAATGTTTGAAAACTACCAATATTCTAAATGCTTTTTTTAAACTCTGTCAACCCATAAACTCTTTTAGTAGAGTTAATTGATATATGATCTTCTCAGACAAAATTATCAGATATTTAGCAACTGAAAATTATTAATAAAATCCAAATAAAGGCAAATTGTATAGAGCACACTTTCTGACCATAATACAATAAAACTAAAAATTCATATTAAGAGCAAAAAACCATAATTACTTGGAAATTAAAAAGCACTCTGTTAAATAACTACTTGATTAAGGAATAATAAAAATGTTATCACTTAAAAAATAAAAACTTTGCAAATTAAAACTGCAGAATGTGATTAAAACTGGGAGAGTTAAATTTATAACATTTTTAATGATAAAAAAATTTAAAGATCAATTGCATTTACTTCCAGTAATGGCAGAATAGCTTTCATTAGATTGAAAGTGAAATTGAAAGTCGCTCAGTCGTGTCCGACTCTTTGCAACTGCATAGACGTAGCCCGCCAGGCTCCTCTGTCCATGGGATTTTTCAGACAAGAACACTGGGGTGGGTTGCCATTTCCTTCTCCAGGGAATCTTTCTGACCCAGGTATCGAACCCGAGTCTCCTGCATTGCAGGCAGACTCTTTACCATCTGAGCGACCAGGGAAGCCCTAACCCTTCCACAAATAATAACTGTACACTCTGGTTTATAAAACAAGTATAAGAAGCAGTGGGACTTCCCTGGGGGTGTACTGGTTTAGAATCTGCCTGCCGACACGGGGGGCACAGGTTTGATCCCTGGTTCAGGAAGAGCCTGCGTGCTGCAACTACTGACCCCGTGTGCCTGGGGCCTGTGCCCCCACAGCAGGGGAGCCCCTGAGTGAGAAGCCGTGCACTGCAGCCAAGACCCAGCACAGGCAAGATACATACATCTTCAAAAAAGGCAGCAGCAGCAGGGACCAGAGGCGCAGGAGAGGAACCGAAGCAGGCAGACGCAGAGAGAGTTGGCAGTTGGGGGTATAGAATGGTTTGCAAAAATAAACTCTCTTTGCATGTTCTTTAACTGAGGGTAAGCCCCCATTGATATGGGAGTGCAAGGGCTAAAACTCAATTAAAAAAACCACAGTCTTACTGTGGTCACTAGCTTACATAACCAGAGTATGCATTTGGAAGCCAGCACAGTGACCAGAAAAGGAGGGGGAAATCCTGGAACGAGGTACAGAGGGGGAGTCCCAAATTCTGTTTATGAACTGCCCAGATCTTGAGATCAGTCATACTAATTGTTGCCTTAACAACAACAAAAAAAATCATCACTCTTCTGAGAAGCACAGTCCAGTCCAGCGTTACTGCGTCGTGTCGTTTACATGGCCAACATACGAGCCAGAATTACTCATACACAGAAGCAGTGCAACACGGTACATACTCGAGTGAAAAGACTGAACAGAGACCAGCCTTGAAGCAACCCGCTTGTGGGAACCAGCAGAAAGGAGTTTAAGCAATTGTAATTGTGTTCTTAGATAAAGGAAGATATACTCACAGTAGGATAGGAAGTCTCAGCAGAGAGTTAGAAACTTAAAGAACTGATGGAAAATCTGGAACTGAAAAGTACAGTATCGGAAGCAGAGAATTCACTGAGTGGGCTTAGTTTAAGAGCAGGTCGAAACTGACAGTGGGTAACGCTGGTGAACCTGGAAGTAACTAGAAATTTAAAAAAAATACTAGAAATTGCCTGTTCTTAAGACAAAAAGGAAAGAGAGTTTTTAAAAAAGCATTTCATTGATCCACGGAACAGTATTAGACGCTCTAACACACATGTAATTGGAGTCCCAGAAGAAGTGCAATGGAAAAATAGGCAAAAAATAATATTCGAAGAGGTAATGGCCAAGGATTACCCAAGCTTGTGAAAAGCATAAGTTACATACTCAAGAATCTTACTAAGTCCCAAGCAGGGTAATTCATAGAAGACCACCAAGCACATCGTGGTCAAGTTACTGAGGATAAAAATACAGAGAAAGTCTTGAAAGCCAGGAGAAAGCACACACTGCATGCAGAGGTGGGAGTGAGCGTCTGCTGCTCGTCAGAAAGTGCAGAAGCTGAAGCACAGTGGACGACTTCTCGATTACTAAAAGGAAAGCTCTGTGAACTGGAATTCTGTGTTCAGCAAAAAGATCCTTCAAGATGAAGATGAAATTAAGACATTTTCAGATAACAAAAAGGGAAAGAATAGCCAGAGACCTGTGCCACATGGAAGAGGAAGTTTTTCAAGCTAAAGAAAAATAATACCGTGTGGAATCTCACGTCCTAGGAAAGTAATGAAAAGCACCAGATATGATCAATGTAACCCCTTCTCCTCTTAACTGTTAACGCAGATGATGGCTTAAAGCAGTCTAACGTGTCACCTGCCGTGTGACTCACACGTGCTGCGGGTGGTCGCTGGCGCCTTGTTTCTGGCGGCGCGGGGTCTTCTGCAGCCGCCGCGGGCAGTGGGCTTCTCATTCCAGTGGCTTCTCTTGCTGCAGAGCTCGGGCTCTGGGCGCGCAGGCGTCAGTAGCTGTGGCTCCTGGGCCCTGTAGACAGGCTCTAGGGTTGTGGCCCTCGGGCTTAGTTGTTCCGCAGCAGGTGGGATCTTCCCAGACCGGGAACTGATCCCACGTCCCCTGCACTGGCAGGCAGACTCTGAGCGCCAAACGACCAGGGATGTCCTGACAACTGATGACCATCGTAAGAGCTGAGAGCAAGTTCTCCTGTAAAGTTGGAAGGTGGCTACCTGAAGTGATACAGTATTAACTTTCAATCCATTGAGAAGTTAAGGACATATAATTCTAGAGTAACTGCTTCAAAGCTGAGAAAGGAGTATGACAAGGCTGTTTGTTGTCACTCTGTTAAACTTATATGCAGAGTACATCGTGCAGAATGCCAGGCTTGGTGAATCACAAGTTGGAATCAAGATTGCCAGGAGAAATATCAACAACCTTAGATATGCAGGTGATACCACTCTAGTGGCAGAAAGCAAAGAAGAACTAAAGGGCCTCTTGATGAGGGTGAAAAAGAGTGAGGTGAAAGAGGAAAGTGGTAAAGCTGGCTTAAAACTCTGCATTCAGAAAACTAGGATCATGGCATCCGGTCCCATCACTTCAAATAGAAGGGGGGAAAGTGGATGCAGTGACAGATTTTAATTTTCTTGGGCTCCAAAATCAATTCAGACGGTGACTGCAGCCACAAAATTAAAAGCGAATTAAAAAGCAGACTTTGCCGACAAAGGTCTGTATAGTCAAAGCTATGGCTTCCCAGGTGGCGCTAGTGGTAAAGAACCCGCCTGCCAATGCAGGAGACCCAAGAGACCTGGGTTCGATCCCTGGGTCAGTAAGATCCCCTGGAGGAGGGCATGGCAACCCACTCCAGCATTCTTGCTTGGAGAATCCCATGGACAGAGGAGCCTGGTGGGCGGTGGTCCATAGGATCGTCAAGAGCCGAACATGACTGAAGCTTCTTGGCGCACACACGGTTTTTCCAGCAGTCATGGAGATGTGTGAGTTGGACCACGAAGAAGGCTGAGCACCAAAGAATCGATGCTTTCGAATTGTGCTGAAGAGGACTATTCAGAGTCCCTTGGATGGCATGAAGATCAAGCCTGTCAATTCTAAAGGAAATCAACCCTGATTGTTCATTGGAAAGACTGCTGCTGAAGCTCTAGTACTTTGGCCACGTGATGTGAAGAGCCAGCACAGTGGAAAAGACCCCGATGCCGAGAAAGGTTGAAGGCGAGAGAAGAAGGGGGCGGCAGAGGATGAGATGGCTGGATGGCATCACCGACGCAGTGGACATGGATTAGAGCAAATGCCCGGAGGTGGCGGAGGAGAGGCAAGCGTGGTATACTGCAGTCCAGGGGGTCGCTAAGGTCGGACACTGCTTGTTAACTGAACACACACAGACGACTGCTCTTAATGCAGAGACGCAGGTAAAGTGGGATTGGAACATATGAATTAAATATGTATTAAAATGGAATTTTTGAATACTAATGTAAAAATAACTACTTGAAGGCAGGAAAGAGGGCTTCCCGGCTGGCACTAGTGGTAAGGAAGCCGCCTGCCGATGAGGAGACGCAGGGACGCGGATCAGCCTCCGGGTCGGGAGATCCCCTGGAGGAGAGCCTGGCCCCCCACTCCAGTATTCTCGCCTAGAGAAACTCACGGACAGAGGGGCCTGGGGGTGCATCATGTCACAAGAGTCAGACAGGACTGAAATGACTCTGAATGCATGCACACACTTTGAAAATGTTAAGAAATAGAAGAAAACACAAAATATTCATCTGGTCTCAGGAAGGAGCATGGTCTTTTAGACTTAAAAGAGGACAGTATCATAAAAGGAAAAGTGGTCGACTTTTAACAGTGTGAACATGTAAATTTTTTGCATGTTTTAAAATTTTGACTTTCAGAATCAGAAGTCAGATAGCCAATTGCTGGTTGAGGGCGGAAGCAGGATTAGCATCAGATTTATTAGATGTGTGATGCTGTGGTATATATTTGGTCTTGGGTTTGTGGCTTCTAAAATGCTTGTAATCCCAAAGAACTATAGGGCCATCTTTTGTGGTGATTTGTTTTCGTTCTCAGTTCCTCAGATAGCTTCAGATAAATAACAGAGGTGAAATGGTATCTTTTGTTACAACAAGCTCATTTCAGCCACACCTGGGTTTATATTAAGTGATTTCTTAAAAGCCCCTAAATCCACTCGATTAGGGCTGGTTGCTAGGTGAATGTATGAGTCGAGGGCTGGAACGTCCAGGTTTCCCAGGAGGGGAGCAGGGCTAGAGGTCTAATCGCTTATCAGTGACCAGATGTAATCAGTCTTCCCTACATAGTTAAACCTCCATGAAAATCCTTGATTCCAGGGTTCAGAGAGGGTGAATCAGTAAAGCCCAGGAGGTGCTAGGAGAGAGTGGCCTTCAGGAGAGAGTGTGAAAGCTCTTCTCCCTTCCCAAATACCTTTACCCTGTGCATCTCTTCCATTCGACTGTTGCAGGACTGTATCCTTTTATAATAAACAGAATTCTAGTCAGTAAACTTTTCTCTTTTTAATTCTGTGAGCCACTCTAGCAAACTGGAGGAGGGGTCTCCAGGACCTCGAGTTGATAGTGTCAGCGTTGAGTTCCACTGTGGGACACCCACTTGCTGTTGCAGAATCACTTGGCGTGGAAACAACACCCACACAGTTGGTGACCGGAAGTGAAGTCCTGGGAGTGAGGAGCAGTGGACAAAAACACAAGAGTTTCTCTTCTAGAAGATGGTAGTTCAGACCTTCAAAAAGAAAATTCCCCAGACTTTAGTACACAACGAGGCAAGGAACATGGAGAGACTGAGTCCGTAAGATCAGTCCACTAGAGTGAATGCTGCCTGTGGGCGGGAGTTTGTATCTGCTTTGTCCCCTGGTGGATGTCTCACACCCAGAACAGAACCTGGCACAGAGCAGACTTGCGATAAATAATTGATGTGAGGAAAGGTCAGTGAATTTATGACAAATACTCAACCACTGTAGTATTCGAAGATCTCAAAACCGTGACAATAATAACACGTCTCCATTCTCAGAACACCAGGTTTTTTTAAAAAGGTTACAGTTCGCAGTGTTAGCAGAGGTACAGTGGAAAGGGTGTGACATATTGTTGGTAGAAATACATACAGATAATGCAGATGTGCTGACTAACCAGCTTATCATGGCAGTCCTTTCACTGTGTATCAGATTATCATGTTATACACTTTAAGAAAGGGAAAGAGTGGAAGCTGACAGAGTTTATTTTCTTGGACTCCAAAATCATTGCAAATGGTAACTGTAGCCATGAAATTAAAAGGCGCTAACTCCTTGGAAGGAAAGCCAGGACACACCTAGACAGGGTATTTAAAAGCAAAGACATCACTTTGCCAACAAAGGTCCATCTACTCAAAGCTATGATTTTTCCAGTAGTCATGTTTGGATATAAGAGTTGGGCCATAGAGAAGGCTGAGCATTGAAGGATTGATGCTTTCGAATTGTCGTGTTGGAGAAGACTCTTGAGAGTCCCCTGGACAGCAAGGAAGTCAAACCAGTCAATCCTAAAGGAGATCAGTCCTGAATTTTCATTGAAAGGACTGATGCTGAAGCTCCAGTAGTTTGGCCACCTGATGCAGAGAACTGACTCAGCAGAAAAAACCCTGATGCTGGGAAAGATTGAAGGCAGAGGAGAAGGGGACGACAGAGGATGAGATGGTCAGAAAGCATCACTGACTCGATGGACATGAGTTTGAGCAAATCTGGGAGATGGTGAAGGACAGGAAACCTGACGTGCTGCAGTCCATGGGGTCGCAAAGAGTCAGACACGGCTGAGCGACTGAACGACAGCAGCAGCAGACCCTGAATTCACAGTGTTTGTCGGGAGTCTCAGAGTTGGGTGGGGGAGAGAAGGAGACGGCAGGTAGAAAATTGGGAGGGGGCATATTTTTTTAAACTCACGCAGAGGGAAATACTGAGAATAGGGTGGAGGCGGCAACCAGGAGGTAGATGTGCTGTGCACGCGTCTGCCAGGTGCTCTGAGAACGCACTCTTTATTGCAGTGCTGGGTAGTCGGCTTGCAGCGTTCCGTTAGTTTCTGTAGAGCAGAGTGACTCAGTCACGCATACGCTTTTGCATTTCTTTTCCACTGTGGTTTATCACAGGATTGAATATAGTTCAGTAGGACCTTGTTGCTATATGTTTTTATTTAATCTTCATAATTTTATATAAATATTAATTCCATTTTACAGATGAAGAAACTGAGGCTCTGAGAGAATAAGCCATTTTCATTGAATCAAAGTCTCTGCAGTCGTCGTTAGACTGAATGTGTGTGGCAGACACTGCTCTTAAGTGTTTCGTTTTTCCTGTGTGTTGATTCACCTACAGCAGTCCTGTGTGATGTGGACACTGCTCTCTCTGCTTCAGAGCTGAGAAGCTGTTAACTAACCATGTAAAGCTACTTACTGTTTTCATCCAAAAAAATAAAACTGAAATTTTAAATAAATAATTTGGGAAACTTTTCAGGGAGCTTTAGAAGAAGAAACAAGCTGCTAGTGTGTGGAAGTTGCTCCTTAAACACGCCTCCCTGTCTTTACGCTCCGTTTCCTGGACACGTACGTGCAGTGTGGTCATCAGAGCAGAGCTCGGTGGCCCGTAACTGTGAGAGTGTGCGCGCTCTACTCTGTGCACACAGTAAAACCTAGAAAAAGTCTGCAGGTGACCCGAGAGGCCAGATGGGTAAGCAGAGCAGCTAACCTGTGCCGCTGTCTCAGGTTATGTCATGGTGACGTGCAGGGAGATTGGGCGTCAACATAAACACAACTGGGTCTGTTATTTCTGTGATTTTTTTTTTCTCTTGGTCAGCTGTGGTCCTATGGTGCTGGATGCTCTAATCAAGATTAAGAATGAAATGGATTCCACCCTGACCTTCCGGAGATCATGCAGAGAAGGTGAGCCTCTGCCTCCCTGTCGCTGGGCTTGGACACTTTTGTCCTGGTTCCCAAAAGAGGCCTGGGCTGGCCAGAGCCGAGTCCGGGGCTACCTGGACGGTGGCTGTAGGGCTTCGCCAGGTACCCCGCCACGGGTCACACTTGCTTTTCCTGGGCAGAAGTGCTGGGAGTTTGAATCCGGATACAGGTTCGGGTTTCGGAGTTTATTTCCCTTGAGGAGCTTTCACTTGCGTGGTTACTGTGTCTGGCGGCCCCTGTGAGCGGCTGCACCCTTCAGGGACCAGCTCAGATCCTCTGCCTGGTGGCCACAGAGCCCCTTCCCTCGGGTGGTGGCGGGGACTTTCTAGACACTCACCACGTCCAACAGGGGAGTCGCGCACCCACTGCCCGCTCCCAGCATCACACGTGCACAGAGCAGGTGGTCGGTGGGGGGTTCTGGGTGGGAACAGCGATCGCTGCATCGCGCGCTGATTCCAGGCTGTGCCACCGACAGCGTTCGCTTCCATGGCTACGCACCGAAAAGTAGAGTTACGCACGACCGTGCTTCCATGGCTACGCACCGAAAAGGAGAGTTACGCACGACAGTGCTTCCATGGCTACGCACCGAAAAGTAGAGTTACGCACGACAGTGCTTCCATGGCTACGCACCGAAAAGGAGAGTTACGCACGACAGTGCTTCCATGGCTACGCACCCGAAAAGTAGAGTTACGCACCACAGTGCAGCGGTGATGGAAATGAGTCTTTAAATAAGACTTTAAGTAAAGGGGGCTGATTTAAAGAAAACTCCTAAGTAATCATCCAGAGAGTTCTCCAGTGTGGGAAAAACCACAGGGGTGCTGTGCCGGCTGATGATCCTGCCGGCTGTGGAGCACAGACTGTGCGCGCTCCACGCCGCGCGCTCCACGCCGGGCAGGCAGGCAGGCGCTGCTGTCATTGACGCGCAGGGGAGGGTCCGGGCTTCTGGAAGGCCCTGGAGGTGGTGAGTCGGGAGCCAGGACTCAGGCAGAGGTGTCAGATTCTGCAATTGTTCCCTCAGGCGGTACACGCGCTTAGCCTGGCTTGGAAGCCTGGGATAAACCAGAACAGGGCTGCTGGGGCCAAGACCACGGCCGTGGCCGACTTTGTCCCTAAAATACCTTCCGTACAATGTAGGAAGGATCGTCAGGGCTGCTGGCCCACCGCGCTCCACACGTGTCCTGCTGTGGCTCAAGCGTTTAAAGTCCTGCTGCTGAGACGTCTGTTCTGCTTCGGCTGGCCTGCAGGGTTGGGTTTAATGTAGCCGATGCTGCTGGCACGATAGCTTGGCTGAATCCCGCTGTCGAGGGAACATCCTCCTGCAATCAAATACCACCCTGACAGCACAGGAAATAGAGATGCTTTCAGTAACCTTTCTGAGCCAAGAACACCAGGTGTGGCCCATGTGA
The DNA here is from genome assembly GCF_029407905.1 of Bubalus kerabau. Lineage (NCBI taxonomy): Eukaryota > Metazoa > Chordata > Mammalia > Artiodactyla > Bovidae > Bubalus > Bubalus kerabau. Next base: position 189,437,433 of record NC_073626.1, read on the forward strand.
GCTAAAAATAGAAAAGGCAGAATGATACTAACTTTGGCTACTTCTGTTTCCCTTGTTTGTAAAGAATTTCCCAGCGAGCCCTTTTAAGGGAAGTTTCTTTTCTTTTTTTGTTTTTTTTTTTAAGACACGTGGTAGCAGGGGTTAGATCGAGTAGTCATTTGTAACCCTGAAATACCTAAGAAATTCCATACGCAGGAAATCAGTGCAAGCTAAGGAAACCTCATTTCACGGTGCTTGCTCAGCGCCTTCTTTTGCTTCCTTTGGTTTGGTTTCACATTAGTTCATCCTCCTTGGGAAGCCGGTGCTGAGGCAGCTCGTGTGGGTTTCATGTCCACAGTGTAGGCACCAAGCTGCTTTATGGAGACAGTAGAATCAGAGCGACCTCTGGGGCACCTGTGTCCAGGCCTCAACTGTAAGATGACCAAGACAGTGGTGATTCGACGGGGTCTTAATCTGTTGAGGGTTTGAGTCCGGTGAATTCCGAGGCAGTCCAGTGGTTAGGACTCTGAGTTTTTACTGCCAGGGGTCCAGGTTCAATCCCTGGTTGAGGAACTAAGACCCCACAAACCATGCGGCACGGCAAGTAACAGTTACTTTAAAAAGAAACACACAGAGAAGGCTGTTTTTCCCCTCAGCAAACCTGGCGCCAGGAGCTAGGACCCGGGCCTCGGGCCCCAGCAGCGCCACCCTGGGCGGGCACCTTCCAGCCTCAGGGCTGCCCTGGTTTCACAGCAGGCTTTTGGGTCTGCAGCCTTTAGGGTCTCCGTTCCAGGAAGCAGGGGAGGGAAAGGCGGTGGGCGCCTCCGCACGGCGTGTCCGTGTTGGCGCCCCGCTGCCGCTGGAGCCTGGCAGGGAGCTGACGCAGTGGGTTGGGGCGCCCCTGTTCCCTCTCCAGGCATCTGCGGCTCCTGTGCCATGAACATCAATGGAGGCAACACTCTTGCGTGCACCCGCAGGATCGACACCAACCTCAGCAAAGTTTCCAAAATCTACCCTCTGCCACATATGTATGTGATAAAGGACCTTGTTCCTGTAAGTTTTCTGTTTTTTAAGTGGGTTGGGAGGTGTGTGTGTTATGCTGTAGTTCTTCAGGGCAGGTTTCTTTGCTGTCGTGAGTTTAATTAAGGAATGTGAATGGCAGAAGATTAAAGGCCTAGAAGATCCTCCAGCAGCTGCTTTGGTGAGGATTGTTTGGGAATAACAGGACACAGAATTTTAGACCTGGGACAGTTTCAGAAATGAAGAATTTAGCCCTCACACCAAAGAATTCATGTGGAAAATCTCCATTGGGAAAGCTTTAATTTGCACCCCCCGATATCTGACCGCCTTTCCTGTCCCTCACTGGGTGCTTTCAGGGACATCGGGAGAAAGTACTGCAGGGTGGGAAGGTTTCTCACGTGGCTAGAGGAGAGGTTTCCTGAGCACGCCTACACACGACCACTTCTCCTTTCACGGATTTGCACGTGTCTGTGCCAGAGGAAGAGGCTGACTGCTGTCACGGGGCAGGAACGCGGGCAGTGTCCAAGAAACGGGGTAAATAAGGACACGGAGGGTGGCGGTGGAATCTGACCCGTTTCTTCCTCTTCCTCTTAACAGGATTTGAGCAACTTCTATGCTCAGTACAAGTCCATCGAGCCTTACTTAAAGAAGAAGGATGAGTCCCAGGGAGGCAAGGAGCAGTATCTGCAGTCCATAGAGGACCGTGAGAAACTGGTCATTAGTCCCCGTTCATTGTCTGACTTGAGGATTTTGTGGCAGAGATGTTTACCCAGGGGGCTGGGGCGGGGCTGGGGAGGCTGGCGGCAGGGGCAGCAGGAGACGATGTGGACCGTTTAGCGTCTTCCGGAAAGGACCTTCAGAACTAACTGTCCAGGGTTGACGCCCAGCCTATCAGGGCCCGGCGGGTAGTGAGGGCCTGCAGAGGACTGAGGGCTGGAGGGCCCAGCCTGGGGCAGCGCGGTGCTGCCTCGGTGCCAGGGCCTGCAGAGGACCCAGAGGACCGAGGGCTGCGTCCGTTACTAACAGCACAGGCGAATGAAGCACGTGCTGGCCGTCTGCGGCCCGGCTGCCACCGCTCTGGTTACAGACAGGAGTGAGAGGTGAGGCGGAACCAGGACTGGGACCTGCTCCTCTCCCGACACCGCACATCTGGTAACGCGGTGTGGGTCTGCTTACTCCTGGAGGTGCCACGCCTGGGGACACGCTGTGGAGTCTCTGAGAGTGAAGGGGTTATTATCAAGGCTTTAGTCTCTCTCTCTCGCACACTTTTACCTCCTTTAAGAAGTCTCTGGCTTGCACACTCCTCTGGACAGGAAGAGGTGGGAAGGGGGACCAGAGGAAACAGGTGCCAACATTGCCTCTGCATGAGGCGGGGACTCACGCTGCTTCGGGCCACCGTCTCATTCATTTACGGGGCAGCCTGTCAGCAGGCCGAGTGCGCCTCGGCGGCGGGGCCGCACCTTGCCCTTTGTGGGTCACATGGCGTGAGCCGTCTTACCAGCAAACACAGTTGTGTGAGTGAATACATGAATTTTGCCTTTTTAGGTCCTAGGGAATATTTAGCGTGTCCTCTCTTCCCTGTTGGAGAAGGAAATGGCAAACCTCCATATTCTTGCCTGGGAAATCCCACCAACAGAGGAGCCTGACAGGCCGCAGTCCATGGGGTCATGTAGAGTCAGACAGCTGAGACTCATACATACCTCTTCCCCATAAAACATTAAGAAAGGAAAGTCTTTGGGACTTCCCCAGTGGTCTACTGGCTAAGACTCCAAGCTCCCTGCGAGGGGCGTGGGTTCGATCCCTGGTCAGGAAACTGAATTCCATGTGCCGCATGGTACAGCTCAAAAAGCAAGTAGAAAGTCGTAGTAAGGACGCCCAGCTCTGTCATCGTGGGGATGTTGAGGGTCAGCATGGTGACGTTGCACGTCAGAGCAAGCAGCCAACTTCTCTTTAAATATTTTCTCATTCTCAGGACGTAGCTCTACCCCTAATTTCTAACTCCAAGAAGTCTATCATATCAAGGAGACTAAATAACATGACTGTTACTAAGGCTTTGATCTTAATAAAAGGTTGTAAACGCTGTGACCTTACGCCTTCCAGTGGGCCCGGCGTGGACGCTCAGCAGCTGAGAGCACGGGTTTTATTGGAGACCTGTGCTCACAGTGGTGACCATCAACTCTGCCATCTGCTTATGGCTGTCACTTCAGATGTCAGCATGCCCTTCTGTTGTGCCACTTGTTAGCAGTTTCTATTGTTCCCCAAATCAAAGTCCGGTTTGTTAGAACCTGTTGGGCAGGTTGAGTCTGTGAGTGTGGCGGTGTTAGAGGAAGGATTCCAAAGCAGGCCGTTCCGCCGAGCCTCTGAGCCTCAGCTGTAAAATGGGAATCTAATCCACCCCAGGGTTATTGTGCCACTTAGATGAGGTCATAAGGCACCCAGTGCTCAGTGTGGGCTGACTCTTGGGGACAGTGTTAATGTTCCCCCTGGAAACCTTGAGACCCTGCTGACCCAGGGCAGAGGCCGGTGTAGACTCTGGAGGCCTCGACACTTGGGGGCTTTTAATTTCTGCTAGACCGCATTCGAGGCGGTAAGGTCTTTTCATGTGTGTGTGTGTTTTTTTGTTGTTTTTTTTTTTTTAAGATAAGTAAGGGGTTATTTATTAAAGGATAAGTACATCTGGACTTAAGAACTTTGGGCTCTGATCCAGCACGTGTCTGAAGATCAGTTCCAAGATCTTTTTTATGAATCTGGTAAATCTCTGCAAACCACTCCCAGGATTTTGCCAAGAAAACTCACGCAAAGCTCAGTGCACTTTGCCTGTGTGCTGACCCCACACGTCATGTTTAATCAGCTCAGGTCACAGATGTCTCTTGCGTGATAGGCTCCTGATCGCCTTTCTCCCCACGCAGGACGGGCTCTATGAGGAGTGATAGGCTCTGACCGCCTCTCTCCCCACGCAGGACGGGCTCTATGAGGAGTCATAGGCCCTGACCGCCTCTCTCCCCGCGCAGGACGGGCTCTATGAGGAGTCATAGGCCCTGACCACCTCTCTCCCCGTGCAGGATGGGCTCTGTGAGGAGTGATGGGCCCTGACTGCCTCTCTCCCCGTGCAGGATGGGCTCTATTAGGAGTGATGGGCCCTGACCGCCTCTCTCCCCGCGCAGGACGGGCTCTGTGAGGAGTGATGGGCCCTGACCGCCTCTCTCCCCGCGCAGGACGGGCTCTATGAGGAGTGATAGGCTCTGACCGCCTCTCTCCCCACGCAGGACGGGCTCTATGAGGAGTCATAGGCCCTGACCGCCTCTCTCCCCGTGCAGGACGGGCTCTGTGAGGAGTGATGGGCCCTGACCGCCTCTCTCCCCGTGCAGGACGGGCTCTGTGAGGAGTGATGGGCCCTGACCGCCTCTCTCCCCGTGCAGGACGGGCTCTGTGAGGAGTGATGGGCCCTGACCGCCTCTCTCCCCGCGCAGGACGGGCTCTGTGAGGAGTGATGGGCCCTGACCGCCTCTCTCCCCGCGCAGGACGGGCTGTATGAGTGCATCCTCTGCGCCTGCTGCAGTACCAGCTGCCCCAGCTACTGGTGGAACGGAGACAAGTACCTGGGCCCCGCCGTCCTCATGCAGGTGAGGCACCTGCGTTGTTGGGAGGGACGCTGAGGCTCGGGCTTCCAGGACTCCAGAAGGACAGTGTGCTGGAAACCAGCTGTTGTGAGGGGCGGTGTCCTTCCCGGCACCCGCTACAAACAGGGCAGTTGGTCACATCGCCTTCACTGGCTTCGATGAATCTGGGGCTTCATCTGCAGAAGGCCTCCTTGTAGTGTGGCGAGGGCCACGCCCGCGGCTGGTGGCTGCAGGTGGCAGGCCGTGCCATGCAGATGTTTCAGACATTCTCCTGTGCAGCTGGCTCTTTGCTGCCCACTTGCCCGCTTTCCTTGACTCCATCTGTTAGAAAGCTCCCCACCGCCCTCTCAGGGATTTTCAACATGCAGGCAGGGCAGAGAGAAATTTCACTGAGGGGCAGTTACCCAGTGAAAGGTTGGAGGTTTCCCGGCCAATGAAAGCCTGCAGGGCTGGGTTGAGGGGTTGCTTAGAAAAGAACCGCGCGCTGCTTTTCATCACCTTTGACTGGGTGTGTAGTTCACAGCCGAGGTCACTGTCTTTGTTCCCAGAAAGCTCATACTTTTTAGATTTGTGGTCAGTGCTTTTCATAGAGCCTTAAGCAACTCAAAAAACAACTTCTTGATTCTCATTTTCCCACAAAAAGAGAAGTTCTGTGGTTCTGTGACCAGTCAGCAGTGCTGATCCTGGCCAAGTTAAAGACTGAATAGTGAGGTGTGTTCACGCTTGGCACTTACACCGGTGTCTGAGTTGGGACGTGCAGAGGGCCTCTCGGCCACTGCTGGGGCAAGCCTGCTGCTCAGGAGCTGAGTCCGTGTTCAGCTGGCTGAGCTCAGGCTTCCTGGATGGCCACGCTCATTAAAAGAATCAATAAGTAGATTAAACGTTAAGTCTGTTTACTCAGAGACAGTGAGTAGTGCTGGGGAGGCAGTTAGAGAGAGTCAAGCACAGCTTCCCTGCCTTTGCGCTTTCATGATCTAGGGAGGAGGGTGACGAGGGCATGAGACCAGTACATGACGCCCCTGGTGCATAATTAGGCACCAGGGACTGGGTGCTGTGGCTCAGAGGTGCGTGGGGATCATTAGTCGAGGTGATCAGAAGATGCTACGAAAGGGTGGGAAGCCATTCTCTGAAAGAGGATGAGAAGTAAAGGGTGTGGAAATGACCTCTAAGCTGGGTGAGCAGGGTTCTCTGCACGCCAGGAGCCTTGCTGTCAGTCAGAGGGCTGCTCCGGTCGGTCAGGGCACAGCTCGGCTCACCAGTGCCCGCTCCCCCAGGCCTATCGCTGGATGATCGACTCCAGAGACGACTTCACGGAGGAGCGCCTGGCCAAGCTGCAGGACCCCTTCTCTCTGTACCGCTGCCACACCATCATGAACTGCACGCAGACCTGCCCCAAGGTACGGCCCACGGCCCCGCCGACCTGTGCCCCGGAGGCAGAGCACGCGGTCACCTCGGTGTGGGCCCGGGGGTGTCGGCACGAGGCAGGGTTCCCGCGGGCATGGACGCGGGTTCCTGCTCGGATCCGCTGGGCTCGCTCTGACTGCAGGAACCACGGGATGGAAGCATCTGAGCACAGGCGGCCTAGGGGCTCCGGGCCCCCCGGCCGAGGGCTCCGCCCACCGCTCTCTGCCCCGCGGCAGGCCTGTGCTCGCTGTGTCTGCTCTCGTGCTCGGAGCTCTGCTTGCCTAGTTTTCACTCCCTCTTCCTGTTCCTGCTCCTGGGCTTACCCTGCCGCAGCCTCAGCAGCTGCCTGTCTCCTCATTTCTCGGCTTACGTTCCCCAGAGGGAGGCGCGTGGCCCAGCTCAGCTCTCCCGGCACAGCCCACGTCAGAGCCAGCCAGCAGCTGTGGTCCGGCCCATGGGCGGGGAGCCGCCAGGACCGCCCTCTGCGCGGGACTGTGGATGGAGCAGTTTCGTTTTAAGAGGATAGGCAGCAAGATGGAAGACTCACGCCCAGCCAGTTAGCGGCTTAAAAAAAGAAAAGGCGGCGTATCTCAGCAGACGTGAAGTCCAGACTGGGCCACGCCGCTGTTCGGACCCCCGGCTCCGGTCTGCTCGGCGGCGTCAGCGCGGGGATCGGCAGGCTGTAGCTGGGTGCTGACGGCCGCAGGCAGCGCTGCCTGCCCTTACCCGGGCTCCGCCCAGTGAGCCCTGCGGCCGCACGCCGCGGACCGTCTCAGGACAGGGCCTGGCACAGAGTGAGCGCTCAGCACTGGGGCCTTCTGTTCTTTAGAACAAAAAAGGTCCTGGACCCATTGGAGCCGGTCAGTCAGAAAACAGCCGCTCCAAGGCGGCCTGGCTCGTGTGCTCATGCTTCTTAAGAGTTCCACACAGCCTCCTGAGGCGCCTTCCTGGGCGAGAACCTGCAGCAGATGGACCAGCCAGGGGCCGCCGTGGCATGTCCCGCCCGCCGCCTGGTAAAGAGGGGCGAGCACTGGGCTCTGAGGCTGCACACAGGCCCAGGGTGGTTGAGCTGGAAGGGGCCCTAAAAACCGTCCGGTACACCCCCTTTTACACATGGGGAAGCTGAGCCTGCGACGGGTCACGGTCGGGCGGGGGCAGGGCTAGAGGCCCACCACGCGCCTCCCAGCCCAGGGCTGCCCTCCTCCCGGGGCCGCATCAGGCCCTCTTACTACCCGTCTGAGTCTCAACCGTTTCCTGAGCTGCGGCGGGCAGGCGTGTACGCGGCTCGGCGGGTCAGAGCGGCGGGAGGTCCTCCCCCAGCCCTCCGGGAAGCCGTGCTGGAGCCAGCTTCCTGGGCGCCCTCAGCCGGCGGGGTGGGTGCCCTCTGTCAGCATCTGCCTTTTCTCGTGTTGTGTACTGATAGTCCAGGGAACTTCCTTTTGAAGGATCAGTTCAAAGGGATACACTTCTAATCCCATAAGCTTTCAGGAAAACTTCTCTTTGCCTCTCTCTCTCTGAAGATCTCTTTTTTCCTACGCGCTTCAGTTTCAAAGTTGAGTTGTCCTAAAATGAGGAGACCGCCACTCGCCTCGGACGAGCGTCTGACTTTACCGAGCGCTGGGCTGTCCCCTTGCTGTCCGGGGGCTGGCGTTCGCTGGGTCTCGTTCCTGTGCCTCCTGCAGGGCAGCTGTCACAGCTGTGGGCCAGGCTGCAGCTCATGCCAGCGTCACCACCACTTAACTCATGGAGCTCAGGAAGGGGTAACAGGGTCGTTCCTCCCACATAGTTCTGAGGGCTTGTAAAGGCTGGTTTCCGGTGATGGTGATTTAGTGATAATAGTATGATGTGAAGCCTTTAAGACACCTGCCTGCTTCTGACAGTGCGGTCACAGGAGGAGGAGCTCTTCCTGGGCTCTGACCAACCACAGGAGCCTCACCCACAGGCTCCTGCAGAGAGAGCGGCCGTCTCAGGAGTGGGGATGGGGGGCTCTCCGCCCCAGCCAGCCCCGAGGAGTCAGAGGCCGGGGTCTGTAGTCGCGGGGCTTGGACCCGGCACCAGCAACGGCGGGAGTCTTGCCCAAGGTCATCGGGCTCTTCGTTCAGTTCCACTTAACGTTTCATATCGATGCTCTTCTCCTTTTTTCAAGGGGCTGAATCCTGGGAAAGCTATTGCTGAAATCAAGAAGATGATGGCAACCTATAAAGAAAAGCAGGCTTCTGCTTGACTGCCGTGCTCAACCTGACTGTAGCCGGCTCAGAATGCAGTTCACCCCTGAGTTCCTTCAGAGGCCGTGATTTCCCGCAAATACAGCATGTACAATAAACAGTCTAAGAAATAAATAAACGTTATTCTAGTTTATAAAAAGCAGGCCTGTTCCTTCCATGTGCTGCAGCGGGATGTGCACTGTGAGGAGGGGCCCGGTCCTTTAAGGGGACCTGGCTCCAGAGCTGAGCCATCGTGGGGAGTGCATGCGCACAGGCGCAGAACCGGTGCTGCAGGGCCCGGGGGCTCGCTCCCAGCTCTGCTGCCCCGTGTGCCCGTCCTGGAGGGCGCCCCTCGGCCCCCGGAGCGCGGGCGCCTCCCTCCCTGGGGTGCTCAGCGACCACTGGCCCATGGAGTGCAGCATCCTGGCTTCTACAGCTCCCAGGATTAGAATTACTTAAAATCACATCTCTGTCTCGTGGAGACGGCGGTACAGAGTCCCCCGACACAGCTGTGAGCTCCAGTTCCGCAGCGGCGCGCCAGAGGCCTGGACCTCAGCGGGAAGTGTGGGTTCCCGCCGTGGCCGCCCTGGCTCTGCTGCTGCCCCCAGAGTGGTAACGCTGAGACGACAGTGGTCGCTCGTCAAGTGAGACACGGAGGCCCCTCCAGTCCCCACTTTGACACCCCTGCTGACCGTTCATGTCATTCCTCCAGAGCCTTGTCATCTCAGACGTGTGAAGTTCTTCATTCCCTTCAAAAATGAGGTACAAAATATTAGCAAGTTTCTGTTGTTTTTCTCCCTCGTGGTGAAATGCACAAAAGTTACCACCTCAGCCGTTTTTCAGTGGACGGATCAGTGGTTTAAGTACATGTGCATTATTGCACAGCCCTCTCTATCTCCAGAACTATTTTCCTCTTGCAAAACTCAAACTCCACCTGTTGAACACTTAAAATTTCTCCGTCCACAGCGCCTAGCCAGTCACTTTACTTTGTATTTCTGTGACTCCGACTACTGTACCTCACAGAAGTGGAATTAGACGGGACTTGTCTTTTTCGTAACACCTTTCAGTTAGCGTAGAGTTGTGCAGGTTCACTCCTGGTGCAGCGAGTGTCAGAATCCCCTCTTCCAGGGCTGAAGAATCCCATTGTACATGGCACATTTTGTTTATCCAGTAATCTGTTAATGTACGATTTGGTTGCTTCCACGTCTTAGCTACTGTGAATAACAGCAGCTTTCTACTTTTACCCTTAGGATATATAAGGTCCACGGTGCTACTAAAGATCTGTGTGTGTGTGTGTGTGTGAAATTTACCTTCAGCTTTAGCTTATTTACCCACTGGTTCTCTGCTCTTTGGCAAGGATGTAACTTATTTACCCATTTCCAACACACGTTCCAGTGCATTCACTCTGAGGGATACTCCAAGGCTGTTTTTCAAGTTGTAGCACTGAGATTATCCTGGAAACAAAGGCTTCTTGTATCAAGAGGCTAAGAAAAATGTCTGACTCACTGGGAATGAACCTTAATGGGCATTTCTGGCTTTAATAGACAGTTTGGACTTCGCTGGTGGTCCACTGGTTAATAATCGGCCAGCCGTGGAACATCCCTGGTGGTCTAGTGGTTAAGACTCTGCACTTCCAATGCAGGGGGCACAGGTTTGATCCCTGGTGGGAAACTAAGATCCCACATGTCATGCAAAAAATAAAAAGATCTGCCTGCAGGTGCTGGGAACAATTTCGATCCCAGGTCCAGGAAGATCCCACAGACCGAGGGGCAGTCACGCCCGGACACCACAACTACTGAGCCTGTGCTGTAGAGCCCGCTCCCCGAGAGCCTGCGCCCCCAGCCAGGGATGTCACCGCAGGGAGACCCCAGGCTCCTGCAGCTGCCGAGCCTGCTCCCCGAGAGCCTGCTCCCCCAACCAGGGACGTCACCGCAGGGAGACCCCAGGCTCCTGCAGCTGCCGAGCCCGCTCCCCGAGAGCCTGCGCCCCAACCAGGGACGTCACCGCAGGGAGACCCCAGGTTCCTGCAGCTGCCGAGCCCGCTCCCCGAGAGCCTACTCCCCCAACCAGGGACGTCACCGCAGGGAGACCCCAGGCTCCTGCAGCTGCCGAGCCCGCTCCCCGAGAGCCTACTCCCCCAACCAGGGACGTCACCGCAGGGAGACCCCAGGCTCCTGCAGCTGCCGAGCCTGCTCCCCGAGAGCCTGCTCCCCCAACCAGGGACGTCACCGCAGGGAGACCCCAGGCTCCTGCAGCTGCCGAGCCCGCTCCCCGAGAGCCTGCGCCCCCAACCAGGGACATCATCGCAGGGATACCCCAGGCTCCTGCAGCTGCCGAGCCTGCTCCCCGAGAGCCTGCGCCCCCAACCAGGGACGTCACCGCAGGGAGACCCCAGGCTCCTGCTGCTAGAGGAAGCCTGTGTGCAGTGACGAAGACCAAGCCCATAAATAAAGGGACAGTTCAAAGGCACTCATCTGGTACTGCAAGAGGTGAGGGGCAAGGCTTGTCCCCTCCTGCCTAGGAGCCAAGGTCACCAAGAAAAAAGGAACAAACATTAAATTACTAGAAATTTAGAAAACACAGTCTTCGCCCTTCCATTTGCTGCTGCTATTGTTCAGTCGCTTGTGCCCATATCTGCTCCCCCATGGACTGCGGCCCGCCAGGCTCCTCTGTCCTGACTGCCTACTGGAGCTCGCTCACACTCAATGTCCACTGAATCAGTGACACCATCCCACCACCTCATCCTCTGTCGCCCCACCCTTACACTGTGTGTGTGTGAGATAAACAGTCGTGCCCGACGCGACCCCATGGATGAGTCTCCAGGCAAGAGTACTGGAGTGGGCAGCCATTTCCTTCTCCGGGGGATCTTGCCAACCCAGGGGTCGAACCCTGGTCTGCTGCGTTGCAGGCAGATTCTTTACTGAGCCACCAGGGAAGCCCTAACATTAGCATCTCAGAATTGTTGACCACCTCAGTAAGAACACGCAGTACAGTCTTCAGATGTTCGAGCTCCAGGTTTGGAAGTGAGAACTGGAAAGGCCTCAGACAACCCTGCGCGCCCTGGGCTGGGCGGCAGTTGGGCAAACACCACCTCGCAGGCCTGTTCACACATAACTGATCCCTGACGGCCTCGGGGGGAGGCCACATACCTGGGCAATTTGATTTTGCTTCTAATCTCTAGACCTGTAGGGAAAGATGGGTTTTCTCGGGACTAATTTAATGGCTTTAAAGATGAGTTCTGCGCCAGCCAGCTACTGACGAGAAGCAGGGGAGTTGCCTCTTCAAATCAGCTTTGTCAGACGTCAAGTTTGCAACCATGGATCATTCTCTCACCCCATTTAAACTTGAGCTAAATTAGAGTATGTTATCGACTGGTCGTTTAATTTACTGCTTATTTAATCTTCAATTGGACTGCAGGCGAATGTTCTATTTTCAGTCACAAAGACTTTTCTGATAAAACTGCAGACTTGAACAGGGACGGTGTTGCGTCCTTCATGCCACTTCTGTGCCCTAATTGTGTCCAGCTGATGTGCTTCCACTTGCAAAAAGGCATCCCGTGGAATGCTTTGAGTTTCCCTAAGGGCTGAAGCCAGCCACCTCTTCTTACCCCGTCTTTGGGCAAGTTGAACCTCTGAGCCTCTATTTTCCTATCTGTAAAATGGAGATTAAGAGCATTCGCCTCTCAGAATTGTGGGTAAAGTTTCCATGAGAATAAATGGGGGCCTTCCCTGGTGGTCCAGTAATTAAGAATCTGCCTTGCAATGCAAAGGAGGCTGGTTCAGTCCCTGGTCCAGGAAGAGCCCGCACACTGCCGCAGGTCCCCGGGCACCACGACCGCTGAGCCTGCGCTCTAGAGCGCATGAGCTGCAGTCACTGAAGCCCACTGCCCTGGAGCCAGCGCTCCACAGCCAGAGATCCCACTGCAGGGGAAGCCGGTGTACCTTAGAGAGCAGCCGCTACTCGCCACAACCAGAGAAATCCTGGCCCAGCAACAAGACCCAGTACAGCCAAAAACAGATAAATAAGCATTTTTTTAAAAAAAAGAATATGAGTTCTTACCATCCCCCAAAAAAAGTTTGTGAGCGTATGAATGAGGGAAAACCCCTTCACAATGTATATTAAATCATCACATCATACACTTTAAATATCTCACACTGTTTTCAGTTATGCTGAAAAAAACTTCAAAAATAAATACCTAACACATATGAGTTTAAAAAACTAATAATGTAAAAAAAGCTTCTAGCTTGCAGTTGAGCAAATGCTCTGTAAACTCAAGTAACTGGTTTGTCTCAAATACCTACTGTGTGGAAAACTGAATCACATTTCCAAGGTGATTAATTCCCTGGGAATTCCTTGGTGGTTCAGTGGTTTGGACGCCACCTTCACTGCAGAGGGTCCAGGTTAGATCCCCGGGTTCGGGAACTGAGACCCTGCGGGATTTGGGCCCCAGCCCTCGGGACTAGATCCCCGGGTTCGGGAACTGAGACCCTGCGGGATCCGGGCCCCAGCCCTCGGGACTAGATCCCCGGGTTCGGGAACTGAGACCCTGCGGGATCCGGGCCCCAGCCCTCGGGACTAGATCCCCGGGTTCGGGAACTGAGACCCTGCGGGATCCGGGCCCCAGCCCTCGGGACTAGATCCCCGGGTTCGGGAACTGAGACCCTGCGGGATCCGGGCCCCAGCCCTCGGGACTAGATCCCCGGGTTCGGGAACTGAGACCCTGCGGGATCCGGGCCCCAGCCCTCGGGACTAGATCCCCGGGTTCGGGAACTGAGACCCTGCGGGATCCGGGCCCCAGCCCTCGGGACTAGATCCCCGGGTTCGGGAACTGAGACCCTGCGGGATCCGGGCCCCAGCCCTCGGGACTAGATCCCCGGGTTCGGGAACTGAGACCCTGCGGGATCCGGGCCCCAGCCCTCGGGACTAGATCCCCGGGTTCGGGAACTGAGACCCTGCGGGATCCGGGCCCCAGCCCTCGGGACTAGATCCCCGGGTTCGGGAACTGAGACCCTGCGGGATCCGGGCCCCAGCCCTCGGGACTAGATCCCCGGGTTCGGGAACTGAGACCCTGCGGGATCCGGGCCCCAGCCCTCGGGACTAGATCCCCGGGTTCGGGAACTGAGACCCTGCGGGATCCGGGCCCCAGCCCTCGGGACTAGATCCCCGGGTTCGGGAACTGAGACCCTGCGGGATCCGGGCCCCAGCCCTCAGGACTCTCACACGTGGCGCATTTCCAACGCGGCCAGAGTGGGAGACCCCTGTGCAGAGGGTGGGCCGTCTGTGCAACACGAATAACGCTCCCTTCTCATCGCCCACGTCGCGCTGACGGCTGGATGCCAGGAGGCTGTGCCACGGACACCCGACAGTCAGGTTTTCTTCCCGCCTCCTCCCTGCCCAGGAAACTACCAGACTGACTGCTGAAACTCCACCTGATCTGTCTAGACAGCCATCATCTTGTCATGGGGTTTGTCACTACATGAGAAAATCCCTTTTCTTGCAAAGATGTAGTGAAACCAGGGAAATTGAGAAGTTTGGCAATGCTCTAGAGTAAACCAGTCCAAATTAGTGCATTCTCAGGTCTTTTGCCACTTGGCCTGCTACCCGAAAACTGGGTTTGCCTCTTGGGGATTTCAAACCAAAAGATCAGGATTAGGAAAGATTTATGCCTTGCAGAGAAAAGAGAACACCAGGGATCTATATCCCCCAAAGCAGCATCTCCCCAAATAGCAACACTAGAGGAGTTTTAAGCTAAGGGTGCACGCATATTCATGAAGGGGCTTGGGCAGGCAACAGAGTCCAAGCTTTAGTTGATTGAAGTCGCAAGAGTTGGAAAAGGTCGACATCAGGTTCCAGTTGGTGGTTGAGCATTTCAGGCTAATCATCACCATTGACACAGAAGCTGACATTTACAACTGGTGTATTATCTTTGCTCGTGTTACTTCTCTTGCCTGATAACAATCCTTTATTCTTTTGTTCCCTTAAGATCACTAGTTACTGAGACCTGGTCTAGGGCAAGCATCATGGGCAGGCTTAGATCACAGAATGGCTTGGGCCAAAATGGCTTCTCTTATGTCAAGAAAGCCATGCCTGACGTTCTTTCCCCAGGGCTCCCCTACCCTATCTGGTTACAGAACCAGGTATATTATGCCCTTCCTGTGGGTCCCCGAGGAAGCAGCAGCCGCAGCAGGGAACCTCCTCCCTGGGTCCCGGCCCGCAAACCACCCGGTGACCACAGGGAGAGCCGCTTCCCCAAAGGTGACCCTGGGCAGATGCAGGGCCTCACATATCCTCTGTGGTTTGGAAGGAAGCCTCCTTTGGCCTCCTCCCATAAAGACCGTGGGCCACCTGGCAGCTGTCGCTCCTTCCCAGATGGCTCAGAGGTCGGAGTCTCTTAAATGCCAAGTGAAAATGAACGAGTTAGTGGCTCAGTTGTGTACGGCTCTTTGTGACTCCGTGGACTGTAGCTTGCCAGGCTCCTCTTTCACGGAATTCTCCAGACAAGAATACTGGAGCGGGTGGCCATTCCTTGCTTCAGGGGATCTTCCCAACCCAGGGATCATACCTGGGTCTCCTGCATTGCAGGTGGATTCTTTACCATCTGAGCCACCAGGGAAGCCCCAAAGAGCAATACAAAAAATAAGGGACAAATCTTGAGATGCAGTCCCCAAGCCCCTGCTTTTAGGAAGTTTTTAGCCCAGCGCCAGGACCTCATGAAAGCTGGCTCCTGCCACCTCGTTTCAAGAGCTTTCATTTCACAGAGGAGGAGAGAGGCTCAGAGAGGAAAAGTGACTTTTTAAAGCTCTCACAGTAGACACAGCTGATGCGCATCCAAACCCAGGTCTCCCCAGGGCCGGGCCCAGCCCCTGGCCACTGTGGCACGCAGTCTCCTGGTAGGGACATCTGAAGAAGTCATTTATGCAGAATTGTTGCAGGAAGGGGGACTCCTTCCGGGGCCTGAAACTGGGCTCTTGTCTAACACTAGGAAATGAATCGTCCGAGGAGACACATGTGCTGACAAAGCAAGAGATTTTATTGGGAAAGGGCACCCGGGTGGAGAGCAGTAGGGTAAGGGAACCCAGGAGAACTGCTCTGCAGTGTGGCTAGCAGTCTTGGGTTTTATGGTGATGAGATTAGTTTCCGGGTGGTCTTTGGCCAATCATTCTAATTCAGAGTCTTTCCTGGTGGCGCACGCATCGCTAAGCCAAGATGGATGCTAGCGAGAGGGATTCGGGGAAGTGGACGGACACACGGTGTCTCCTTTCGACCTTTCCCGAACTCTTCCGGTTGGTGGTGGCTTATTAGTTCCGTATTCCTTATCAGGATCTCCTGTCATAAAACAACTCATGCAAATGGTTACTATGCTGCCTGGCCAGGGTGGGCCATTTCAATCAGTGTGCTTCCCTTAACAAAATCAGCTGTCCAGCCTGCCACCAAAATCAGGGTTCCCTGGTTAAGTGGTCTGCACTGGCACCGAGCTAAATTCTGAGGGAGGAAATGGGGGCTCAGAGGAGTAAGCTGCCCTCCCTGGGGCGTCAGCAGAAGAAACGGGTCTTCTCACCTGAACCGAGGGAAGCTGGCCCCACCCCCCGGTGTCAGCCTGCTCCCCCAGCCCCAGCTGAGCAAACGGCTCCACTGCCCCCACCTGCTCAGAGCAAAACTCAGTGAGGAGAGGCACCTTTGATTCCATTCCTGCGCCTCTACCTCCCATTCATCAGCAAGTCCTGCCAACACCCTCCCCTTTGTGAAACGGATGGACGGAGTTCCTGGTTTGTATCAGACACTGTCAAAGCCTTCCCTGCCCTCCCCTGGAGTCTCTCCCCGCACGGGTACTCCTCATCACAGCTGTCTCCTTGCAGCCCTTTCCACTTAAGTTACTCTGGAGTTTCTTCTGCTTGCCCCCGGCTGCTGCCCATGTCTGTTCACCCTTCTATTCCCAGTTCCGAGAGCCGCTCCCGGCTTTGCAGAAATGCGTAATGATGCGCTGGGCCCAGTTCCAGTCTCTATGTGATCCTTCCTGGTTTGCCCTGGAGCCCGGGGTCTCTAATCCTTTGGAAATCCTTAGTCCAGAAGCCACTGACCCCCGGGTCAGGGGACACCATGTCTGTGCCTGTCACTATGGGACAACGTGCTAACGCCGCATACAAGCCCGGGGTCCTGGTGCTTTTCGGGGGCTTCCTGTTCCCACCTGTGCAGGCTTGTCTGCAGTCATGCTGTGAGGCTTCTGAGACCCAGGTTATGCCTCTGCTGTTTCTTTATTTTTAAATTCTTACCTATTTATCTTTGGCTGTGCTGGGTCTCTGTGGCTGCGCCCAGGCTTTCTCTGGTTGCAGTGAGCGGGGCGCAGGGCTCTCACTGCAGCGGCTGCTCTTGTTGCAGAGCGCGGGCTCTAGGCACACGGGCTTCAGCAGTTGCAACGTGTAGACTGAGTGGCTGTGTTGCTCCAACACACATGGCATCTTCCTGGACCAGGATCACACCAGTGTCCCCTGCACTGCAAGGCAGATTCTTAACTGCTGGACCGCCAGGGAAGCCCCACCTCTGCCATTTCTCTGGCATTTTAGAAGCATTCTGTATATCACTGCAGAGCCTGCCCGTGTGCACACACATCTCTGTAGGGGTGTTTCTGAGAAGGAGTCTCCGGGCAGGTGTGTCTTCTTCCTTTGACATTTATCCAGTGCTGCCAGACATTGTCCCAAGTGCTTTACATGCTTTTCCTCTTGTAAGCCTCACAGCAGTGTCAAGCAGGTATTGCTCACGTCGTCATCCTCCTAAAGGCCAATAAATGATGCCCAGGGGGATTGCCCTGGCGGTCCAGCGGTTAAGACTTCACCTTTCAACTTGGAGGGGGGGCGGCTGCGGGTGTTTCACCCCTGGTCGGGAAGCTAGGCAACATAAAACAGAAGCAATATTGTAGCAAATTCAATAAAGATTTTAAAAATAGTCCTCATCAAATAAATAAATAAATAAATAAAATGTAACTATGCTTTTAAAAGAAAAGAAACGAGACCCAGGCGCAGTGGCTTGCCGGGGTCACAGAGCCTAGAAGAGGGGGCGCAGCTTGAACCAGCGTGCCTTGTACCTAATGGGGGGCGGGCCGGGCTGGTCTGACCTGTGTGTCTAAGCATCAGCTCTGTGTGTGAATCTGAGCTGTGTCTGGGTCCTGGGAGTCCAGCCTGTGTGTGCGAACCCACGTGTGTGTCTGAGGTGGTTGTGTAACAAGGCCGTGCTGCTACCCCGGGGGCCCTGGTGTAGCTGGGTCACACCCTGTACGCGAATCTGGGCGGGAGGGCAGGGCTGTGCACTCGCGCTTGCATCTGAGGACTAGATCTCTGAGTGCGCCCGTGTTCATGCGTCTGAGGGCCGTCCTGTCGGGTCTCCGTCTTCCCCTCTCTGTGCGCCTCTGCCCCAGGGCTCCCGCTCCTGTCTCTGGGCGCCCAGGCCCGGCGCGCGGCGGGGCCGGCTCGGACTACAAGTCCCGGCGGCCTGCGGGGCGCGCGGACGCAGAGGGCGGGGCTTGGCGGGCGCGGGGCGGGGCTCGGGGGGCGCAGACCCGACTGCGGCACCGTGGAGGCTGCTCCCTCCTCCCGGTCCTGCAGGTGCTGCGGGCGGCCTGGCTCCGCCGCGCCCCGCGCCCCCGGCCTTCCGCCTCGGCCCCTACCGCGGGGCCTCGCGACGCCCGTGCCGGCGATGAGCGCGAGGAGCCGCCATGAGCGCAGGTGAGCGCGCCGCCGGGCAGACGAGACCCGGGCGCGGTCCACTTGCCTTTCAGAGACCCCCACCGCGGGATCGGCCCCCGGACACCCCCCCGCCCCCTACAACTCTGCGCCGGGCACCCCCCCACCCCGACTCCAGATCCCAGAGAGGCCGGGAGCCCGGGGTGGCTCCTTCCTAAAGCCCCGGCGGCTTAGCGCCCGGCACCGCCGTGCAGAGGGTTAACCAGGGCGCGGGCCTCCCAGTGCGGAGACCGGCGTCAGATGGGAGAGGCATGGAGGTCGCTGCGTCCGGGCCTCTGAGCGGGTGTTCCTTTGGGCTGAATGAATGAATGGAGCTGGAGGAGCCAAGGGTTCCTGAATCTCAGGACTGGAGTGCCCTGGGGTAGAAATGTCACTCCAGGCCTCCAGAGGAAGCCTCAGTGCCCTGGTCCAGGGACCACACCGTCCCTATCACCTGTCCCAAGCCGTGTGTGTGGAGGCCACCTAATTTAAATCCCGTCTGCTGCGAAGGGGACCAGTAGACCTCCGGTGTTTAGAGAGGGCTCATTTCTCAGCCAAGGGCCACCAACACCCGAGCATCCTCTCTGCAGCTTCAGACCCTTCAGGCCCCTCCCTTCTGTCTCCCACCTCACTTCCCCAGTCCCGACTCGAGAATGCAGACCGGCTGAGGGACTGTGGCTCTTGGACTCCAGATCCATAGATCAGGGAGCTCCTGGCAGGTTGTCCCTGACTCAGCCTGGCCCCGGAGAGGAGCTCTTGGGCTGCAGGAGAAGCGCGGCAAGGGAGGAGGCTGCCCTGGGCCTCCGCCGGGTCATCAGCAGGAAACCGGCGCTTCCGCAGGAAACAAGAGGTTCCCAAACGGCTTTGACTCCAGTCCCTCGGCTCTGCGATGCTCCTCTGCAGTGCTCTTGGCATTGCCCCGGGGCTGTGGAATCAGACTAGGTTCAAGTCTAGTCTTGACCACTCAGAGCTCTGTGACTTTGGACATGTTAATCAACCTCTCTGAGCCTCATTGAAATGGGGATCCTAATCCTTACTTTCTGAGAGGTGGCTGTGAGGGTGAATGGGAGGAATGTGTTCATTCAGACCCACTCATTTCCAGCTTCTCCCCTTTCAAGCTCTATGAGCCTAGGCAAGGGACCTTGAGGCTGTGTTCCTCAGCTTCCCCAACTGTAAAATGGGATGATGATAGTCCCTCCGTCAGAGGGTTACCTGTGAAGATCGGCTGCTGTTATCGAGAAGAGCAATGCTGTCATTTGTGAAAGTCTTCTCATCTCAAGCAGCTAGCGGTCCCGAAAGAGATCAGACACTTCCCTGACTATCCTGTGCCATCCCTGGGGAGCCTCAGATGCGAGTAGATATAAACAAAGCCTTCTGAGTATTTTGACAGGTGTTCTGCAAAAGCAGGCCCTGAGCTTGACCTTGCTGGGAATCTAGAGTGTTTCATAGATGTGACTTCCTCCTTCAAGCTGCCTTCCTCCTTCCCCAGGTTGACTGGGAGAAGTGATGGGCGTGTGACAGACACAAGGAAGTTTCCAGAGGGAACACTGGTTAGACCCTGGGGGAAGCGAGATGGTGAGGGCAGCTCCAGGTGGGCTCTAGCGGGGCCCGTCAAGAAGAGGCTGGTCCCTCGGCACCTGCCAGCTGGCCCAGGGCGCAAGAGGGACTCAGTGACCCTTGCCCCGTTGCTTCCCTGCCCTGTTATGTCAGTGAGGTGTGCAGCCTTCCCTCACTCATTCGTTCATTCAGTAGGTTCCAGGTGCTGTGAGCAGGAGCGGGTGACGCCTGGGCAGGCCTGACATGCTGCTCTCAGCGGAGGCGGGAAGTGGGCAGAGAGGACTTGGAATAATGCCCTTTCCAGTTGTGAGACAAGTTGGTGGGCACCACGCTGCAGCCCTGTCCCCAGCACGGCCGCTGGCCTGGGGCCGTGGAGGCCAGGGAGCTGCTGCTGAGCGCACAGCTGTGGGTTTTCAGATGGGGCGATGGGAGCGTGGAAGGGAGCCCAAGAAATGGGTCAGGGCGGAAGCCACACCTCCTTGGCAGAGGAGCCGGTGACGCCCTCCTGCACAGGCCACGCTTCAGGAACTTGCAGGCCACGCTTCAGGAACTTCAAACATCCCCTGGGCCAGCTGCCTCAGGGTTACGATCCTGGGGAGGGGGAAGCCAGAGAGGCCGAGGCCCTTGTGAAAGAACCAGGACCACGGTTACCGATGGGGACAGCAGCGATGGCAGGCATGGAGCTGCGGTTAAGAGCAGGGACCCTACAATCACACCCGCTGGATCACATCCCACCACACGCTGGCTGTGTGCCTTTGGGCGACTTACTCCACCTCTCCGGGCCTCAGTTTCTTAATCTGTAAAATGGGGATAAAAGCAGTCCCCACTTGACACTGGTGAGGAATGAGTGAATCCAAGCGTGTCAAGCCCTTGATGTGCCTGGCCTGTGTCAGCCCCCTTTGTGGTGGTGGTTTTGGGTTGTTTTTTTTTTTTTTTTGACCTTGTAGCTTGCAGGGGATCTTAGTTCCCCGACCAGGGATCGAACCAGTGCCCTCTGCAGAGGAAGCACAGAGTTCTAACCCCTGGACGGCCAGGGAATTCCCCCGTAAGGTGCTCTTCCCCTTATACCCGGGGTCAGCCCTAAAAGGGAGAGACCACCCACTCTGCCCCCTCAGGAGGCAGGTCTCCAGGGCTGGCGGGGGCTCTGGTGGGAAGGCCAGCGGGGACTGTGGTCTTTGAAGCGAGAACAGGAAAAGGGCTGGGCCTGTCAGGGGCCCAGGCTGGATGGGTCCTGAGCACCTGGTGTCCTGCCCCAGGGCAAGCCGCCTGCTCCCCACCTGCAGCCACAGACACACACAGACCCACAGCAGAGAGGAGGGCCGCACGCGTGCAGAGAGCGGGGCTCAGGCCTTTGTCATCTGTGCGCTGCCATCAGGACGGGCAGGGAATGGCGCCCCGACAACCTCCCTCAGAAGCGGGGCTGGGCCCGGGGCCGGAAAGCAAAAGGCACCACCCCCAGGGGTCTCTGTGAGCCAGGGGAGGCTGACCAGGCCCAGGTGATTGAGAGCTGCAGGCTTCGTGTGTGTGTGTGATGATTGAGAGCTTCAGGCTTTGTGTCTCTGCGTGTCTTTGTGTATGTGTGTCTGTGTGTGTGTGTGTCTTTGTATGTCTGTGTGTGTGTCTGTGTGTCTCTGTGTGTGTGTCTGTGTATATCTGTGTGTGTCTGTGTATATCTGTGTGTGTGTGTGTCTGTGTGTGTCTCTGTGTGTGTGTCTGTGTATATCTGTGTGTGTCTGTGTCTATGTGTGTGTCTGTATCTGTGTGTCTCTGTGTGTGTCTGTGTGTGTGTCTGCATCTGTGTGTGTCTGTGTGTGTGTGTCTCTGTGTGTGTCTGCGTGTGTGTGTCTTTGTATGTCTGTGTATGTGTCTGTGTGTGTGTCTCTGTGTGTGTGTGTGTGTGTGTGGCGCGCGCGCGCGCGCTCTCTCTCTCTCGCTCTCTCTCTCTCTCTCTCTCTCTCTCTCTTCCCTAGAGACTAGGCCCTTGCTGGAGCTGGTGGCTGCTCCATAGCTTTCTGAGCCGCCCAGTGGCCGGGTGGCTTGGCCGTGGTGGAGCCTGGCTGCGTGTGGGTTTTGGGTCGTCCTGTTGAGAGAGGCTTCAGGCGGTCCAGGCGTGTGCCCTGCTCTCCGATGGTGCCCACTGGCCCCCAGAACACAGGATCTGGGTCGTGACTTCCTGGCTCCACGGTTTGCTTGGGGGCCTTTGTGACTCAGCCTCAGTTCCCCCGTTTGTACAGATAGGAAAGATAAGCAGCTCATCGTGTTGCTGGGGAATGAAAGGAGCTCATTCCTGTGGCAGGTTCGAGCCACTCTTGTCACCCAGGAGGTGCGTAATGCACGTTGGCGGTGCTGACTCTGACCCTTACCGCGCTAGTTATTATCACCGTCCTTAGGTGGAGGCGTGGGGGCTGGGAGAAGAGAGAACAGACTGTCTGGTCTGATCTGATAGGCTTTAAAATCCTACCTAACCTCTCTGAGCCTAACTTTCTTCTGTAAAAAGGGGGTAGTTACTGTGCTCACGTGGCAGGGTCACTGTGTTACCCACGTGAGAAGGACCGGGAGCAGAGCCCACACGTTGTGGGTCCTTGGGAAGCGCTGACCCTCCTGTCTGCCTCGGGGGTTGGAGCAGCTGCAGGAACCCGAGTGTTTGGGGCCAGAACCCCTGAGGGGCTGGAGGTTGCTACAGGGTCAGCTGCCTGGGACACCTTGGGTTTGTTAGGTGGGACCTTTGGCTCAGGCCTCCGCAGGGCTCTGTCTGGGGAGGCGGGGAAGGGAGCCCAGAAACTCAGCAGGCTGCTCCCCACCTGCCCGGCTTCCCCCCCCCCCCCCACCCCGCAGCGAGCTCTTCCTGGGAAACTTGCGGCTGCCCAGCACCACCACCTTTGTGCCCGCAGGTCTGGGAGGGGCTCGGGCATTGTCATGTCTTAGCTTCTGTGAGATGTCTGGGGACCACAGTTGGAGAAACCCTGGCAGAGGCTGGGAGCCGTGAGTCCTGCCCCCCCACCAGGGCCCCAGATCGCCCCCTGTCTGCCTGCTCTGCTAGGAATGTAGCTCTACAGTAGTAGAAGCAGGAGAAAAAGAATGAGTTCTGCAGTAGAAATGCCCACCGTGCTTCCATGAGCCTCAGTTTACCCATCTTTAAAATGGGCCCCTTCCTCACAGAAGGAAGCTGCCTGCTGTTCCTCCCACGTGGTAGCGTCTCTCCTCCAGCCCTGGGGGCTTGCTCAGCTCATTCCCACCTCCAGCCCACCCCCAGTGATGGGGTTCTTCCTTCCTCCCCCCTCAATTCACCTCCACAGTGAGGCTGCCTTTATGTTTTATTGGTCCGGATTCTCAGCGTCTCCTCACGGCCAGGCCTGTGCTGGGCTGGAAGGTTAATCAAGGATGAAGAGCCCTGTCCCTGCCCTTGGGGTGGAGACCAGGTGGAAAGTGGGGCACAGAGCTCCCAGGAAGGCAGCAGCTGGGTGTGTGGGTGCTGGCGAAGCCGGGCGGGCCCTGGACCCTGACTCTGGGCCACAGCCAGTCAGAAATCACCAGGCGCTCAAGGAAACAAGGAGCTGTGAGCGAGAGCCAGCAGGACACAGGGAACAGGGCCAGGAGGACCCGACTTACCAGGTGTATCAGCTTCAGTCGTGTTTAAGGAAGGAGGCCAAGCCCCCCACCAAGGACGCTTCCCCTTCTGCCCACAGACAGCAGCCCGCTCGTGGGCAGCACGCCCGCCGGCTATGGGACCCTGACGATCGAGACATCTACAGATCCCCTCAGCTCCTCAGTTTCATCCGTGGTACGTGGAGGGGGGCGGGGCGGGGAGGGTCCCCAGCGCAGTGGTTAAGAGCCCGCCTGCCGAGGCGGGAGACGCGGGAGGCGTGGGTTCGATCCCTGGGTCGGGAAGATCCCCCGGAAAGGAACTTGGCAGCCCGCTCCAGTGTTCCTGCCTGGGAAGTCCCACGGACAGAGGAGCCTAGCGGGCTGCAGTCGTGACCTGGGGGGTCTCAGAGAGTCGGATGTGACTGAACACGCGTGCACGTGGACAGGGAGGGGCGGCGAGCTCCGAGTGGGGGTGGACCAGCCCGCCCAGCTGCCCTGGCCTTGTCCCGCCTGCAGAGGCTCAGCGGCTACTGTGGCAGCCCATGGAGAGCCCTCGGCTATCACGCCGTGGTCTGGATGCTGGCGGGGCTCCCCTTGCTGCTGTTCCGGTGGAAGCCCCTGTGGGGGGTGCGGCTGCGGCTGCGGCCCTGCACCCTGGCCCGAGCCGAAACACTCGTCGTCGAAACAAGAGACAGAGAGGTGAGCGGGTGCGGGCGGGGCGAGCCTGGAGCAGGAGGGGTGGCAGTGCGTCGGGCTTGGGGGCGCAGGACGCCTGGGTTCCCGGCCCAGCCTGGCTGCTGACATTCTGTGGGGCCTGACACGGGCGCGTCTCCTCCCTAGACCTCAGCCTTCCCATCTGAGCAGTGGGCAGACGGGGCGGGGCGAGTGGTTCCCAGGAGGTCCCGCGCATCCTTGATCCCTGCCTCCTCCAGCGGGGACCACCTGGCCATGGGGTGGGGCCGGGGAGGGGAAGGATCGCTTCCGGACCAAGTCCACGCCTCCGTGTTCCAGGATAGTTCGTGGCAGCTCTGTACGGTCCAAGTGCAGACGGAGGCCGTCAGCGCGGACGGGTGAGGCAGCCGCGTCTCCATTCCCAGGAGCCCTGCTCCCGCTCTCCTCCCGCGAAGGCGCCGACCCGGGCCTCCTGTCCCAGGGGGCGCGGTGACTGGGGACAGGCGGGTGCTGGGCCGGCCCGGGGTCCACAGTAACCCCAGCCCCTCCGCAGCCTGCAGCCGCCCCCACAGACGCGGGCAGAGGACGGCCGGAGCGGGGCGGCTGTGGGGGCAGAGCCGGAGGACGCCTGGAAGGACACCGCGCAGCTCCACAGGCCCGAAGAGCGGGTACGTGGACGGCTGGGCTCCAGACACGCCCTGCCCGTCCCGAGGCCCAGTTTCACACCCTCTGCGATTAGAGCTGGCCTCCACTGTGCTCCGTGCACCTCTGGTTCTCCTAAGAGGCCAGGATACTGGCTGATCACCTTTTTTATTTTGAATTAATTAGTTTATTTTTTATTCATTTTAAAAAATTAATTATTGGCTGCGCTGGCCCTTAGTTGCAGCACGCAGGCTCTCTTCGTAGTTGCCTGACCAGGGATGGAATCCCAGCTCCTGCGTTGAGAGCGAGGGGTCTCAGCCATTGGAGCCCCAGGGAGTCCCTGGTGGATCACCTCTTTCATTCCCACCCCTCTCCCGGGGCCCCTGCCTGCCGCCCGCCCCCCAGGCACACGCCTCAGCCCAGGCCCCTGTCCGCCACCCCCCACGCGCACACCCTCCTGGGGCCGCCCCCCACGTGCACACCCCTCTCTGTGCCCCCTCCAGCGGAGGCTGCGCTACTACGTCTTCCGGGGGCAGCGCTACGTCTGGATGGAGACCCAGCAGGCCTTCCGCCAAGTCAGGTGGGCACCGCGGCGGCGCTGGGCCGGGCAGAGGGGGTGGCGGGGGGCAGCCCAGGGTGGACTCCGCTCTCAGCTCCGGGCCTCGGCCCCCTGTAACCCCGGGAAGGTCACGGAGCCTGTTAGGGCCTCAAGGTTTCTGTTTGTAAATAAGTCGTGAAGGGGATCCTGGCCTGAGTTTTTCTGAGGTTGTTTATTTCAGGCTGTGCTGCGTCTTCGCCGCTGGGGGCGCTGTTTTCTAGTTGGGGCGCACAGGCTCCTTAGGGCGGCACCTTCTCTTGTTGGGGAGCAGGGGCCTGGTTGCCCCGGGGCACGTGGGGTCTTCCATGACCAGGGCTCGAACCTGTGTCCTCTGCGTCGACAGGAGGGCCCTCAACCTATGGGCCACCAAGGAAGCCCCATCCTAGCGCTGTTTGGAATGTAAAGCACACGCTTGGGGCACAAGGCTTGGCCCAGCACCCGGCCCGTGTTGGCAGCGCCATGAGCAGACTGCCCGCCCTGGACGCTGACCTCCTGGCACAGAGCGGGGTCTTGTAGCTGCTCTGCCACCTACTAAGGGCTTGAGAAACATGAGCTCACTTTATGTCTTAGTTTGAGCCCCGAGAAGCAGACCCCAAGGCAGGATTCAGGTGCAGGGAGGCTGGAAGGTGATGCTAGGAGACACCGGGGTCAGGAGGCAGGGAGAAGGCAGCAGAGGGGCTCATCCTGGGCACCCGGGGAGCAGGCCTCGGGGGCCCCTTTGAGCCAGTGAGGCGCACACGCCTGGGGGTGCCCTCACCCAAGGAACAAACCAGGGGGCCATACCTGTACTCTCTCGGCCGTTACTGGTCGCGGAGTCCGCTAAATTGGGCACAATTCCAGCCTTCCTGGGTCCTGGGCAGAGCGTGCTCATGCAGCTGGGAGGAGCCGTGAAGCGACGACAGGTGGTTGGTAAAAGGCAACGCAGCCCAGCAGGCGTGCGGATGCCCCAGGAGCCTCCGCTGCAAGAGCAGAACAGGAGTCACTGAGGTGTTTGTGGCTCAGTCGGTGCCAGGAGCCGTCTGAACACTGTGCAGAACTTACCCCATTGACCCCACCCGCAGCCCCGGGAGGTGGTGCCATCCTGCACGTGAACATCTGAGGCCAGAGAGGCTAAGTGACCTATCTAAGGCGGCATCTTTTTTTAATATAGTTGCTTTAACAAAACTTATGCCAACTTTATCTATATACATATGTATTTCAAAATCAGAGCGGCAGACACAACCTGTTAACGCAGGACTGGTAACAATGCTGCAAACGTTACGCAGCGTGTTGTTTTCCGCTCATTCTGGCATTGGTGTCAGTAAGTAATCGTGGCGCTGATGCGACTCAACAACAGCAGCTGCTGTCCCTGCTGAGTCTTCTCGTCATCTCATTGTTTTTCTTGGGTGACAGGGTTTGAGGCCCAATCAGGGGAACAAAAGGGGAAAGTTAGGGCTTCCGTAGTGGCTCAGACAGTAAAGAATCTGACTGCAATGCAGGACACCTGGGTTCGATCCCTGGGTCGGGAAGATCCCCTGAAGGAGGGCATGGCAACCCACTCCAGTATTCTTGGATAGAGGAGCCTGGCAGACTGCCATCCACGAGGTGGCAAAGAGTCGGACACGACTGAGCGACTGACACGTTCACTTCTTTCAGGCTCAGAGTTAGTGGGGGATGTGCTTTCTCCCGGGGGCTGGGGTGGCAGAGGTGGGCCAGGAGGGGGGAACAGAACTCAGCCCCTGCCGCCCGCTCAAGCCCCTCTCTGCTCCCACAGCCTGCTGGACCGCAGCCACACCTGTGATGACCTCCGCCGCGCCAGCGCTGGCCTTGGCCTGCAGGACCGCACTGTGAGGTGGGGGCTGCCTGAGGGCCGGGCCTCTGTCTTGCGCCCCGGGGCGTAGCCTGCTGCCAGTCTCCTGCTTTCCCTGGCCTCGGTCTCCCTGGCTGTGAAGTGGGGTGCTCCATCCCTGCCAGAGGGTCCAGCTGCCGCTGCCCACCCCGCACCCGACGGCTCTGTCACTCTCTTACAGGAAGGCCGTCTATGGCCCCAACGTGATCAGCGTCCCGGTCAAGTCCTATCCCCAACTGCTGGTGGACGAGGTAGGGCTGTCCCGGCCTCGCCCCAGCTCTGGCCCTGTGTGACCTGGACCGGGGACTTGCCCTCTCTGGGCCCCTTAACAGGCAGGCCCTGCCTGTCGCCCTCTTCTCCGCAGTGGAGATGACTCAGATCCTGCCCTGGTCGGCTCAGGGAGAGGGATGGGAAGTTCTGGTCAGGGCTGGGCTGAGGACGAGACACCCCACACGGCCAGGGCTCCCGCTTCACCGAGAGCTGGGCTCCAGCGCCTGGGTCCTTGCGTGCGTTGCCCACCTTCCTGCCCCAGCAGCCTCGCGGCAGGGACGCGTTTCATACGCGAGGAGCCAGAGCTTCAGAGGGGGGAAGACATGGCCAGGGTCACACGGGGACAAAGGGAAGCCAGTGCCGGACACACCGAGAGTATGGGCTGACACAGCCCTTGAGCTGGGGCGGAAGCCGGCGAGACAGAGGGGAGACCCGGAGCCCGGCCTGGTGCGGGCCGTCGGCCGCGCGCAGCGTGGGGCGTCAGGCAGAGACTGAGCCCTCCGCGCCCCGGCGCCCCCGCGGCACGGTGGAGCTGGCGGCGGCAGCCTGCGGGGCTGCCCTCACCCTCGTGTGACAGGCGGACGGTGTGCGTGGCGGGGGCCTGGCCTGCAGACCTGTGTCCCCTTAGAGCAGAGAGCGGGGCCAGGGGACTCGGGGTGGGACCGACCAGGAGACGGGCCTGGCTTCCGTCCTTGGAGCCGTCAGTCCCTCCGCTCCGGGGCTGGTCCCCCCCGGGGGCCCTGGGCCCTGACGCTGCCTCCCCGCCCCCCCAGGCACTGAACCCCTACTATGGGTTCCAGGCCTTCAGCATCGCGCTGTGGCTGGCCGACCACTACTACTGGTACGCCCTGTGCATCCTGGTCGTCTCTGCAGTCTCCATCTGCCTGTCCGTCTACAGGACCAGAAAGGTGGGTGGGCGGGGCGGCGGGGACGGGGCGGGCATCCCGGGACCTCCACCCACCCGTGCCCTGCTGTCCGCCTGCCCACAGCAAAGCCAGACCCTGAGGGACATGGTCCAGCTGTCTGTACGGGTGTGCGTCTGCAGGCCCGAGGGAGGTAAGAAGCACGGGAGGCGGGCGGCCTGGGGAGGGGAGGGGAGGAGGCTGGGGGAAGGGAGAGGCTGAGGGGGGAGGAGCCTGCGGAGGGGAGGAGCCAGTGGCCACCGGCCCCGCCCCGGCCCGGCCCCGGCCCGGCCCCGGCCCCTGCTGACCCCGTTTGCTCGCAGAGGAGTGGGTGGACTCCAGCGAGCTGGTGCCCGGAGACTGCCTGGTGCTGCCCCAGGAGGGCGGCCTGATGCCCTGTGACGCGGCCCTGGTGGCCGGCGAGTGCGTGGTCAACGAGAGCTCCCTGACAGGTTAGCCCCTGCCCCTGGCGCTGCCCGCCCCCACCCCCGCCGCCAAGCTCCTCTGCCTTTCAGAACGGTCCTAGCTGGAGCTTTCTTTCCCCTTTGCTCTCAGGTAACCGTCCTGACCTCACTCCTTCCCGCCCCACAGACCCCAGGGGAGGCCGTGCTGCTCTTCACCAGCAGCCGGCTTGGGGCTGGAGTCAATCTCTTTGGTGGTTTGAGTTATAAAAGTAACACAGCTGGCTACAAAGTAATCCCAGTGGACAGACAGCAGTGCCTTCCCCCGACCCTGGCCCCCCAGCTTTTCCCGGCTCCCAGGAGAGACGTTTCCTGGACTGAGACTGCCTCACTGTGCCTGGGTCTTCTGCGCGCTCTGGGCCTCAGTGTACCTCTCTGTAAAATGGGGGCAGTGACTCCTTCACACGCAGTTAGAAGAGCTGAATGAGGCCCAGGGCTTCCGTAACAGTTCTCTGCTTAGGGCTCGGTCTGGTCGGTGGGGGCGCTGCCTGGGCCTCACACCACGTACCCCCCAGGGGAGAGCATCCCAGTGCTGAAGACGGCCCTGCCCGAGGGCCCGGCGCCCTACCTCCCGGAGGCCCACCGGCGGCACACACTTTTCTGTGGGACCCTCATCTTGCAGGCCCGGGCCTTTGTGGGACCCCACGTCCTGGCGGTGGTGACGCAGACAGGTGTGAGGCGGAGGGCCAAACAGGAATGCCAGGGTCAGCAGCCGGAGGAGAGGGGGCACAGAGCCGGGCGGGCTGGCTGGGCACAGCAGGCGGGACCTTGGCGAGAAGGAAGGAGCCCCCCGAGGGAGAGCAGCCCTGTGCTCCCCAGGAGGCCACTGCCGCGTGGGAAGGGGACCCAGTGTCACCAGATTGGACTTCTTTTCAGCCAAAGCTGGAATCTAGATTTGAAGTAAACCACCCAGCTTGTAGCTGGTGTTACTGATTCCGTGTTGAGTAAACTTGTGAAGTCTGGGCAGGAGCTGTGGGTCCCCAGCTGGGCGATCGCTGACCCCGGAGCTGTGGGCGGTGTGGGGGCGGGCCGGGTGACCCCTCCTGACCCCTGCTTCCCTTCCCAGGGTTCTGCACGGCCAAGGGGGGACTGGTGAGCTCCATCCTGCACCCCCGGCCGCTCAGCTTCAAGTTCTACAAGCACAGCATGAAGTTCGTGGCCGCCCTCTCGGTCGTGGGTGAGTGGCCCCCTGCACCCTGCCCTTCGGGGGCCCTGAGCCCCGGCCCAGCCCCGCTGAGCCTCTCCTGTCTCCCCAGCTCTGCTCGGCACTGTCTATAGCATCGTTATCCTCCTCCGCAACCAGGTAAGCCTGGGGGCCGGGGGGGAGTTCTGGGGGGGCCCAGGGCCCACGCCGGCTGGCCCTAGGCCCTGACAGCGCCTCCCGCTAGGTGCCCCTGGGCGAGATCGTGATCCGGGCGCTGGACGTGGTGACGGTGGCCGTGCCGCCCGCCCTGCCGGCCGCCATGACCATGTGCGCGCTCTATGCCCAGAGCCGGCTGGAGAGCCAGGGCGTCTTCTGCGTCCACCCGGCGCGCATCAACCTGGCAGGCAAGCTCCGGCTGGTGTGTTTCGACAAGGTAGGTGCTGCGGGGACGCCGACGTCACGGCCAGGCCCCCCCGCACACACCCACACACCCCTCACCCTGCAGTGCTGACCGAGTGCCTGCTGTCCCCACTGCTGGCCCGTGGGCCCTTCTCTGAGCACCGGCAGCCGCCTTGTGTCCTGGGATGGAGACACTCAGAGGTGCCCTCCACCTGTGTCGTGCTCACGGTCTGAAATGCAAAATGTCCGATATCACCTAATTTGTTTGAAGACCACTGAGGGCCTGCTGGGTACCCAGCGTGCGTGCTAGGTCGCTTCAGTCATGTCTGACTCTGTGCGACCCCACGGATCGTAGCCCGCCAGGCTCCTCTGTCCGTGGGATTTTCCAGGCAATACTGGAGTGGGTTACCATTCCCTCCTCCAAGGGATCTTCCCGACCCAGGGATTGAACCTGTGTCTCTTCTGGCTCCTGCATTGGCAGGTGGGTTCTTTACCACTAGCGCCACCTGGGAAGCCCCTGGGTACCACAGGGGATCCAGCAGTCAGCCCCTCAGAGATGTGCCCACCACCAGGATGAGCGAACCAAGGACCATGGAGAGCTGCAGATGGCGATGGGCTCTAGGAGGGAAGAGATGGGGTACATGGGAGGAGGCAGCGGGGGGACACCCTTGGAGAGAGAGGGCAGTCAAGGCTCTTTGAGTCCCACAGTGATCTTTGAGGGGTGGCTTCCACCGCAATGAGAGTGGGGCTGGCCCGGCGGAGGGGATAAGCCGTGTGGCTCCTGGCTCCTTGGAGGAACAGACTGTGGGAAACAGTGAAGAGACGAGACCCACAGAGCCCTGACTGATCAAAGGCTGGCGGGCCCTGGTGAGCAGGCTGGACATTATCTGCGCAGTTGTTTTTTTGGCTGCGACGAGTCCTTGTGGCTGCGTGCTCTCTCTTGTTGCAGTGAGCGGGCTGCTCTCTCGCTGTGGTGCCCAGGCTTCATCGTGGGGCGTCTCCTGCCGCACCGCATGCTCCTGGGCACACCGGCTTCAGTACTTTTGCCGCACGAGCTTAGTGGCCCACGTCATGTAGGACCTTCCCGAGCCTGGGATCCCCGCGCTGGCAGGCGGGTTCTTATCACTGCACCCCCCAGGGAAGCCCTGGGTGTTATTTAAACTGAAAGAGTGGAGCGTGGTCAGATCGCAGAGCTCCCAGGCCCGTGAAAGGGCCAGTGTGGAACTGAGCCGCTGAAACACGGTGCGGAAAATGCAGGAATCCTTTCACCCCATTCATCCATTCATTCATTCCTTCATCTCCCTGGGAGCCCGGCACAGCCAGGCCCTCTTGGTGCCACAGTGGACAAGTGGCGAGGTAGTATCCCTGGAGGGAATGATGCCAGACAGAGAAGCCCTGGGGCTTGGTGGGGCATCCTGGCTGAGGGGCGTGCTTGACCAAAGGTCTGGAAGCACAGATACCTCTTCTGGCTCCAGCCCTGCCTCCTGGGGCTCCCAGGGGCCCCCCTAACCAGGGACGCGGGCACCCACCGCCACAGGACCAAACTCACCTAGGACTTGCCACTGACCCACCCTCTTGCCCCCTTGCAGACGGGTACCCTCACTGAGGACGGCTTAGACGTGATGGGGGTGGTGCCCCTGAAGGGGCAGGAGTTCCTGCCGCTGGTCTCGGAGCCCCGCCGCCTGCCCATGGGGCCCCTGCTCCGGGCACTGGCCACCTGCCACACCCTCAGCCGGCTGCAGGACACCCCAGTGGGTGACCCCATGGACCTCAAGATGGTGGAGTCGACTGGCTGGGTGAGGAGCCCAAGCAGGTTGTCCCCCTGCCTCTGGGCACCCGGGCCAGAGGGTGAGCCCACCTCGGCTGAGCCCCCTGATCTCCATTTTTGGGACTCCCAGGGCGTCTCTCTCTTACCCCCCACCAAGAACAACAGTGGTCACGGCCTGTGCCAACCCCATGCCAGCGCTCTGCTGCAGGGGTCTCATCTCGTAGTGGGGGCTTAAAAGCTGCCTCACCAGGAGGAAGCGGGGAGATTTGGAGTAACGTGTCCAAAGTCACCAGCCAGCTTGTAAATGGCAAAGCCAGGGTTTGAACTCGGGTCCTCCCCACTCCAGAGCCCACGTTTGTGACGTCTGTTCCGTCCGGCCTCCCATCAAGGAAGTCCTCCACGCTTCTAACTCGAGTCTCTCCTACTGCCTCTTTCCCGGGGCCAAGGGTTGGCTGCCGCGCCCCTTGATCCCCGCATCCTCTGCCTGCCTCCCAGGTCCTGGAGGAGGGGCCAGTTACAGACTCCACATTTGGGACCCAGGTTTTGGCAGTGATGAGACCCCCGCTCCAGGAGCCCCACCTGCAGGGCATGGTGAGTTGCGGGGGCGCGCGCGGGGTGTGGGGTGTCGGGAGCCCACCGGTCAGCCCTCAGCTGCCCTCCGGTCCCGCAGGAGCCCCCGGCGCCCGTCAGCATCCTCGGCCGCTTCCCCTTCCTGTCGGCCCTGCAGCGCATGAGTGTGGTGGTGGCCTGGCCGGGCGCCGCCCAGCCTGAGGCCTGCGTCAAGGGCTCTCCCGAGCTGGTGGCCAGCCTCTGCGACCCCGCCACAGGTGAAGGGGGCCCCAGGGTTCCGGTCGGCGGGCGCCCCCCCGGCCCCGCCCCCTGACCCACCCCCTCCCCCGGCAGTGCCCGTGGACTTCGCCCTGAGGCTGCAGAGC
The DNA here is from genome assembly GCF_029407905.1 of Bubalus kerabau. NCBI lineage: Eukaryota > Metazoa > Chordata > Mammalia > Artiodactyla > Bovidae > Bubalus > Bubalus kerabau. The sequence goes on from NC_073626.1 coordinate 189,470,134, forward strand.
TACACGGCCGCGGGTTACCGCGTGGTGGCCCTCGCCGGCAAGCCGCTGCCCGTCACGGCCAGCCTGGAAGCCGCCCAGCAACTGCCCAGGTGGGGACCGAGTGCCCGCCTCGCGCTCGCGGAGCCAGGCCCGGTGCCCTGCGGGGGCTGGGGAGGCGCGTGGCCCGCGGCCTCTGACCTGGGCCTGCCCCCCAGGGACGCTGTGGAGCAGGAGCTGAGTCTCCTGGGGCTGCTGGTCATGAGGAACCTGCTGAAGCCGCAGACGCCGGGCGTCATCCAGGCTCTGCGCAAGACCCACATCCGCACCGTCATGGTGACAGGTAGGTACTGCCGGCGGGGCGGCCCCGAGAGGGCAGGGTGCCCGGCATCCCCTCTGGGGCGTCTGCTGGGCTCCTGCTCCTGGTCTGGTCCTCTTCAGACGTTTCAAGTATCGTCAACTCTGAGCAGTAGTTGTTACCCCCGCTGACAGAGGAGGGAGGCGAGGCTGGGCAGGAGTGACAGCCTGGGGCCCACCCGCTGGGTGAGCAGCCCTGAGGGTGGAGGGGCAGGCCAGCCCCGAAGGCCCGTTTCATGGAGGAAGGAAGAAAGACTCCAGCCAGGGTGACACGGAAGGACGCAGTGGGTTTGTGTCCTCCCCTGGTCCTCCCACCCCTGCACACACACACGCACACACATGTATACACACTCATAAACATACACACACACACACGTACACACATAACACACAGAGAAAAACACACAGATACACATACACACACATACACAGACACACACGTACACAGACACGTACACACACAGAGACACGTACACACACACGCATGGTAGGGCTCAATAGGTTTGAGTCCTTTCCTTGTCCTCCCGCGCCTCCACACACACAAACATGTACACACATGTACACACAGAGACACACATGTACACAGACACACACACACACTCTTCCTAGCAGAGCCCACAGCATCACACAGTGCATGTGGGACTGACCCCAGGCCCCGCCTCTCCTCAGCCCACTTCTAAACGTGAGCTGGTTCCCTTCCTGGCTGCGCGTTGTTTCCGGGTCTCAGGTTCAGGCTGTCTCTGGCTGCAGCAAGCAGGGCTGCTGTCTCTGCGGTGTGCGGGCTCCCGTGGCTTCTCTGCAGAGCACACGCTCTGGGTGCCCGAGCTTCAGTGGTGGCAGCGCTGGGCTCAGCGGTTGCAGCTGGCAGGCCCCAGAGCACGGGCTTCTGTGGCTGTGGCGCATGGGCTTGGTTGCCCCATAGCGTGTGCAACCTTCCCGGACAAAGGATCAAACCCGCGACCCTGCATTGGGAGGCAGATTCTTATCCACTGGACCACTGGGGAAGCCCTCTCCTAGGACCTTTGACACAGTCTTATAGATGAGGAGACCCAGGTTCAGAGACCTTGGTGCCCTGCCTGAGCTCGCTCAGCCGATCGTAGCGGACGGAGTCCATCCAGCCTCAGTTTTCCCAGCTATACACATGTCAGGGTTAGGACGGCCCCCCAACGGCGGCCGGACCCTGACCCTGCCCCACACCCCCAGGGGACAACCTGCAGACGGCGGTCACCGTGGCCCAGGGCTGCGGCATGGTGGGCCCCCGGGAGCGCCTGGTTATCGTCCACGCTGCACCCCCCGAGCGGGGCCAGCCTGCCTCCCTTCAGCTCCAGCCAGTGGAGTCCTTCGCAGCCACGAACGGGGCCCAGGTGAGGCTGACCCCAAGTTCCAGCCACAGCCCCCCACGCCGCCACCCCCATGTCACCTGCCCCAGGCCCTAGCTCTCAAGGGGAGCAGGGGGCGCTGAGCTGACCTTCCCGGGCCCCCAGGGTCCTGACCTGGCTGCCAGCTACACCATGGAGCCAGACCCCCGGTCCAGCCACCTGGCCCTCAGCGGGTCCAGCTTCAGTGTCCTTGTGAAGCACTTCCCCAAGCTGCTGCCCAAGGTAGGCCCCCCGGGATCCCCCGGTCACCCCACCCCTGCCGTGTTCCGCTGCCTCCTCGGGGCCGCCTCAGCCCCTCCCTCCTCCCTGTGCCCCCAGGTGTTGGTCCAGGGCACCATCTTTGCCCGCATGGTGCCCGAGCAGAAGACAGAGCTGGTGTGTGAACTGCAGAAGCTCCAGTGAGTGCCTGCGGGTGGGCCGAAGGGGGCGGCTGGCCCACGTGTCCCTGCTCCCACCCTGGGCATTAGGGAGCCCTTAGCTCGGAGAACTCCACGGGCACCCCTGGGTCTGTCCTGCTAACAGGCACCCCAGCCCTTGGTATCTGCGGGGGACTGATTCTGAGAGTCCCTGCAGATACCGAAAGCCACAGGTGCTCAAGACCCGTATGTAAAGTGGCCAAGTACTCTCCGCCCTCCGCGTGCATGGATTCAGACCCCATGGCCGTAACTGCACCTGTTCACTGAGCGCACAGCACACCGTTTCCCAAGCATTTCCCAGGCACCCTGCGGGCAGGGGGTGCAGCCAGCCCCCGCTCTGCCTGCAAGCTCCCGGGGCGGGGGGTGGTGTCCCAGCCGCAGAGGCCCCTGTGGGCCCAGAGCCGGCGGGGGAGTCGGGCCGCCCACCCTCCCGTCCCCACCAGGTACTGTGTGGGCATGTGCGGGGATGGCGCCAATGACTGCGGGGCCCTGAAGGCAGCGGATGTGGGCATCTCGCTCTCCCAGGCCGAGGCCTCGGTGGTCTCTCCCTTCACCTCCAGCGTGGCCAGCATCGAGTGTGTGCCCATGGTCATCAGGTAAGGCAGGCCGGGCGCCGGCGGGGGCTGGGAGGGGCTGGGTGGGGCCTGGACCCCGAACACCCATGCTCGCTCCCCAGGGAAGGCCGTTGTTCCCTGGACACGTCGTTCAGCGTCTTCAAGTACATGGCCCTGTACAGCCTGACCCAGTTCATCTCTGTGCTGATCCTCTACACGGTGAGTGTCTCCTGGGCCCTTGGCCGAGGGGCGAGGAGTCGGCAGGTTCTAGTAGTTGGCAGGTTCTGGTAGTCGGCGTGGCTGCAGATCCTGCTCCAGCCGCGTGGCTTGGGCACTGTGGGTCTCAGCAGCGAGGATTGTCTGAGATGGTGAAAGTGCTGAGCCCCTGGTGCACAGTAGGTCCTCAGAAACCAGAGCAGCTGTCCTGGGCTCGTGTTTCCCCCCCATCCCCTGGGAGCATCCACCTGCTGGGAGACCGAGGCAGAGCTCAGGCTGGGGTGAAGGAGGCGGTGGCCTCTCTCCCACGGAGCGACCTTTCCCCACGTGCCCTGACCCGGACCTCAGTTGTGCCCCCTGCATCCTGCCAGCGGGCATTGCCCCCTCTCTCTGGGAGCACACGCTGAGCACCCCCCGGAAGCAGGTGACGCCACGGGTGGCGGAGGCCTTGCGCTGGCTTCTGCCCCGTGTCCACCCGCAGCCTGGGGAGGGCGGAGGGCAGGAGCTGTGAGTCCTCTAGGACCTCCTTCAGGCTGGGCGCTCCCATCAGAATGAGGCCACCCAGGTCAGCGGGCATGCCTTCCCCAGACTCGCCAGGGCTGCAGAGAGGCAGGGCAGTGTCCGCTCCGTCAGACCAGCAGTTCCCAGACCCGCGAGGGGCTGCGGAGAGGCGGGGCACCAGGACACCTCCCGCAGCAGGGCTTTTCAGGGCAGGGCGGGTCCTCCCGGCAGACTGGAAGCTGTCCTGCCCCCTCTCCGCTGGCAGGTCAACACCAACCTGGGCGACCTGCAGTTCCTGGCCGTGGACCTGGTCATCACCGCCACGGTGGCCGTGCTCATGAGCCGCACAGGGCCGGCACGGGTGCTGGGGCGGGCGCGGCCGCCCGGGTCCCTGCTGAGCGGGCCGGTGCTCGGCAGCCTGCTGCTGCAGGTGGCCCTGGTGGCCGGCGTGCAGCTGGGGGGCTACTTCATGACGGTGGCCCAGCCCTGGTGAGTAGCGGGAGCCGGTCCGCATCCCCCCATGTCCCGTCCCCCTCCCCTGGTTCCCTGACCCTGGGCCCTGTGCCCCCAGGTTCGTGCCTCTGAACGGGACCGTGCCCGCACCGGACAACCTGCCCAACTACGAGAACACGGTGGTCTTCTCCCTGTCCAGCTTCCAGTACCTCATCCTGGCGGCCGCTGTGTCCAAGGGAGCACCCTTCCGCCGGCCTCTGTATACCAATGGTGCTGCGCTGGGGGATGTGCTGGGCGGGGGCGCGCTGGACGACGGGCTGGGGGCTGGTGCCCTCAGGGCCCCTTTACCTGACGGGCTCCCCCCTCACCCAGTGCCCTTCCTGGTGGCCCTGGTGCTCTTGGGCTCCGTTCTGGTGGGCCTCGTCCTGGCCCCTGGGCCCCTGCAGGGGCCGCTGACGCTGAAGAGCATCACCAGCACCCCCTTCAAGCTGCTGCTGCTGGGCTTGGTTGCCTTCAACGTCGTGGCGGCCTTCATGCTGGAGGTGCGGCCCGGCCCGGGCTGGGGCTGGGGGGGCTCTGGGGGGGACTCGGCCTCAGCTGCCCCCGCCTCGCCCTGTCCCCGCAGAGCCTGCTGGACCAGTACCTCCCGGGTTGCCTGCGGCAGCTCCGGCCCAAACGGGCCTCCAAGAAGCGCTTCAAGCAGCTGGAGCGGGAGCTGGCGGAGCGGCCGTGGCCGCCGCCCCCCGGGCCCGTGAGGCAGCGCCCCCTGCCGGGCCCGTGAGGCAGCGCCGCCAGCCGGGCCGTGAGGCAGCGCCCCCTGCTGGCCTCATCAGGTAGAGCCGCCCGCCAGCCCGCGCCCTGCACACTGGACCCGCTGCCTCTGAGCCTCTGCCGGACCCCAGACCCCCTCCGCCACTCCCCCCGAGGCCGCACCTTCCCGCCTCCCCCCAGGGAGACGTTGGCCATCCACATCCCCCACTCCGGACATTCCATGTAGACGACAGCCACCGCCCCAGGCAGAGCCGCTGTCAATGTAGCAAATAAAGGCGTCCAGTTTTCCCGGCCGTGCCTGTCTGACACCACAGACCTGGGTCCCCCCGCGTGTGTCTGCTCCTGGCATCCCCTGAATTTTTCAGATCACGGTGGACCGTGCCCCTTTCTGAGCTTCCGTGTCCTCTGACAGTCTGACAGTAGTATTTCCAGGTCACGCGCGTGCCCAGTGCTCTGTTCAGCGTTTTTATGTATCGTCATTTAATCTTTCGGCTGGGGAGCACCGTTCCTCCCCTTCTTTTGGGTTTTGTTTTTGGTCATGCCACACAGTTTGCAGGATTTTAGCTTCCCAACCAGGAATCAAACCCCGCGCCCACAGCAGTGAAAATACCAAGTCTTAATCACTGGACCACCAGGGAACTCCCGGTCCCCCCTTTACAGACACGGAACCTGAGGCTTAAAGGCCGTGCAGCAGGTAGAGGCGGGACCAGGTCGCTTTGACCCCAGAGTTCACGCTGTTAACCTTCCTACTCTCCTGTGGAGGCAAGAGAGAACAGGATGTCTCAGACGAGTGCCAGCACCTGTGAGGCGTTAACTGGGGCAGCTCCCTGCTTTCCCAGCCGCAACATCCTGGGCTGTGTTTGTGGTCCAGTCCCTCCCTCAGATGAAGACTCAGGCTCAGCTAGAACCACGTGCACCCTCCCCCAGGAGAGGGTGGGTGCTCTTGACGTCATCCCAGTGGCGGGCGGGGTGGGGGCGGGGCGCCCTGGCCGAGCCCCGCCCTGGAGATGTGGTCATCTGTGCTGGGCGGGGGGCGACAGGAAAGAAAAGCCCCTCCCCAGCCTTATTACTGGAAGCCGTTGTGCACCCCGCCCCCCCCTCCCCCGCAGCTTGCCCTCTGGGAGCTCAGTGAATGTTAACTCAAACCGAGAACCACGGCACGGGGTGTGGAGAGACAACTTGTGCCACCAGGGGCACCCACAGACCCTCCGCTGGGCGCTGAGTCTCAGCGGCGGTTCAAGTGGCAGATGCTGCTCGGGGGCCAGAGGACACCCCCAGGCCTGGGTGTGAGTCCCTTCTGCCCCTAACTGGTTACTCCTGCCTGTGTGGGGCAGTCACGTGTCAGGCACAGCGCTACAGTGGCGGACAAAAGACATGAGCTCTGCCTGGGTGACCTCTGCCTGGGCGCAGTTTATACGACATGGTGTGAGAGGCGGGCAGGGAAGGGGCGGCTGTCCAAGGAAACGGGGACAAGAGTGCCCCACCTGCTACCCCGCCCCGAATGAGCTACCGCCTGTGTTCGCGTCCTTAAGACAGAGGAGTGTGGAAGCAGTGGAGGGTCGGGGAGTCAAGATCTAGAGGCAGTAGCTTGGGGCTCAGTGTCCCCCTTTGTCAAGCGTGGTGGTGATTTAGTCACTAAGTTGTGTCCGACTCTTGGGACCCCATGGACTGTAGCCCGCCAGGCTCCTCTGTCCATGGGATTCTCCAGGCCAGAACACTGCAGTGGGTTGCCACTTCCTTCTCCAGGGGATCTTCCCACCCAAGGATTGAACCCGGGGCTCCTGCACTGCAGCACGATTCTTCACCCGCTGAGCCATCAGCCAGGAGGTTCCTTCTACCCTAGTGGGATTGCACCTGGCAGCAGGGAGGGGCTTAGGGAGGGCAGGGAGGGGCTTAGGGAGGGCAGGGAGGGCTGGGCTGGCCCCTGGGCCAGTGACAAAAATCTCCACTGTTCTGCCATCAGTGGGTGGGGGGCACATAGTTATTCATCCATCCATTCATTTGACAAACCAGCATTTTGGAACTAATAACTCCTGGAACGGGTTCACTCCCTGCCTGATAGGACTCAGAGTCTAAAGGACAAGCAGCCTAAGGAAAGGCAAGGCGGCCTGAGGACATCTCGGTCCCCCTCCCAGCCAGGCCTAAACCCCTGTGACCAGGCAGGAGACCTCAACCCCCACACCTGGCTCATCTCCCAGGAGAATCCACTGTGCATTCGTTTATTCATTCCACAGATGTTTACTGAACAGCTGCTCTGAGCCTGGCGCCGTGCCGAGTGAGCAAAACGGAGGATGAGCTGAAGCCAAGCTTGTCCCGGTCTCCATGCAGTGGACAGGCTCGGGGGGAGAGAGGCCACCGGGGCCACGGCTGGGAACAGGGAGAGGGGTGCCTCCGCTGAGGAAGGGGGGCTTTGACCTGTCATCTGAAGGGGGAGGGACTCATCGGTGTTGCAGGAGGGAGACACAGCTTGAGCAAAGGCCCTGTGGCAGGTAGAGGAAGGGGTTTGATGAGAAACAGCTAAAAAGCCATTGAGGCTTTTGGGAGACCAAGCAGAGGGAGCCAGAAGGCAAAGCCGGGCTGTGGTGAAGGTCGGGTCCTTGGGGTCTCCAGGGGAGTTCAGACTTGTTCCCAGGTACCTCGGGACACCAGTGAAAGGCTTCAGGTAGAAGCCTCCCCTGGCCCACCCTGAGTGGGTGAGTGGGTGAGGGCTGTTTGGGAAGGCCTACTGCTGCTGCTTGGCCGCTCAGCCGTGTCCGACTCTCTGTGACCCCGTGGACTGCAGCCCGCCAGGCTCCTCTGTCCCTGGGATTCTCCAGGCAAGAATCCGGGAGTGGGTTGCCATTTCTTCCTCCAGGGGATCTTCCGGACCCAGGGATGGAACCAGCATCTCTTACGTCTCCTGCTTTAGCAGGCGGGCAATGGCAACCCACTCCAGTACTCTTGCCTGGAAAATCCCATGGACAGAGGAGCCTGGTAGGCTGCAGTCCATGGGGTCGCGAAGAGTCGGACACGGCTGAGCGACTTCACTTTCACTTCACTTTCTTTACCACTTGTGCCACGTGGGCAGGCCTAGATGGCAGGTATCCGGGACTCGGGATTAGAGGTGGGGGCTTGGCGGGCTGCGGGTGGGGAGTTAGCTGTGTGAGGGAAGGGTGGTGGGCTCACTCCCTGAAGGGAACACCTTCCGGGGCCGGGGCCGGGGCTGGGGCCGGGGAAGGTCAGGAGGCTGTGATTCTGGACTTAAATCCTCACTGAGTTTGGGGCCCTAGGGACATGGTGGGGCCAGGCCCGGTAGCCTGTGGCCGGTGGGTCCGCAGAAACGCTGGTTATGGAAGCCCGCTGCGGCCGCAACCTGCCTGGGGAGACGCAGGAGGCCCGGGAGGGCGTCCTGAAAGCCGGGGGAAGCCGGGAGAAGCCGGAGCGGAGGGCAGGGCGCGCGGTCCCCTTCGGGAGGCTGGCTCCGTCCTGTGTCCGGCGGAGGCGGTACGCCCGCCTCACCGCGTTGACAGCGGGCCAGGTGGGATGGGGACAGGACGGGGGCGCGTCCTGCACGGTGCGGACTTCTGAGAGGACATGAGGCCGGCCCCGCGCCCCCCGGAGCACGGCGGCCCGGCGGCGCTCGCGTTAGGACCCAGCGGATCCGGGAGGGAGGGCGGTGCCCGCCCCGTCGGGGGCCCGGAGCGGGGCGCGGGGGGCGGAGGGGCGGCTCGGCGGCGCGCGGACTCGGAGCGGCGCGCAGGGACCCGCAGGTAGGCGCGGGCCGGGCAGGGGTGGGGGCCGGGGCTCCGAGGTCGGCAGGCCCCCAGGGGCTGAGGGGCCCGGGCCCGGGGGCCGTCTAAGCAGATGTAAGAGGGCGCCGGGAAGCCTGGGTCCTCTGGAGGGGCGGCTTTTGTCTTCCCGGAGGAGGGAGGTGGCGGCCGGCGGGGGTGTCCGCGGGGCGGCGGGGACGGAGACAAAGGGCAGGGCCGGCCGAGCCCCCGGGGTGCGTCCCCGGCCCGCTGGGCCTCCCCCTCGTCCCTCAGGTTCGGCCCCCCTCCCCGCCCGATCGCCCGCCGTCTGGACGCGCTTGCAGACGCGTCTCCTGGAGGGGCCCCTTCTCCGCGCGGACTCTCCTCGGGACGGCCTGGCCAGGGGCCCCTTCTCCTAGCGAGCCTGGGCGCCCCGTGCGGGGGGCTTCGAGGCTTAGGAGGTGCTCTGGGGATAGACAGAACCCCCACCAACCACCTCCCCAGCTGCGGCCTTCGAGTGGCGACAGCGCCAACCAGCCTGGGAGCCAGATGGGGGGCAGGGAGGACTTGAGGGGGGCTCCAGGCCTTGGGTCCCCGCGCGAGCAGGAGGCCGAGAGTTTTCAGAGTGGACGCCTGGCCTGCGGGGCAGCTGGGTCAAAGGCCTCAGCTTCCCCACCCCTTCCTCTCCCCTTCCCTCCTCAGTAAGGCTTGAGAGGGAGTGAGACGGGGAATGTGTGCGGTGACCGGGTCACAGAAGGAGAGGTACCGGTGTGGGGGTGGGGGGGTCACAGAAGGAGAGGTACCACGTCTCTGCCCCGTCCCCCCTCTCCCTTGAGTCCCCGCGGCCTGGCGAGGGCAGGGTTAGGCAGGCAGTTTTCCAGTTACCCGCCTGGAAGAACTCCTCATGTTGTGGGAGGGCGGGCCCCCGTGGGTGAGCTCAGGACTCCCTCCCAGCCCCCCGGCGGAAGGCGGGCAGTCTGGAGGCTGCCCCCCACTGCGCTGGGGCTGGCCATGAGGACTTGTCGACTCTGCCAAGTCCACCGTGGGGCCAGACTGGAGACGGGACTCACCCAGAGCTTCAAGAGCCTGCCCCCTCCCCCCAGCTATGCGTGTGGCAGTCGTACCGTCTCAGGCGGTCCAGGGCCCCTGGGCTGGGAGACCGTGGTCCTCTTGAGCGCTGCCCTCCAGGCTCGGGAGAGACGCTCTTCGGACCCCACCCTGAGTGCTTCCTGCCCAGCAGACAAATAGCCCTCAGTCTCGTGAGTGTGTGATGGAATCAGCCAGGTCCTGGGCGGCCTGGCAGGAGGCGTCTTCGAGGGGCGGGAGCCGGCGGGGCTCATGTGGTTTCCTGCTGAGCAGGATGCCTGGGCCCCCGGGCTAATTGGGAGCAGGTGTCGGTCTGGCTGACTGCTGGGTCTGGGCTGTGAAGTTAGTTGGGCAGGACTGGGGTCCCAAGGATGGGCCTGGGTTGTGGTCTGGGCACTAGATTCCTGGAGAAGTGCTGAGCAGAGGGTGGGCATTGGTGTGGCGGGGAGAGCAGGGGCAGGGATTAGAAATGTCTGTGGAGTGTGGGCGAGCAGGGTAGGGTCCGTTGTCACGATCGGCTCTGGAGCCGGGGGGAGGCGAGTCCCTCAGGTCCTGAACTCCCAGTGGGCTCTCAGGGACAGATCCCTCCAAAGTGGTCGCTGCCCCCAAGGCCCGCCCTCCGTGACCCTCGTCTGCCTGGCCTCTGTTCTGGGCCCCCCTTCTCCAGGCTGAATTCTGGGAGCAGAAGCGGCTGTGCAGCCCTGGGGTGTTGGCCTGGGGAGCAGCTCGCCCCTCCTCTTTCTCCAGCTGTCCCCAGACACCTGCCCAGAGTGCTCACTGAGCAGTCATGAGAGCTGCCTCCCTCTTCCTGCTCTTCCTGCCTGGTAAGTGGCACTGGGCTGGTGGGGCTCCCGCGTGGGTGCGGGCAGGGGGCTGGCGGCCAGCTCTTGTCCTGTGGCCGGAACTGTATCCCGAACCCCAGGGCCTGCTACCTCTTGGACCACAGACTGGACTGGCCAACCCCCCCAAAGTCTGGAGGCATCTCCGGGGTGCCTCCTCAACCCTCCGCAGCAGCAGGCTTGGTCCAGGCACCAGGAGCCACGCTTTTCCTCCCACTGCCTGGTCCTCCCAGGAGCCGATGTGCAGGAATGGAGGCCCCTAAAAGAGGCTCTGAAGGCCTGGGATTTGCACTCCTTTGGGGCCAGCTCAGCTCCAGTCCTGACCTTGGAGAGGTCCCTGGTTGTCACATGAAAGTTGTTAGTGGGGATCACAAAGGGCCTGCCAGGTCTAACATTCGTTCATTTAACAGATACCTGTGGAGTGCCTACTCTGTGCCAGGCGCTGGGATAGGCCCTGGCGATGCAGTGATCAAGAGGGCAAATGCCTGCCTTGCGTGGTGGTGCCCTGCCGGCCTAGAGAAGGGCGAGATGATAAATGTCAGGTTGTGTTGAGTGCTGTGATGGAAATAAACAGGAAGACGCGATGGTGTGGGTGGGCAGGCCAGCGAAGGCCTCTCTTATCTTTTAATATTAATTTCTTTGGCTCTGCTGGGTCTTTCAGCACATGGGACCCTCAGGCCTCGTTGTAGCTTGTGGGATCTTTCACAGTGGCCTTAGTCGAGGCATGTGGGCTCCAGTTCCCTGACCAGGGTTTGAACCCAGGCCCCGTGCTGGGAGCACAGAATCTCATCCGCTGTACCGCCGGGGCAGTCCCAGGCGCTCAGTCACTGTCCTGTCCCACTCTTGGTGACCCCGTGGACCATAGCCCACCAGGTTCCTCTGTCCGTGGAATTTTCCAGTGCAAAACACGGGCGTGGGTGTTGTTCGTTTCCCACACCAGGGGATCTTCCCAACCCAGGGATTGAACCCCAGTCCCCGGCATTGGCAGGTGGATTCTTTACCACTGAGCCACCTGGGAAGCCCCCGAGCAGAGCAGAAACTTCAGTAGAGACTTGAAGGAGGAGAAGTTAACCAGGCTCTCAGGCCCAGGAAGAGTCCAGTGCAAAGGCCCTGGGGCAGGCAGGAGCGGCCAAGAGCCAGCATGGGGGAGCTGGTCAGGGAGGCGGCCCAGGACCAGGGCGTGTAAGGGCCTTTGTGGACAAGGAAGCTGTTCGCATCCTGTGAGTCTGAGTCCGCTGGGATCTTACGGGCCCCCCCGAGGGGCTTCTGCCGTCCTCAGGGGTCCTCAGGGCCCTGCTGCCCCTCCCTGCTGGCGCCCCCTCAGCTCTGTCTCCCCACAGCAGGCCTGCTGGCTCAGGGCCAGTATGATCTGGACCCACTGCCTCCGTACCCAGACCACGTGCAGTATACCCACTACAGCGACCAGATCGGTAAGCCCACCGCCCACCCCCAGGCCCCCCCAGCCCGCTCCCTAGATCGGCGTAGCTTGGCCGGGGGTCAGGTGGGGCGGTGGGAGATGGGCTTTCAGGGCTGTGGGCCCCGGCTGCAGTGTGCGTGGGGGCCAGCCTGACCCCCGCCAATTCCACGTCTTTATTTCCAGACAATCCGGACTACTATGACTACCCAGGTGAAGGACTGAGCGTAGGGTAGCACGGGCAGGAGCGGGGTGGGGAGTCCGTGGAGGCCTGCGGCGCCTGCGGGGAGGGAGCAGACCCCTTTACCGCCTTTCCCGGCAGAGATGACCCCTCGGCCGCCCGAGGAGCAGTTCCAGTTCCAGTCCCAGCAGCAAGTCCAGCAGGAAGTCATCCCTGCCCCCACCTTAGGTAGGCCACCAGCTCCAGCCAAGCCTGGGGGTGTGGAGGGCTGCCCGGGGCTGGAGGAGGCGACCCCACCCTGCCTGGGACTGTCCCAATGGTCTCTGCCTGCCTCTCCCCCAACTCTAGAACCGGGGACTGTGGAGACAGAGCCCACGGAGCCGGGGCCTCTGGGTAAGAGAGACAGAGGGGGCCCCAGGAGTTAAGGGGTGGTGGGAGTTACAGGGTGGTGGGGGTCCCAGGAGGTCAGAGACAGAGTGGGGCCCGGGAGGTCAGAGACAGAGGGGGCCCCGGGAGTTAGGGGGCACTGGGGGGCCCAGGAGATCAGAGGGGGCACCGGGAGTTAGGGGGCCCTGGAGTTAGGGGGCGGTGGGGGGCCCGGGAGGTCAGAGACAGAAGGGGCCCCGGGAGTTAGGGGGTGGTGGGAGTTACAGGGTGGTGGGGGTCCCAGGAGGTTGGAGACAGAGGAGGCCCTGGAGTTGGGGGGGGTGGGGGGCCCGGGAGGTCAGACGCAGCCAGGCCCCTCGCTCTTGCTGGGGTAGGTGGTGGGCTGGGGGCCTTGCAGAGGTGCCCCTGCTTGAGGTCAGCAGGGACCCTGGCAGCTCCTGCGCTGGGCAGGGGCCTGGACTGGCCGTGGCCTCGGGAGGAGCCTCTAGTCCCAGACACGGGGGAGTGGCTGGCAGGAAGCCCCCTGGCAAGTGGTGCTCTGGGGCTTCCCAGGCTCAGTGGGACTGTCCCAGCCAACAGCCCGCCGGCCTGTGTGTGGGGGACCCTGTGCCGTGTGAGGGGCCTCCTGTGAGGCTGCCATGTTTCTGGGCCTGTGTGTGGCTGTAGGTTTGTTTGAACTTAAGTCTGTTTGGACATAGGTCTCTCGGTGCGGTTGTGAGTTTGCATGTGTATAAATGTATTGGATAAAACCGGGCAGCCTGGGAAGGTCTGGCAGTGCTGTGTGCGTGCGTTGGCGTGTGTGTCTGTGTGTGTGTGCGTGTGTCTAGGCTGGGCCTTAGGGTGCAGGGGTTCCTGGCCCCGAGAGCCAGTCCCTCTGGGGGTGCGGCTGGAGGTGGGCCCCAGCTGTGAGCCACGAGCTCAGCCCCGACCCCATCTGTCACCCAGACTGCCGCGAGGAGCAGTACCCGTGCACCCGCCTCTACTCCATACACAAGCCCTGCAAGCAGTGTCTCAACGAAGTCTGCTTCTACAGGTGAGGGGCGGGGCTCCAGCCAGCCCCGTGGGGGGGACAGACTCCCAGGCCGGGGGTGGGCGTGGGGTCTTCTCCCCGGGGCTGAGCCCTCCCGGCCTGTCCCCTCAGCCTCCGCCGTGTATACATCGTCAATAAGGAGATCTGCGTCCGGACGGTCTGCGCCCACGAGGAGCTCCTGCGGGGTAGGAAGCCCCCACCCCGCCCCTCCCGTGTCCCCGGCCCGCCTGCCGCTTATCAAACGTGGGTCAGACGTGGGTCCCGTGTCATCCTCGGACGACCCCTCACCAGGGCTGGGGCGCGCGGCAGTTCCCTCACCCGGCCGCGCGCTGACCCCAGCTCCTCCCCGCCCTCCCGACAGCTGACCTGTGCCGTGACAAGTTCTCCAAGTGCGGCGTGCTGGCCAGCAGTGGCCTGTGCCAGTCTGTGGCGGCCGCCTGTGCCAGGAGCTGTGGGGGCTGCTAGGGGGAGCTGGCCCCCCGCCAGCCTGGGGCCCCCAGGCTCTGCCTCACCTGGTGCTGTCCCCCCGTCCTGTTAGAGGGCTGCGGGCCTGGGGCCACCCCCGGAGCCGCAAGGGGGCTCCCGAAGGGCTAGTCTCTGCCTCCGGGTGGGGGATGACCCGGGTGCTCTGTGGGACCTGGGCCCCTGACATGCCTTCCTCGTCCCCCCCGCCCCCAGGACCGTCCCCCACCCCCGAGGTAGGCTGTGACCCCCCCACCCCAGCTGGTCTGCTTGAATCTCCTACAGCCCCTGGGCGTAGACCACCTTTGTTTTATACAAAATTAAAAACAGGTTTTTACGAAAGAGTCCCTTTTTCGGCAGGGAGTGCAGAGATGGCTGGGGCCTCCAACCCTGCCGTCCTCCCCGAGGCTGCCCGGCCTCCCTGGGGAAGGGCCGGTTCTGGCGACCGTGGCCTCCGCAGTGCCAGCTCAGCTCTGCCCAGAAAGGTGGGCCCTGACAACCGCCCCACCCCGGGCTGTGTGTGTGTTGCCGGAGGCTGTATCAGAAACGGAAGGTTCAGGAACACGGCCTCCTCACCGTCAGGGCTGTGTGGGGGGTCTGAGCCCCCCGTCACCGGGGAAGGGCCCTGGCAGGGTGGAGGCCGCCTGTGCAGGGGCCTGAGGGTGCTACAAGGTCGGGTCGGGGGGCTCTGGCGTCAAGGGCGTTTGCGGGGAGGGAGGCCCGGTGCATTTCAGGGGGCAGAAGCAGGCCGGCCGTTTGAACAGCGCCCTCTGACGAGCACAGGGAGACCAGGCTCCGTCTGAGGGTTGGCACACAGCCCTCTTTAAGCCTCTAACCAAGCCTGTGTGGCGGGCACGGGTAGCGTTCCCATCTTACAGAGGGGAAACCAAGCCTAGAGTCAGTACTGAACTCCCCACCCGCCGGGGTCCACGGCGGGCGGTCAGTGGCAGGGCAGACGCTGCCGCCGCTGGGCTCCGTGGGCTGAGAGGCAGTTCTCCCAGGAAACACAGGCTAAGCACCTGCTGTGTGCTCCCGCATCACCGGCCCGGGAGGCAGGTTCCCACTTAGCAATGAGCACACTGAGGCTGACAGCTGAAGCAGCTGTGCCCGGGATCACCCAGCGGGGCCCGGCCAGACGCCAGGCCCGCCCCCAGGCCTGCCCTCCTTCACCATGCCACCTGGAAGGCCTGCTGGTGCTCGAGGGGTGCACCTGTCCTGAGGAGGAGCCAGAGGAAAGGGCAGAAAGCTTCAGCTGGCAAGAGCAGAGCTGGGCCCAGCCCCAAGCCTCGATGGCTCCGTCTGTTAAATGAGTGGATGGCCCAGGACCCTGGAGGCCTGCCCAGCCCGCCGTCCCGTAAGGTGGTTCCTTACCTTTCTGCAGGGGCCTTTCTAAAGTCTCCCCCACGTCCCTGCGCACCCCTCACTAGGGGACCCCAACCCTCTGGCCCCAGGGCCCTCCAGTCTCCCCATCTCCCAGGAGGCACATTAACAGCAAGAGGACACATCTGTACAAAGCTTTCTTTAAAAAATGGGGGTGTTACAAAAACAACAATTCTGAACAGTTAACATCGTAAAAAGGTATAAAAATACAGCAACTCTGAATTCTGAGGAACCTGCTGACAAACACTGAACTAAGATGGAGAGACCTCTGAGCAGCCACAGTGCCTGCCCCGGGCCCGACCCTCACGGCCAGCACGCCTGCGCCCAGGGTCAGCCAGGGACGGGTCCCTCCAGCCCAGCCCTCAGGGGGCCCCCGAGGGGGCGGCTCTGACAGGCTGGAGCCCCGTCCTGGCCCTGGCACCCCGCCCCTTGCCCCTCACCCCCACGAGCTCCGGCCCAGGCCCCCTGGACTGCGCTGAGGGCGCCCCTCCCATCTGGCCCTCCCATCAGGGTCCCGTCACTAGGATGCCAGCGGAGAGGTGCTCACTTCTCTGGGGGCCCAGAGGGCAAGGGGAAGGAGGCTGAGTGCCTTCGAAGCTCCTGCTGCAGCTGTCCCTTCAGCGTGGACACCTGGAAAAGAACGAAGAAGGGCCCACCCAGGCCCAGCCTGGGCTCAGAGCCGGGGAGAGGGCGGGGACCCCAGAGGGCTCAGGGAAAAGCCAGGTGTCCTAGTAGCCCAGGAATTCCCTCCCCTTCTTGTTCGGCTCCACAGAGCGGCTGGGCCTCTCTGGACTGCCCGGCCTCTCCTTGGGAGCCCCATCCCCTCTCACCACCAGGACAGGCCTGGTGCTAGCTGGACTCCAGGGCAGACCTGGGCCCCGGCCTGACCCACGGGGCAAGCCTTGCCCTGCAGACGTGATGGGGACGATGGTCACGGGGAGCCTGTGAGCTCAGCTCGCCCAGGAGGAGCGCCCTTCGGACTCCGGCTGTTGCTCTCAGGGAAAGCGGCGCCTTGAGCCCCCGGGACTGTGAGTCGCTAGGTTATCCTGAGGCCAGCTGTGCCAGTCGCAAGGCAGCCTGCCCAGGCACAGAGCCATGGAGAGGGCACTGAGCTCGTGACCTCACTCGCGCCCCCGTGTGCAGCCATGGCTGACACCAGCCCAGGTCCACCCCAACCATCTCAGTTATGGACACCCCGGAGCACCTAAGCCAGAAAGGGGCAAGTGCCAGTGAGACCCGCCCTCTCCCGCTCCCGCCCCGCTCCTGGCTCAGCTTCCTGACGGAGAACCCGCGTACCTGCTCCTCCAGCCCCCGCACCCTCTGCCGGTGGGCGCGCTCCCGCGCCTCCAGCGCGCGCTCCGTCCGCACCTGGGCACCGCGCAGGCGCTCCACCTCCTGCTGCAGCTCCGCTGCCTCCAGCCCGGCTGGGCTGTGGTTCTGCTCCAGCGCCGCCACCTGGGCCTGCAGGAGGGGCTGCCGGTCAGGCCTGGGGCCGCGATGCGCACGCACGTGTGCGCGAGTGTGAAGGGCCAGGCCCTCTCTGGGTGGAAGCCCAGGGGTCCCTGCAGGCAAAGCGGGGCTTGCAGGACCAGAGCCTTGTCTTCCCCCACCCAGCCCTCCTGGCCTGCGAATCCCGAGTCACGTTGCTGAGTGATCCACTCAGGAGCGCGCACGCATACACACACACACAGATGTTCAAATGCAGAGACAGGCCTGTATACATACAGTCATAAAGCAAGCATGTAACCACCTGTGTTCACATGAATGTGCGCATGTGTCCAAGAGCCCAGTACTCTCATATACGCACCACACACACGCACGTCCAAGAAGACACCCAGGGCTCCCCGGGGGGCTCAGTAGTGAAGACTCCACCCGCCAGGGCAGGAGCCACGGGTTTGATCCCTGGTCCTGGGGGATCCCACACGCCACAGACCAACTGAGCCCCTGCGCCTCAACTGCTGAGCCTGGGCTCCAGAGCCCGCGCGCTGCAACTGCTGAGGCCCACACGCCCCAGACCCCGTGCGGCGACCAGAGAGGCCGCTGAAGTGAGAGGCGGGGCGTCACAAATAGAGGGGCCTCTGGACCCAGAGGAAGCCTGCAGCAATGAAGACCCGGCACAGCCACAAGTCAAAGTATTCAAAACCGAAGACATCTGTACACAAAGATACATCATGCAGGTAACATCCTATACCTAGACACGCCACATACACGCACAAGGTTCACGCTACATGCACGGGAGTCCGCTCGCGTACACTCGTAGCTCTCTTTGGCTACAAGGATGAGCACACACCCACAAGCATGAGCACACAGCCACAAGCGTGAGCACACACCCACAAGCATGAGCACACAGCCACAAGCGTGAGCACACACCTACAAGCATGAGCACACAGCCACAAGCGTGAGCACACACCCACAAGAGCACACACCCACAAGCGTGATCACACACCCACAAGGATGAGCACACACAAACATGACCACACACAAGCATGACCACACACGTGTGAGCACACGCCCACAAGCGTGAGCACACACCCGCATGTGCATGTGTGCTGACAGGCCTTTAGCATCTCCGTCTCTCTCCACTTTGGAGAGGACCTCCTCCCTCTGAGGCCTGGCTCTGGGCCACACCCTCAGGACTGTCTGGGCTTGCAGGTTGTAGGGGCGGGGAGCTGGGTCCTGGGCTACAGAGGGGCAGAGGGCTGGGGTGTCCAGAGCGGGGTGGGCAGCGCCAAGACCTCCAGCAGCTGGATCTGCCTCTGGGCCTCAGCCAGCTCCAGCTCTGCCCCCGTGAGCGTGCGGTCCAAGCGGCCCTTCTCCACGTTCAGACGCACCGTGTCCTCGTGACTGCGGAGCTTCTCCCTTTCCACCTAGGAGGGGAGGGCAGGGGCATCAGGGTGCTGGGGGAGGAGGGAGGTCCCGGGGTGGGGGCATCAGGGTGCTGGGGGAGGAGGGAGGTCCCGGGGTGGGGGCATCAGGGTGCCCGGGGAAGGAGGGAGGTCCCGGGGAGGCATCAGGGTGCTGGGGGAGGAGGGAGGTCCCGGGGAGGCATCAGGGTGCTGGGGGAGGAGGGAGGTCCCGGGGAGGCATCAGGGTGGGGGAGGAGGGAGGTCCCAGGGAGGCATCAGGGTGCTGGGGGAGGAGGGAGGTCCCGGGGAGGCATCAGGGTGGGGGAGGAGGGAGGTCCCGGGGAGGCATCAGGGTGCTGGGGGAGGAGGGAGGTCCCGGGGTGGGGGCATCAGGGTGCCCAGGGAAGGAGGGAGGTCCCAGGGTTCTCGGGGAGGGGTGCTGAGTTAGAGGGGGCGGGGCCAGCGGGCAGCACGGCTGGGAACCAGGGGCAGCCCAGGGAGGGCCCAAGGGGCACGGCCCACCTTGTCCAGCGTGCTCTTAAGGGCTGCCCGCTCCTTCTCCAGACGCAGGGCTGAGCGCTCCGCGTCCCGCTTCTCGGCCTCCAGCTGGGCCAGGGCGCGCTGCAGGCTCCCCAGGCGCTCCTGCAGCTGCCGCCGCTCGTCCTGCACCTTCTGGGCCGCATGCAGGGCCGCAGCCTCAGCCTCCTGCCGCTGCCGCAGCGCCTACAGAAAAAGCCAGCAAGCCTCTGACCCCTAGGGCCTCAGGGTGGGCATCCAGAGCCCCATCATGCTGGGGGTGATGAGGCCAGCTGCCCGGCCAACTCACGAGATGAGGCTGTTATTAGGAGGCCCACAGCGGGGAACAGTCCCTGGGACCTCAGTCTCTGCACCTGAGTAATGGGGACATGGATGAAGGAGCCGCGCTGCCTCCCAGAGGCACGGCCCAGCCTTGGGAGGAGGTGGGGGTGAGTGGGAAGGGCCCTGGCCCTCACCTCCTGCAGCTGCTGCCGCTGCCCCTCGGCCTCTGCCCGCCGCAGCTCCAGGTCGGCCAGCTCGCCCCGCAAGGTCTGCAGCTGCTCGCCCAGGGAGCTGCTCTGCTTCCGCGCCTCAGATGATGCCTGCCGCGCAGCCTCCAGCCGCTCCTGGGGGAAAGGGGGCGGTGCCAGGCTGCCTGGGGGCCCTGAGCAAAGGGCTCCCCGCTGCCCGGTACCTCCAGGCCAGGCTCAGAGCCCAAAACGCGGGCAGTCCTCTCACCTGCATGGTAAGCCAGAGCGCAGGCCTGGCCACGGGCCCCTACAAGGCGGGGAGCCCCCAGACCCCAGCCCTGCTCCTGCAGGCCTGACCCGGGGCCCCACACCCCATCCTGGCCGTCGTGACCACCTCCAGCCTCCTCTCACTGGCCAATCTGCGTACTGGGCCAGCACCCCCACAAAGGGCACACCCACGGATGGCTCCCAGGGGCCAGCTCCCCACCGCGTCCCCCACAGCTGGGCCTGGGGGCCCCATACTTGGAGTACTTGGCGGTCATGTTCACAGGCAGTCAAGGCCTTCTGCAGCTGAACGTTCTTGTCCTGGGTGCTGGCAAGGCTGGCACTGCTCTGGGTCAGGGCCTCCGTCAGGCCCTGCACCTTGTCCCGCAGGAGGCCCTCACTCTCCTCCACTTTGGCCAGGGCTCCGCTCAGCCGCTCCACCGTCAGCTGCAGAGTGCTCGCCTTCATCTCGCCGTCTGCCACCTGGGGGAGGACGGATCAGGCGGTCCAGGTGTGCCCAAGCCAAGCCCTGCCACCTCTCTCCAGGCCTTTGTCACAGACACTCCTGGTTCCCAGGCGCTCCCACAGGCTCTGCCAACAGCTGCCTGGCCTAAGACGCACTGCCAGTTAAGTGCCCTCTTGCAGGGCGCCATCAACCCAGTTGTCCCAGACCCTGTGGTGGTCTCCCCACTGCTATGGAGGAGAAAAGGTAACCACCACCACCCTGACAGTTTTTGCGTTCTTGGCGTAGGCGGGTGATGGTGTAGGGCTAGAAGAGCTACTGAACATTCCAGTTAGAGCTGAGCTTCCTGGTAGCCAAGGCAAAAACAGAAAAACTAAGCACTTCCCTGCTGGTCCAGAGGCTAAGATGCCACACTCCCAATGCAGGAGACATGGGTTTGATCCCTGGTCAGGGAACTAGACCCCACCTGCTATGACTAAGACTTTGCGTGCCACAACGAAACATCCTGCATGGCTCAACCAAGCCAGTGCAGCCAAAATGAATAAATATTTAAAGAAAGAAAAGAAAATGAGTGAAGTCTCTGTCTCTCCATACACCTCCTTTCAGAGCAGACTCCATCATCAAACAGTCAAGTCTAGTTTTTGCCCTGCCCCTGCTTAGCTCCGTGATCTCAGGCACAGACCTCAGGTCTGCGAGCCTCCATGTGCCCATCTGGGAAATGGGGTGATGACGATACACACGCTGCCTCGCAGGGCTGCTGGGAGAGCGGGGCCCCCATGACGCCTTGGCTCGGGCAGGTCGGGGGGACCCACCTGCCTCTGCAGCGAGTCCACCCGCTCCTGGAGGACCTGCGCCTGCGCCTCCCGGTCGCTCAGGCCCAGGCGGCTGCGCTGCAGTTCCCCCTCGAGTGCACGCCGCTGCAGCTCCAGCTTGACACTGCGGCTCTCGGATGCGTCCAGCACCTCCTTCAGACGCCGCTTGTCGCTCTCCAGCTTTGCCTCGTTGGCCTTCATCTTGCTGAGCTTCTCCTGGGGGTGGGGCAGGGTGATGGCAGACCACCCATGCCCCCCACACCCCTCAGGGCCCGTGGAGAAAGTAGGGGGCGGCCTGGAAGGGGCTGGCCCAACCACTCGCCATGGGATCAGGGGTCAGCCCCTGACTCTCTTGGGGCCTCAGTGCCCCCCTGTTCACGGGGTTACTCAGGGACCCCAGGGCACTTTCCAGCTCCACCCAAGTCTCACGGGCCATGTGGTCCAGGCTCAGCCTCCCTCCCTGCTCCCTATTGCACATCCAGGGAGCCCACACCTTGGGTGCTCACAGAGCGCTGGGGGGTGGGGGGTGTAAAAGTGCAGACTCCAGGGCCTCCCTGCTCCGCCCCACGGCTCCCTAGAGGGCAGCCCAGAGCTGCCGGGCGGGCAGGGGCCCAGGGCCCCCCTGGGTTGTAGGGGATGATGGTCCTTCCCACCCTAAGCAGGACGAGCCGGTGAGGGGGCTTGGGGATTGGGGACAGGGCAGGAAGACAGACCAGAGTCCCTTTCTCCTGTCATCATTCCAGAGCTGGGCAGGTCACGGGGCTGCTCTGACCACAGCCCCCCAGGCCTGGCCCCCCGTCCATGGGCTCGAGCCCCAGCCCTGCCGTGTCTGGGCCCCGCTGCCCCACACTGGCTCCCGCCCAGCTTTGTTCCTGGCCGCCTCCCGCGCCCCTGCGGCTGGGCCCACGGCCAGAGCTGGAGCCGCAGACACAACAAGCCAGCTCAAGCTCGGCCCGGAGCCAGAGGCGGGGGGCGGGCTGCGGGGGCAGGCAGGAGGGCCAGGGGAAAGGGGGGATCTGTGCCTGCAAGAAGGGCTCAAGGCTCCAGCAGCCTGACCGTCAGTACCAGGGCCTGTGTGTCCTGCCCCAGACACACACACACAGGGATACACAGGCATCGCCCAAATACACATAAACCCCCAGAACAGCCCTGGTGTGACTATACAGAGACAAAGGAAACAGGCCCTGTGAGCACCGTCTATGAGTTCACAGTGTGCGTGCATGTCCTCCAGGAGAGAATTACTTGTCTCCCCCTTTCATAGATGAGAAAAATGAAAACCACAGGGCGAGGCAAGAACTCAAACCCATGTCTGTCAGCTGTAAATGCCCAGACTCTTTCTTCTATAGCCTAATGACCTCAGTGTGAAACCAGGCAACAAAACCTGAACGTGCTTTTGGAGAAAGTCACAAGCCAATCACTTCAATGAGTGCTGAGAGACCCACGCAGACAAAACACAGACATGCACGGGAGCACTCACAGGCATCCACGCACAGGAGCACGCATGGGAGCACTCACTGATACACAGGCAGGGAGCACCCACTGACATCCATGCACTGGAATGCTCAGACACCCACGCACGGGAGCACTCACGGGAGCACTCACAGGTATCCACACACGGGAGCACTCACAGACACACACACGGGAGCACACAGACACCCATGCATGGGAGCACTCACAGACACCCACACATGGACATCCATGTTTGGGAGCACTCACTGACGGGCAGGGAGTACTCACAGACATCCACGCACGGGAGCACTCACAGATATACATGCACGGGAGCAGTCACAGACATCCACTCATGGACAGGAGCACTACAGACACCCACACACGGGAGCACTCACAGACACCCCAGCAGGCATATCCAGGCCCCCGCCCGCCGCCCTCCCCCTGCCTACCTGGCTGGCCTGGAGCTCGCTCTCGGTGCCCTGCAGGCTTCTCTCCAGGGTGGCCACGCGGTCCAGCACCGCCCGGCACTCCCGCTCAGCGCGCCGCCTGTTTTCCTCCTGCTGCACCAGCTCGGCCTGCACCCCGCTCAGACGCCCGTCCACACTGCGCCGGACTGCGGCCCCCACCTGGCCCGTCAGGCTTGGCCGAGACCTGAGCCCTCGGAGCCCTGGGGGTTGGGGGTCTGGACGCGGGGTTTCTCCCCACAAGGGTCCCCAGGAGGAGACCGCCTCCCGCCTCCATGGGAAGAGCCCAAGAGTGAGGTGAGGACGCCAGGGTAGACTCACCTTCCTCACTCTCAACCACGGCCTTCTCCAGCTGCCTGGCCCGCAAGGCCGCGCCGTCCCGTGAGGCCTCTGTCTCAGCCAGCTGCTGTCTCAGGGCTCTGGTCTGGAGGAGAAGTTCATCCTGCAGCCCAGGGGTCGGGCGGGGAGGAGACCGGGGAGGAGACCCAGCTCTGACTGTGGCCCCCTCCGCAGCCCCTCGCCCCTCACCCGCTCTCTCTGGGCCCCCTCTGCAGCCCCTCGCCCCTCATCCGCTAACCCTGGGCCGCGGCTCCCTCCGCAGCCCCTCGCCCCTCACCCGCTCTCTCTGGGCGCCCCGCAGCTCCTGCACGAACTCTTGCAGGGCCCCCCGCACCGCTTCCGGGTCCAGGTCTGCAGGTGCTGGGGAGATGGCTGGTCCTGGGGAGGGCGGCTGGGACCCGGGGCTGTGTTCCACGGGGTCGAGGCTACTGAGCCCTTCCACGCTTCCTAGAGGAGGAGACACGCTGGGGGACACAGGAGCCACTGGCCTCTGCTGTCTGCGGGGTGTCTGCACCATCCCGGTGCATCGTGCCTACTGTGCCCTGCCGCCCCCGTGAGCTCCCCACAGCACCGGCTAGGTCCGCTCAGCCTCACA